>NC_141541.1:7912500-9112500 GCF_021556685.1 Rattus norvegicus | reverse complement strand
AGACTTCCTGTACACAAAAGAGAAACAAGCTGAGAAAGAAATTAGGGAAACGACACACTTCATAATAGACCCAAATAACAAAGTACCTCAGAGTGACTTTAACCAAGCAAGTAAAAGATTTGTACAATTAGAACTTCAAGACTCTGAAGAAAGAAATTGAAGAATACCTCAGAAGATGGAGAGATCTCCCATGTTCATGGATTGGCAGGATTAATATAGTAAAAATGGCCATTTTACCAAAAGCGATCTACAGATTCAATGCAATACCCATCAAAATACCAATCCAATTCTTCAAAGAGATGGACAGAACAATTTGCAAATTCATCTGGAATAACAAAAAAACCCAGGATAGCTAAAACTATCCTCAACAATAAAAGGACTGCAGGGGGAATCACTATTCCTGAACTCCAGCAGTATTATAGAGAAATAGTGATAAAAACTGCATGATATTGGTACAGAAACAGACAGATAGACCAATGGAACAGAATTGAAGACCCAGAAATGAACCCACACACCTATGGTCACTTGATTTTTGACAAAGGAGCCAAAACCATCCAATGGAAAAAAGATAGCATTTTCAGCAAATGGTGCTGGTTCAACTGGAGGTCAACATGTAGAAGAATGCAGATCGATCCATGCTATTCACCCTGTACAAAGCTTAAGTCCAAGTGGATCAAGGACCTCCATATGAAACCAGATACACTCAAACTAATAGAAGAAAAACTAGGGAAGCTTCTGGAACACATGGGCACTGGAAAAAATTTCCTGAACAAAACTCCAATGGCTTATGCTCTAAGATCAAGAATCGACAAATGGGATCTAATAAAACTGCAAAGCTTCTGTAAGGCAAAGGACACTGTGGTTAGGACAAAACGGCAACCAAAAGATTGGGAAAAGATCTTTACCAATCCTACAACAGATAGAGGCCTTATATCCAAAATATACAAAGAACTCAAGAAGTTAGACCGCAGGGAGACAAATAACCCTATTAAAAAATGGGGTTCAGAGCTAAACAAACAATTCACAGCTGAGGAATGCCGAATGGCTGAGAAACACATAAAGAAATGTTCAACATCTTTAGTCATAAGGGAAATGCAAATCAAAACAACCCTGAGATTTCACCTCACACCAGTGTGAATGGCCAAGATCAAAAACTCAGGTGACAGCAGATGCTGGTGAGGATGCGGAGAAAGAGGAACACTCCTCCATTGTTGGTGGGATTGCAGACTGGTACAACCATTCTGGAAATCAGTCTGGAGGTTCCTCAGAAAATTGCACATTGAACTGCCTGAGGATCTAGCTATACCGCTCTTGGGCATATACCCAAAAGATGCCCCAACATATAAAAAAGACACGTGCTCCACTATGTTCATCGCAACCTTATTTATAATAGCCAGAAGCTGGAAAGAACCCAGATGCCCTTCAACAGAGGAATGGATACAGAAAATGTGGTACATCTACACAATGGAATATTACTCAGCTATCAAAAACAATGACTTTATGAAATTCCTAGAAAAATGGTTGGAACTAGAAAATATCATCCTGAGTGAGGTAACCAAATCACAGAAAAACACACAGGGTATGCACTTATTGATAAGTGGCTATTTGCCCAAATGCTTGAATTACCTTAGGTGCCTAGAACAAATGAAACTCAAGACGGATGATCAAAATGTGAATGCTTCACTCCTTCTTTAAAAGGGGAACAAGAATACCCTTGGCAGGGAAGAGAGAGGCAAAGATTAAAACAGACACAGAAGGAACACCCATTCAGAGCCTGCCCCACATGTGGCCCATACATATACAGCCACCCAATTAGACAAGATGGATGAAGCAAAGAAGTGCAGACTGACAGGAGCCGGATGTAGATCGCTCCTGAGAGACACAGCCAGAATACAGCAAATACAGAGGCGAATGCCAGTAGCAAACCACTGAACTGAGAACAGAACCCCCGTTGAAGGAATCAGAGAAAGAACTGGAAGAGCTTGAAGGGGCTCGAGACCCCATATGTACAACAATGCCAAGCAACCAGAGCTTCCAGGGACTAAGCCACTACCTAAAGACTATACATGGGCAGATCCCAGCCTGCAGTAGCTCTCTGCTACCAAACCCCATGGGAGAGAGATCTCACTGCCTGGTCAGGTGGGCACTCCGGACGCTGCACAGCGGAGGAGACCACCAACACTGCCCACCCCTGCCCACATCCCTGGCCCAAGAGGAAACTGTATAAGGCCTCTGGGTTCCCGTAGGGGAGGGCCCAGGAGCGGCAGGACCCCTGCGCCTGAGACACCAATGGAACCTGAAGTAAAGAGACTGGATAAACAGTACTCTGCACCCAAATGCCGTGGGAGGGAGAGCTAAACCTACAGAGAGGCAGATACGCCTGGGAAACCAGAAGAGACTGTACTCTGCACACACATCTCGGACGCCAGAGGAAAACACCAAACGCCATCTGGAACCCTAGTGCACGGAAGCTCCCGGGAAGGGCGGCACAGATCTTCCTGGTTGCTGCCGCTGCAGAGAGCTCATGGGCAGATCCTGCGAGCAAAGTTGAGCCTCAGGACCACAGGTAAGACCATCTTTTCTGCTGCAAGTGACCTTCCTGGTGAACTCAAGACACAGGCCCACAGGAACAGATGAAGACCTGTAGAGAGGAAAAAGTACACGCCCGAAAGCAGAACACTCTATCCCCATAACTGGCTGAAAGAAAACAGGAAAACAGGTCTACAGCACTCCTGACACACAGGCTTATAGGACAGTCTAGCCACAGTCAAAAATAGCAGAAAAAAGTAACACTCGAGATAATCTGATGGCGAGAGGCAAGCACAGGAAACCAAGCAACAGAAACCAAGACTACATGGCATCATTGGAGCCCAATTCTCCCACCAAAATAAACATGGAATATTCAAACACACCAGAAAAGCAAGATCTAGTTTCAAAATCATATTTGATCATGATGCTGAAAGACTTCAAGAAAGACGTGAAGAACTCCCTTAGAGAAACACAGGAAAACATTAATAAACAAGTAGAAGCCTACAGAGAGGAATCGCAAAAATCCCTGAAAGAATTCCAGGAAAACACAATCAAACAGTTGAAGGAATTAAAAATGGAAATAGAAGCAATCAAGAAAGAACACATGGAAACAACCCTGGGCATAGAAAATCAAAAGAAGTGACAAGGAGCTGTAGATACAAGCTTCACTCCTTCTCTAAAAGGGGAACAAAAATACCCTTGGCATGGAAGAGAGAGTCAAAGATTAAAACAGAGACTGAAGGAAGTACAATTCAGAGCCTGCCCCACATGTGGCCCATACATATACAGCCACCCATTTAAACAAGATGGATGAAGCAAAGAAGTGCAGACTGACAGGAGCCGGATGTAGATCGCTCCTGAGAGACACAGCCAGAATACAGCAAATACAGAGGCGAATGCCAGCAGCAAACCACTGAACTGAGAATAGAACCCCCGTTGAAGGAATCAGAGAAAGAACTGGAAGAGCTTGAAGGTGCTCGAGACCCCATATGTACAACAATGCCAAGCAACCAGAGCTTCCAGGGACTGAGCCACTACCTAAAGACTATACATGGACTGACCCTGGACTCTGACCTCATAGGTAGCAATGAATATCCTAGTAAGAGCAGCAGTGGAAAGGGAAGCCCTGGGTCCTGCTAAGACTGAACCCCCAGTGAACCAGACTGTTGGGGGGAGGGCGGCAATGGGGGGAGGGTTGGGAGGGGAACACCCATAAGGAAGGGGAGGGGGGAGGGGGATGTTTGCCCGTAACCAAAGAATTATTATTAAGTATTAAATAAATTTAAAAAAAAAAGAAATACTCAAGTTTATAAAAAAAAAAAAGGAAGAAAGAAAAAAACAATCATACTCCCTGTGGACCATATCCATGACTCCTTCCCCACCCTACAATTTTCCCCCATCTTCATGCAAAATTTATATTCTTTTTCATTATTTTAAATAACTCACTGAGTCCTATGAATGTTGCCACTATGCACAAGTGCAGAATGATCCACGGGCACATTGGAGCCTCCATAGAAAGCAAAGTTAGTCTTCTTCCATCCAGCAGCTGGCAGTAGTCAATAGCTCTTCAATGGGTGGTGGGTCTAGGGCCCTGCCTCTCCCCACCCCATATCTCATACAGAAATGAGGTTTTTATAGTTAAAAATCTTTCTTTACTATTCCCACAAATTGAAGTATGAAGAATATAGGTTCTGCAGAGGTCTTATCTTCCTTTATTGAATGAATGTCCATCGATTGCTAACTAAATGCCACATTCCTGGCAAAGGAGTTTTCAAACTTTAATGAAATCGGCAGAATATTACCATATAATAACGAAGTATATATAATCTAAGACAGTATGATTAACTCTGCTAGTATACATTCGTTTTCCTTTTGTAAAATGATAATGCAATGTTCAAATACTTATGTTAATTGTTTACAAGGGTATATAATCTGCTGTCTTCAAATTTATTAAATATATTATAAAATTAACTTCTCAAAATGTTGACGTTATTCAGTCTATGGGACAGTTTTTGACACATAATCTGATATGTAAAATATATTGTGGGAACCATATTTTCAATGTCGGAATAAAAACAAATTAGACTTATCAAACTCATAAATCCCAATCTGCCTACGATTATGGCTATTATCACTAACATTTAGGGTTATGAAAATATATTAGCCTATGTGTAACAGCAGCTTTCAACTTTAAATTTAATACAATCTGTAGCATAGACATTAAAATTAAGTATTGCCCTCATACTTAAATAAAAGAAGGAATGCATGGATTTCAACGTCTTTTGTATGGGACATTTTCTGCACAGTCTATTTGCTATAATTCATAGACATATAATTCAGAGGTTTCCACCCTCTGTTTTGCAATGGACAATGTGTAAGCTCACTTGTTATTCCTAAACCACTCTTACATAGCTGTACTCATCTTATTCTATGTTAATTTGCCATTGCATTTCCTAAAAGAAAAAACTAAATATATCAACAAAACAATGTTTAAAAAATATGCATCAAGAAAAATTATTGCTTTGGAATGACATTCAAGAATACCTAAATAATAATGTATAAATTTGGCAAATCATAAACCCAAGCCAATTTACTAGGGGAAGTCATCCAGTAATCTCCTCCTATTTGCAAATATAAAATAGGAAAGAGGGCTGATTTTGTTCAAAATGTGATAAAAATTCATGGAAGCAGCAAAGAATCATTCCTGTTCATGAGAATGGATGTAAGATATTTCTTTTAGTGATTGCTTAGCCTGAGGCAAGACAAGCAGTGAGCATCAGTTATCTATGGGTGTGTGGTAAATGGTGATGGCTTCCACATGCAGCTCAATTCTACCTGGTTTCAATTACCACTGCGATGTCTAAGCTACTTCTATATATTTTGAATCATGTAGTAAGGTATTCCTACATATTTAAGTGAATAAGAGCACCTTATTACTAAATCTACAAGAAGTTAGAGTGAATAGCTCAGATTCTACCAATTGCTCTAGGAGTACTGATGTTATCAATACATACTTTTCAGGACAGCAAAATCATGACCTCAAAAAATAAAATCACTTTATGGCCACATTTCAGTCTTACTGTGTGCCTACTGTTGGAGTCAGAAGCAAGGAAAAATCTAGAAGACTTTCTCTAGGAATGCATTTGAGGTG
This sequence comes from Rattus norvegicus, assembly GCF_021556685.1. Lineage (NCBI taxonomy): Eukaryota > Metazoa > Chordata > Mammalia > Rodentia > Muridae > Rattus > Rattus norvegicus. Next base: position 9,106,820 of record NC_141541.1, on the reverse strand, counting down.
GTGAAACTATGTATCCACTTTCAAAGTTGACATTGCAAATTAGAATCAGAGCTGAACACAGTTGAGCAATATGCTTTCTGGAAACATTAAAAGCAAATTAGGATTCAGCATCAAGCCTTGGTTTTCTGCTTCTCTGAGCCACTAGCTATGCCTTATTATTATAATATGTAACAGAAGTGAAACCATGGTGATGAGCATAGTAATATTATGAAACCAAACAGCCAGAGTGACTGAAAATAGAGATGTTTTTTTCCGCCCCCCCTTTTTTTCACATTTCAAAATAGTTAATTTTGGAATGGGAAAATAACAGTTAATAAATTAGTAAAACAATGTAAGCCTCTTAGCATATATGAAAAGATGTTAAGAAGCATTCTGTGGTTCCATATACATTGTTAGCTGCATTACACTTCTCTTTGCTTAAAAACAAGGTAAAAATGTATTTTTAAAAAGGTACAGAAATGAAGTGTGTTCTATTCGTTGAACTATACAAATTTACCATATATGAAAAGTTATCCATGAGACAGTTGTCTTAGACATTTTCTTTACTGCCAGGAAGTTTAGCCATCATTGCTGTTTTCCTTCATTTTGGGGGGTTTCTTAGCTCGATTGGCTATAGAACTCATTCATTTTCAGTTTTCTACAAGGAAACTGAGGGGAAACAACCCTCAACTTTATCTTGTAAGTCATCTGAAAAAGTAAAACATTTGACAAAATCTTAGGCAAGATGAAGTAATTACATGATCCTCTCTTTTGTATGCCCACTACTTTCATTTGTTTTTGTCTTTACTGTTTTGCAGAAAAATCTCTTATGCTTAAAATATTCCCAAAATTGGGGATTCTTTTCTCTCTTGAGGAATTATTTATTTAACGTTAAAATGGCACATAATTGCTAGATAGTTCTTCAGATAAAGAATGAAATTGTTCGGGGACTTAATATTAGCAGTATTTTGTTTTTCTTCCTTTATCGCCATTTTATCAATTGCTCCTGTTGCAATGAGAGGACCCTCACTTCTGCAAGCTCAGAGGATTGAGCTGATGGCAAGTCTAGTGACTAGAGAAATTGACCTCCAAGGATGTTACAGTTTGTGCAGGAAGTCAGGGCATGTAGTTACCTACTAGGACAACATGACTCAGACATTCAAAGAGAAGGGACAACAAGGATCCTGGTGATTAGAAATCAGTTTTAGGGAAAATCAGTAGATCTAGAACTTAGTCTGTTGGGTATTCAGAGAAGAAGTGGAGTGTTAGCAACTACTGTTGAATAGGCCCCAAACAAAAAAACCAGTAGTGTGTGTGAAAGTCCGTGTATGCAAAATATACAAACTTCCATATTTCTCTGATTTGAATGTAGCCTTTCCTTATTTAATAAATTTTTTAGATGAACTATATTTTGGTGGAACTGAAAATTTTATACTTTTCTGCATATATAATGTAATGTGCTAATTTCTATCAAAAGTTCCATTTGAGACTGTCTTTTTCCCACAGGGTTTTTGACTATGGTGATCTTCTAGTAGATAGCAGTATTCTAACTCCCAGTCCAAGTGGGTGACTAGGAGAAGAACTGGTCTTCTACTAGGTTCTAGCACATGAACCTTGTAATGTAGTCTCTATGGAAGCATTTGTAGCTACCATATCACACTCTGTGAAAACTGAAGTTCAGTATGGCTTTGCCTCATGCTCTAGTCCTTTTCATAAGTGAATGAGCAGGTCTCTCATGACAGCACATCGATTTCAAGTCTGTTTCATTTGTTACAGATCCCTGTGGAAATCTGATTGGCCTCACTCTGACCACATTCATTTCTCTGAATTGCTTAGATGGTTTCAATTTCTTTCATCTTCAAAGTAGACTAGGTTGAGAACAATAAAATCAGTAAGTGATTCTTTACTCCAATTTATAGGACCTTACTTTCTTTTCATTGTTCTGAAAAAAATGACATTCTGACAAGTTATATCTATAGCACCATTTCCATAATGCCACTGCTTCTACATGACACTCAGGAACTGGTCACCTGCCTGCTCCTCCCATCTCATTAATCCACACCTCAACAATTTAAAATGTCCTGTGTCAAGTTCTTCTACATATTGTCTTTTATCTTTGTTAACACAGTAGTTGGCATCAAAGTCAGAGTAAGACAAATGCCTGACCATTGTCGAAGACTGAGCTCCATCCTCAGCCACCATAGTCTCTGTTGTTGCTCATTGCCATTATATTTTATTTTATTTTATTTTTTGGCAAACAACTTTTGCATTGTATTTTGTCCTTGCAATTAATAAGCCTTTGATCATGCTAAAGCAATAAGGTCTATCATATTGTATATTGCTATGAATTAATAAACCAGGTTTTGTGGATTATTAACCTCTGCTTTTAAATCTCTCCAAAGTGGTCTCTCAGTAGACAAGATGTTTCTATTTTTATATGTGGTGATTGATTTTTTTAATATCAGTTTGAATAGGTTTAGGAATACTCTGGTAGTTACTAGTGAAACACCTCATACTGTTCCTGTGGGTTTCTAGAACAGATTGGCCTATAATCAGCAGATTGAAGAAGAGCTGCTCGTACTTATGAAACCAGGCATCATTTAGCCTGTGGAGAGCCTAAATAGAATAAATCCTGATAAAAAAGCTCAGATTTGGTCTCACACACCTCAAACACCTACCTTCCCCTATCCTAGGACATAGGGACCTTAGTTCCTTTGGCCGTAGGACTCTGGAAATTAGAATATTGTACTTCCTGATGCTATGTTATTATAGGAGTCAGTTTCCATCCCCAACCTACTAGTCATCAGCCTATTATATATCTACTGTCTATCTTTAGTAGTTTGGGTGAAAACAGCTTCCGTAGGCTCATAAAGAGTGTTACTGTAAAGTGGTCTGGCCTAATTGGAAAGTATTGCCTTCTTGTAGGAAGTATATCATTGCAGGTGGGATTTGAGGATTCAGAACCTCAAGCCAGACCCATTGTCACTCTCTCTTCCTACTGCCTGCCTATCAAAATATAGAACTCTCAGTTATCCCTCTAGCACCATGTCTGCCTGCATAGTACAATGTTTCCCTCTATAAAAATTGAGTAAAACTCTGAATTGTAAGTCAGCACTAATTAAATATTTTTCTTTGTAGAGTTGCTTGTTGTTGTGGTGTCTCTGAACTGTAAGCCAGCTCCAATTAAACCAATTAAATGTTTTCTTTATAAAAGTTGTCATGATCATAGCTGTCTTTTCACAGCACTAGAAACCCTAAGAAACTATCTGTCTGTCTTTCTTCTGTATGTCTATCGTCAAAGGAATCAACAATCAACATCTACCACCTGTCATCTGTCTGTCTTTCTATATGTCTGTCTTCAAATGAATCATCCATAAACATCTACCACCTATCATCTGTATATTTGTCTATCATTTATTTCTATATCATCTAACAAGTACCTAGTAACTATCTATCAACATCATCTTTATATTTATCATTTATATTCATTATTTATGAATTTTTATCAACTATCTAGCTATAATGTATCTACTATCTATCTTCTATCCTTATCTTGCTGTCTATCTATGATTTACCTATCATGTATCTACTGTTGTACATTTCTATAATCTTGCTACTTTTTCAATCTTCTACTTATCTATCTATTCCTCCACCAATTCACTTGTCCTGTTTTTTGCAGAATTTTTCTAATACTCTAATAACAGTAACAGTGCTGCTAATAGAAGTATGCCGGAATCATCGAGTAAAGCTTTTATTTTATTTAACTATTTCTCCATTATAACAAAATTCCGTGATAATTACCTTTAAAAAATAAGGCTCTTTTTGGTTGATTGGGGGTTTTTGTTTGTTTGTTTCTTTGGCTCTGAGTATTGTAGGCTTCAATTCTCCAGACTGGCGAGTGCTTTTGAGCCTGAACAGAGACAATACACAGTGTTGAGAAGCATCATCATGGCTGTGAAAAATTAAGACACTAAGAAGATGGGTCTGAGCCTTGTAAATCCTTCTTCAAATGTGTGTTCCCAGGACTTTAACCTTTACCTATCTGGTTCTATCTATGAAATGTCTGTCATCATCTCCAGTGCCAAACTGCATGTCAAGCTTATAGCACAAGTCTGAAAAGGACATTTTAAATTCATAATGCAGTAATAGGTGTTTAGTATATGTTCATTATGATATAAACATATCTGAAATTAATAACATGATTGTTACTTGCACTTTGATTTATTCCACTTTATTTGCCCCATTTTTTTCTAGTGTACAAGCAACTCTGGAAAGAGAGGAACTGCATCTTCTAATTTGCTACATGTTGAAAATCTTTCAAACCTGAAAAAAATTACATCTAAATCCTTTTGCAGAGAGAGCTGGACTCTCAGAAGTATGGTAAATACTGAGAGCTCTGGGAGACAGCAATTTCTACTAACATTCCTGGACCAAGGGGAATCTGCTTAGTGTACTCTGTGCCTGCTAGATACAGGAAATTAAGAGCAGTCAGTGGCAGGAACCTCCCAGTTTCTGCCTGCACCCAGAGCTAGACTGGTCACGCAGCTCTCAGGACCCAAATACTGTAGATGTGAGAGCTGGACTCTCAGAAGTACAAACAATCCTGAGATTCTCAGAGTGGAAATGTACTTCTGCTCACATAACTGGCCCAAAAAGAACCCATCAAGTGCCCTATGTGCCCTATGGGCACAGGAACCTACAAACAGTTAGGGACAGAATCCTTCTGGTTTCTCTGTGTTCCTGGAGCTGATGCACTACTACAACTCTCTGTACCTAGAACCAACTGAAAGAAAATAGGACTGCAGGAGTGATGACAACAGGTATACAAGAGGTTCAAACCACTGTCAGAGAAAGCAAGACAAGCTAAACCAGAGACAACCTGATGGCAAGAGGCAAGCACAGAAACTTAAGCAAGAGAAACCAAGAATACTTGGCATCAAATAAGCCCAGTTCTCCCAGGAAAGCAAATACTGGATATCCAAACACACCAGAAAAGCAAGATTTGGATTTAAAATCACACCTCATGATGATGATAGAGGACTTTAAGAGATCAGTGGAACAAAATTGAAGACCTAGAAATGAACCCACATACATATGGTCACTTGACTTTCACAAACCAACTGTAATGATCCAGTGGAAGAAAATAGGATTTTCAACAAGTGGTGCAGGTTCAAATGGAGGTCGGCATGTAGAAGAGTGCAAATCAATCCATTCTTATCACCATGTACAAGCATAAGTCCAAATGGATCAAAGATCTCCACATCAAACCAGATATACACAAACTAATAAAAGAAAATGTGGGGAAGAGTCTCAAACACATGGGCTCTGGAGAAAATTTCCTGAACAAAACACCAATGGCTCTAAGATTAAGAATCAACTAATGGGAACTCATAAAAGTGCAAAGCTTCTGTAAGGTAAAAGATACTGTCATTAGGGCAAAATGGCAACCAAGAGATTGGGAAAAGATCTTTACCAATCCTACATCTGATAGAGGGTTAATATCCAAAATATACAAAGAACTCAAGAAGTTAAACTTCAGAGAGCCAAATAACCCTATTAAAAAATGGGGCATAGAGGTAAACAAAACATTCTCAGCTGAGGAATATCGAATGGCCAAAAAACACCTAAAGAAATATTCAACATCCTTAGTCATCAGGGAAATGCAAATCAAAACAACCCTGAGATTCCACCTCACACCAGTGAGAATGGCTAAGATAAAAAACTCAGGTGACAGTGAACTAGACTGTTGGGGGGAGGGCGGCAATGGGGGGAGGGTTGGGAGGGGAACACCCATAAGGAAGGGGAGGGGGAAGGGGGAGGGGGATGTTTGCCTGGAAACCAAAGAATTATTATTAAGTATTAAATAAATTAAAAAAAAACCTCAGGTGACAGCAGATGCTAGCAAGGATGTGGAGAAAGAGGAACACTTTTCCATTGTTGGTTGGATTGCAAACCGGTACAACCACTCTAAAATCAGTCTGGAGGTTCCTCAGAAAATTGGACATTCCACTACCTAAGGACCCAGCTATACCTCTCCTGGGCATATATCCAAAAGATGCTCCAGCATACAACAAAGACACATGCTCCACTCTCTTCACAGCAGCCTTATTTATAATATCCAGAAGCTGGAAAAAACCCAGATGCCTTTCAACAGAGAAATGGATTCAAAGTATGTGGTACATCTACACAATGGAGTACTACTCATCTATCAAAAACAATGACTTCATGAAATTCATAGGCAAATGGTATGAACTAGAAAATATCATCCTGAGTGACATAACCCAATCACAGAAAAACATACTTGGTACGCACCCATTCATAAGTGGATATTAGCTCAAAACTTTTAACTACTCAAGATGCAATCCACAAACCACAGGAAGCTCAAGAACAATGACTGAAGTGCGGATGCTCCCACAATTAAAAGGGTAAAAAATATCCATAAGAAGTCATATGGAAGCAAACATTAGAGCAGCGACTGAAGGAACGGCCATTCAGAGCCTGTCCCACATGTGGCCCATACAACCACCAAAACTAGGTAATATTGATGTAGCCAAAAAGGACGTGCTGAATGGTACCAGAAATAGGTCTCTCCTGAGAGACACATCCAGAGGATGTCCAATATAGAGATCAATGCTAGCAGCAAACCACTGAACTGAGAAAGGACCCCCTTTGGGGGACTGAGAGGAAGGATTGAAATTGCTGAAGGAGCTTGCAACCCCATAAAAACAACAATGCCAACCAACCAGAGCTTCCAGAAATAAACCACTACCGAAAGACTATACATGGACTGACCCAGGGCTTCAACTGCATATGTAGCAGAGAATAGCCTTGTTGGGAACAAGTGGAAGGGGAAGCCCTTGTTCTGCCAAGGTTGAATCCCCGGTGTAGGGGAATGTCAGGGAGGTAAGGGGAGGTGGATGGGGGGAACACCTGTATGGGGTAGGGGCAGGGGATGTGGACTTAATGACATGAAATCGGGAAAGGGAATAGTATTTGAAATGTAAGTAAAAAAATATATATAATAAAAAAAAAAAGGACACAAATAACTCCCTTGAAAAAATACAGAACAATACAGGTAAACAGGCAAAAGGCCTAAAAGAAGAAACACAAAAATCACTTAAAGAATTACAGGAAAACACAACCAAACAGATGAAGTAATTGAACACAGTAAGGCGGGATTTAAAAATGGAATTAGAAACAATAAAGAAATCACAAGAGGAGACAACCTTGGAGATAGAAAACCTAGGAAAGACACCACTGGAACCTGAAGGAAACAGACCAGAAAAACAGTTCTCTGCACCCAAATCCCGTGGGAGGGAGAGCTAAACCTTAAGAGAGGCAGAACGCCTGGGAAACCAGAAGAGACTGCACTCTGCACACACATCTCGGATGCAGAGGAAAACACCAAATGCCATCTGGAACCCTGGTGCACTGAAGCTCCCGGAAAGGGCGGCGCAGATCTTCCTGGTTGCTGCCACCACAGAGAGCTCGTGGGCAGCACCCCGCGAGCGAACTTGAGCCTCGGGACCACAGGTAATACCAACTTTTCTGCTGCAAGAGACCTGCCTGGTGAACTCAGGACACACAGAGGCAGAATTCCTCTAGGACCGGGCACCTCCTGTATTTACCTGGAGTCCCACACCTGCGGATCCTGGCCCGCAGCAGCTCTCTGCTCCCAGACCCCGTGGGAGATAGACCCCACCACCTGGTCAGGTGGGCACTCCTGAGGCTGCAGAGCGGAGGAGACCACCAACATTGCCCAAGCCTGCCCACATCCCTGGCCCAAGAGGAAACTGTATAAGGCCTCTGGGTTCCCGTAGGGGAGGGCCCTAGAGCGGCAGGACCCCTGCGCCTGAGACACCAACGGAACCTGAAGGGAAGAGACCGGATAAACAGTTCTCTGCACCCAAATCCCGTGGGAGGGAGAGCTAAACCTTCAGAGAGGAAGACATGCCTGGGAAACCAGAAGAGACTGCACTCTGCACACACATCTCGGACGCCAGAGGAAAACACCAAACGCCATCTGGAACCCTGGTGCACTGAAGCTTATGGAAACAGCGGTGCAGATCTTCCTGGTTGCTGCCACCGCAGAGAGCTCATGGGCAGCACCCCGCGAGCGAACTTGAGCCTCAGGACCACAGGTAAGACCAACTTTTCTGCTGCAAGTGACCTGCCTGGTGAACTCAAGACACAGGCCCACAGGAACAGACGAAGACCTGTAGAGAGGAAAAACTACACGCCCAAAAGCAGAACACTCTGTCCCCATAACAGGCTGAAAGAAAAGAGGAAAACAGGTCTACAGCACTCCTGACACACAGGATTATAGGGCAGACTAGCCACTGTCAGAAATAGCAGAACAAAGTAACACTAGAGATAATCTGATGGCGAGAGGCAAGCGCAGGAACCCAAGCAACAGAAAACATAACTACATGGCATCATCGGAGCCCAATTTTCCCACCAAAACAAACATGGAATATCCAAACACAGCAGAAAAGCAAGATCTAGTTTCAAAATCATATTTGATCATGATGCTGGAGGACTTCAAGAAAGATGTGGAGAACTCCCTTAGAGAACAAGTAGAAGCCTACAGAGAGGAATCGCAAAAATGCCTGAAAGAATTCCAGGAAAACATAAATAAACAAGTAGAAACCCATAGAGAGGAGACACAAAAATCCCTGAAAGAATTCCAGGAAAACACAATCAAACAGTTGAAGGAATTAAAAATGGAAATAGAAGCAATCAAGAAAGAACACATGGAAACAACCCTGGGTATAGAAAACCAAAAGAAGAGACAAGGAGCTGTAGATACACGCTTCACCAACAGAATACAAGAGATGGAAGAGAGAATCTCAGGAGCAGAAGATTCCATAGAAATCATTGACTCAACTGTCAAAGATAATGTAAAGTAGAAAAAGCTACTGGTCCAAAACATAGAGGAAATCCAGGACTCAATGAGAAGATCAAACCTAAGGATAATAGGTATAGAAGAGAGTGAAGACTCCCAGCTCAAAGGACCAGTAAATATCTTCAACAAAATCATAGAAGAAAACTTCCCTAACCTAAAAAAAGAGATACCCATAGACATACAGGAAGCCTACAGAACTCCAAATAGATTGGACCAGAAAAGAAACACCTCCCGTCACATAATAGTCAAAACACCAAATGCGCAAAATGAAGAAAGAATATTAAAAGCAGTAAGGGAAAAAGGTCAAGTAACAAATAAAGGGAGACCTATCAGAATCACACCAGACTTTTCCCCAGAAACTATGAAGGCCAGAAGATCCTGGACAGACGTCATACAGACCCTAAGAGAACACAAATGCCACCCAGGTTACTGTATCCTGCAAAACTCTCAATCAACATAGATGGAGAAACCAAGATATTCCATGACAAAACCAAATTTACACAATATCTTTCTACAAATCCAGCAGTACAAAGGATAATAAAGGGTAAAGCCCAACATAAGGAGGCAAGCTATACCCTAGAAGAAGCAAGAAACTAATCGTCTTGGCAACAAAACAAAGAGAAGAAAAGCACACGAACGTAACGTCACATCCAAATATGAATATAACAGGAAGCAATAATCACTATTCCTTAATATCTCTCAACATCAATGGCCTCAACTCCCCAATAAAAAGACATAGATTAACAAACTGGATACGCAACGATGACTCTGCATTCTGCTGCCTACAGGAAACACACCTCAGAGACAAAGACAGACACTACCTCAGAGTGAAAGGCTGGAAAACAACTTTTAAAGCAAATGGTCAAAAGAAGCAAGCTGGAGTAGCCATTCTAATATCAAATAAAATCAATTTTCAATTAAAAGTCATCAAAAAAGATAAGGAAGGACACTTCATATTCATCAAAGGAAAAATCCACCAAGATGAACTCTCAATCCTAAATATCTATGCCCCAAATACAAGGGCACCTACATACGTAAAAGAAACCTTACTAAAGTTCAAAACAAACATTGCACTTCACACAATAATAGTGGGAGATTTCAACACCCCACTCTCATCAGTGGACAGATCATGGAAACAGAAATTAAACAGAGACATAGAAAGACTAAGAGATGTCATGAGCCAAATGGACTTAACAGATATTTATAGAACATTCTATCCTAAAGCAAAAGGATATACCTTCTTCACAGCTCCTCATGGTACTTTCTCCAAAATTGACCATATAGTTGGTCAAAAAACGGGCCTCAACAGGTACAGAAAGATAGAAATAATCCCATGCGTGCTATCAGACCACCACGACCTAAAACTGGTCTTCAATAACAATAAGGAAAGAATGCCCACATACACGTGGAAATTGAACAATGCTCTACTCAATGATAACCTGATCAAGGAAGAAATAAAGAAAGAAATTAAAAACATTTTAGAATTGAATGAAAATGAAGGTACAACAAACCCAAACTTATGGCACAATGAAAGCTGTGCTAAGAGGAAAACTCATAGCGCTGAGTGCCTGCAGAGAGAAACAGGTAAGAGAATATGTCAGCAGCTTGACAGCACATCTAAAAGCTCTAGAATAAAAAGAAGCAAATACACCCAGGAGGAGTAGAAGGCAGGAAATAATCAAACTCAGAGCTGAAATCAACCAAGTAGAAACAAAAAGGACCATAGAAAGAATCAACAGAACCAAAAGGTGGTTCTTTGAGAAAATCAACAAAATAGATAAACCCTTAGCCAGACGAACGTGAGGACACAGAGAGTGTGTCCAAATGAACAAAATCAGAAATGAAAATGAAGACATAACCACAGATTCAGAGTAAATTCAAAAAATCATCAGATCTTACTATAAAAGCCTATATTCAACAAACTTGAAAATCTACAGGAAATGGACAATTTCCTAGACAGATACCAGGTACCGAAGTTAAATCAGGAACAGATAAACCAGTTAAACAAGCCCATAACTCCTAAGGAAATAGAAGCAGTCATTAAAGGTCTCCCAACCAAAAAGAGCCCAGGTCCAGACGGGTTTAGTGCAGAATTCTTTCAAACCTTCATAGAAGACCTCATACCAATATTATCCAAACTATTCCACAAAATTGAAACAGATGGAGCACTACCGAATTCCTTCTATGAAGCCACAATTACTCTTATACCTAAACCACACAAAGACCCAACAAAGAAAGAGAACTTCAGACCAATTTCCCTTATGAATATCGACGCAAAAATACTCAATAAAATTCTGGCAAACCGAATCCAAGAGCACATCAAAACAATCATCCACCATGATCAAGTAGGCTTCATCCCAGGCATGTAGGGATGGTTTAATATACGGAAAACCATCAACGTGATCCATTATATAAACAAACTGAAAGAACAAAACCACATGATCATTTCATTAGATGCTGAGAAAGCATTTGACAAATTTCAACACCCCTTCATGATAAAAGTCCTGGAAAGAATAGGAATTCAAGGCCCATACCTAAACATAGTAAAAGCCATATACAGCAAACCAGTTGCTAACATTAAACTAAGTGGAGAGAAACTTGAAGCAATCCCACTAAAATCAGGGACTAGACAAGGCTGCCCACTCTCTCCCTTCTTATTCAATATAGTTCTTGAAGTTCTAGCCAGAGCAATCAGAAAACAAAAGGAGGTCAAGAGGATACAGATCGGAAAAGAAGAAGTCAAAATATCACTATTTGCAGATGATATGATAGTATATTTAAGTGATCCCAAAAGTTCCACCAGAGAACTACTAAAGCTGATAAACAACTTCAGCAAAGTGGCTGGGTATCAAATTATCTCAAATAAATCAGTAGCCTTCCTCTACACAAAAGAGAAACAAGCTGAGAAAGAAATTAGGGAAACGACACGCTTCATAATACACCCAAATAATATAAAGTACCTCGGTGTGACTTTAACCAATCAGGTAATAGATCTGTACTATAAGAACTTCAAGACACTGAGGAAAGAAATTGAAGAAGACCTCAGAAGATGGAAAGATCTCCCATTCTCATGGATTGGCAGGATTAATAAAGTAAAAATGGCCATTTTACCAAAAGCGATTTACAGATTCAATGCAATCCCCATCAAAATACCAATCCAATTCTTCAAAGAGTTAGACAGAACAATTTGCAAATTCATCTGGAATAACAAAAAACCCAGGATAGCTAAAACTATCCTCAACAATAAAAAGACTTCAGGGGGAATCACTATCCCTGAACTCAAGCAGTATTACAGAGCAATAGTGATAAAAACTGCATGGTATTGGTACAGAGACAGATAGATAGATCAATGGAACAGAATTGAAGACCCAGAAATGAACCCACACACCTATGGTCACTTGATTTTTGACAAAGGAGCCAAAACCACTCAATGGAAAAAAGATAGCATTTTCAGCAAATGGTGCTGGTTCAACTGGAGGTCAACATGTAGAAGAATGCAGATCGATCCATGCTTATCACCCTGTACAAAGCTTAAGTCCAAGTGTAGCAAGGACCTCCACATCAAACCAGACACACTCAAACTAATGGAAGAAAAACTAGGGCAGCATCTGGAACACATGGGCACTGGAAAAAATTTCCTGAACAAAACACCAATGGCTTATGCTCTAAGATCAAGAATCGACAAATGGGATCTCATAAAACTGCCAAGCTTCTGTAAGGCAAAGGACACTGTGGTTACGACAAAACCGCAACCAATAGAATGGAAAAAGATCTTTACCAATCCTACAACAGATAGAGGCCTTATATCCGAAATATACAAAGAACTCAAGAAGTTAGACCGCAGGGAAACAAATAACCGTATTAAAAAATGGGGTTCAGAGCTAAACAAAGAATTCACAGCTGAGGAATGTCAAATGGCTGAGAAACACCTAAAGAAATGTTCAACATCTTTAGTCATAAGGGAAATGCAAATCAAAACAATCCTGAGATTTCACCTCACACCAGTGAGAATGGCTAAGATCAAAAACTCAGGTGACAGCAGATGCTGGTGAGGATGTGGAGAAAGAGGAACACTCCTCCATTGTTGGTGGGATTGCAGACTGGTACAACCATTCTGGAAATCAGTCTGGAGGTTCCTCAGAAAATTGGACATTGAACTGCCTGAGGATCCAGCTATACCTCTCTTGGACATATACCCAAAGATGCCCCAAAATATAAAAAAGACACGTGCTCCACTGTGTTCATTGCAGCCTTATTTATAATAGCCAGAAGCTGGAAAAAACCCATATGACCTTCAACAGAGGAATGGATACAGAAAATGTGGTACATCTACACAATGGAATATTACTCAGCTATCAAAAACAATGACTTTATGAAATTCCTAGAAAAATGGTTGGAACTAGAAAATATCATCCTGAGTGAGGTAACCAAATCATAGATAAACACACAGGGTATGCACTGATTGACAAGTGGCTATTTGCCCAAAAGCTTGAATTACCCTTGGTGCCTAGAACAAATGAAACTCAAGACGGATGGTCAAAATGTGAATGCTTCACTCCTTCTTTAAAAGGGGAACAAGAATACCCTTGGCAGGGAATAAAGAGGCAAAGATTAAAACAGACACATAAGGAACACCCATTCAGAGCCTGCCCCACATGTGGCTTATGCATATACAGACATCCAATTAGACAAGATGGACAAAGCAAAGAAGTGCAGACCGACAGGAGCTGGATGTAGATCGCTCCTGAGAGACACAGCCAGAATACAGCAAATACAGAGGCGAATGCCAGCAGCAAACCACTGAAGTGAGAATAGGATCCCCGTTGAAGGAATCAGAGAAAGAACTGGAAGAGCTTGAAGGGGCTCGAGACCCCATATGTACAACAATGCCAAGCAACCAGAGCTTCCAGGGACTAAGCCACTACCTGAAGGCTATACATGGACTGACCCTGGACTCTGACCTCACAGGTAGCAGTAAATATCCTAGTAAGAGCACCAGTGGAAGGGGAAGCCCTGGGTTTTGCTATGACTGAACCCCCAGTGAACTAGACTGTTGGGTGTAGGGCGGCAATGGGGGGAGTGTTGGGAGGGGAACACCCATAAGGAAGTGGAGGGGGGATTGGGATGTTTGCCCGGAAACCTGGAAAGGGAATAACACTGGAAATGTATATAAGAAATACTCAAGTTAATAAAAAAAAAAAAAAGGAAAAAAAACAAGTAGGTGTATAACCTGATGGATTGGTAACTTTGATTATGAGAATTATTTTGCATTTCAGGAGTAAGCATTCTAATACAAGTATAATACAATGTAATGTTTGTTATAGCACTTGGAGACAAGTAAGATGCTCGCGGAATTAAGTACATCTGTAAGATGAGATCCCTTTCAAAATAAATAATAATCATGATAATAAATTTAAAAGTACCGTACCTAATGCTTTGAATATACACAAATTCTTTATGGTTTATTTCATGGAAGTTGAATATAAACACATTTTAATGAAAAAAAATAGAAAACCTAGGAAAGAGATCAGATGTCATAGATTCAAGCATCACAAACGGAATCCAAGAGGTATAAGAGAGAATTTCAGGGGCAGAGGATACCATAGAAAACAGTAACAGAACATCAAAGATAATGTAAAACACAAAATGTCCTAACACAAAATATCCAGGAAAGCCAGGACACAGTGAGAAGATCAAACCTAAGGATAATTGGTATAGAAGAGAGTAAGACTACGAACCTAAAGGATCAGTGAATATCTTCAACAAATATATAAAAGAAAACTTCCTTAATCTAAAGAAAAAAATGCCCATAAGCACACAAGAAGCCCATAGAACTCCAAATAGATTGGGTCAGAAAAGAAATTCCTCCCATCACATAATAGTCAAAATACCAAATTCACCTAACAAAGAAAGAATATAAAAAACATTAAAGGAAAAATGTCAAGTAACATGTAAAGGCAGACCTATCAGAATTATACCCAATTGTTACCATACAGTACAAAGCCATAAGAGCCTAGGCAGATGTCATACAGACACTAAAAGATCACAAAGTCCATCCCAGGCTACTATATCCAAGATAACTGTCATTTAACATAGATGGAGAAAACAAGCTTTTCCAAAAAAAAAAAAAAGTCAAATTTATGCAATATCTTATGAAAAATCCAACCGTACAAAGGATAATAGATGGAAAACTCCAACACAAGAAGGGAAACTACTTTGTAGAAAAAGCAAGAAGTAATCTCCTTGCAATGAATCCAAAAGAAGAGAGCCACACAAACATAACTCTACCTCTAACAACAAAAATAACAGGAAACAAAAATCATTATTTCTTATTATCTCTTAACATGAATGGACTCAATTCAATAAAAAGACATAGATTAACAGACTGGATATGTAAAGATGACCTAAAATTTGGCTGCATACAGGAAACACACCTCAGTGACAAAGATAGACACTACATGGGAGGAAAAGGCTGGAAAAAGATTTTCCAAGCAAATGGTCCCAAGAAACATGATGGAATAGCCATTCTAATATTGAATGAAATCGACTTTCAACCAAAAGTCATCAAAAAAGATAAGGAAGGACACTTCATATTCATCAAAGGAAAAGCAATCAAGATGAACTCTCAATTCTGAATATCTATACTCCAAATGAAAGGACACCTACATTCATAAAAGAAATGTTACTGAAGTTCAAAGCACACATTATACCTCACACAATAGTGGGAGATTTTAGTGCCACACTGTCATCAATGGACAGATCATGGAAAGAGAAATAAACAGAGACATAGAGAAACTAACAAGTTATGAACCAAATGGATTTAACAGATATTTATAGAACATTTCACCCTAAAACAAAAGAACGTTCCATCTTCTCAGTACCTCATGGTACCTTCTCCAGAACTGACCATATAAATGGACAAAAAATAGGCCTCAACAGATACAAAAATATTGAAATAATCCCGTGCATCCTGTCAGAACACTGTGGACAGTGGCTAGTCGTCAATAACAACAAAAACGACAGAAAGACCACATACACAAGGAAGCTGAACAGTGCTCTACTCAATGATAACTTACTCAAGTATGAAATGAAGAAAGAAATTAAAGGATTTTTATAATTTAATGAAAAATGAAGGTATAACATGCCCAAAATTATGGAACAAAATGAAAGAAATGCTAAGAAGAAAACTCATACCTGTGAGTGCCTCCAAAACGAAGCTGGAGAGAGTATACCATAGAAGCTTGGCAACATACCTAAAAGCTCTAGAGCAAGAAAAAAAAAAGAAAGAAAGAAAGAAAGAAAGAAAGAAAGAAAGAAAGAAAGAAAGAAAGAAAGAAAGAAAAAAGCAAATACATCCAACACCCAAGAGGAGGAGTACATGGCAGGAAATAATCAAATTCAGAGATAAAATCAACCGATTAGAAACAAAAAGCACTATACAAAGAATCAACAAAACCAGAAGCTCATTCTTTGAGAAAATCAACAGACAGATAAATCCTTAGCCAGACTAACTAGAGGGCCCAGTGTATCCAAATTAACAAAATGAAAAGGGAGACATTAAAACAGAATATGAGGAAATTCAAAAAATCATCACATCCTACTACAAAAGCCTATATTCAGCAAAAGTGTAAAATCTAGATGAAATGGGCAATTTTCTAGACAGATACCATGACCAAATTTAAGTCAGAATCAGATAAACCATCTAAATATTTCCATAACTTCTAAAGAAATAGAAGCAGTTATAAAAATCCTCCCAACCAAATAAAGCACAGGATCAGATGGATTTAGTACAAAAATTTATCAGATCTTCACAGAAGGCCAAATAAGAAATACTGTCCAAACTATTCCATGAAATATAAATAGAAGGAGCCATACCCAATTCCTTCTATGAAGCATCAATTATGCTTATACCTAAAGACCCAACAAAGAAAGAGAACTTCAGACCAACTTCCCTTCAGAATATCATTGCAAAAATACTCACTAAAATTCTCACAAACTGAATCTAATAACAAATCAAAACAATCATCCATCATGATCAAATGGGTTTCATCCCAAAAGTGCAGGGATGAAATTTCAATATATGGAAATCCATCAATGTAATCCACTGTGTAAACAGACTGAAAGTAAAAAAATGAAATGATCATCTCATTAGATACTGAGAAAGCATTTGAAAATGTTAACATCCCTTTATGTTAAAAGTCTTGAAAAGATCAGGAATTCAAGGCCCATAGCTAAACTTAGTAAAAGCAATATACTGCAAACAAGTAGCCAACATCAAACTAAATGGAGAGAAACTTGAAGCAATCCCATTAAATTCAGAGAGTAGACAAGGCTGTTCACTCTCTCCCTACTTATTCAATATAGTTCTCAAATTCCTAGCTAGAGTAGTCAGACAACAAAAAGAGATCAAATTGACACAAATTGGAAAGGAAGAAGTCAAAGTATCACTATTTGTAGATGATATGAAAGTATAGTTAAGTGATATGAAAAAGTTCCTCCAGAGAAGTACTAATCCTGATAAACAATATCAGCAAAGTGGCTAGGTATAACATTAACTCAAACAAATCAGTAGCCTTCCTCTACTTAAAGGATAAACAGGCTGAGAAAAAAATAGGTAGATGACACCCTTCACAATAGTCACAAATAACATAAATACCTCAGTTTGACTTTAACCAAGCAAGTGAAAGATCTGTATGACAAGAACTTCAAGTCTTTGAAGAAAGAAATTTAAGAAGATCTCAGAAGATGGAAATACCTCCCATGCTCATGGATTGGCAGGATTAATATAGTAAAAATGAACATTTTGCCAAAAGCAATCTACAGATTCAATTCAATCCCCATCAAAATTCCAACTCAATTGTTCATAGAGTTAGAAAGAGAAATTTGCAAATTGATTTGGAATAACAAAAACCCAGCATAGCTAAAACCATTCCTCAACAATAAAAGAACTTCTGGGGGAATCACTATCCCTGACCTCAAGCTGTATTTCAGAGAAATATTGATAAAACTGGATGGTATTGGTACCAAGACAGGCAGGTAGATCAATAGAATGGAACTGAAGACTCAGAAATGAACCCGCACACCTATCGTCCCTTGGTCTTTCACAAAGGTGCTAAAACCATCCAGTGCAAAAAGGAGAGCATTTTCAACAAATGATGCTGGTTCAACTGGAGGTCAATATGTAGAAGAATGCAAATCGATCCGTTCTTATCACCCTGTACAAAGATTAAGTCCAAGTGGATCAAGGACCTCCTCATCAAGCCAGATACACTCAAAGTTATAGAAGAAAGAGTACGAAAGAACCTTGAACACATGGGCACTGTGGAAGATTTCCTGAATAAAACACCAATCGCTTATGATCTAAGATCAAGAATCAAAAAATGGGACCTCATTAAACTGCAAAGCTTCTTTCTATTAGGCAAAGGACACTGTCCTGAAGACAAAATGGTGGCAACCAACAGATTGGGAAAAGATCCTTATCAATCTTACATCTGATAGATGGCTAATATCTAATATATAAAAAGAACTTAAGTAGTTAGACTCCAGAAAGACAAACACCCATATTAAAAAAAATGTGGTACAGAGTTAAGCAAAGAATTCTCAAGTGAGGAACACCAAATTGCTGAGAAATACCTAGAGAAATGTTGAACATCCTTAAGTCATCAGAGACTTGTAAATCAAAGCAACCCTGAGATTCTACTTCATACAAGTCAGAATGGCTAAGATTAAACAATCAGGTGACAATCGATGCTGTCAAAGTTGTGGAGAAAGAGGAACATTTCTCCATTGTTGGTGGGATTGCAAGCTGGTACAACCACTCTGGAAATCAGTTTGGAGCTGCCCAAGGACCCAGCTATACCACTCCTGTGCATATGCCCAAAATATGCTCCAATATACAAAAAAGACACGTGTTCCACTATGTTCATAGCAGCCTTATTTATAATAGCCAAAAGCTAGAAAGTACCCAGATGCCTTCCAACAGAGGAATGGATACAAAAAATGTGGTACATCTACACAATGGAGTACTACTCAGCTATCAAAAACAATGACTTCATGAAATTCATAAGCAAATGGATGGAAATAGAAAATATCATCCTAAGTGAGATAACCCAATTATCAGAAAAAACACATGGTATGCACTCACTGATAAGTCGATATTAGTCAAATCCTTGAATTACTCTAGATACAATCCACAGACCAAAAGAAACTCAAGAAGAAAGCCCAAAGTGTGGATGCTTCAGTCCTTCTTAAAAGGGGGAACAACAATATTCATAGGAGGAGATATGAAAACAAAGTTTGGAGCAGAGCCTGCCCTCACCTAGGTTTCCAGCACATATATACACAGCCACCAAACACAGACAATATTGATGAACTCAAGAAGTGCATGCTGAAAGGAGCCTGATATAACTGTCTCCTGAGAGGCTCAGTCAGAGCGAAACAAATACAGAGGTAAATTCTAGAATCAAACCATTGAACTCTGAATGGGGTCCCTGTTAGCGGAGTTAGAGAAAGGTTTGAAGGAGCTGAAAGGGCTTGCAACCCCATAAGAACAATATCTACCATCCAAAGCTCCCAGGAACTAAACCACTACCCAAGATTACCCATGGTCAGACCCATGGTTCCTACTGCATATGTAGCAGATGATGGCTTTGTTTGGCACAAGTGGGCAGAGAAGTCCTTGGTCCTGCCAACGCTGGAGCCCCCAGTGTAGGGGAATATCATGGCAGGGAGGCAGGAAGGGAGTGTGGTTTGGGAGGAGAACACTCTTACAAAAGAAGGGGGAGTGGAATGGGATGGGGGCTTATAGATGCGAAACAAGGAAAGGGAATAGCATTTGAAATGTAACTAAAAATATCTAATAAAAAAGAATGAAAGAAAGAGAGAAAGAAAGAGAGAAAGAAAGAGAGAAAGAAAGAAAGAAAGGAAGGAAGGAAGGAAGGAAGGAAGGAAGGAAGGAAGGAAGGAAGGAAATAATTGCAAAGCAATAGAAAAACATATATATTGGTTCTTTTCCCTTTGACTAAGTTAAAAGAAATTACACACACACACACACACACACACACACACACACACACACACACACACAAAACAAACAAACAAAAAAAAACCAAAACATGGTAGTGATTAATCCAGGGCCTTTGTTGAATAAGTAAGTGTTTCACTGACAAGCTAGTTCCCTAGTACATGAAAGTAAATCATCATAAACTCTCTAAAGCTGAGACAATTAATACTCCCTTACAATAAACTAAATTTTTCTGAGGGATGAAAAATGGCTGAGTAGGTAAAGTACTTGGACAACAAGCATGCTTGGATCCACAGGACTCATATCAGTCTACTTGCCATAATTGAATATATAAGCCTGGATTCCTGTGGTGAGATGGATATGGATATTATCCTAATGCATATCAGCTAGACTACAGAAAGTAGTGATGAAGAACATAATTTCCTCAAACAGAGTCATAGTCCACCTAATTGCCCCAAAGTTTTTCTCTGCATTCCAAATATGCCCTGTGGTTTGCATGTGATCACAAAATCTCTGTCAGTCAGTCAGTCCATCTGTCTTTAAGTCTGTCTGTCTCTGTCTCTGTCTCTCTGTCTGTCTCTCTTTCTGTCTCTCTCTGTCTCTCTCTCTGTCTCTCTCTCTCTCTCTCTCTCTCTCTCTCTCACACACACACACACACAGAGAGAGAGAGAGAGAGAGAGAGAGAGAGAGAGAGAAGAGAGAGATAGTTATAGAGGGAGACAGAGAGAGTAAGGGAGATGGAGAAGAAGAGGAAGAGGGAAAGAGGAGAGAAGTGAAGTTTTTTTTTTACAAAGTCTCCTTAAAATATTTGTAAATAGGACCAAATTATTACAATGTATATAACATTATTTAGTGCCAGAACATCAGTACCCATTTTTGGTAGAAGACAGCAATATAATAAATATCTCTTCAATTAAGATCTTATTAATTACCTCTATTTAATAATAAACCATTAGCTCAAAATTGGTCATGTATTAAGACTTGCTTTACGCCATATATCAAAGACTAGAGGATCAGAGCCCACATTTTCTTGCCTCCTTCTGCCAACAAACTGCCTGTCTATTGCCTTCACCGGCTCTTCCATCTCATAAGCAATGCCTGCCGTGTAATAGTAACTTCTACTTAGCATACTCTTTGTAATGAAGGATTCTGTAATTCAGCAAGTAACTTTTATGAATGGGTATCAAATAAAGCTTTGTAAGCAAACTAAAAGCAAGTCTCACCAAATTAGCTATTCATACCCTGGGCCTGCATTCAATAAAAAAAAAAAAACACTAAATAGGCTTGCATCTAAAGACTGTGGGCCAAATCTCTTTCACAGCTGACAAGATGCTTGGCATTATCCTGAAAAGCAAAAATTATTTTGTCACATTTCATTTGTAGTGGTCTTGCCTATATTGTGCAGAAAAACTAAAAAAGAATCATTTATAGGCTTTGTGAACAAGGGAATATTTTTGGATCATCATAGTTCCTTGAGTTGTCAATCTTATCTCTAAAGACATGCAATTCAAAGATATACAAAATTAAAATGCATATTAAATTATTTGAACTAAAAGGTAGTATTAAATTTTAAGCTAAGTTATGTGACTCTTAAAAATTCTGTTTTCTTACATCTCTTGTGTATTTTCATCTTTATATTCCAAATCAACCTCATCATTTCCTCTATCTAGAAATCTATTTATGCATTTTTTCCATTTCATCTCTCATTCTCTTTTGTATGAATGTTCCTGATGTCTAAAGAACTTACAAAAATAATGATTTTCTTCTTAATAATCATTCTCAAATTTCTTTACCTGTCACAGGCTCATAAATACTGTTTTCCTTCTAATAGGGGCCACAAAGGAATACTTGTGCAGAGAGCAGAAAGCAGAACAATGTCTGAGTAAAGTGGAACAAAGATACTGCAAACCTGGGTGGAAGCAGGGATCTCCTGAGAACTCTGAATGTTAAGGCTTAATTTATCCTAGAATTTATGGAAAATAAGTGAAGTACCTTAACAAAGAAACATAACAAGAAAATGGAGCAACTAAGGTGGTAAAGGATTAATTGCAAGGTGTTAGAGATAGAATCTCAGGCCTGAATGTGATGGAACACAACAAAAGTTTTTAGGATCCTGAAATGAAAGTTTTATCTTGGATTATGTAATGTCAAAAATTATCACAAATCTCTGATAAAAGAACTAATGAGAACAGAGTAAAAGAATATGCTATAAGCTAAACTGACTAGAGAACAGAGTAGGAGATAGGAAGAAATAGAGACAGAAAGATATGAAGGATCATTTGGGATGCTACCTAATGACACAGGTTACAAGGGAAGACATCATGACCGTAGTTAAACTTAAAACGCTGCTTTGATAAGAAAATGGGTTCTTCTCATGATTCTGAAGAGTACATACATTTAATTCTGCCAGCAGTCACTGCATTGTCTAGTTTTAACTGTCAACCGGTTACACCCTAGGTTCCTCTGGGAAGACAAACTTATTGAACAATTTTCTAGATGAAGTTGAACTGAGGATGGAGTTTATTGATAATGTAGTAAATGGCATTCTGGGTAGTACTAATCCCTAGGCAGGATCCTGAATGGTTTTAGAGGAGAAAGCTTAGAGTCATCTTAACATGATTTAAACATGATAAGCAATCATTCCTGGAAGGGAAGAATCTAGTAAAGGCTAAATGTGGTGCCGCAGGGAAGCAGCTTCCCATCTGAGTATGATGGTGTAACTGATAGAACTGGCTTTGCTCACTCATGCTCCAGTTAATAACTCCAACGAACTCTTTTGTTTTCTACTGTGCAATCTTCATTTTGTATGAGCTTTTGTACTTTACCTGGGAGTAAATTGAAATTTGTTGTGTCTTCTTATGAAAAGTCACAAATCTTTAAGGCAGGGCGCTTACTATAAAACAGCATACATCTAATATAAAATATCTACTAAAATATGCCACAGATTTTACGCAGAGTACACTGTCAGTTGAGTGATATACCTTTGTGTATTTTATAGAGAAAAGTAATTTGGTGAAAATGCAATTTTATACTATCCTTATAAAACTTAATGCATTTGCAATTTAATAATGATGTGCAGTGGTTCTGGTCCATGCCCTAAACTGAACTGAACTGGGCAAAGAGATCCCTGCCCCCAAATCCTGTCAGGGAAAGAGCTGGACCCTCAGAAGTGCCCACACCCCTGAAAAACCAGAGAAGACTACCCTATGAACAGATTCCCGAACCAAGAGGAAATCACCTAGTGCCATCTGTGCTCCCTAGGTACAGGGACCTAGGAACAGTGAGGGGCAGGATACTACCAATTCCTGCCTGCTCCAAAAGCTGAAAGACAGTCACCAGGTGTCCCTACACAGATGAGAGCAGAGCACTCTGTTCCCGGAAACAGCTGAAAGAAAACAGGAAAACAGGTATACAGGAATGGTAACACTCAGTCCTACAAGAGGTGAAACCACTCTCAGAAACACCAAGACAAGCTAACACCAGAGACAACTTGATGGCAAGAGGCAAGTGCAGGAACTTAAGCAACAGAAAGCAAGACTAGGGGGAGGGGTTAGGGGATGTTGGCCCGTAAACTGGGAAAGGGAATAACACTCGAAATGTAAATGAGAAATACTCAAGTTAATAAAAAAAATTGAAAATTAAATTAAAAAAAAAAGCAAGACTACTTGGCATTAAAAGAGCCTAGTTCTCCCACCAAAGCAAATACTAGATATCTAAACACACTAGAAAAGCAAGATTTAGATTTAAAATCACATTTTATGATGATGGAGGACTTTAAGAAGAACATGAACAACTCCCTTAAAGAAATACAGGACAACACAAGTAAACAAGTAGAACGCCTTAAAGAGGAAACACAATCCCTTAAAGAATTACAGGAAAACAGAACCAAACAGGTAAAGGAATTAAACAAAACCATTCAGGATTTTAAAATGGAAATACAAACAACAAAGAAAGCAAAAAGAGAGAAAACCCTGGAGTTAGAGAACCTGGGGAAGAGATCAGGAGGCATAGATGCAAGTATCATCAACAGAATACAGGAGATAGAAGAGAAAATTTCAAGGACAGAAGGTACCATAAAAAACATTGACACAAACATCATAGGTAATGTAAAACACAAAAAGCACCTCGCCCAAAATATCCAGAAAATCCAGGACACAATGACAAGATCAAACCTAAGGATAATATGTATAGAAGAGAGTGAAGACTCCCCACTTAAAAGACCAGTAACTATCTTGAACAAAATTATAGGAAAAAACTTCCCTAACCTAAAGAAAGAGATGCTCATAAACATAGAAGAAACCTACAGAACTCCAATCGATTAGAGCCAAAGAGAAATGTCTCCCTTCACATAATAATCAAGACACCAAATGCACAAAACAAAGAAAGAATATTAAAAGCAGTAAGGAAAATGATCAGGTGACATATAAAGGTAGACCTATCAGAATGCCACCAGACTTCTCACCAGAGACTACGAAAGCCAGAAGATCCGGACTGATATCATACAGACCCTAAGAGAACACAAATGCCAGCCAAGATTACTGTGTCCAGCAAAATTATCAATTAACAATGAGGGAGAAACCAAGATATTTCATGACAAAACCAAATTTACACAATATCTTTCTACAAATCCAGCCCTACAAAGGATAATAAACAGCAAAGCCCAACACAAGGAAGCAAACTACATCCTAGAAAAAGTAAGAAAGTAATATCCTTGCAACTAAACCTTAAGAAGAGAAATACACAAACATAATTCCACCTCTAACAACAAAAATAACAGGAAACAACAATCACTATTTCTTAATATCTCTTAACATCAATGGACTCAATTCACCAATAAAAAGATATAGACTAACAGACAAGATATGCAAAGAGGACCCAGGATTTTGCTGAATACAGGAAAAACACCTCAGAGGCAACAACAGACACTAGCTCAGAATAAAATGCTGAAAAACAATTTTCCAAGGAAATGGTCCGAAGAAACAAGATGGAGTAGCCATTCTAATATAGAATAAAATTGACTTTCAAGCAAAAGTTCAAAAGAGATAAGGAAGGACACTTCATATTCATGAAAGGAAAAATTCACCAAGATGAACTCTCAATCCTGAATATCTATGCTCCAAATGCAAGGGCACCTATATACATAAAAGAAACTTCACTAAAGCTCAAAGCACACATTGTACCTCACACAAAAATAGTGGGAGATTTCAATACCACACTGTCATAAATGGACAGATCATGGAAACAGAAACTAAGCAGAGACATAGAGAATCTAGAGAAGTTATGAACCAAAAGGATTTAGCAGATATTTATAGAACATTAGATCCTAAACAAAGAATATACCTTTTTCTCAGCACTTCATGGTAAGTTCTCCAGAATTGACCATCTAATCGATCACAAAACAGGGCTAAACAGATACAAAAAGATTGAAATATTTCCATGCATTCTATCAGATAACCATGGGCAAAGGCTGGTTTTCAATAACAACAAACATGACAGAAAGTTCATACACACATGGAAGTTGAACAATGCTCTACTCAATGAAAATTTAGTCAAAGTATAAATGAAGAAAGCAATTAAAGACTTTTTAGAATTTAATGACAATGAAGGCACAGCATACCTAAACTTACAGTGCACAATGAAAGCAGAGGAAAATCATAGCTCTGAGTGCCTCCAAAACAAACTGTAGAGAACATACATAAGCAGCTTGACAACATAGCTAAAAGAAATAGGACAAAAAGAACCAAATACACCAAAGAGGAGTAGACAGCAGAAAAGAATCAAACTGAGGGCTTCAATCCACCAAGTAGAAACTAAACGAATTATACAAAGAATCAACAAAACCATGAGCTAGTTCTTTGCAAAAATGAATAAGACAGATAAATTCTTAGCCAGACTAACCAGAGAGCACAGAGATAGTATCTAAATTAATAAAATCAGAAATGAAAAGGAAGACATAACAACAGATTCTGATAAAATTAAAAAAACTCATCAGATCCTACTACAAAAGCCTATATTCAACTAAACTGGAAATTGTGGATGAAATGGACAATTTTCTAGACACATACTAGGTACCAAAGTTAAATTAGGATCAGATAAACCATCTAAACATTTCCGTATCTCCTAAAAAAAATCCAGAAGCAGTAATTAACAATCTCCCAATAAAAACAAAAGCCCAGGACCACATGAGTATGGTAAAGAATTCTATAAGACCTTCATAGAAGACCTAATACCAATACTGTTCAAAGTAGTCCACAATATAGAAACAGAGGGAACACTACCCAATTCCTTCTATGAAGCCACAATTATGCTTATAACTAACCAAAAAAAGACCCAAAACAGAAAGAAAACTTCATACCTAACTAGCCCATGAATATTGATGCAAAATTACTCAATTAAATTCTCCTCAACCAAATCCAAGAACACATGAAAACAATCATCCATCATGATCAAGTATGCTTCATCCCAGGGATGCAGGGATGGTTCAATTTATGGAAATCCATCAACGTAATCCACTCTGTACTCAAACTCAACAAGGAAAACCACATGAACATCTCTTTAACTGCTGTGAAAGCATTTGACAAAATTCAACACTCAGTTATGTTAAAATTATTGGAAAGATCTGGAATTCATGACTCATACATAAACATAGTAAAAGCAATATACAGCAAACCAGTAGCCAACATCATTCTAAATGGAGAGAACCTTGAAGCAATTCCACAAGGCTGCCCATTCTCTCCCTACTTATACAATGTAATTCTCGAAGTCCTACCCATAGAAATTGGAAAACAAAAGGTGATCAAAGGCATGTAAAGTGGAAAGGAAGAAGTCAAAATATCACTACTTGCAGATAGGCTATTTATGTGATCCCAAAAGATCCATGAGAGAACTACTAAGCAAAGTGGCTGGGTATAAAATTAACTCAAAAAAATCAGTAACCTTCCTCTACTCAAAGGATAAACAGGCTGAGGAAGAAATTAAGGAAATGACACCCTTCAAAATAGTCATGAATTACCTAAAATACCTGAGTGTAATTCTAACAAAGAAATTGAAAGATCTGTATGTCAAGAACTTCAAGTCTATGAAGAAATAAATTGAAGATCTCAGAAGATGAAGAGATCTCCCATGCTCATGGATTGGCAGGATGAATATAGTAAAAATGGCCGTTTTGCAAAGAGCAATCAATAGATTCAAAGCAATTCCTATCAAAATTCTGACTCAATTCTTCATAGGGTTACAAGGAGCAATTTGCAAATTCATTTGGAATAACAAAACCCAGAATACCTAAAACTATGCTCAAAAATAAAAGAACTAGGATTAATATAGTGAAAATGGCCATTTCACCAAAAGCGATCTACAGATTCAATGCAATACCCATCAAAATACCAATCCAATTCTTCAAAGAGTTAGACAGAACAATTTGCAAATTCATCTGGAATAACAAAAAACCCAGGATAGCTAAAACTATTCTCAACAATAAAAGAACTTCAGGGGGAATCACTATCTCTCAACTCAAGCAATATTACAGAGCAATAGTGATAAAAAACTGCATGGTATTGGAACAGAGACAGACAGATAGACCAATGGAACAGAATTGAAGACCCAGAAATGAACCCACACACCTATGGGCACTTGATTTTGGACAAAGGAGCCAAAACCATTCAATGGAAAAAAGATAGCATTTTCAGCAAATGGTGCTGGTTCAACTCGAGGTCAACATGTAGAAGAATGCAGATCGATCCATGCTTATCACCCTGTACAAAGCTTAAGTCCAAGTGGAGCAAGGACCTCCACATCAAACCAGATACACTCAAACTAATAGAATAAAAACTAGGGCAGCATCTTGAACACATGGGCACTGGAAAAAATTTCCTGAACAAAACACCAATGGCTTATGCTCTAAGATCAAGAATGGACAAATGGCATCTCATAAAACTGCAAAGCTTCTGTAAGGCAAAGGACACGGTGGTTAGGACAAAACGACAACCAACAGATTGGGAAAAGATCTTTACCAATCCTACAACAGGTAGAGGGCTTATATCCAAAATATACAAAGAACTCAAGAAGTTAGACCGCAGGGAGACAAATAACACTATTAAAAAATGGGGTTCAGGGCTAAACAAAGAATTCACAGCTGAGGAATGTCGAATGGCTGAGAATCACCTAAAGAAATGTTCAACATCTTTAGTCATAAGGGAAATGCAAATCAAAACAACCCTGAGATTTCACCTCACACCAGTGAGAATGGCTAAGATCAAAAACTCAGGTGACAGCAGATGCTGGTGAGGATGTGGAGAAAGAGGAACACTCCTCCATTGTTGGTGGGATTGCAGACTGGTACAACCATTCTGGAAATCAGTCTGGAGGTTCCTCAGAAAATTGGACATTGAACTGCCTGAGGATCCAGCTATACCTCTCTTGGGCATATACCCAAAAGATGCCCCAAAATATAAAAAAGACACATGCTCCACTATGTTCATAGCAGCCTTATTTATAATAGCCAGAAGCTGGAAAGAACCCAGATGCCCTTCAACAGAGGAATGGATACAGAAAATGTGGTACATCTACACAATGGAATATTACTCAGCTATCAAAAACAATGCCTTTATGAAATTCATAGACAAATGGTTGGAACTGGAAAATATCATCCTGAGTGAGGTAACCCAATCACAGAAAAACACACATGGTATGCACTCATTGATAAGTGGCTATTAGCCCAAATGCTTGAATTACCCTAGATGCCTAGAACACATGAAACTGAAGACGGATGATCAAAATGTGAATGCTTCACTCCTTCTTTAAAAGGGGGAACAAGAATACCCTTGGCAGGGAATAGAGAGGCAAAGATTAAAACAGACACAGAAGGAACACCCATTCAAAGCCTGCCCCACATGTGGCCCATACTTATACAGCCACCCAATTAGACAAGATGGATGAAGCAAAGAAGTGCAGGCCGACAGGAGCCCGATGTAGATCGCTCCTGAGAGACACAGCCAGAATACAGCAAATACAGAGGCGAATGCCAGCAGCAAACCACTGAACTGAGAATAGGACCCCCGTTGAAGGAATCAGAGAAAGAACTGGAAGAACTGGAAGTGGCTCGAGACCCCATATGTACAACAATACCAAGCAACCAGAGCTTCCAGGGACTAAGCCACTACCTAAAGACTATACATGGACTGACCCTGGACTCTGACCTCATAGGTAGCAATGAATATCCTAGTAAGAGCACCAGTGGAAGGGGAAGTCCTTGGTCCTGCTGAGACTGAACCCCCAGTGAATGTGATTGTTGTTGGGAGGGCGGCAATGGGGGGAGGGTGGGGAGGGGAACATCCATAAAGAAGGGGAGGGGAGGGATTAGGGGCATGTTTGCCTGGAAACTGGGAAAGGGAATAACATTCGAAATGTAAGTAAGAAATACTCAAGTTAATAAAAAAAATAAAAATAAAAATAAAAGAACTTCTGGGGGAATCGCCATCCCTGACCTCAAACTGTACTACAGAGCAATAGTGTTAAAAACTGTATGGTATTTGTAGTGAGACAGTCAGGTAGATCAATTGAATAGAATGGAAGACACAGAGATGACCCCACACAGCTATTGTCACTTGATCTTTGACAAAGCAGCTAAAACCATACAGTGGGAAAAAGATAGCATTTTCTGTAAATGAGGTCAGTTCAACTGGAGGTCAGCGGTTAGAAGAATGCAAATTTACCCATTCTTATGTCCTTGTACAAAGCTAAAGTCCAAGTAGATCAAAGACCGCCACATAAGACCAGATACACTCAAAATAATAGAAGAAAAGGTGGGAAAGAACCTCGGACACATGAGTACTGGGGAAAATTTCCTGAAGAAAACACCAATGACTTATGCTCTAAGATCAAGAATTGACAAATGGGACCTCATAAAACTGCAAAACTTTTGTAAGTCAAAGGACAGTGTCATTAGGACAAATATCAATCAACACAAACCACATGAAGCTTAAGAAAATAATGACCAAAGTACAGATGCTTCACCTCTTCTTAAAAGGGGGAATAAAAATATTTATAAGAGGAAATATGGAGACCAAGTTTGGATCAGAGACTGAAGGAATAGCCTTTCAGTGCCTGCCCCATCTGGGGATCCAGCCCATATACATACATACATACATACATACATACATACATACATACATATATATATATGTGTGTGTGTGTGTATGTGTGTATGTGTGTGTGTGTGCATATATATATATATATATATATATATATACACACACACAGCCACCAAACCGAGACAATATTTTTGTAACCAAGAAGTGCATGCTGACCAGAGACTGATATATCTGTCTCCTGAGAGTTTCAGCCAAAGCGTGACAAATACACGGGCAAATGCTAGCAGCAAACCATTGAACTGAGAATGGGTCCCCCATTGGGGAGTTAGAGAAAGGTTTGAAGGAGCTGACGGGGCTTATAACCCCATAAGAAAAACAATACCAACCAACCAGAGCTCCCAGGAACTAAACCAGTACCAAAAGACTACGTATGGACATACCCATGACTCTAGCTGAATATGTAGTAGAGGATGGCCTTGATGGGCACCAGTGAAAGTAGAAGCTCTTGGTCCTACCAAGGCTGGACTACCAAGAGTAGGGAAATATCAGGGTAGGGAAGCAGGAAGAGCGGGCAGTTGGGGAGGAGGGACACCCTTATAGAAAAAGGGGTATTGGATATGTGGCTTATGGATGGGAAACCCGGAAAAGAATAACATTTGAAATGTAAATAAAAAACTTCAACAAATAAAAGAATAGCAAAGGCAGAAGAGATAAACATTCGAACCTCTAGGGGCTGTAATTGACTTGGGTTAGATGGCATTTGGAGGAATGAATATTTCTATGTGACTAGGTAATACACTATCTAAAACAACATTTTTATAAAGTTGTAAAGTAAAGCCCTTTGTGAGTTCATACTAACCTGATTTCATTTGAAAGGATTAATGAGGAAATCTACTTTGAAAATGAAGACCATTATTATAAGTTGTTTACACATTTATAGACATGGAGAGAATATTTACTATATCAAAGACAGTTCCCTAGTCACACAACTCATTCAGGAATTAAGAATCATAATGTGCTGTGGTCACTACAGGAATAAGTAGACAACATTATTGTTCATATCACAGTGATTGTGAGTGGTAGGAAGGGCCCACAAGGAATCAGAAATAAAGGAGAGAAGTATTTTTCAAAGAAAAAACAGTATGAACAGTTCTTGAAACCTAGCTGCATTTTTAAAGTAAGCAAAATATTTTAATAAATAAGATAAACCTTTTCATGTAGCTTGTAAGAAGATATCACAGCAGCTGGCTATGTTATCAGGGGTAGACTCCAGAGACAAAAAGCTCATAATTTAAAAGGCCATAGTGAGTGTCGAAAGTCTAACAGTGAGTGTTCCTGCTATTGATGGCTGAATTTTCTGAGTTGTGTTCCATCCAATATAAGTTGAGCACCTTATCCCTTTATCAGTAATGATTTTGATAATGACTAGGGCTTCCTTGTGGAGACAAAGTTTCAAAACTGCTAACCAATTATCTCACCTATCTTTCTCAGTCTTCTTTAACAACAAATAATCTTTTCTACAAAACATCATCTGTAATGTGGACAAAATATTAAGTAAATTGCAGAAAATTGGCAGGGATTTTATTTTATTATAATTAGAAGTATTCTGATGACAAGATGTGATGATTATTGCAAAATATGAAGCCCTTTATGTTTCTGAGCAGTGAAGGCTTACAGCAGGTGGCTCTGGTTGGGACAAATCAGGAAACAGTTTTTGACTGTTCTTCTGTTTCGCTGATTATGTTGAGTCTGCTCATTTGTTCTCTATTAAGATGCAAAAATGTAGTATTATTCTTGCAATTGAATTATTATCATTACTTCCACAGTCAAAGGAATCCGGTGGTAAATTCTGTCAGCTCTTAATTTTTATTTAGTGTCCTTATGGGAATATGAAGAACTGTAATGAATCCAATGTTTATATCCAACATGGTGGATATTAACAACAGAATAATGCATAAATAAAAATCTTGACATTCTGATGTTGTCAAAGGAAAAAATATCTGAATACTTTGAAAAACTCGTAGACATAAAAGTAGAGCAGTGACCCCCAGAACCCCAAGTAAGAGGGTGCTGAGACAGCTCCCAGTAAAAAGTGGCCACTGCAGAGACTGAAGCACAAGCTGCAGTCCGGGAACTCACATGGTGGAAGGAAAAAACTGGTTCTGGACCGTTATCCTCTAAACTCGATGTTCTTGCCATAGGAAGGGGGAGGGTGTGTTTGAGTGCATGTGTGTGCATGCATGTGTGTGTGTGTGTGTGTGTGTGTGTGTGTGTGTGTGTGTATGCGCACATAGGGAGGGGGAGGGTGTGTTTGAGTGTGTGTGTGTGCATGCAAGTGTGTGTGTATGTGCATACCCTCACATACAAAAAATGAAAAACATATCATATATCCATCACACAGCAGATTTCACTAATGCACTATTTTGGTATGTATTGAAGTATTACACTGAACCTATTTAATATCTATAATCAATGTATGTTAATAAAATGATATATACATAAATGTCAAAACTAAAAGTACAATACTCCCACAAAGAGCATATTTTAATTATTAAGCCCCCCAATGATTTTTCTTTAATATTCTGTGCCTTGTATTTCATGACTTCTACTTTCTCTAACTTAACCCTTGTTTCCAAATCTCAGGCTTCCTCTATAAGATGTCATTTCCATCTCTCTATTGTTGGTTTGTCCTTTGGTCATTTGTGCCAGTTAAACTTCTTCATTTATCCACAGTATCTCTTGATCTCTTTGATTTTACATGAACCATATCTGTAGTTACTGAGAATAACAGTCACCTTCATAATAAATTGCATATATTAACCTTGTCAGATATTACTTCTTCAAATATTGCTTTCACTAAATGTGAAGCATAGCTATGGTCACTTATCCCCCTTTTTATTTTCAAGGATGTTTATGTTTAGAAATAAAATTCATTCACCTTAGCAATTATAGTGTAAGATTTATTGCCCAAGAAAATTAAAAGTTAATCTCATTGATCTGGTTTTGGGTAGATTACTATTAAAATTTTTATTTCTGATTATTTAAATACAAAATATCTATTCATGTAACTTTATAGGTATCAGCCAATATGTAGCAGCAGAGTTTCAAAATAAAATTTCATTTCAAATATTTATGGAATATGATTTGTGTTGCTAATTTGTTAAAGATTTTATTAGGATAAGTCAAGAATGTGTTAAGATAGAGTTCTTAGGCCTTGGGTTTTTTTTCCAAGCCAAAAAAAAAAAACTGTCGAGTGCTAGATATGATGCAATAGATAATAGGACCTATAATGCTCTATGTGAGATATTAAGTTAATTCATCTGAGAGCAGAATATTTTTAATTTCTATGATTATCTGACACTTTACCAACATTCTTCTCTCTCCCATAACTGTTGCAAAGGAAGGTAAAGAGTTACTTAAATACAGTGTAAGTTTGCCACTTTTTCTGTCCTAATATGTCATAATGCCAAATTCCTGTTGACACATTTGTGTGCCTTTCCCTAGAACAATGTGAATACACAATTCATCTATAGCAGATAAGACATAGACAATAGCTCAAAAATATTTAGAATTTTGGGGAGGAGAGATATACCTATAGGTGCACAGATGTGGGATTACTTACAAAAACACAGGTGACTCAAAGGCAGCTGCAACATGAGTGATGGCTGGGAGACTTCTATCCTTGGGATTACCTATATGAATGTCAGGTGACTTGGCTGGTTACTGAGGTCTTGTGTCCAGCAGCTGATACTTGAATAAGAATTTAAGCATCTTGGAAATCTTTTTTAAGCTTTAAGAGCTTTTGCCGTCATGAAGGTTGCTTTGTATCCTGGTCGTTGTGAGATATCTTACTAGTTCATTAGAGGGTTTTTAGATTTGGTAGAAAAAAACCATAAAATAACACAAGGGTCAGAATGAGGAAGAAAGTAATGTTCTATAATGTTTGATGAAAGCTTGGATCTTTCTTATGTCCCTAGGCAACCCTGTTTGGCCTACAATAGCCAATCAATTTCCTCTTGTTATAGGTAAATCAAGATGGAAACTGACAGTTAAGACTTGCACACTGATACGTTTCCAATCCTTAAAGTACATTTTCCTTTAGGAAATAGGAAAAAAAGGTATGAAGAATATGGGGGCGGTCACACAGGCTAAATATTCTTCTTTTTTCAGAAATCCAATGAGTTTTCCCTCAATTGTTATCACAATATTCAAGTAGAATTCCTTAGTTGTGAATATGTATGAATATCCTCAAGACTTAGCACTTGAATATTCTGTGTCATTTGTTCAAAAACAGCCATCAACTGTGTATCAAAGCATCAGGAATTGTGTGTGCTGTATGGAGCTCTAATACCGTCAGTTCTAAGCCAACAGATACCAGTTGTGAACTTCTGGGGGTTTTGTCTCTTCAGATTGTGTCTGGTGCTGCTTTGACCACTATTCTCTATGGAACCAAAAAATATATGTACTGCTAATTTTTAATTTGCTGAACTATTTAGTTTGGCATAGTCTGTCTTGCAACGCCATCAGACAATTTTAAAACTTTGTATTTGTGATCTGAAACTGGATACATAATCATTACAAATTCCAAATGTATACAAAATTGTAAAGAGTAACATGTGTACCTATTTCACAATTAAACATGCTTTCTCCCCATCCAACTTCCCTGCTCTCTTTTCGTTATCTATCCTTTTTAAATATGTTCTTTATGTGAATCTCATTATCAAACTCAATAACAATGTTGAACAATATATAACATCTTTAATGTCTACTACTTGAAATTTTCTTTGACATGCAATGCTGTACATTATTTTTCAATTCAGCCTCACTCAGATTTGCACATAAAAAGCAGATTTATTACCAGACTTCTAAACATGATTGGCCTTTAGCCCAGTTCTCAATACAGTCTTTAAGTCCCTCTGATATCTCAGGAACCGGACCTCCATCATCAGCATTTCTCTTGGGATTATTCTCTTTTAAATTCTGAACAGGGAGTCCCTTTAACTTCTGCTTTTAACATTCTAGGTCTTCTCTATCTAGGGCTCCAAACACTCTGCATTCCTTCCTTGTACCAGTTTCAAGATCAAGTTAATCACAGCAACTATTCTGCTTCACAATGTCACTTTTATGCATTCTGGATTTTTCATTTTTTAAAGAAATACCTGGACGAAAGCAACTCAACAGAGTTTAGCTGCCCTCAGTGGTAGAGGATGTGCCTAGTCCTACAGTGATTTGATGTCCTAGGGCGGGATAGTAACAGAGAGGGGTGTTTCCCTTTCTCAGAGAAGAATGGGAGAAGAGGATTGGTAAGGAGTTATGTGAGTGAGGAAAGTAAGGATATGGGACTGTGATCAGGTATTACTGATTCATGCATCAGCTAAAGGCCTTTCTCATAGCTCATAAGAACCTGAGATCCCAACACCACAAAGTCAGTGACATTCTTCCTACCTGAAACTGTCATATGAGGCTTTTTATTTGTTGTGTGAGTCATTCATTGATCTCTAAGAACCAGTAGATAAAAACATCTTTATTGTCCAGCAGGGAGAATTTAATAACTGTTTGTATTTATTGCTTAAATTATCCATGCCTCCCTCTAGGTTTCATCATAAATTCATCTGTTAAATTCATATCCAATCTGAACCTGTCTCAATGCTGGTACCCAGCCTAGCAAGAATTCCCTGCCTATGATACCTAACCGTCCTTCCTCATTTTAATCTGTGTCTATGTCAGTCAGATGCTGGTAGAACTTCTCAGAGCCAGCCATGTCAGGCTCCTGTCTATAAGCACACCATAGCATCAGTAATAGTGTCAGGCCTTGTTGCCCTCCAATGAGATGGATCCCGAGTTGGGCAGGTCATTGGACAGTCTTTCCTTCAGTCTCTGCTCCACTGTTGGTTCTGCAGTTCTTTTACACAGGAAGAGTTCTGGGTCAGGAATTTTGACTATGGGATGTAACTGTGTCCCCTATTGAGGCCCTGTCTATCTACTGGAAGGAGGTGGACTCTGAGTTCCCTTTTTCATGCATAATTTTTTTACCTTCTTGGGTATTTTAAATCTGTCACAATGCGGGTTTTTTCCCCTTCCTTCGACCTCAGTTTTCTGAACAAAAAGCCACAAGAAAACCATTTTACTGGTTTTATATTTTGCAGATAACTGGAAGTTTAGCTACTATGAGTTTATGTATGGGATGGTCATGTCCTGTCACAAAGACAACCATTTGTCAAGTTCCTCAGATTTCTCTAGCACTGACAGCCCTCAACATTTTGACTTGATGAAATTATATTTTATAAATTTTATGAATCATTTTATAATTTTTTAATTATAAATAAAATTAAAAATAATTATAAATACTTTATATTTTCCTTTTTCTTGAAAATTTATCACCTCCTAAATTGGTTACAAATACAACTTTTGATTTTCAACTTAGATTAACTGAATGCTGGACAGGAAAAATATTTTGTCTATGTACATAAAAAAAATTACTTGAGCATCTACTAAAAGACACATTGCTTCTCCTACTCCTTCTCTTTCAGCCATGCTTTCATCTTTAGCACAGGTAATGTGTTAGTTTCTATGTCTATTAAAGAACAAAATTAAATTTCAGTACTGACTTCTGTAATACTAAACTAAATTCAAAAGCACGTTATTGCAGTTTAAACCTGTGCCTAGAGTGGACCCAAGCACAGGCTCTGCACCCACGCCTACAACACCCAGAGGAAGCTTAACTCCCAGGTGTTCTGGCACACCCAAGATCACAGTTGAAGCCACAACATCTGCCCAACACCCTTCTTAACTGAGACCCCCACAGGAACCAGAGAAGCATGAACCCCTTCCCAACCAGAGGCACAGCTTCATTCTGGCTTGCTCCTGTACCCAGAAAAGACCCAGGGCTCTAGTTCTGCACCAACTTGTGCAACACCCACAGAAAGCTTAACTCGTGGAGCTCTAACACAATAACGTTTCAGGAGCTCAGACACATGAGACTCTCAGGATACTGGAGGCAGCTTCACTCACAGGCGCTCTGACATACCCAGGATCATAGGAACACAGGATCCGAGAATCACAGGATTACAGAGACAGCTGGACTTTGAGGAGTTCTGACACAGCATCAAAGGAGTGACAAACTCCAGTAAAAGACAGCAAGGGCAGTTAGCACTAGAGATAACCATATGGTAAGAGGAAAGTGCAAGACTATGAACAGCAGAATCCAATGCTATTTGAAAATATCAGACTCAGTTCTCCTACTATACCAAGACCTGGATACCCCAACATACCTGAAAAGCAAGATTCAGATCTAAAATCTGGAAGCTGAACAACTACCTTTTCAATGATAATTTGGTCAGGGATGAAATGAAGACCTTTTAGAATTTAATGAAAATGAAGTAACTACATATCCAAACTTATGGAACACAATGAAAGCTAAGAGGAAATATCATAACTCTGAGGTTTCCAAAAAGAAATCAGAAAGATCAGATCCTAGCAACTTACGAGCAAATGAAAGCCCTAGAACAAAAAAAAAGCAAATGCAACCAAGAGGAGTAGATGGCAGGAAACAATCAAACTCAGGGCTGAAATCAACCAAGTTGAAACAAAGAGAACTATTATAAAGAATCAACAAAACCAGGAGCTGGTTCTTTGAGAAAATGAACAAGATAGATAAACTGTTAGCCAGACTAACCAAAGGGCACAGAGACAGTATCCTATTAACAAAATTAGACATGAAAAATAGAGACATAACAGAAACCAAAGGAATTAAAAAAATTATCAGTTCCCCAAACAAAAAATACCAAGGACCAGGTGGTTTCAGTGCAGAATTCTACCAGATCTTTTTTTTTTCCATCTTTATTAAATTGGGTATTTCTTATTTACATTTCAATTATTATTGCCTTTCCCGGTTTCCAGGCCAACATCCCCCTAGCCCCTCCCCCTCCCCTTCTTTATGGGTGTTCCCCTCCCCACCCTCCTCCCAATACCGCCCTCCCCCAACAATCCCGTTCACTGGTGGTTCAGTCTTGGCAGGACCAAGGGCTCCCCCTTCCACTTCTACCAGATCTTTAAAAAAGATTTAATACTAATGCTTTTCAAAATATTTCATAAAATAGAAAAAGAAGGAACAGCACTCAGTACATTCTATGAAACCACAGTTACAGTGATTCCTAAACCACAAAAAGACCTAAGAAAGAACTGCAGACCAATTTTTTTCAGGAATATTGATGTGAAAATACTCAATAAAATGATTGCAAATTGGATAAAAGAACACATCAAAATAATCATTCACCATGCCAGGCATGCAGGGATGGTTCAATATATGGAAAAACATCAATGTAATTCACTATTTAAATAAACTGAAACAAAGAAAAACCACATGATCATCTCATTAGATGCTGAAAAAGCCTGGAACAAAATATTGTACAGATGAGGAATTCAAGTTCTACACACATATATATAATAAAAGCAATACATAGCATGCCCATAACCAACATCAAACTAAATGGAGATAAATGGAAGCAATCCCACTAGAATCAAGGACAAGACAAGGCTGCCTACTCTCCACCTATCTATTCAAAATAGTACTTAATGTTCTAGCTGGAGCAATCAGACAACAAAAGGAGACCAAAAGGATACAAATTAGAATGGAGGAAGTCAAAATCCACTATTCGTGAATAATATGATAGTATACATAAGTGATCCCCCCAAAAAAATCCACACTAGAACTCCTACAGACATTAACTTCAACAAAGGTATTGAATATACAATTAACTCAAATAAACCAGTAGCCTTCTTCTACTCAAAGGATAAATGGACTGAGAAAGAAATTAGGGAAATGAAACCCTTTACAATAGTCACAAATAATTGACTCTATCCAAGCAAGTTAAAGACCCATATCACAAGACCTTCAAGTCTCTGATAAAAGAAAGTGAAGACCTCAGAAGATGGAAAGGTCTCCTGTGCTCATGGATCTGCAGGATTAACATATAAAAAACTGCAACCATACCAAAAGCAATCTACAGATTAAATACAATCCCCATCAAAATTCCAACTCTGTTTTTCACAGAGATAGAAAGGGACTTTCTCAAATTTATAAGGAGTAACAAAAAACCCACGATATCAAAAAAACATTATCAAGCATAAAAGAACTTCTAGGGGAAATCACCATCCCTAAAATCAAGCTATACTACTGAGCAATGATGATTAAAAAAAAAAATACATGGTATTGGTACAGAGACAGGCAGGTAGATCGATGTGACAGAATTGAAGACCCAGAAATGAATCCACACACCTATGATCACCAGATTTTTGACAAGGAGCCAAAACCATCCAGTGGAGAAAAGACAGCACTTTCAACAATTGGTGCTGGTTCAATTGGCAGTCAGCATGTAGAAGAATGCAAATCCATCCCTTCTTGTCAACTTGTACAAAGCTCAATTCCAAGTGGATCAAGAACCTACACATTTTTTTTCAGTAATATTGATGTGAAAATACCAGATACACCCAAACTAAAATAAGAGAAAGTGAGAAGAGCCTTGAACACATGTGCACAGGGAAATTTTCCTGAACAGAACACCAATGGCTTATGCTCTAAGACCAAGAATCGACAAATGGCACCTCATAAATTTACAAAACTTCTGTAAGGCAAAGGACACTGTTTTTAGGACAAAACGGCAACCAACAGATTAGGAAAAGATCTTTAACAATTCTACATCCAATAGAGAGATAATATCTAATATATAAAAAGAACTCAAGAAGTTAGACTCCTGAGAATCAAACAATCCTATTAAAAATGGGGTAGAGAGCTAAACAAAGAATTCTCAACTGAAGAATACCGAACGGTCGAGAAGCACTTAAGAAATGTGTCCATAGCAGCCTTATTTATATATTGAAAAGGTGAAAACAACCCAGATGTCCATCAACAGAGAAATATATACAGAAAATATGGTACATTTATACAATGGAATACTATTCAGCTATTAAAAACTAGGACTTCAGAAAATTCGCAGTCAAATGAACTTGAAAATATCATCCTGCATAAGTAAACCAGTCCCAAAAGAACACACATGGTATGTACTCACTGAAAATGGATCTTAGCCAAAAAGAAGTTCAGAATACCCACAATACAACTCACAGACCGTATGAAACCCAACAAGAAAGAAGATCATGCCAAAGTGTAGATACTAAAGTCCTATTCAGAAAGTGGAAGAAAATTATATTCAGGAAGAGGGACAGAGGGATATGGAAATTAGAGAGGAGGGGGAGGGATAAAGGATTTAAGATAAGGGAAGAGATGGGGGAGTAGTACAGAGGTTCAGGAATTTGAAAGGTGGTGTGTAGCAGCTGGGGAGGGGGAACTGGGAGTAGCCAGTAGATAGTCCCAGATTTCAGGGACTCAATAGTTTTCCAGGACCCATTAGGGAGGACATTAGTCGAAATACCCAACAATGGGAGATAAAACATGTAGAGATCATATCCAGTGGATAGTCACAGCTCCTCACCCACTTCAAATATATTTATCCAGAATTCCTCCTGTCCAATGCAAATATGGGGACAAAGAGTAGAGCAGAGACTGAAGGAAAGGCCATTCAGAGACTGCTCCATCC
Source organism: Rattus norvegicus (assembly GCF_021556685.1). Classification (NCBI taxonomy): domain Eukaryota; kingdom Metazoa; phylum Chordata; class Mammalia; order Rodentia; family Muridae; genus Rattus; species Rattus norvegicus. The sequence continues at coordinate 9,066,233 of NC_141541.1, read as the reverse complement.
AGGGAACCATCCCATCTACAGGCATCAAACATTATTGCTGATGCCACAAAGCATTACTGACAGGAGTCTGGTATAGTTGTCCCCTGAGAGACTCCCCTAGAACCTGGTCAATACCGATGCAGATGTAGGCAGCCAAACATAAGACTGAGCAAGGAAACCCCAATGGAGTAGTTAGTGTAAGGACTGTAGGAGCTGAAGGGGTTTGCAAATTCATAAAAAGAACAAAAGTATCAAAGAACCAGACACCCGAAAACTCCCAGTGGACTAAACCACCAACCAAAGAGTGCACATGCTGGAACAGATGGCTCCAGTTGGGTATGGAACAGAGGATTCCCTTTTCAGGCATAACTGGGAGGGGAACCATTTGATCCCACGGAGGCTCAGATAACTCAGAGTAAGAAATGCTGAGGTAGGAGTGGGTGAGCAGTTGACATAGCACCCTCATAGAGCCAGGGGTAGTGGTAACAGATAGGGGACTTTAAAAGAAATGTTAATTTATCAAAATCCTTCTTGAATTCAATAAGTCACAATATCCATGGTGTAATAGTTATTTTCAAAGTTTACTATGTATTTAACTTTATTGATTGATGTTTTTTTCACTTTTTATTAGTTATTTTATTTACTTACATTTCAGATGTTATCATTTTTCCCAGTTCCTCCCCACACACATACACACAAATCCCCTATGTACATATGCATGTAAGTGCAGTACATGCTTATGCCCACTTGTCAATCTCATCAAGCTATCACATACTCCTTAAACAGTATCTCGCATTATTTTGAGGCTGGTTTAACTCAGTACTTTTTGTTTTATGACAGATAGAAATCATAGATACAGATTTCCTTTAGATTTCCTTTAATTTTTAATATAGTAAATAACTCCTATTTCTATTGTGTCTACTGAGCTAGAAGAAAGTAAGCAAATGGATTTTTCAAAAGTAATAGATACAACTAGTAATCTGAGTAATTAATTGATACATAAAATGTATTAGTTAGACAAAATCAATTTGCTTTCTTTGGCTTCAAGAATTTTGCTTATTGTCCAAATATAATATTTGAATGTTAGTATTATTTTGTCATTTGAAACCATATCCAAGGAGCTCTTAAGAAATGTTATATAGATATATAGCCACAAATTTTTCTGTAAGAAATGTTTTACCTTCCTATGTCTACAAAGCAAAATAACCAGACTCAGAAATATAGGTGAGGGCACAAATACAGAAGATAAATGCTCAGATTTTTCAAATCCATCCCAAGAAAGAAAGACTGACTAGAATAAAACCAGCAGAGCCCTAAGATTTACCACAGCATATCCAATCATGGTTTATGCAGTAACATTTCAAGATTTGACTCACAACAACAAATTAGTTGCCTTAACCACACTTTATCTTTCTTTTCTCCTTTGTAATAAAACTGCTAGGCCCCAAGTCTCAAGAGTGTTCAAAGTGAAGGAAAGCCTAGGCCTACCCTGTCTTTATTCTTGTCACTCTGATGACAAGCATAAACATGACAAAGGAGATACATAAAGACAATCAAATATGAAATGCTAAATAATGCTGGCAGGAGATTCTGAAATCCTAACTCTGAGAGAGAGAAATCTTGAAAAATTGTAAATATTTCAAAGAAAATTTTTATTAAGATTTATGTATAAATCATCTTACATGAAAACATTTCCCAAGTTGTAAGGTATGTGCTCACTATCCACTTGTCATGAAAACAACAAAAATACTGAAATAATGGATTTCTGTCTTCAGATGATAATTCAAAGATAACACTGTGAATTGATTCGTCAGAGTTTAAAAACAAAAGCATTTGAAATTTGTAAGTAAGGGGCTTTTCTCCAAGTGTTTGAAGAAGTAAAAGATAGTTGATTATATATGTTACAGAAAGGTATCATTACAATAGTGGTTTGTTCCATAACAGAATCTCTTTCTTTGACATATATGTAATAGATATTCTAAACTTTGAACTGAGAGGGTTCTTTATGTGCAAGAGTTACAGAATGCTATTAGGACATGTATCTGGATTCCAAGAGGAATTATCTTAGGAAATACATCACTTTCATTTGTCATCAACATTCCCTTGTGACTTAAAATATTAAATAATGGTATGTTTGTGGATGGCCATTACTATTTGTAAGCTGTGGACATTTCATCCTGCCTCTGATCACAACTATAAATTCTTCTTCAGTGAGACATAGTTGAGGAGGAATGTACACCACTGAGAGAAATCTCATTTTAGGAATGAATTAATCCCTTATTTCAGAGATTATTTATTTGGTTGCTTGACACAATGCCAAGCTTATATAGACTAAACTACTGGCAGAATTGAGATCAGAGCCATAGAATTAACACATTAAGAATTTATTCAGAAGAGAGACTGGGTTTTCATAATGAGCAGGTGCAAAGATGAGGGTCAGATGAATCTCAGTGAAGAACCACAATTCAGCACCCACGTAAGTGTTGTCTGCTTCTCCTGGTAGCATTTAACCTATAGATAAACTCAATGCATAGGCAGTAACAGCAGCGAATGAAGGTCAAATACAGAGATGCTGTATTCTCCAAAGCTTCCTAGAACATAAAAGTCATCCGTGGACAATCCAAAATCTCCATTATCTCCATTATAACAGTGAGAAACTGTCTAATTTTGTGCTGTGGTAACATGCACAGATTATACAAAGCATTGGTGGGGAAAATCATGAGGACATCTGACAAATCATGATAATGTCAATAAATTATATCAGTGTTTTTTTTCCTTTCAATGGCATACTACACACTCACACACATAGATGGCAGGTTTTTAGAGCAATAAAATTCATCAATCTTTGTAAATTTTTCCCTCAGCCTTTCAATATTCAGAGCAGCAAACAGGAACTATCTATGAGTTCTGCTGCTATACAGAATGTGTTTATCTCTAGAAAAACACTTTTGTGTAGTGTACATTGCTATTAGAGATGGTCTGTTTCTCTATGAAACATTTTTATCTGAAATTTTATGTCTCATGAAATATAATATTCAAACTTGGATATGGTGCTGATATCTTCTATAGATACGCACGAAGTAAAGCTGTTGATTTGGAGAATCATTAATCTTTTAAAAGACATAATTCTAGCTTTCCAGATGGCAAGATGAGCCCAGCAGGTCAAGATACCTGACACCAAACCTAATAATCACAACTCAGTCCCCAGGACCCACATGGTAAAATGAGAGATATGACTCTTGAAAATTGCTTTGAGACCTTCACATGCATGAGACGGCATGTGCATGGTCAGATACACACATACTCACTAACTCTACACACACACACACACACACACACACACACACACACAGAAAGAAAGAGAGAGAGAGAGAGAGAGAGTAGAGAGAGTAGAGAGAGTTATTAATTAACTAATTGATTAAAAATAAAAAAGTAATAACTTCTATAAAGAAAATTATTATCAGCATTCCTTTGGCATTGATAAAATATCCTTTCAGGTCTGATTTAATACTAATTTTCTCCTCTGAGAATTATGGATTCCTTATTTATTACTGTAGAAACAAATCATTATAATAATACTTGTGGCTTTAAATTGCACAAATATATTATCTTAACATTCTATACATTAGAAATCTCAGAGGTTTCACTGCGTAAATGCCAACTGTTGGCAGGTTTGGTGCCTCTGGAGGCTTGAAGAGGATGTTCTTTTCACTGCCAGTTTTAAATTTCAAACACTATTTACATTTATTCTTCTACCTTCGAAAGTATTAATATTGCCCAACTCCACCTTCACTTCCTTTACTATGTAACTTGGGTCTATTTTTAGGACCTACACAACTAGATTTTATCTATCCTGACAATCCTGCTTAATCATATTACATTAGGACTTTTAACTTACTAGTGCATATAAATTTCTTGTTCCTGAGTAAGGTAGAACATTTGGAGGTTAAAAGAATTGAAATAAAGACAACGATTAAGAGTACTACTTACTTCAACTGGCCTGTGTAGAATATCAATTCTTTAAGAGATATGAGGACAATGGAACTTATAAATGACTGTAGGTTTAAGCTTTAATTGCCATTAAAGACTTGACTAAAAATGACATATTTAGTCAGACAGTGAAGAACTTAGACTAAGAAGTTTGAAATAGTATTAACGGCAATATTTTTAAAACTCCCATATCTAAAGTGAACAGAAGTCACTCTGGGCTGAAATTGGACTGAAGTCTAATTGTCACAGGTACAAAAGCTAAATTCAAAGATGTAATTAGTTTTGTAATAAAAATGAGGGTAGTATAAAGAATAGGAGCAGATAAGACTGGTATCCTTTAAAGTTTTGAAAATCAAAATTATTAAAGAATATCCATATCCCTAGAAAGAGAGGTCATTTGTAGCTGGCATGCTCAGAGTAATCACAAACTGTTGGTGGCAACATCAGATGCTGGCCACATGGACCTCTCAGGAAAACTCACAGCAGGTCAGCTTATTTGTCCCACTTAAGCTTTGAAACAATTGCCATTTTGTGATACTTAATTTCAGGAGTTATTATAAGACACTTGTCAATGAATTAAATATGTACAAAAAAGCAAACACTAAAATGCGAAAAGATGTTCTACAACATTACTAGTGATGACTTGGCAGCCATTGTTCTGAGCTTCACTGCCACATCCAAAATCGTCCAATAGAAAAACTCATTATGGTAGTAGTCATTATATATTAAAATAATACTTTTGGTTTCATTTGCTGCCATTGATGCCATTAACAACCATGGTCTTGTTGATACAAGAGTCTAAGTAACTTTTAAGACAGCACAGCTCCTTGTGGACAATAACCACCACCTTGGTGGTATTTGGTCACTTACCAAATTTAAAAGTGAGAATTGTTTTGTCATTTTTGTTTTCCTTGAGACTGTTTCCTTCACATCACTTTGCTCTTGACCATATTATAACTATGTTTTACTCAAAATGTTTTATGGATGTTAACTTGGTTTAAATTCATGAAATTATTTGAAAAAAAGAGACTATAAAAATCTAGGAACACAAGGTAATTGGATCTGTGTCATGCTATATCTTCTGAAACTTTTTTCCTAGATTTGGACTGAAGATCAATATATCTAGATTTAAATCCTTGGGGTGCATTCTATGGAATTTGATGTTTTCCTGTAAAATAAAATGTGTGCTTTAAACCAGCAGCTATTGAGTGATATTGTATCATCAATAGTCTCTGAGAGTGGGAGGTAGAAGCAGGTTCTGACTGCCTTGACCCAATATTTTTTTTATTTTCTATTCACTGAATATAATGCTCTACTTGATTAGAGTTCTAGTTTCGAAGAATACAATTTCTAGCAAAGGGTTAGGTAGTTCTTTAAGTCTAAATATTCATCTTCCAATATCTGATCAATCATCACATAATGGGTTATAAAAGAACACAAAGAATAGTTTAAATACACGTGTGATATAAAACCATCCCCAATGTTATCACATAGTTATAATATGGAGTTTGAAATTTGGAAATAAAACTATGTGTCCTTTTAAAATAAGGTTTTATCTTGCACGTTATAAACTCAGTATCTAAACTTCCTAGCTATAATGCTCTCTAGGTTTCACGTCAGTGAATGTGGCAAATCTGTATCCTATCTCAGAACTGTAGATAAACTGGAATCCTGCCTTCTGGAATTCGGGTCTTAACAGTTATAAGCTTCTGATAATAGGATTCAAATAAGGGCATTTTCTAAGTAGTATCAAACTACTACTATTCTATATCATGTAATTTCTGTGTTAAATTACTAAATTTTTAGGGCTCACATATTTCTATACGATAGCCTAGCTTTTGCTGACTAGCACACATTAAAAGGGAGGCATACATTAGTATGAGAATTTACTAAAAGAAAGCAAAAGAAAACTAACTAAGGCAGTGGAAAACTGTGCAAGTGAATAAAAAGATGTCTAATATTTAGGGACAAAATTAATCCAGAGCAGTCTATGAATGCTAATGGATGTTCAAGAGAGTAGACAGAAACAAAAATTCTACAATCAAAGGAAGGGAAATTCCATGAGCAGAAGATTATCACAAGGTTGCAAATAGAAAAGGAACCTATAATGACAAAAGTACAGTATGTAGTGAAAGAAAAGGATTGTCTAAGTGGAGAAGTCAACAAGACTACACTACTGGGCTAGAGCTATGCCTCATTGGGATATACAGTTGTTGATTTTAAGAACATGTCATCCAATTAGGACTATATAAAAAGAATGAACATATCAAAAGAGAGTGAGGGAATAGGTAGAAGAAAATAGGGTTAACTCACAGAGATGAAGAAAGAAGAAAGTGTGTGGTCACGGAAAATGGAAACGAGTAACCAGTAGTCTAGTGGCATTTCTAGGACATATAAGTTCCAGTAAATTCTATCTTATCATTCAGACTGCTTAGTTATCTTTTCTACTCATTTAAATCACTTGAATATTTAACTTATGGATTATCAATTCATTTTTGTTTTGCAGAGATTGTTCTACTCTGCAGTCTATACTAGTCTATTGTTAAACTCATTGTAATCTTCCTTTCTCAGTCTTCCAAGAGATGGACACACATACATGAGCCTCCAGGCCCCACATCATTTTAACCAATTTGTCTACTCTGTATATTCTGTGGGTTACAATCTAAAAACAGAAAAGGTACACAAAGCATGTGTACACTGAGCCACACACAGTCTTCTTTTCCATATTCCATATGTCATTAATGTATTCTGCTGTCTCTACTCTGATCTTACCATATTCCCAGAATGTTGTCTCCCTTCCCACATACTTGTTTTTGTACAGGCTAGTGTGTCAGTTTGAATAACCTCTTTTCTCTCTCAACTTACATGTATTGATACTCTTTGTGAATTAGATCAATAACATTCATCCTCTTTGAATTATTTTGCAATGATGCCCTGAAGCAGATTTAATTTTTCCATGGTTCACACAACTATGAAGCCACTGGGTAACAATGCACAATTTTGTTTCATATGTGTTCTGCTTGTTAAACTTTGAGTCCTAGAACATATATTCTGTAGATTTTTCACTAATTTAAGCTCAGTCCCCTCCATTTGCCTCCATTCAGTATAGTGAGCCCATATATGCGCAAACAGAGAAATGGTTCTGATTACAACAAGCGACATGATAAACAGATTGTTCTTAGTTACTTGACTCTGTGACTTGCTAATCATTCAGTAGCTGGAGATAGTTGCCATTTAATTATATGAGATTGCTGAAATTTGAAAGAGACTTCAATTTTATTTTATTTTTACTCATTTATTTATTTAGCATGATCATCACCAGAAAGTATTTGAGGACAGATCTGTTGAGAGGGTCATGAATTTGACAACTGCCAAGGCATATGAAATCCCTCGAGGCAGTTAACAAGGTGCTGTTTCACCAAATGTTTCTCGGAGTGTCTGCCAAGTTGGTCAGGCACTGAGGACAGTGCAATTGCTCTTCCCATGAAATCTGTGATGTCAGGTGGGCTCTGTTTCCTCGAGCTTCACAAAAGGCAAAAATATTCTTTTGTTATTTTATGTATTACTCATTATTAAAATATTTTATTTTCCCTCATTTGTGTAAGTTACCAAGATGAAAACAGCTATCAAGTGAAGTGGAAATTAGGGAATGCCATGAACCAGCCTCTGCTTGTAGAGGGATTCTGAGAGAAGAGGTGTGTGAAAGCAGGGAAACAAATGACTTGAAGTCAAACCTTGAGTTCTGCTAGAGACAGCTTTCCAGATGCTCCCTCTATGTTCTGCTCAATCCAGTTCTCCAAGCAGTTCTCTCTTGCTATTCTAAAAATTATCTGAATAGCTCATTCCTTGCATTTCAAAATCCCAGGATTTTTGTTTACATATCAATTCAGTCTTTACCCCAGGTTCACTTTTGATTATCCTATAAATTAACATCACATGATCCCAGCCCATTGATTCTTCAGAGACAGTAAGATCATTTATTTTTACATTGCAAAATAATTCAGAGATCTACTTGCATGTAGTAAGCATAGATGATAAGCTAGCTAGGTGGGAACCCACCCTGAAATTTCCATGTCTGTGGCGGTGTCTGTGCCTAACCTTGCTCATTCCTGGGCCTAATCTTTCTCTGTGCCAGGCTGAACCTGAACTCAGGAATCTGCCTGTCCTTGTAAACATAAACAAAAACCTAAACTGTATGGGATCTCCTGTTATTACCCCTCCCTAAATCTCTTTATCTCTTTCCTTAGTTTCTTGTCAAGTTGACTCATAGTACAGCTGCCTATGTTCCTTTAGATCTGTAAAGCTCTGTATACAATTCATGTTATATCCTTATATTTTACATAGTTGAGAAATTATATATTTTCAAGTTTTTGGAGTTTCTGGAGTTCTTTTTCACAGATTTTATGGCTGCCTAAAGGTCCCAGCATTTACTATTTTGGTAAAGACATAAACATATCCTAGCCTTCCAGACTTGTGCTGCCTCCAATTATCATAGAGTCATTAACATTGGCAGAGAGGACATTCCTTGAAGGAGGAACTTGAGAATATGTACACTATTATACAAACAGGGCTGGTTCCCACCTCAACCATTGACAGTTGTGGAGGCCCATGCCCTGATGGTTCTGTTCTAGGAATAGATAACATATGCACTTAATTTTTAGTGGATCATGAGCACTTATGAAGTTTGTAATTCATAACAAACTCACTCTATTAACAGCGATACTGCTGACATTGTCCCAGGTTATAAAAATGCAAACTAGTCACAGACACACCAAGTGGGCACGCACATTATCCTTTGAGCTTGATTTTCATGTAATATTTCAATAAAAATACCTTTATAATACATGATCTTATTCTGTTATTCAAACTTACCTTGTCCTAAAAAATGAATAGGCCAAATATTAATTAGCACAGACTTCATCTTTTTTTTAGGTATAGGAAATTTTAACTAATATATTCAAGATATTTTAGATCTTTTAGAATTTCTGCAAATTTATACATGTTGACCAGGACAACATCTCTGCCAGTGTTTGCTTGCAGTATGGAATTGAACTTCTTAATGTTTAACCATTTGCTGCTCAACTTTAGAGGAAAAGGAGCAAAATTCTGATAAGGATTGTAACTTTTGAACTTAGTTGATCCCAAAAGTAAAACTTCTTTGCAGAACTCTATATACCAAGCAAAAAAAAAGCCATCTGTTTGTACTTATAAAGAATAATTTTATTACATTATTTTCTATTTTCATCTTGTTTTTCCTTAAACAGTAGAAAACTTGGCCTTTCTGTTGTTTTATATTTATGATTTTGTGTGAAGCCCAGCCCAGTTTGGCCCGGCCTGTTGGTGCACTCATAATCATGGAATTTGAAAGATGGAGGCAAAAGGATCACTAATCAAAGTCAGATTTGGCCTCAAATCCAGTTTAAGCCTCAACTAAGGTGTATGAGAACATGTCTCAAAAGAAAAAAAATCTACTATTAAAATACGTACTAGTTTCATAACTTCAGAGTTTAATTCATTGATAAGTGGATATTATCCCAAATGCTCGAATTACCCTAGATGCACAGAACACATGAAACTCAAGAAGGATGACCAAAATGCAAATGCTTCACTCCTTCTTTAAAAGGGGAACAAGAATACCCTTGGGAGGGAATAGAGAGGCAAAGATTAAAACAGAGGCTGAAGGAACACCCATTCAGAGCCTGCCCCACATGTGGCCCATACATATACAGCCACCAAACTAGATAAGCTGGATGAAGCAAAGAAGTGCAGGCTGACAGGAACTAGATGTAGATCTCTCCTGAGAGACACAGCCAGAATATGACAAATACATAGGCGAATGCCACCACCAAACCGCTGAACTGAGAACAGGACCCCCATTGAAGGAATCAGAGAAAGAACTGGAAGAGCTTGAAGGAGCTGGAGACCCCATATGAACAACAATGCCAATGAACCGGATCTTCCAGGGACTAAGCCACTACCTAAAGACTATACATGGACTGACCCTGGACTCTGACCTCATAGGTAGCAATGAATATTCTAGTAAGAGCACCAGTGGAAGGGGAAGCCCTGGGTCCTACCAAGACTGAACCTCCAGTGAACGTGATTGTTGGGGGGAGGGCGGTAATGGGGGGAGGATGGGGAGCTGAAGTCCATATAGAAGGGGAGGTGGAGGGGTTAGGGGGATGTTGGCCTGGAAACTGGAAAGGGGATTAACAATCGATATGTACATAAGAAATACTCAAGTTAATAAAGATAAAAAAGATGTTATATTAACCAAAAAGAAAAAAAAGAAAAAGAAAATAAAAAATAAGGTGTTCTTAACCTGGAAATAGTTATATGTCTGCGGTAAAAGTTGAGGAATGATTTGGGGGCATCACCTGGGGCTTTATCTAATTAATTTTCTCTACTCTTCCATGATAATTGTGTAAGTAGAAGTAAAGATGCTGAAGATTTCCTTGGGAGTAAAAGACAACATCTTATTACTTCTTATTGATAGTAATCTTTGTTAAAGTATCAATCATCACATTAAAAAGCATAGCTCTTCACAATTTTCCAAATTTAAATTCATTGGCAATAACCTATTAGATAGTTGTTATTAAACATGTTTTGCAATACAAAGAAGAATTGATTTGTTGATTTTTTTAGAAAGTTTCCTTTTCTAACTGATGTTTGGTGTTTTCTACACTACACACAGTAATGTAAGTATTCAAAGGTTGTTTAGTTTCTTAGTCCACAGGATGCAGACAAATTATGATTGTTGGTAGAGGAAGGATGCCTGACATTTCTGAATTTTTATGATAGACATTAGAATTACCCTTTTATATTAGAACATAGACTTTTATGGGATTGGATCAAACAAACACATATCAGGAAGATTTATTATTCTTTCAGATTTCAATGTGAGGGGAAAACTGATCAGAAATTTAAAAACAAGGTGAAACGGTCCTATTCATTCTCATACTTGGTTATAAAATAATCTATTTACAATAAATCTGCATAGTTGTAATTAGCTACATCTATGGGACATATCAGTAAATTATATCCTGAAGCTAAGATTTGGGAGATTTGTAAGGCTCAATGAAGTTACATAATACAATAATTTGACTGAGTGAGTGTGTGTATGTGTGTAAGTGTGTATATTTAGGAAGTATGTGTTTTAGGTTCTGAAATGTCTTTAGAAAATAAAATATCTACATCTCTGATGTAGCAGTTGTCACAAACAGTAAGTAGGAAGAGGAAACAGCTTTAATTCAAGATAAGTTAATTTACAATATAGTCTGTGAGTTGCATTTAATTCTAGAGATACAGTTTAAGAGAATAGATTATCTTTTATTAATAGGACACACAGTGTTAAAAATGCCACCCCATCACCTACAGACCATTGAAATAAAGGTAAATGAAAAGGAGGAGATATTACATAAGGCCAATATCACGAAAGAAAAAATGTCAGGGATATGACAGTTAACAGTGTATGAATAGAAAATATTAAGTATGTGTTGAGACTGTTCTTTAGAGGAGTTCATGAGGCTAAATACTAAGAATTGAGGAGGTAATAAAAAGCAACTTGTCCCCAAATTCCATGAAGGTATAAATGTGAAGTGTGTGTGTTGGGATGGGGCGCTGCTAAATAATGGTATCACAGAAAGATTTTGGCATATCAGACATTCACACTGATTCTACATATCAGTTACCAGTTCTTCCATTTTCTTCTTCTGCATGCCAGCACCTGGAGTCTCTTTTCCTATGTGAGTTATGAAGAGGCTTTATAAATGTAAAATACTAACTTGATTCAATGTCAATATTTAACTTACTGAATTCAAAATCTTTAAGTAAAATTTGTATTCTGAGTGCTGATTAGATTTTAACCTTTATGTTGATATTCATCACAATGCCATGACAGGCCAGTTACTAAGCTTTGTAGAAATTGCTCAAATATTTCAAAGAGAAAACATGAATTTATTCATAAGATAGACTAGTGTCCACTCCGTGCCCATTTCAACAAATAACATACAATGATATAATCCAGCTACAAAATATCTTACTTTAAAACTGAATAGTAGAGCTGGGCATGATAATGTATAACCTGGAAGTCCGAGGCAGGCAGATATCTGTGAGTGTGAGACCAACCATGTCCAAATAATAACTTCCAGGACATCCAGGGTTCTGTAACACAAAGACACCTTGTCTTTAAAAAACAAACTGAAAAAAACATTAAAAAAAATCGTCATGGCTGGTAGATAACATATGGTTAAGAGCACTTGATCCTCTTGCAGAGGTTCTGAGTTTGATTCCCAGAACAAGCATGGTGGTGTACATCTTTCTGTAACTCCCGAGCCAGCGCATCTGATGTCCTCTTCTGGCCTCTGTGGCATCTACTCATATATGGATATACATATACATAGCCTGAGAGATATAGACATAACTATTGTGGTTTGCCCTGGAGTTATCTGTATTTTAATGCTAATTCTGCTGCCCCAAGGATGTCTGCCTAGCCATGTACTCAGGACTCAGGTGACTTCATTAGAACTTTCTCCCCATTTAATATATAAAATACAGGCGAGGGCCAGTACAGGATAGAACGAGACCTGTCATTGGACAAATAGGAAGGATGGTCAGGAAAAAAATTTGAGGAAGAGGAGGAGGAAAGAGAAGGCTGCAGAGAGACTGTGGGACAACATATAGGCTGACTTAAGATTCCAATCTGTGTATTTACAGGTTGTTATGAATGTTCTTAAGGGATGGATGTGTACTGGACTTTGTATGTTTAGGTGGGCAATTATATCTTATCAATTGGATCAGCGGTTATTGTGTTGTGTGTTTTTTCACGTGGTGATTTAAGTTTAAGAAAGTAGGTGATGGCTGGTACACTGAGACGCCACGGAATTAGGTTGTATATTTCTGCCATGGTGGCAGCCTGTCTTGGGACCTGGATGGATAGAGAGATTGCTGCCAGGCTCAGAGAGAGGCCTTCGGCAGTGTGATATGGAATGGAGCAGAGCAGGTGAGAGGCTTTGATGACTGAGATTAAGATGTCTATCAGGTATCTGGGGGCATTGCAGTGCCAGACCTTGAGTGGGTAAAAAGACTTTTATTTTTTATAATTTTACAACAACACATAACTACAAAAAATAAATATTTAAAATGAATAGTTAAATTATTAAATATTTATTAAACAATTCTAGAATTGATAACATCAAACATTTACAAATGATCTGATTACAGCAAAATTTTTAAAAATGTGAAAGTCTTCAACTTGTATATTTGGTTTATCAGAAGGACAAGAAATTTTATTTATGAAACAATTAGAATATGCTATTATGAAAGTAATAGTTAAAGTGTCAAAACAATTCGTGCAAATTAGATACATAACAGCAGAAGTTAAATTTTAGTGTATTAATCAAAGTCATGATTTATAATAATTCTGAAGCAATGTTTCTTAAATGCTGATAAAAATAAAACTTATTTTGACAATGTGGTCAAACAAAACACCTAATGTGGTACTTCCGCAGTGAGACCTGTGACTGTGTGTTGATAGCAAGCTCCTGTATAATACTGGAACTGCCCTCTAAAACAGTCTTTGACAAAATTCACAATAGTGAATAAAGTGAACAGTGGTACAAGATAGAGGGAAAACAGAAAATCGGCACATCAGTCTAGAGGATTCCATATCACACAAGATGAGACAAAGAAGTTGGGGCATTATGGATAGAGTAATTTCACATCATGAATCAATAAAAATGATTCCAAAAAAGGCATTCCTAAGAGAAAGAAGGTGTGAAATGGCTCAGTCCAGAGCACGCAGAAAGACAGCTTAAGAAGAACTGAGTTGCTTGTAACTAATAGAATCTAACAGACAGCCACACTCAATCAGTGGTGGTTAAATATTTATTAACTAAATCAATTATTTCTTAATCTATATATCTTCTTCTTTGTGTTATGTAATTTTCCCAACAACATATTCTAAGTTATGTACATTTTCTTTAAATACTTATATTCTCATTAAAATTTGTTTCAAATATATTTTATTAGTTGTTTATATATTTCCATTGTCTTTTGTGTATTTTATCAAAAACATCCAAACTATTTCAAATAAGATTTGTTTTTTATTTGTGTTCCTGTATTCAATATCAGATAGCACCATTTCTTATTAAACAGTAACAATGAATAAATTAACTCAGAGAACCATCTTGGATTGATTATAATTCTATGGGGCTAAATCCACATGTCTTTCATGTAAATGCCAAAATACAAAGAAAGATGTTCCCTATACACATTCCCTTTTCTCTTTTCCTCCATACCTTGAAGCCACAGTTCTTCATAACAGACCCAGTTTCTTTTCTCTCCAGTGTACTCTATCAGGGTCTCAACATATTAGCTAATCCCCATTCCTTCCTATTAACTCACAATATCTAGAAATATATCCTACCTGATACACTCCTCACAGAGACTCTAGCAGGCAGTCCACAACTAACACACTCTCCTAAAATCTAGACCTCTTTGACCAACAGAAACCTAGGAATGAAAAATGTACTAAAGAAAGGTAAGACCTACAAAGTCATATAAAAACATTTGAATTGAATTCAGTCCCAAAAAAGATGTCTAGACACTTGTACGAAATATAATCAATAGTAGCCATGACAATATGTACTCAGCAAAGTGCAGGAACCATACTGCAGTAGGACCTGAGGAATGCAAAGTAGCTAGACTAAGAGTTCAACATAGTTATAATTAATATGTTCGAGGATGTTAAAAAGTAAACCCAATAATGAATTCTATGTAAACTTAATCAAACAATATAACAGAATGAAGAAAGCAGTTGAAGTAATGGAAGTGAAAATAGAATCATTAAGAATAACACTCGAAATGTAAATAAGAAATACTCAAGTTAATAATAAAAAAAAAGAAAGAAAATCCAAACTGAAGTAAAATATTTTAGAAACTTAAGGAAGAACTTCAGAGGCAAGACTCACTAACTGAATACAAAAGACAGAAGACAGAATCTCTGGCATCAAATACAGAATAGATGAAATGGATAACCTGGTCAAAGAAAATGTTAAATATAATAAATCCTGGCACAACAATTCAAGAAATCTGGTATACTATGAAAATACCAAACTCAAAAGTGATAGGAATGGAGAAAGAAGCTAAATCCAGGTCAAAGGCACAGAAAATATTGCCAAAACCATCATAGAAGAAAGAATTCTTAACTTAAGGTAGGAGATGCATACAAATGTACAAGAAACTAAAGAGACCAGTCCAGAAACTAAACTCCCCATGAATAATAATAATAATGGAATATTAAATGTGCAGAACAAAGAAAGAATGTTAAAACTTAAAGGGATAAAGAAATATACCTGGATACAAAATTTAAAAAATATATATCAAAGAGAAAGGAAGGGGTTGGATTTGGGTAGGTGAAGAATTTGGGAGGATCTGAGTGGATATGGGGGAGGAAAACCATAATCAGATTATATTGTATAAGAAACTATTTTCAGTAAGGCATATTCCTTTAATTATCTTAAATACAGATTTTAGTATTCTTTTTTTTATTTATTTATTTTTTTTATTAACTTGAGTATTTCTTATATACATTTCGAGTGTTATTCCCTTTCCCGGTTTCCGGGCAAACATCCCCCTCCCCCCTCCCCTTCCTTATGGGTGTTCCCCTCCCAACCCTCATTCTAGGTTTCCTTATAGCATGTTCTCTTGTTGGTTTTGTTGTTGTTGTTTTAACTGTGATTCCAAAATTCTTCTTTCTAAATTTCCCAGCTGTCTTGGGCAAGGCAGCAGACTGTTCTTTGCCAGTACTCATTAATAAAATCTATAGAGGAAAATTCTTCCTTTTGCTACAAATGGTGATGCTTTAGTCCTGACATCTCTAATAACGTAAACTAATTGTCCATGAGTCAACTCTGTAAGGACTGTCCTTGTTGATATTAATAATAAATCTTTCAAAGGCTCTCTATATTTCATTAATAAAATGTCAAAGTGATCATTGTAAAGTTCATTTTTCCATATGCACATTTATCAGCATAATCCTATTGTATTAGTTTCCTAAACATATATATATATGCATAATACATACAATTAGTACTAAACTATTTTGATAGGTTTAGCAGGGATCAAATGTACTCTATCTAGCTGTCTGTTAATCTAGCTAGCTAATAACTAGAAAAAATAATACTATTAATTGTGTATCATTTACTCCTTGGATGTCACTACAGCAATTCTGATGATATTTGGATTACTTCTGAAAACTTACACAGTGCTGGAAAAATCAGGTAGTTCCTGAAGAGAGTTGCTATTCTGTATATGCACAAACTATGTCAAAATCAAGAAGACTAAAAAGACAGTAAAAAGAAATTTAAGGGGTGGGGGAAAAAAAAGAGAAATTTAAAACCATGTCTTCTACATGGTTATAGAACCACACAATAGAAGGTCAGGTGGTAGGCATGTCAAAAGCATGCTCCAATGGCTTTTCTGGAAAAGGACATTTTACATGAGTAATCTAGATTAAGAATGCTGAGGACAGACCACACTAATATCTACATTTGTCTATCTGTTTATTGTTGTGCTGGCCAGAATCCTTTACCATAACTGACACTATCTATATGTATGAATTTTTAGTGATACATTCAATTCCAACAAAGACTAAAGTGGTGGGTAGGGCTGTTAAAACTTCGGTTAAGTTTCTTTAAGCTTTTAATCTTTTAATATTTCCCCTTAATCTCATGTCACCACACAAATGTAATAATATAATACAATAAAAACTTTGCAAATCATGGCATATGTTTGTTTATGCCCATAATTAAGTTATACATTTTATAGTAATTTCCATCATTTTAATCCTTAGGAATAGTTTTATACCCTTTCTTAATAAAGCAATTTTTCACATGGTAATGAATGATATGATATTGCTTCATAACAAATAAAAGTAATTTAATGCTTATACAATTTACCAAAGCTTTTTTGAATTTGTTGACCTATAGAAAAATAATTTCTAGAATCTGGTTGTCTAATATCATATTATGAACTTGTTCTCAAGCCAACTCTAGTAGAGAGCGAATAAACCTAGCTTGCTGATGCAATATTTAATCCCTGTCAGTCTTTTTACTCTGGTCATCTGAAGAAGTAAAAGGAAAAAAGTATTACATTCTTCTTAAAATTGTTTTGAATTTTAAACTAAATCATATAAGAGACATTACAGAAAGAATTTGATACATGCAAATTATAGAAATAAAGCAGATGTAATTACTGTGGGGAAACTCCTAAATCAGAGACTGACGTTACCACAGAATTATTTTTAAATGTAATTTTATTTCCTAAGATGTGTTACTGGCATGTGAAAAGACAGCTTGCTTTGCAAATTAACTTCATATACCATACCTTTTCGAAACCTTGTACTGAAACTGCTAGCAGTGCTTGGGTACAGTAGGATGTGGTGTGTGTGTGTGTGTGTGTGTGTGTGTGTGTGTGTGTGTGTGTGTGTGTGTGTGCATGCATGTGTGTAAAAAGAGAGACGGAGAGACAGAGACAGAGAAAGAGAAATGCAGAAGGCAAGCATGTGCATCAAAGCAGCAGCTGGAGGGTCATTCCTGCCTCCTGCTTTGACACAGCTCTTTTTGGTCGTTCATTGCTGAACACACTCATAAGTCCCCTTTATTAGGTAGAAGTTACTATCCAATCAAAGTTTGTTAAAAGTTCCTTTCCAAAATGGACATTGAATTTGGTCTACTGCTTTTGTTATATGTGACGGGATCACCAATAGGCTCGCTTTCCTCCTTTGATGTTATTGTGAGAAATTACATTGACTACTTTTGAGTGGCAGCACATTCATTCTTTAGTTGAAGCCTATGAAAAGGCAGCATTGTTCTCATCATGCCGCTGCAATCCATATAAAACTACTTTCTTTCACATGGAACTATTTTACCATTCTTTTGGTGGTTAGCAATTGAACTCAGAAGGTGGAAAGAAAAACACTAGGCTTCATGTAGTTTCCCATTAGTTTATATTGCTAGTTTTGTTCTGCTTGAAACTTACTTTTTTCCTAGGGCACAGCTGAAATCTCTAAGGCAGATTGGCAACTTTCTTACGTGTTTTTCTCTAGAAAACTACACTTTGAAATGACTTGTGTGGCATCAAAAGGTTCAATTAATTTCAAATATAGAGGCAAAGACAGTGGACAAGACTTCTAAGGTAGAAAAATGACATATAACTACAACACCTACAAAGGTATTCTCGTTTTGGGTTTTATTGTATCCATTGTTTAACACATTTTAAAGCAAAAGTTGAGAAAAGCTGCAGAGATTTTTCGATGTAGCTCTTGTTCTACACGTATATAATCTCTTTGTGGCCAGCATATCTCACAAGCATTATGCTTTGCACAATCAATCAGACTAGATGATTATCATCAAAGTCCTTCTGTTCTGTAGCTGCTCACAGTTGGTGCTGTGCACTTTTCAGGTTTAGCCAAATGCATGGTGACATGTGTCTACTGTCATTCAATACAGGGAAGTTTCATGTTGCTGAGATTGTTTTAAATATACCATAAACGTATAATACGCATACATGTTAAAGTTATTCTAAACTGTAATTGAGGAGTCTAGCTGATTTGAAGAATGTTGAACAAACAACTACATACAAATAATATGTTACAGTAACTGAGTGAATGAAAAAAGGCAACTATTGATAAAGGGAGAAATAAAGTTTTGGATCCATGTATTTCAGCAAGAAATTGAAATTTTAGGAAAAACCACTATGAGAGTTAGTTTAGATTTAAAATTTACCACAGCCTAGAGTTGTCTCAAGAGAACCTCAGATGGAGCGTTATCTTGGTCAGGTTGATCTGTAGGTTTACTATGAGCCTATATTACTGTAGGAATAGTTAACTGATGCCTCCAACTGTATGTAGCATGGCCTCCAGGATTCATGGTATTAGTAAAGAAAACTGGCCAAAAAAAAATTACAAAAGCTGTGTTTATTCTCTTGGCTCTTGAACATTGACAGGATGTAACTGTATCCTAGTGTTTCTGCTGTGGTCTGTGAAACAGTAGACTGAGACTTGGATTAGTAAACCAAGTAAACTCTTTCTGCCCTATGTTGCTTTTGGTGAAGCTGTTTTATCACAGTATCAGAAATAAAACTGCCTACAATTGCCTACAAGTTAAACTCTGGTTTTCTGTCATTCACTTTAAAATTTATTTCCTTTATTTTGAGTCTGAGACAATGAAAAGCAGTAACTGTTACCATAAACTTACTGCTGAGTAATATTTATTTGCACATGATCTAGAAAAATGGGCTGTTTATATTCCCCTCATTTTCAAAGTTGAGATGAAAAGTTTGAAGCTTCTTCTCTCTCAATTATAAAGCTTACTAGCACTCTTCATGTCTTTAGATCTGCTAAAATACAGGCAATGATTTCTAAATTGCTATTCCCAACTAGATAGTCTTTATGGTCATTCAGGTTGTCTTTTCTTTTTATTTCCACTCAAAGCATTACAATTAAAGCTGAGATACTCTTTGAAAGTAAGTTTTCTTTAGAAAACCCTGCATGTGTTTAAATAATATGAATAGAATCTCTCAATGTGTCAGGCTGTATGTGTACAAGAACTTTCAAGATTTGCCCATAGAAAAACACCATAAATATAAGATAGAAACAAATATATGCCAATAAATTGCTTGGAAAAGAAATGCGCAGGAAGATTATAACATGCACTTTATTCATAAACATATTTCAAGTTACTCCATATACACATGCTTTCAGAAACTATTACTTGTTACCTATTATGGAGTTAAAAAATAAAAAGACAGGAACATTAGAACTGCCTCTGAATTATACATGTTCTCTCCTAGAGATGGACATGGAAATACAGACCCTTTGGATATAAGAGACAGTTTTTTGATAGTTTGAGAAAGGCAAAATAGCATTGTTGATATCTGTAAAAGAGGATCTTAGCTTGGGGAATTGGAAGTGTTTGGTGACCTCCAATTTGCTAAAACATATGGAGTTGATGGAGTATTTTTTTATAGTCTCATAATTAGAATGGAAAGATGACCTGGTCATTTTATATATAACTGACTTTACAGATAAAATAGATTTGTTATTATCTTTGAAATTACGTCATGTTCCAAATGTTTATAAGTAAGTTTTTACATTAGAATATTTATAAGGAAATGTATCTTTTATGTAGTGTTTATTCAAAGATACAAGTAATACATAGAACATGAAATACAGAAAGGTTTTAATTGTCTTACACTTCCAGGGTCGAAAGATAAAAAATGGTTAATCCAAAAGATGGAAGGCATTTTAGACATCTTTTATCATACAGCTCATTCTAAAGTATCTTTAAATCAAGGTGTATGGTAACTAATCTTGGGGAAGTGAATTTGAGAAAACTGAGAAAAGGTATCATTTAAAAAATTACCTCCAACAAGTTTACCTGTTGGACTGTCTATTTCTGGGATGGTAGCTACTATTACAAATGTAGGAGGGGCCAAACTATTGCAGATGGTACCATCACAATTCAGGTAGACCTGGACTGTATAAGAAAAGTAGCTGATCGTGAGCTTGGTTACAAACTAGTTATAAATGTGTCTTCATGGTTTCTATCTTATGCTCCTTGCTTAAGTTCCTGTACTGGTTTCCCTATGTGACAGAATAAAAGTCTTGACCTATAAGATGAAATAAATACTTTCTTTCCTAAGTTGACTTTTGTTATGGTACTTATAGCAACAGAGGGCAAAGTAGGACAGGAAGATCATTGAAGTTATTTTATTCACTCTGTTCAGTGGTCAAAGACAAAAAGTACATAAAAAGAATTGAAGTTTTATGACAAGACTATGACCATGATATTGAAACAAGGTAAGCACTAATTTAGGAATCTAGAAAGTAAATGATGAGGTTGTTATTTTCCCTGATGCTGCATTTCAACGGATGATTTTCAAATCCTTTTTAGCCATGAGTAGTTTTTACTTAAGTTCCAAAAGTACTTATACACATTTCAAAGAAAAGAGAAAGAGATTATTCTGATAACTTTTAAAGTATATATGTTAAGGAACCTGAAGATAGAGAAAAGTGTATTTTCTATGTATTTATCATCTATCTACCTGTAATGGTGAGAATATGCTTGGCCCAGGGAGTGTCATTATAAGGAGGTGTGGCCTTATTGGTGTAGGTGTGTCACTGTGGTCATGGGCATCAATATACTCATCCTAATAGCCAGAAGCCTGACTTCTCCTGTCTGCTTTTGGATGAAGATGTAGAACTCATAACTCCTCCAGCCCCACATGAATGTACACTGCCATGATCCCACCTTGATGATAATTGACTGAGCCTTTGAACCTGTAAGGCAACCCCAATTAAATGTTGTTCTTTATAAGTGTTGCCTTGGTTATGGTATCTGTTCAGAGAAGTAAACCCTAACTAAGATACTACCTAGCTACATATTATCTATCATCTATCTATCAATCCATTAATCCACATACCATCCTTCATCATCTATATATTTCATAGTGATAAGAATTGAACCTAAGACTTGAGTTATTCTGGGAAGACACTTTTTCACTGAACTGCATTCTCAGAGGTTCTCATCATTTCTGAGAAAGAAATTAAACCTCCTAGATTAATGTTTATTTATGTCAATACAGATACAAATTTTTCCCAAACATGACCAATTCCTTGTCCCTAAGAAGTAGCTTTAAAGACGACTGAAAAATAGTTTTCTTTGAGATGGGATTATCATTCATAAAGTTATTCTAAGCCTTCATGTTTAAGGAATTAGAGAATCTTTTAAAGTGCTAATTGGGATCTAGTGGCAAAGACCCAGCATTCAGTTCAAAATCTTTTTTTAAAAACACATTCTATGAAATGCTTACCAAATTTCCCCCTTCAGAAACACTACACAAGGCTAGAAAATCCCAGGAAAGTAAAGGCCCTGACAGATAGCATTTGAGTTTGCTGATGTACTTTGAACCTCCCTTAACCTACTTGTTCTGGCAATATCCTATATAATTTCTAATTATCCTTGGAGCCACCTTTTCATTTGCTGAAATAAGAGTTTTTCCTTACTTCATAACTTCTCACTGCATTGGTAATTCAGAGTAATACTTACCCACATAAAATTAATGTCAAAATATGATTCAACCATAAACAACATTAAATCAGAAATCATTTTAAAATAAAAATATGAGTGTAATACTTCATATAAGCTATGAAGACTAAAGTTAGTGATATTTTACTATCAAAGGCAAAATAGACATGTTGCAAATGCTGTGCTCATATGCAGGTCTCTACTTTGCTTTGACAGTCTTTCAATTAGTTTTCTCTATACTCCAAGATTATTCCCTATGGCAAAGCTGACTATAGTCAATGCAAGTGCTTCAGGAAGGAAGTAGTAAACTTAATAACCTAATAAAGATAATTACCATGTTTGTTTTAAAATGCTGATGTCTGTTTATATACAAAGCAAATAACAGTAACATTCTCTTTTATTTAAGCTGCATAGATGTGGTTTTCAAATAGTGGTAACTGATAGTGAATAATTTTTAAATATATTTAATATGATAAACTAAAATAAATTTTTTTTATTTTTTAATTTTTGGTGAAGAGAGGACACTTGAAACCTTTTTTTACGAAAAAATATAATTTTTTTCCTCTTTTTAACTGCAGTTTTCAGTAATTTTGTGAGCATATATATGTGTATCCCCTTCCCTCGCCCCCCCAATCCAACACACACACACACAAGCACATCGCGTCTCATGAAAAGGATATCAAGCATTCACTTACAGGTGACACTTTGTTGTGATTATTATTTTTTTAGAACTTAATGAAATAAGAAAATGTCGTTGTAAGGCATGTGGAATCTATAGGAAAGAAACAATTATTATTGATTTTATTTGATCAAAATCCTGTAAAAACATTTAATAATAACATGATGTAATTTCTATAGGTCATTATTCTTTTTTAGTCAAGTAAGGCCATTACTTTAGTTTTCTATTTCCAGTGCCAAACTCCTGGAAACCCCCAACACCAAAAATACAAAATAAACTAAAAACACATTCTACTGCTCTGGTTTTTGTCCTTTATGTTTATCCTTCTTCAAGATCTCCACATATTTTAGGAAAGTTGAAAATTATCACTCATTCGGGGCTAAACTTTGACATCGGTAACCCTTTTTCAGTTATATCCTGTGGACCTAAATCTAGAAATTTCATTAGCTGATTTGGTAAACACCTTCCAAGAGGGTTCTCATGCATTTTTTTCATTCTTTCTTTTACGCTCTCTAACTAACTTAATTTTCTATACCTAACAAAAATGATCCAGCAGAAATGGTTATCTCTAAGTTACCATGGCACCTACTCTGATTTGCGAACCACATCTCATTCAAAATATCATCATTAAAAGCTTACTATGAGATAAGAAACATTTATGGGATGGTTGAGGATTGAGGTCGAGGTTTCACATCACAGAAATGCCCACTTTTTATGTTCATAGACAAATAGGAAGAAAATTAACCTGTGTTTTTTTTCCCTCCAACTGCTTAGGCACCCTCTAAAATTAAGGGTAATGCCTTATTTCTTTTTATATCTTTACAGAATTTAGGATGCATAATGCACATAATACACAAATAATTTTAAAATAATTGCAAGTGTGAAAAGGAGTGTTCTTTCCCAATTATTTGTTTCTGGAAAATCTCATACAATTTACCTTACACTATTCCTTCTCTAGCCACTTACTGAATTTATTATCTATTATCAAAAGTCAATGACTTACTGTAAAATAATTTCTAACAGGAAGAATTTAGGTTTATTTTTACAAAAGAATATATCAGAAACATAAATCTAAAATGTCCTTTTTATATTTATAATATTTTATAGAAAATAATTTTAGGATAAGGCCTGAACCAAACCACATAATATTTTGTATCTTAAATACGTAGTATCTGTTGAATTTTTCAAAAGAATTTCTCACACTCCATTTGTCTGGGTAATTTTTGCTCAGCATTGGTCACCTGTTTCTTGCTATAAATGACAGTCAATTTTAAATGTGTGAACTACCCTGATGGTGCACACGCTGCCACAGTACCAAGAATCAGGCATAAGCCTGGGAGATTTAATAAAAGACAGAGACTCGGGTCATTTGTGTGTGTGAATGGCAAAGCTTTACTGAGGTTCACAGTATATATAAACCAAGTCCACCAGGTGGAAAAACCCAGGAAACTGAGTGGAAAAACAAATTTACACGGAAAAACAAGTTTACATTCTTGGGATAAAAACAGGAACAAAAACCAGGAACTGAGGTGTTACTGCCCATCTCAAACAGCAAAGGCCAGGATCTTCTTAAGAACAAAAGCTTCCACATGCATCAGAAAGGCTCAGCAGGGGGCAAACACAGAGTTGACCCAGGAGGGTCTGATACTACCCTTCATTCTTATTCAGCCTAGGGCTCCATGAGAAATTACAATGTCATTGAAGTCAAACTTTCCATCCATGTGGAATATTTCAGGGACAAACAAACATTACACAGTCTTTAATGGCCTAAATGCATGTCAGCCTTCTCCTGGTCAAATATTCTGCTTCAGAATGAAGCCTACTTCTCATACCTACAGTGGGGCAAATAGAGTAAATTAATAATTCCCAAGGAATATTGAAATAGTGAAGTAAATGTTTGAATTTTGTGTAAAATTGCCCTAGTCGGAGGAAAACCCTAGTGTCTGTGGTTCAGCCTAAGTAATAAACACATGCGGATAAATCAGAAACAGAACACAGATTTGGATTATTCTCCAGTAAATTGAGGATTCTACTGCTATTGACTCTTGCATACCATGTAGACATTTGAAGCAGTGGTTTAGACTTTGTTAGTTATATTGGCCAAGTACAATGTGTGGAAATGCAGTAAGCAGATAAACCAGAAAGTTGTAAAGTACCACCTGTATTGTGGCACTATCAAAACAACATAAATATTCTTCTTTAAATTGTATAAGAATTTTGGTACCCCACATTTAGTACTTCTACAACCACAAATAAAACAAAATCCTAAAACACTTTTATCACTTCCTGTATTACTTTTCTTGTCTTCGTAAATATGTACTATAAAAAGATGAAACATTTCTTTTAGCTGATGACTATGTGACTTCAGTCCATGTCTCTGACTCTCATAGCCTCTAAACCATGGCAAAGCAGAATTGCAGAAATGTCTAGTACCTTCCCCAGAATTTCTCTGGTTCAGGTTTTCTCTTTCTTTCACCTATCCATTGATAAAATTCTGTGACTTCCTATATTCTTTGGAGCATTAAGGTTTCATACACTTCACATGTGACTTCTTTTGCGTCTAGGTCCTTGAGGTAAATGTGATAATGGTAGAGAAAGACGGCAAGCTGGAATTCTAGATAAGCTGTTGAAATGCCATCAGAATAAACCCAAATGTGAGAAAGTTAACAATAGCAAGAACTATTGTTTATACTTAACTGAAAAGCAGAGTGCTTTTTTTTTTTTTTTTTGGCAATGTTTGCTTCTAAGAATAAGGGAGTAGGGAAAACCTGTGCAAACTTCTCAGAGGCTAGAGCATGGAAGGCTATCAGTTAGGGACCCATCCCTGTAATAAAAGGTGACAAAAATGTTAAAATAATAGTAATTGTTAGATAAAATGATAGCATTTGTAAATTATTATGAAAATATATTAAATTTTGAAAAATGAAATTGTGTATACCAATATGGGGTAGGATATTAAACTATTTCCAGCTTTGTTTAGTGAAAATCAAATGAAATTATTTTAATGTCCAAAACATACTTCAGTTTAATATACATGAAATCTTTAATGTCTTGGGATTGAAATACTAATGAGAGAAAAAATGTGCATGTCTCTTTCTCTTCAAGGATCTTAGCCCAAATGTAGATAGGGAAGTCTCTAGAAGAACAAGAGAAAAGGAAAAGAAAATTGTGTTGCCATTTCTTTCAGAAATAAGATTAGATTGTAATAGCATCAAATTATCATTAAACAGGGTAACGCTGATAACAAGAATTATCCATATGACAATGCAGCCAATATATCTTTAGAAAGTATGTGAAAGGGATCCAGACTAGGAAAGCTGCTTAGCTGAAAAACAAAAATTACCTTCTACGTAGTGGTATGCTAAGATTCATTTCAACATTGTGTTAGGACTGCATCCTGGAAAAAGAATTACTGGTCATTTGAGGACAAGAATTTTTTTCAGTGCATATAGTGAGAAATGGGGCCATGAAGGGTCCAAGGAGGATTAGCATAAAGGAAGGAGATGAACTACAGCCAGGTTTCTCAAGAAGCCATAGCTTTACATATTTACAATGACCCTTTCAAGCTATAGCAACTGAGAGGATAGATCTAAGCTTTACGCCATGAATTAACTGTTGGACTTAGGCTGTGCCTGAGAAAATGGAGTAGGAGTGTAATGGAGCCAGCATCAACTAAGAGGAATTTTCAAAGAAGTTCTTTCTCATGAGCAGTCACTAGGCAGAGGTGGGGGAGATGTCAATAATGAAGAAACCATTTGGCTTGGCAACAAATGTGTCAGCAGGAAACATCTGGATAGATTTTTATTACTAGCTAATCTGGATAGATTTTTATCACTAGCTAATTTTAATGTCCCCAAATCCTGTTTGTGCAGAGTTCTCTTTAATATTTCAAAGGACAGTTTTCTTTCTTAGCCCCTAAATTTTTATCTCGGAAACTGAGGTATCAAGCTGGTAATCTGAAAGCATGTAGAGACAGTTTAGAAGATAAATTGCAGAAGCAAAGCAATAGAAACCCTGAAAGAGAAATATTGGTCATCTCAAATAGAATGGGGGAGCTAACATCTATAAAGTTCATATGCCAGGGAGAAGTGAAGAAAGAAACATACTTACATTGCTTTCCCTAGACTAACTTTCACTAGTACAGCAGACAAATTACACAAGGGAAGGAAAAATTAAAATTGATTAACCTGGGGGGTCTGCCTGTGATCCACCTAAATAATACCAAAGATCCAGATTATGACAGTTTATAATTTCACAGCCTACATGAAAGACACGACAATAATGTGAGAGATTTTACCCCTGGATAGGTCTCAATTTCAGCCAGTTATGGTTTGGTCATTCCCTCAGTCTGTGTTCTATCTCCTGTGCCTTCATTTCATGTAGACAGGATAAATTTGGTGTTGAAAGTTTTGTGGGTGAGTTCATGTATCTATTACTCCACTGAGGTTACTGTCTGGCTACAGGAGGTGAACTCTTCAGGTCCCATATCCCACATTTAGTGTATCATATCTAAGGTCACCCCAATAATTCTTGGGTGCCACCGTTATCTTAGGTCTGCCTCATCTTGGATGCCCTCCTCACCGCAATCAGTTGCATATTTCCTTCATTTTCATGGCCATCCACCCATCCGTCTGGCCTGTTCTTCCCTACAACTGATCCTGAACCTCCCTTACCTGCCTATCTCCCTTGCCTCTTAGTTCCCTCTCTCCCTCTGCTTTTTATGACTATTTATTTCCCCTTCTAAGTGAGATTCAAGCTTCATCACCTTCCTTATTGTTTACATTCTTTGGGTCTGTGGAGTGTAACATAGTACCTGTGTTGCTAAGGATTGCTTTGTGACTGACTATATGATCTGTTTTGGAGAAAGTTTTTGAAGTGCTAAGAAGACACCAAGGGACCAAATTCTTTGGGTTCACACTCCATTTTAGGAAACCTTACCTAAGTTTAAACTAAAGTAAACTAAAAGTCCAGTACCTAGCTTCAGTTTTCAATTTAATCCCGACAAAACCTGAGCTGAGCTCCAGTTTCCAGGCTACTACCAAGGCTTGCAACCTCAGATTTTTCTTTCCCAACAAATCCAGCATTTAGCAGCAGGTTTCAGGTTAATCCCTAATAAATTTGTGCCTGCAGGTTACATGCCCACCCCCTGCCTAACAACCACCAATTCAGACTAAAGCAGGAGTAAGTTTATGGTTTGGCTCCCAGCACCAGCTAATTATGCTAAAGGTTCTTCAGTTAGATGCTTACTAGGTTAGAAACACTCACCCCTCACTTGCCACCTTCTTTCCACACCAGAACAATACTGTGGGTCATAGGTGAGTTAAGCCTACTTAGAGCTTGTGAAAAACACCTTGATGTGATTACATCAGAATGACTCCTCTTTTTTTCCATGGTTCATGAACACTTCCTTAGAACTGCAGCGCATTCTTCTGTGTTTGAATGAAATATTCTGTACTAGCCGGTTACATCCATTTGATTCACAATGTATTTTAGTTTCATTATTTCTCTGTTTAGTTTTTGTCAGGATTTCCTTTCCATTAGTGAGAATGGAGTGTTGAACATTCCCATTTTTAAGTGTGGGGTTTGATGTGCAAATTAAGTTTTAGCAATATTGCTTCTACAAATATGGGTGCTCTTGTGTTTGGGGCATAGGTGTTAAGAATGCAGATGTCATTTTGGTAGAGTTTTCCTTTGATGAGTATGAAGTAATCCTTCCCTGTCTTTATTGAGTAATTTTGGTTGAGTATCTATTTTACTAGATATTAGATGGCTACTCCAATTTGCTTCTTGGGGCTTTTTGCTTGTGAAAGAATTTTTTAGCTCTTTATTATCTTTATGGCTCAGGTGTGTTTGCTTTATGCAGCAGAATGATGGACTCCGTTTTTATATCTGTTCTGTTACCCTGTATCTTTGTATAGGGGAATTGAGTTTATTGATGTTGAGAGATATTAATGTCCAATGACCAATGATCGTTATGTTTTGTAATTTGGATGTTAGTGATGTTAGTGTGTGTGAGTGTGTGTGTGTGAGTGTCTGTGAGTGTCTGTGATTTCCTTGTTTTTTATAAGGCTTGACTTGTGGAAAGATGTTTGAATTTAATTTGTCTTTTTATGTATTGTATTTTTAAATTTTTATTATTCTTGGATATATTATGTTTTTACATTTCCTTTCCCATCATCCCATACCACCTTCTCTGCTTCTATGAGGATGATCCCACTCCCACACACCAACTCCCACCTAAACACACTGGCATTTCCCTACATTGGGAAAATGAGTGTTCACAGGAACAAGGACTTTTCCTTCTATTGATGCTGAAAAATGCCATGCTCTGTTACATATGTGGCTGGAGTCTTGGGTCCCTCCATGCGTACTCATTTGTTGCTGGTTTAGATCCTGGGAGCTCTCTGTGATCTAGTTGATTGATATTGTTTTTCTTCCTATGGTGTCGCAAACCCCTTTAGCTCCTTCAGTCTGTTCTCTAACTCCTCCACTGGGGTCTCTTGTTCAGTCCAATGAGTAGCTGCAAGCATCTTCATCTGTATAAGTAGGGTTTTGGCAGAACCTCTCAAGAGACAACCACATCTAGCTCCGTCAGAAAGCACTTTTTGACATCACCAATAGTGACTGGGTTTGGTGACTGTATATGGGATGGACCCCAAGTGGGGCAGTCTCTGGATGATCTTTTCTTCAGTACCTGCTCCACTCCTTGTCCCTGTATTTCCTTGCATGAGTATTTTGTTCTCCTTTCTAAGAAGAAATGAAGCATCCACATTTTGGTCTTCCTTCTTCTTGATATTCATATGGTCTGTGATTTTTTTCTTAGGTATTCTAAGATTTGGGCTAATATCCACTTGTCAGTGAGTACATACTATGTACGTTCTTTTGTGACTTGGTTAGCTCATTCAGGATGATATTTTCTGATTCCATCCATTTGTGTAAGAATTTCATGTAGTCATTGTTTATAATAGCTGAGGAGTACTCCGTTGTGTAAATGTACCATATTCTCTGTTCCATTCCTGTGTTGAAGGACATCTGGCTTCTGCCCAGCTTCTGACTATTATAAATAAGGATGCTATGAACATAACGGAGCAGATATCATTGCTAAATATTGGAGGATATTTTTTGGGTGTATGTTCAGGAGTGTTATAGCTGGGTCCTCAGGTACTATATCCAATTTTCTGAGGAACCACGAGACTAATTTCTAAAGTGGTTGTAGCAGCTTGCAATTCCACCACCAATAGAGAAGTGTTCCTCTCTCTCTGCATCTTTGCCAGCATCTGTTTTCATCTGAGTTTTTTTTTTTTTTCCGGAGCTGGGGACCGAACCCAGGGCCTTGCGCTTCCTAGGCAAGCGCTCTACCACTGAGCTAAATCCCCAACCCCCTTCATCTGAGTTTTTGATCTTAGCCGTTCTGACTGGTGTAAAGTGGTATCTCAGGGTTGTTTTGATTTGCACTTCCCTGATGATTAAGGTTGTTGAACATGTCTTTAGGTGCTTCTCAGCCATTTGGTATTCCTCAGTTGAGAAATATTTGTATAGCTTTGTACCCCATTTTTCATAGGGTTATTTGGCTCTCTGGAGTCTAAATTTTTGAGTTCTTTGTATATATTAGATATTAGCTCTCTATTGGATGTAGAATTGCTAAAGATTGTTTCCCAATCTGTTGGTTGCTGTTTTGTCCTAATTAGAGTGTCCCT
Organism: Rattus norvegicus; assembly: GCF_021556685.1. Taxonomy (NCBI): domain Eukaryota; kingdom Metazoa; phylum Chordata; class Mammalia; order Rodentia; family Muridae; genus Rattus; species Rattus norvegicus. The sequence goes on along the minus strand of NC_141541.1, from coordinate 9,035,799 downwards.
GGCCTTTGTAATTTTATGAGGTCCCATTTGGTGATTCTTTTTTTTTTTTTTTTTTTTTTTTTTTTCTTTGAGCTGGGGACCGAACCCAGGGCTTTGCGCTTCCTAGGTAAGTGCTCTACCACTGAGCTAAATCCCCAGCCCCAGTGATTCTTAATCTTAGAACATAAACCATTGATGTTCTGTTTAGGAAACTTTTGCATGTATTCAGGGCTCTTACCAATTTCTGTTCTATTAATTTGACTGTATCTGGTTTTATGTGGAGGTCCTTGATTCACTTGGACTTTGTACAAGGAGATAAGAATGACTCAATTTGCATTCTTCTACATGCTGGCCTCCAGTTGAAGCAGGCCCATTTGTAGAAAATGCTGTCCTTTTTCCATTGGATGGTTTTACCTCCTTTGTCAAAGTTCAAGTAACCACAGATGTGATGATATATTTCTGGGTCTTCAATTCTCTTCCATTAATCTACCTGCCAGTCTCTGTACCAATACCATGTGGTATTTAACCAAGATTCCTCTGAAATACAGCTTGAGACCAGGCATGGTGATTCCCCCAGAAGTTCTTTTATTGTTGAGAATAGTTTCCGCTATACTCTGTTTTTTGTTATTGGAAATGAATTTGCAATTTACTCTTTCTAACTCTATGAAGAATTGAGTTAGAATTCTGATGGGGATTGCCTTGAATTTCTAGATTGCTTTTGGAAAAATGGCCAAGTTTACTATATTAATCCTGCCAATCCATGAGCATGGAAGGTCTTTACATCTTCTGAGATCTTCTTCAATTACTTTCTTCACACACTTGAATAAAGTTCTTGTCATACAGATCTTTCACTTGCTTGGTTAGAGTCACACTAAGTATTTTATATTATTTGTAGCTATTGTGAAGAGTGTCATTTCCCTAATTTCTTTCTCAGCCTGTTTATCTTTTTTTTTTTCCTTTTTTTTTTTTTATTAACTTGAGTATTTCTTATATACATTTCGAGTGTTATTCCCTTTCCCGGTCTCCGGGCAAACATCCCCCTCCCCCCTCCCCTCCCTTATGGGTGTTCCCCTCCCAATCCTCCCCCCATTGCCGCCCTCCCCCCAACAGTCTAGTTCACTGGGGGTTCAGTCTTAGCAGGACCCAGGGCTTTCCCTTCCACTGGTGCTCTTACTAGGGTATTCATTGCTACCTATGAGGTCAGAGTCCAGGGTCAGTCCATGTATAGTCTTTAGGTAGTGGCTTAGTCCCTGGAAGCTCTGGTTGCTTGGCATTGTTGTACATATGGGGTCTCGAGCCCCTTCAAGCTCTTCCAGTTCTTTCTCTGATTCCTTCAACGGGGGTCCTATTCTCAGTTCAGTGGTTTGCTGCTGGCATTCGCCTCTGTATTTGCTGTATTCTGGCTGTGTCTCTCAGGAGCGAACTACATCCAGCTCCTGTTGGTCTGCACTTCTTTGCTTCATCCATCTTGTCTAATTGGGTGGCTGTATATGTATGGGCCACATGTGGGGCAGGCTCTGAATGGGTGTTCCTTCAGTCTCTGTTTTAATCTTTGCCTCTCTTCCCTGCCAAGGGTATTCTTGTTCCCCTTTTAAAGAAGGAGTGAAGCATTCACATTTTGATCATCCGTCTTGAGTTTCATTTGTTCTAGGCATCCAGGGTAATTCAAGCATTTGGGCTAATAGCCACTTATCAATGAGTGCATACCATGTATGTCTTTCTGTGATTGGGTTAGCTCACTCAGGATGATATTTTCCAGAAGGAATGAATACAGAAAATGTGGTACATCTACACAATGGAATATTACTCAGCTATCAAAAACAATGACTTTATGAAATTTGTAGGCAAATGGTTGGAACTGTTTATCTTTTGAGTAGAGGAAGGCTACTAATTTGTTTAAGTTAATTTATATCCAGCCGTTTTACTGAATTTCTTTATCAGGTGTAGGAGTTCTCTGATAGAATTTTGGGGGTCACTTAAATATACTATCATATCATCCACAAATAGTAATATTTTGGCTTCTTCCTTTTCAATTTGTATCCTTTGACATCTTCTTGTGTCTGATTACTCTGGCTAGGACTTTGAGTACTATATTAAATAGATAGGGAGAAAGTGGGCATCCTTGTTTTGTCCGTGATTTTACTGGGATTGCTTCAAGCTTCTCTCCATTTACTTTGATGTTACCTACTGGTTTGCTGTATATTGCTTTTACTATGTTTAGGTATGGGCCTTGAATTCCTGATGTTTTCAAACCTTTTAACATGAATAGGTGTTAAACTTTACCAAATGCTTTCTCAGCATCAAGTGAGATGATCATGTGGCCCTTTTTTCTTTGAATTTTTTATATAGTGAATTATGGTAATGGATTTCTGTGTATTAAACCATCCCTGCATCCCTGAACTGAAGCCTACTTGATCATGATGGATAATTGTTTTGATGTGTTCTTGAAATCGATTTTTGAGAATTATAATGAGTATTTCTTTATCAATAGTTATGAGGGAGATTGGTCTGAGGTTCTCTCTCTTTGTAGGTTCTTTGAGTAGTTTAGGTGTAAGTGTAATGTGGCTTCAAAGAATGAATTGGGTAGTCTTCCTTCTATTTCTATTTTTTTCAAATAGTTTGAAGAGTATTGGTATTAGATTTTCTTTGATAGAATTCACCACCTGGTCCTGGGCTTTATCTGGTTGGGGGAGTTCAAATGACTTCTTCTATATCTTTCAGGATTATGGGTCTATTTAGATGGTTTATGTGATACTGATTTAACTTGGTACCTGGTATCTGTGCAGAAAATTGTACATTTCCTCCACATTTTCCAGTCTAATTAGTGCTATATAAGCAGATTGAATGTTTATGGGCATCTCTTTCCTTAGGTTGGGAAAGTTTTCTTCTATGATTTTCTTGAGAATGTTCTATGGGCCTTGGTTCTGGGACTCTTCCCCTTCTTCTATTCATATTATTCTTAGGTAAGGTCTTTCCATGGTATCCCGGGATTCCTGGGTATTATTTGTCAGGAATTTTTTGGCTTTACCATTTTATCTTACAAATACATTAATTTTTTCTATTGTATCTTCTACACCTGAGATTCTCTCTTCTATCTCTTGTATTCTGTTGGTGTTGCTGTCATCTATTGTTCCTATTCTGTTTCCTGGGTTTTCCATTTCTGGGATTTCCTCAGTTTGTGGTTGCTTTATTGCTTCTGTTTCTACATTCAGATCCTGCACCGTTTATTTGTTATTTATACCCGTTTAATTATATTTTCCTCTATGTCTTTAATGAGATATATTTGTTTGTCTTTAAAGACATTCATCTGAGGGTTGGGGACTTAGCTCAGTGGTAGAGTGCTTGACTAGCAAGCGCAAGGCCCTGGGTTCGGTCCCCAGCTCTGGGGAAAAAAAAAGACATTAATCTGTTTGATAGTATTTTCCTGTATTTCTTTAATGGATTTATTAATTTTCTGTTTATCTTTATAAAATTAGATTAAAATTCATTTCCTTATGTTTCAAGTTCTCAGGAAAACTAGGGCTTGCTGTAGTGGGGTAGCTGTGCTTTGCAGGTGTCATATTGGCCTGGCTATTGTTGATTCTGTTCTTTTGAGGGCCTTTAGCCATCTGGATGATTTTGGTCCATAGATGTTCTTGTTGTAGCAGGTATTGGCAGTGGGGTGACCAGGGCTCAGAGTGTAGGGAAGGAGGATTGAGGGAGGTAAGCTTACCTGTGTGCTACATTTCTACTCTCTGATCTTTTGGAATATATGTAACAGGATGATATTGCACTGATTATATAAAGTCATGAGAAAGCAATTACATGACATAATTTAGTTACTCTATGATATATTTTCTTTACCTCTATTTTATAACTTAATTGAATTTTGTTCTAGATTTTGTGTAAACAATGAGTGTGACACAACTAGGAAGGGGAATATTTGGGATAGAAAACTCTGTTAGTAAGGCTGCATTTTCTGGGCTGGATGTACATATACAATTGTTCCCTCAATTAATCTCTCTGCTCGCTTTAATATAAAAACACTAATATCTACTAATATTATAAATCAATGAGAGTTAGCCAGCACTCGTGATTGTCCTCACAAGTACATGAGGAAATTAATGTTAAATTTCAGCTAGTGCAAGACTCCATGTGAGAAACAAATAAATGATAAGAGATAATATGGCTGAGACCACAAATATCTTCATTTCCTGTTCCTCTACTCTTTATCTGTTTAATACCTACATTTTTCTAGGTACCCAAACACTTCTCTTCCTTTAAGGATATTAAATTTCCTTCCCTGATATTATTTAATTTTGGTTACGTAAGCCAGGGACTGAACAGATACAGAGTGTAGTCAATATAGGGAACAGGTACCACAGTCTTGCTGGTACAAGCAGAAAAGATTCTTTAGTTGCCATTTGTGGGTTGAGAGCATCCCATCCTTCAGTCACAGCTCTGAGCAATTGATATTTGTGAGGTTATTGAGACACTAGGGCCCATCTAAGTCACCCAACTACATTAGAAAATCAGTGAAGACTGGAGTTCACAGCCAGCCCACTCAGTCCTTGTTTCCCTCTGTAGATAGACCTTTCTTATTCTTGTGATACACATGATAAGTTAGCAGGCACCCTCAGTTGTTCACCTCCACCTATGAGCATATCCTATCATCATTTACCTCTCCAAAAAATGCAGATTGCCCTAGTCTTAGTGTCTCAAACTCTGAAGAGAAGAAACTCTTCTACATCATTTGAAGTTATTTGAGAGTGGACATATTCCTGGTCATTTCAGTTTACCTTTAGTCTAAACTCCGACGTTTATTTAATTCCTCTTCACAGTTTTCTTTGCTTCCATCATTCCTCATTTTATGTACTTATGCCACTGCTACTTCCTACACACCAACATAATCCTAATCACTAATTACAATATAAATATAATTTCTTTATTTCATTCTCTATATGTTATTACTCACAGGTACTTCGTTGAACATTCTAGTAATATAGTATAATTGGTGTCTTTTTACTTCCCAAACCAAAGGGTAGCTAAAGAATGATAATTTTATAGTCAGATGGCATTCGGTTTTCATCATAGGTATATTGCTACACAGTGACTGTAGTTGGTGATGGTACTCAACTTGCTATAGAGGTGTGAAATGCAGACTTAAATCTACACATACACATGAACACACCCACACCCCCATAAAAAGAGAGAGAGAGAGAGAGAGAGAGAGAGAGAGAGAGGTCAGAAAACCTATTGCAGATGCACCAACATACAACAAAGGCACATGCTCCATTATGTTCATAGCAGCCTTATTTATAATAGCCAGAATCTGGAAAGAACCCAGGTGCCCTTCAAGAGAGGAATGGATACAGAAAATGTGGTACATCTACACAGTGGAGTACTACTCAGCTATCAAAAACAATGACTTCATGAAATTTATAGGCACTTGGATAGAGCTAGAAAATATCATCCTGAGTGAGAAAACCCAATCAGAAAAACACATATGGTATGCACTCATTGATAAGTGGATATTAGACAGAAAGCTCAAATTACCCAAGATGCTATCCATGGACCACATCAAACTCAAGAAGAAGGATGACCAAAATGTGGATGGATCACTCCTTCTTAAAAAGGGGAACAAAAGTATCCATAGGAAGGGATAAGCAGGCAAAGTTTAGAGCAAAGACTGAAGGAGCAGCCATTCAGAACCTGTCCCATATGTGGCCCATATATATACAGCCATTAAAACTAGATAATATGGATGAAGCTAAAAAGTATATGCTGACAGGAACAGGCTATAGATCTTCCCTGAGAGACACATCTAGAGCAAATACAGAGGTGAATGCTAGCAGCAAACCACTGAACTGAGAACAGGACCCCCTTTGGGGAATTAGAGGAAGGATGGAAAGAACAGAAGGGGCTTTCGACCCCATAAGAACAACAGTGCCAACCAACCCGTGCTTCCAGGGACTAAAGCACTACCCAAAGAGTATACATGAACTGACCCAGGGCTCCAACTTCATGTGTAGCAAAGGAAGGCCTTTCTGCGCACCAATGGAAGGAGAATCCCTTGGTCTAGGGGGTTGGGGGGCCAGTAAGGGTGGTAGATAGAGAAGGAAACACCTTTATAGAAGGGGAAGGGGAGAGGTTAGGGGACTTATGGACAGGAAAGTGGGAAAGGAAATTAACATTTGAAGTGTAAATAAGAAATACCTAATTAAAAAGGAAAAGAAAAGCACCCAAATAAAAAGAATATTTTTCCAGAGGATTGATTTTTAAGTAATAGTTCCTCCCTATGTGATTTGAGTGGAAGGAATTTTTAACTTATTTAAGAAACCAGAATATGAAATTTTATATTTACCATGTAATCGCAACTATGCAAAAATGTACTGAATAAAAAAATTAAACAAGTTTTGTTTAACTTAAAAAAAAGAAAAACCTGTTTTGCATATCTGTTTTCTCCTTCCAATAAGTGGGGTTCCAAGAGTGGAACTTGGTGCATAGAATTTAAATCCAAGTCTTTTTACTTGCTGAGCCCTTCTGCTAGTCATGTGACTTTTCATATTAAAAGAATGGAAAGTTAAACTACATTCAAGGAAAAGGTTGTATATCTACAAATATCATTGAATTTTTCTTTGCTGTAGCAATCAAGTGTAAGTTAATGAAGAAAGTAGTTTTAAGGAAAAAAATTGAGATTTTTTCTACATATTAGTATCTTGGATGTCATGGTTCAGTCTTTTTCTTCTGGCTTATTTCACTTAGTCATTTGTTTATTAATTCATAGATATTTTCCTGTGGTAGAATATTTTTGAGAGATCTGTCATAAAAGTAAGTTTTTAGTAGTCAGATAATTATTTTGTTCTAAGAATATTTGTTAATTTATTTGTCAGTTAAACAATATTTTATCATACAATTCCATTTTTATTTATTGATCCAATATGCCCATTTGCATTGAATAATACCCATGTTAATCAACAACCCCAGAGGAAGATTTAGGCAGTCTGTAATATCCATCTATCTGGTCACAGTGCGATTGTCACATGATGTAAAATAAGGCAATACAGATTGCTAATTGAAGATAGAGCTTTGAAGTAGCCATTTCAGAACAGCAAAAAAACAAATATGATGAAGTGAAGCTCTGAGAATAAAAAAGAGAATGGGAGATAGAGGATGGAAGAAAGTACAACTGCTTAGGCAACAGGAAGGTAGCAGAACTCACTGTTCCAGAAATTAATTTTCATTGGAATTTTCCCAATAATCAACATAGTCTGAACAAGGACAAGAATACAGGTAAAGTGGAATGGGAAAACCCATGAGGTCTTAACCCTACACAGAGAACTAGAAACAACTAACAAGTAGGGAGAGGCATAGTCTTCTTCAGGTGGAGCACACGCTCTGGTCACCCAATGCATGGCAGTCAGCAGAGGTTGGGGACCACCTAGGAGAGAATGGGGGAAAAGAGACACGAAGAAGGACGCCAAGATTCTGATCAAGGTTACAATTTTATTTTTTCCTAAGGTTGAATTTATACCGTAGCAGGCATAATAAAGGGAGGAGGAAGTGGGAAGCATCTATGAAAGCCAAGGACACAGTACTCTTGTGGTCAGTTGATGTCAACAGCATGCTGTTTTTTCAGAAGGGTCACAGGTTTGTCATATCACTGGGCATCCTGACCACCAGATTTGTATTAGTCTTCTACAGCTGGATGGGGATTTTCCATGAACCCAGTCATATTTAACTCTAACTATAACATTAACATCAATCATGGAGAGTTTTAAGGCATCACTCCCAACAACCTAATGTGAAATAGTCATTATAGAAAACATATACACAAGTAACATTATACAGATTGGGCAGACTGTGTATATATATATATATATATATATATATATATATATATATATATGTGTGTGTGTGTGTGTGTGTGTGTGTGTTTGTGTGTGTTTGTGTGTGTCTGTGTGTGTAACAAAAATTAATGAAAATGAGATGATGGATTTGAATGAGAGCAAAGATGGTTTAATGGGAAGAAACAGAAGGGAGAAATGATATAATTATAATATAATCTCAAAAAAATAAAAGAAGTGAACATTTCTGAAAGTTTGAAGTTGATATTTTGATTGTTATATGTTTTGTTGATATGGACTAAAGATCAGCAGTTAAATTTATATTATATAGACAGAAGCTAAAGTCTTAAAAATTCAGTATACTCTGTTTTCTGAGGGAAATGACATCTCTTTTTTTTCTGGCTTTTTTCATAAAACCAGATTCCATGAGATCAGTTTTCTGCCTCTGAGCTCTGAATCTATGCATTTCTGATGAATGACATCCTAAGAAACAAGACTTGATAAGACTTTCTTTCTTTTCTTCCTTCCTTCCTTCCTTCCTTTCTTTCTTTCTTTCTTTCTTTCTTTCTTTCTTTCTTTCTTTCTTTCTTTCTTTCTTTCTTTTGCTTGTTTAAAATCAGTTGAGAAGAAAAAAGTTTAAAAAGCACTTTAGGGATGCATTGGGGAGTCAGCTGGATTTATTACAGAAAAAATAATTTATTTCCTATAAATAATTCACTTCCTGAATAGGTTTCCAGGCAAAGAGATCCATTTTTGTTTCAAGAGGTATAAACAAGAGTGATGACTGTGAGCTGAATATAGACATAATGATCAGCTTGCACTGATTAGTTCTCCATGGAATGTTGCCATGGATTGATGCACAGCTGCAAATGTGTTCACAGTAGTCCTCAGCTCTGCTGTATTGAGAAAGACTTTGGATTCAAAACATTGTGCCTATCAGTAATGAGTGTATGACATGTTTCAGCTCTTAGATTTGTGAATTGATATTGACATATAACAAAATGAAAATGGTAGCCCAAGAAAGTTAATAGGGACATAAGCATACACATTTGATGTGACAGCAAGGTAAAATTGTGTATCATTGGATTAAAGTCCAGTAAAGGCTTGGGACCTGTAGGAAATGGTAGTACCTGAAATAGTGCCTTAGATTGGAAGAAAACTGTCTGTTCCTAATAAAATCAGGACGGTAGGAACATTGCAAACAAGGTATGTTTAGGATCTAGCAGTCATTTTTGGAAAGTAGTGGTTTAAACAAAACCAAAAACAATAGACTCTCAGGTAATCAAAGAGCTCTACAATTCATCCTGTGAAAAGTTTTCAAATTTTATAACATTGGTGGCAATAACTAATGAGAAAAATCTACCCTGCATTCATGAATTGTTTTGCTACTGGAAAAGCTATTTAGGAAACACTGGTGAAAACACTTTTTTAAAATAAGATTAGCTAGTTTCAACCAGAAAAATGGAGTAGAATATTGTTAATGGGTAATTTCCTTTGGGTAGAAATGATAGGATTGAATCAAGCTCTAGTTTTCAAATTATGTAAATGACAAGAAGGAAAGAAAAAAACAGCAGTCTTTCCTCATCAATAGCCAATGTAATAATTTCTGACACAGGCACATACCACACTAGGTATAATAAGTAATATCTAGAAGTACCAATGTACAACAATATTTGAAAGGGAGAATGAATAAATACTGTTCTAGACAAGTACAATATTAAAGAAGGAAGCAAATTGAGAGCAACATAGATTTGCTCTGTAATTGATAGCAATGTGTTTGTTTTTGTTGTGGAATGTGATAATGCAGTCTTGAAACAAGAATTCCTGTTTCAGTGACTGAAGGCTTAAGTCAAAATAATCACCATATGTGACTGGCTACTTCAAGTGCTAATCACATTAATGATTTTCAAATATAAGGATATATCTCTAAATATAATTCTCAGAAAAATGTAAAACTTGTTGTGTATAGCAATTTGGTTTATCAAATTAAAACTACATTACTCTTGATTTTATATTTAACATAAAACATCTGCCAATACATTTGTGAAATCTTGGTTCTAGAGCATGTAAATATTTTTATTTTCTCCTATGCAAAAACTTTTGTACCAGCTACTATAGCTAAGCAGATAAAAAATTGTCTTAGTGTGTTTAAGCTTTGATATGAAACACCATCCATATGGTATCTATTAACAGCTTTGTGTGCAATATTGCATTATTTGAAATTGGTTAAACATTAGAAGGTGAAATCTAGTAAAAGATCTTGAATTATTGTTGGCATGACCTTAAAGGCACTAAGGGGCTCAATCTCTTCTATTCTCTTCATCTTTTGAGCCCTACGAAGGTAGTGGACAGATTTACCATTCGTTCTGCTACAACTTGCTGACTCACTACATACAACACACCTAGAATAAACTATGAGCCAAAACTAAATAATTTTTTTAAATTTGACATATCCAAAATTACAGCTTTTAGATGGTGATTTATGAGCAAGTCATCTAAGGAGCCAAGTGACTTATGGAAGAATGTAAAGAATAAGAGGTATGCAGTGTTTAAATATCATGTGAGGTTTAAGTTTAAAGAATGGATTACTTTGTACTAGGTAGAAAAAATTGTTGGAAATTTTTACGTAAAGGTTGAATAAGCTCCACAAACTGGAGCAAATTTCAGATTATAGGAGATAGCACAGGTCTCGACACAATGTAGAAAGTACCAACACTTTAAACAGACAGAATCAGAATAAAGCATTTAATATGCCAAGTATTCTTAGATGCAGCAATAAAACAAACAAAAAAACAAACAGTTTTTGAATCTTGCAGAAGTTGGGGAATAAATAACTAAATTACTACATGATTAGATAACTAAATGACTCAATAACTGCATAATCAAGTGGTCATAAAATTTACAAATTGAAAACATGAGACAAGTGTAATAAGGAGATTTTAGAGAGTACATTCATGGCCAAGATACCAAAGACTTCAAGGTAGTGAAAGGACTGAGACAGGCTTGCTCCATGACAGATTTCAAACTAGCAGTACAGGAGACGAGGCCTAGATCTCTATTTCCAAGAAATACGCATGTCCAGGCAACTCAGTTATTAGAAAACAACAGACTGCAGCCAACGAATCAAAGCTGCCCTGCCACTTAGCCTGAGGCAAAAGCCAGGAGTCAGCAACAGTTTCCAGGCTTCCCCAGAAACAGCTTCTGACCCTCCCTCAACCACAATAACCCCTACCACTCCAGCAAGCATTCTGGAATGTCCCCAGAGCCCTAGCCAATTCCAAAGACCTCCATATCCCTAGAGATCAAGCCAATCAATTGAGATAAAATTTACCTACATCTCCCAGGAATTGTTCTAATCTGCTTTAAATTGGGCCTATTAGCTCACCTGGGTATCACCATCTTGGTTAATGGTAGACCCTTCCATGTTACTTTATACAGAATGTCCTTTGCTGTTGTATACTATTTGAGTCTGGTATATCATTCTTTGGTGCATCAGGACTGTTGCAGTGGTTGTGGTGCATTGTAAATATCTGGTAAGATTATGGCTAAAATAGAAGAAAAAGAAAGGGCACAATGCTAAAGCAGATCTTATTTTCAAGCTCTCTTCAAAGGTTAGGACTCAACTGTAGGGACTGAATAAAGCTATGATGCCATAGTCCTAAATATACACAATTACTTTCTAAGTTTAAATATATATATTTGCCCTTGATAAAAGACATTAAAGATGAAAAGTAAAACAAATAACCCTGAGATAGTAATGTGTAGGATTAGAAATGACCGAGTTTAGGGATTTTTACAAGCAGATAATAAAATGTATGATAATAGATATTAAGAAGTAAAAGAATTGGCCTAACAAGACTGGAACCAAATTTTTTGTTTTGGTTTCTTCCTGAGCAGCTTTCCCTTTACTGATGATATCTGCTTGCACACAAGAAGTAAGCCTTGTTGTTCTACAGCACCTGCCTTAGTTACGGTTCTATTCATGTGAAGAGGTGCCATAGTCAATATAGTTTATAGAAGAAATCATTTAACTAGGTGTTTGCTTACAGTTTTAGAGGGTTAATTAGTCAATGGTCATCATGGAAGGAAGTCTGGGCAGGTAGGCAGGCATGGTGCTGGAGTAATAGCTAAGTGCTTTACAGTCTGGTTCATAGAGAGAAAGTTGAGAATTACTAGTCTTTAGGGGGGCTTTTAAAACCTCAAATTTCCCTCTTCCCATCTATACACACAGTGACACAGTTCCTCCAACAATGCCAAACTACTTCATATTTCCTAACCATTCTATCAGACTAAGCAAGATATTTAAATATGTGAGTCTATAATGGGTCATTATCATTCAAAATGCTAAACCTTATAGCTTTCTCTAGAGTGTAATAAACTGTATCTCTTTCACACCATGTTAAATGTATGTGGCAACTTAAGAGCTTTGTTATTTTCTCCACATATTTGTCATTGGGGAACCAGAAGGGGGGTTTTTTGTTGTTGTTGTTCTTTTTTTGTTGTTTTTTAATTCTAAAGGAAGTGACTTTAAACTTGGACCTACATAATGAGCCACATAAAGCATACTCCAAAAATCAGAGGGAAACAGTATCCCATTTTTAAAAGCTACTTTGGTTATATCAAAAGTCTACTTCTTTTTTTTTTTCATTTTTTTCTTTTCTTTTTTTCTCTTTTTATATTTATTTTTTTCTTTTATTTTTACCCTAACCCTAACCCTAACCCTATTTTTTTTCATTTTTTATTTTATCAGATGTTATTCCTCTTCCAAGTTCCCCCTCCATAAACCCACTAACCCTCCCCATTCCCTCCTGCCTCTATGAGGGTACTTTCCCATCTGCCCACCCACTCCTGCCTCAGCACCCTAGTATTCCCCTTCCCTGGGTCATCTAGCTTCCTCAGGACCAAGGAACATGCCACTCAGTAGTGTCAGATAAGACAATCCTTTGCTACATGTCCAGCTGTGGCCATGGGCAACCCCATGTGTACTCTTTGGTTGGTGATTTAGTCCCTGGGAGCTTTATCGGTCTAGTTACTTGATATTAGTTGTTCTTCTTATGGGTTACAAACTCTTGAGCTCCTTCAGTACTTTCCCTAACTTCTCCATTGGGGTCCTCATGCTCATCTGAAGTTTGGCCATATGCATTCATATCTTTGTTGGTCAGGGATTGGCAGAGTCTCTCAAAGGACAGCTGTACTAGGCTCCTGTAAGTGCTTCTTGGCCTCAGCAATAGTGTCTAGGTTTGGGGTCTGCATATGGCATGGATCCTTAGGTGGGGCAGTCTCTGAATGGTCTTTCCTTCAGTCTCTGTTCCACTATTTGTCCCTACACTTCCTTTACATAGGGGGAATTCTGGATTAATGTTTTTGAGGTGAATGGGTGATCCCATTCATCAACTGGGAGTCATGCCTATCCACTAGACATGGTATCTACAGGTTCTATCTAATTTTGTTGGGTATTTTGGCTAATGTCCTACCTATTGCATCCTAGGAACCTCCTGAGTCCCTGGCATCTGGGACTTTTTAGTGGCTGTACCTAGTTTTTCCTCCCCAACTGCTACTCTCATCCTTACAAATACCTGACCCTCTTTACTTCAGCACCTTTCTCCTCCCATATCTGAACTTTATTGCTCTCTATCCTCTCTCCCTTTCAGATCCCTCTGTTTCTCTGTGTCCCAAGGTTATTTTCTTCCTGATTCTGAGTAGTTTTGTAGCATGCACACTTTGTTGTCATCTTCTTTCTTCTTGGGTTTCAAATGGTCTGGTAAGCTGTATTGTGGGTATTGTGAGCTTCTTTTTGGCTAATATCCACTTAACAGTGAATACATAGCATGTGTGTTCTTGTGTGACCATGGTACCTCACAAAGGATGAAATTTTCACATTCCAGCCATTTGGCTAAGAATTTTCTGAAGTCCTTGTTTTTAATAGTTGAATAGTACTCCATTGTCTAAATGTACCACATTTTATATATACATTCTTCCATGAGGCACAACTGGGTTTTTTCCAGCTTCTGGGTATTTTAAACAAGGTTGTTATGAACACAGTGGAGCATGTGTCTTTGTTATATGCTGGAGCATATTTTGGGTATATGCTCAAGAGTGATATAACTTATCCCTCAAAGCTATTTCCAATGTTGTGAGGAACCACCAGACTGATTTCCAGACTGTTCATACCAGTTTACAATCCCACCGGCAATGGGAGAATGTTCCTCTTAATCTTAGACCATAAGCCATTTGTTATTTGTTAAGAAAACAGAACCATCCCTGCATCCCTGTGATTAAGCCTACTTGATCAAAATGGATAATCATTTAATGCATTCTCAGATTTGGTTTGAAAGAATTTTATTGAGTATTTTGACATGGATACTCATAAGGGAAATTGGTCTGAAATACACTTTCATTGTTGGCCTTTGTGTGGTTTTGTCATCAGCATAACTGTGACTTCATAGAACAAATTGGGTAGTGTTGCTTCTGTTTCTATTTTGTGGACTAATTTGAAGAATATTGGTACCAGGTCTTCTTTGAAGGTCTGATAAAATTCTGAGTTAAAACCATCCTGGGAATTTCTCAGTTGAGAGACTTTTAATGACTACCTCTATTACCTTAGGGATTATGGGACTGTTTAAATGGTTTATCTGATGCTGATTTAACCTTGGTACCTGCTATCTATCTAAAAAATCATCAATTTCATCTAGATTCCGGTTTTGTTAAATATATGCTTTTATAATAGGAACTGATAATTTTTTGAATTTCTTCAGTTTCTGTTCTCTCGGACTTTGTTAATTTAGATACTGATTCTGTGCCTTCTGGTTATTTTGGCTTAGGGTTTATATATCAGATTGATTTTCCCAAAAAATCAGCTCCTGGTTCTGTTGATTCTTTGTATAGTTCACTTTGTTTTGACTTGGTTGATTTCAGCTCTGAGTTTGATTAATTCCTGCCATCTACTCCTCTTGTGTGTATGTTTGCTTCTTTTTGTTCTAGAGCTTTCATGTGCTGTTAAGCTGCTAGTGTATTATCTTTCCAATTACTTTATGAAAGCACTCAGATCTATGATATTTCCTCTTAGCACTGCTTTCCTTGTAGCCCATAAGTTTGGAAATGTTGTGCCTTCATTTTTCTTAAATTCTAAAAAGTCTTTATTTTTTTTTCTTTTTTCCTCCCTGATCAAGTTATCATTAAGTATAACATTGTTCAGCTTCTATGTTTATGTTATATTTCTCTTGTTCTTTTGTTGCTGTTGTTGTTGTTGTTGTTGTTGTTGTTTTTGTTGTTGTTGTTGAAGACCAATCTTAATCCATGCTGATAAACAACTTCAGCAAAGTGGCTGGATATAAAATGAACTCACACAAAACAGTAGCCTTCCTCTACTCAGAGGAAAAACAGGGTGAAAAAGAAATTAGGGAAAAGACACCCTTTGCAGTAGTCACAAATAATATAAAATATCTTGGGATGTCTCTAACTAAGCAAATGAAAGATCTGGAAGACAAGAAATTAAAGTCCCTGAAGAAAGAAATCAAAGAACACCTCAGAAGGTGGAGAAACCTCCCATTCTCATAGATTGGTAGGATTAAAAAAATAAGTAAAAATGGCTATCAATGCAATGCCCATCAAAATTCCAACTCAATTCTTCATGGTGTTAGAAAGAGCATTCCTCAAATTCATTTGGAATAAGAAAAAACCCAGGATAACTAAAACTATTCTCAACAATAAAAGAACGTCTGGGGGAAATCGTCATTCCTGACCTCAAACTTTACTATAGGGCAACAGTGATTTAAAAAAAAAACTGCATGATATTGATGCAGATATAGCCAAGTAGATAGAATTGAGGACCTAGAAATGAACCCACACACCCAGGCTCACTTGATCTTTGGAAAAGAAACTAAAGACTTCCGGTGGAAAAAAGGCAGCATTTTCCAATTCAAAAGACAGCTAGTTCAATTGGTGGTGAGCATGAAAAAATGCAAATTGGTACAATCTTACATCCTTGTACAAATCTCAAGTCCAAGTGGATCAAGGACGTCCACATAAAGTCAGATACACTAAAACTAATAGAAGGGAAAGTGGGGAAGAGCCTTGAATACATGGGTACAAAAGAAAATTCCGTGAACAGAACACCAATGGCTCATGCTCTAAAATTAACAATGGACAAATGGGACCACATAAAATTGCTAAACTTCTGTAAGGTAAAGGAACTGTCAATAGGACAAAACAGCAAACAACAGATTGGGAAAAGATCTTTATCAACCCTGCATCTGACAGAGGGCTAATATCCAATACATACAAAGAACATAAGAAGTGTGACTCCAAAGAATTCAATAACCTTATAAAAAAAAGTGGGAAAAAGAGCTAAACAGTGAATTCTCAACTGAGAAAATGAGAATTGAGGAGAAGCACCTAAACAAATGTTCAACATCCTTAGTCATGAGGGAAATGCAAATCAAAAGGAGCCTGAGATCCACCTCACACAGTCTGAATGGCTCAGATAGTAGATACTGGCAAGAATGTGGAGGAATAGGAATATTCCTTCACTGCCGGTAGGATTGCAAGTTGGTATATGCAACTGGAAATCAGTTTGTCAGTACTTCAGAAAATTGGACATAGTTATACCACTAAGGAGCTAGTTATACCACTCCTGGGCATATACCCAAAAGTTGCTACAACATGTAATAATGATGCATGCTCCACTATGTTCATAGCAGTCATATTTATAACAGCTGGAAACTGAAAATAACCCAGATGTCCTTCAACAGAGGAATAGATGCACACAATATGGTGCATTTACACAATTGAGCACTACTCAGCTATTAAAAACAATGACTTTATGAAATTCTTAGGAAAATGAATGGAACTAAAAAATATCAACCTGAGTGAGGTAACTTAGTCACAAAAGAACACACATACTCACTCATAAGTGGATATTAGACAAAGAACTTGTAATATCCACAATACAACTCACAGACCACATGCAGCTCAAGAGAAAGGAAGACCAAAGATTAGTTGTTTCAGTCCTAGTTAGAAGGGGGGCAAAATACTCATGGGAAGTTGAGAAGAGGAGGGACTTGGTAGGAGTTAAGGAGGAGGAAGGGAAAGAGGGGCAGAATCTGGTATGGGAGGAGATGGAGAAGAGGTACAGAAGGTCAGGAAATTGAACAAAGTTGTGTGGCAATAGGGGATGGGGAAGTGAGTGTAGCAACCAGAAAGTCCCAGAAGTAAGGAAAGCAAGAGCCTCCCAGGAACCAGCTGTGAAGACATTAGCTGAAATACCCCACAAAGGTGAGGGAGAACCTGTTGAGTCCATATTCAGAGATTAGGCTTATCTTCCAGTTGAGGGATGGGACCACCCACAAATATTAAAATTTTAACCCAGAATTGGTCCTGTCTAAAAGATATACAGGAACAAATAGTGGAGCAGAGACTGAAGGAAAGACCATCCAGAGATTGCCCCACCTGGGGATCCATACCATATGCAAACACCAAACCCAGACAGCATTGCTAATGCCAAGAAATCCTTGCTGACAGGAACCTGATACAGCTAGCTCCTGAGAGGCTCTACCAGATCCTGACCAATACAGATGCAGATGCTTGAAGCCGATCATTGGACTGATCACAGGTACCCCAATGGAAGAGTTATTGGAAGGACTGGAGGAACTGAAATGGCCTTATCTGGCTTCAATGGAAGGACAGGCTCTTGACTCTGTAAAGGCTTGATGTTCTAGTGTAGAGAAATGGTAGGGCAATGAGGTGGGAGTGGCTGGGTTGGTGGAAGCTCATTTTCATAGAAGCAGGGTAAGAGGGGATGGAACAGGGAGTTTGCAGAGGGGAAACTAGGAAAGGAGATAGCATTTTAAATGTAAATAAATAAAATATCCAATTTTTAAAAAATCAGAGGAAGGAATTAAACAAGAATACAGAATAACATATTCCAAAGCTCCAAGAAACAGTTATGTTACTGATCTACATTTTTACATACAAATAAGGCAAATCTCTGCACATGAGGTTTTTAATAATTTGTATATACTTTCATAAGGTATAAGAAAACAATAACCAGAGCTCACAATGTACAGTTCTTACACTATTTTCACAGTTCATGAACACTATACAGCCTTTTGTTTTAATAAGGATACATTATAATAAATTTTTTGCCCTTAAGTTTAAAGTCTATAATAATCTAGGATTAATACACTAAAATTGCCTTTTTATGTGGTCACCCACACAGCAGAAAGTGAGACAGCTCATGGCCAGTCAGAATTGTTCTGGTCTCCATTTTCATAATGCCTGTGTGAGGCTATACTGATCGAGACAGGAAGCTCACAGCAGAGAAACAAATTCCTCTTGAGTCCCAGGAGCAATGAAGGACAATGGCTTGATGAAGCTTAAGATATCCTATAATGTCTCACTGTGCAGCCGAGAAAATTGAAGAATTAGGCGCTAGGGTTGGAAAACGGAGAAATGTTGCATGTGGACCAAGAGATAAAACATTTTTTTTCTTTTTTTTTTTTTTTTTTTTTTTTTTTTTTGGAGCTGGAGACCGAACTCAGGGCCTTGCACTTGCTAGGCAAGCGCTCTACCACTGAGCTAAATCCCCAACCCGAGATAAAACATTTTTAAAATCTCCGATGAAAATGGATGTAACTTTGAACAGCACCTTTTATTGTTTAATAGTATTGTGAGTGGCACTCTGGGAGACATTACAGTGCCCACCTGGGATAGATCTTGCATGGCAGGCATCACCTGCATGGCAAACCAACTACCAGTGCTGCTTAACTGCTATGCAGTGCCTAATGTTCAGTGCCTGGCTAATGGGCTGAAGATAAGCAGGACATGAGATGAAGTGGCTTCTTTTTCATTTTGTCATTTTTGGGGCAGAAGTTGATAGAATTCCACTTTTAAGGAAGATAGTGAACTGGTAGAGGCCTCAGCAGGTGATAGACATGCCCATCTGAAAGGCTGTCATTTCAGATCTTTATTCTGTTCAAAGGTACCTCTCCAATAGAATGCCTTTTTCTCAACTACATCAACAACCGGGTCCAGCTGTCTCAGCTTCCTGAACATCAGAGCACAGGAAAGATTCAGAGTTACAAACAGTGGTAACATCCCTGGTAATGTTAAGGTTCCCAAAGTGAAAAATAAGGTGAAATATTGGACTGAGAAAAAGTCACGTGGTGACAAAAAATTATGGGGAAGGGAAAGAGTTAGAAACTGAGGATATGGCCCATGATGGCAGGAAGCAAAGAGCTGTGATTTGGAGTCTTGCTGCCTGCAGGAAATCTTCATCAAGGCAAGTTGCTACTAGCTAATTCTCCGTTTGAGTTATGATGGCTCAAGTTCCAGGCTTGGAGCCAAGTGGGAATCTATAACTTCTAGAAGCTATTCTGAACAAAATACCAGAATCAAAAAGATCTGCAAACTTTGCCCTCAGTACTGTTTCTTTCATTCAGTAATGGCAGTTGTTGACAGGTAGAGCATCTGAAAGACCCCCGGAGCACAGAGATCCTCAAGTCTCGGGATGACGTGACCCCCGCCCCCAAGAACTCACGAAAGACCGTCTTTGCTGTAATCACACGAGGTTTATTGATAGGAACCAGTGCACTCGGGTCGAGACTCATATCCCACACAAAGGTAGAGGAGTTCGACCCTGA
This sequence comes from Rattus norvegicus, assembly GCF_021556685.1. Taxonomy (NCBI): domain Eukaryota; kingdom Metazoa; phylum Chordata; class Mammalia; order Rodentia; family Muridae; genus Rattus; species Rattus norvegicus. The sequence continues at coordinate 9,016,355 of NC_141541.1, read as the reverse complement.
GTAGCTGGGAGAAGGGGTATTTAAAGGAAGAAACCACAACCCAATGGAGTAGGGATGGCGTCATTGGAAAATATCCAGAATACCAATGAAAAATCACAAGGAGAAGCTCCCTGTTTCTCAAGATTGTTTTCAAAATTGTAATCTAACTTTATGGTCAGCTAGTTCCTGGGAGAAGCTTCCTGTTATCTTCCTGGCAGCAGCTTCCTGTTATTTTACTAGGCCAGGATCTAGTACTTAAGGGCCTATCTTATGCCCTTTCACCTAGTTCCATACAGAGAGCAGGCTCAAGAAATGTGACCTTTTACCTACTTACTGGCAGAGAGTAGAGTCTGGAATTTGAGGTATTTAGGGTTTCTTAGGGGTGAGATAGTATTTTAGCATTTCTAAACTTCTGACTTCTTGGCTGCATTTTTTAATTCTTTCATTCCCCAGTTCTTCTAATGGCTAGTTCTACACATAGAACTAAATTTTAGTATCTTTATAATATTGATATTCTTGACCTTGTAAAGCATGATATTGTTGGAATAACATCAAAATCTGAACAGCACTCATTCTTTCTCTAATAAAGGTAACTAGCTTACTAAGGATGTATGGCCGAAACATAAGAAGCAAAAGTAAAATCAAAGGGGCCCTATTAATGAGGAGATTAAAGTAGTCAGCTTTGGAGATCTGTTAAACCATCTCTCAAACCATCTTTGTTGTTCTTTGTCTCTTCTTCTTTTGTCCAACCTTTCTCTAAGTTTACTCATGGAGCCTATAAAAGTACACCTGAATGGTCTACATACAAACAACACTCTTCTCTGAGAGCAGCACATAATCCTCCATCTTTTAAAACCCCAGGATGGTCTAGGTAGAAACAACATTTTTCCTCTAGTATAGCACACAGACCTCCTTCTTTAAGGAATATCGGTCTAATCTGCTATTCTGAAGGACTACCTCTGAGAGGGAGTTTAGGGTTTCTTGGAGGTCAGCTAAAAAGTCTTTTTTACTCTTCTTATATCTAAGTCAATGGCAGTTCTGAATCCTCTATGAGCCTTGAGTTGTAGGGCAATAGCAGATATCCTTGTACCAGACCTTGCAGTACCTAAACTCAGTCCTAAGATAATTGTCAAAGTAATTCTCAACTCTTTTTTGGGTCTTACTAAGTCTTTAGCTTCAGGATTCCAATCTGGACACTATCTGAACCTATACCCCAAGGTCATGACTGCCTTTTAGAACTTCTAAACTTATACAGGTTGTGATCCCTGAGGCACAGTCCCAAGAAGTGTTATGAATAGTAACATATGCAATATTACATCATTTGCAATAGAAATCAAGCCTACCCCCACACCTGCAATTGGGGGACCTATCTCGATGGAACCCAGGGGAAACATAAAAATTCTTGTTTTTAAAGCAAACTCCTCAAGAAGCATTATAGTAACCCCACCAGTCACGTCTCTGATGTATCCACTTATCTGACGTGCAGGTCCAGGGAGCTTTTTGAAGATCTGAGTGTCTCTCTAGGTCCCAGCTCCCATCCCCAACAGCTAGTACTTGACTAGTGAGGGGTGAGACTTGATGACTGTCAGGGTGGTCAGCAGCAGCAGGTATGGTCCTTTCCAGTGAGGCTCAAGTGTCTGGGCTCAGTGTTGTCATATGTAGCTGAGTCTCCGACCTGAAACTGGTGAGATGTCTCAAGGGTCCTCGGGCATAGGCTGCTGCATGCTGGGACCAGACTTCTTTCTGTATCACCTGTAGGTCTTTTTGCTTGGCATATAAATCATTATTACTATGACATGTTGGTTCACTAACATCATCTAATTCAGTTAGAGGAGCTGAGGCCCCAGGTAAGATCTCAAAGGGGGTAAGACTGAATCTGGAAGGAATATTTCTTGCTCCGAAGAGAGCAAGAGGGAAGGAGTGCCATCCAATCTGTGCCAGTCTGCATGGTCAATTTAATTTGGTCAGAGTCTCTTTTAGAGTTTTATTTATTTACTCTACCTGTCCTGAACTTTGAGGTCTGTAGATACAATGTAATTTTCAATCGACCTCTAAATATCTGGCCACACCCTGGCTTACCTTGGCAACAAAAGCATTGCTGTTGTCTGACCTGATTATCTTGGGCACACCGAACCGGAGAATATTTCTTCCAGTACCTTCTTGATAACTACTGAGGCCATCTCTTGCTTGATGAGGAAAGCTTCTATCTATTCCTGAAAAGGTATCTACAAGCACTAGGAGATACTTGTAACCATATTTTCTCAGTGAAGTTTTACTTTGCCTCCTCACTAAACTTTTTAGGTCTTTTTGCCCTGTTTGCTTGATAAGCATTTACTTGTTGACATACCTTATACTTTTTTACTGCCTCTCTGGCTAAAATCTTAAAGTCCATTACATATATTTGGATAAGCTTCTTATCTCCTTAATGAGTCCGTTTGTGTATTTGGCAAAGTTTGTTCTCTGGGGAGTATAACTTTCCCTCAAGTGTGCCATTGTCCTTTCTCTTCTAAGAAATTTGGGTCTTTTATTCTGTTGTACATGCTAAATGAGGCCACCCCTTAGTCCAATATCAGTTCCCAGTGGCTGTCTCTTGCAGGTCTGCAACCAGGATAGGCTCCTGCATACCGATTTCTCAAGCCGTTTGTTCTGCTTTGTTATTACCCCATGCCACTGAATCTCTTCCCTCTGATGTCCTGGGCAAAGAATAATACTAACAGTTGTTGACTTCATCAGGGCATCCAAGAGATGGCAAAGGCATCTGTGCTGTTGTGCTGTGGGGGTAGAGGTTTGTCCATTACAGATGACATTGTATTGTTCACCATGGCAGCACCCACTCATCTCTGACCTTCATGAAGAGAACTGTTCCCGTCTGTAGACATGGTAGCCTTGGCTTTCAGCAGGGGTCAATTGGTCAGTTGCAGAGGTCTTCCCTCCACCCATGGGCTTCTGTCAGATCTTGATACTTGTGCTATCATGGCTCCAGGTCAGGATTGGGCAGCAAGGTGACCAGATTGCCCCCAACCGGTGGAGAATCTAGTTCATGTAAGATGACCAGTGGTCCCATCCTCTGGGATATTCCATTTAACAGGTACTGATGCACTGAGACAGAGTCAGCCTGGATCTTAAACTCCACATACACAGTCTACAGATATGCATACACATGGCCTCACCAAGACATTTTAGCCCATGCAAGCCATTTTGGAGAGCAAATTTCTCATGAGCAAGGTCAGGGATGACCATGAACTAGTGGGTTACCCGGCCCAAGCCAAGGTCCACTGTTCTTTGGGTAGTCCATAAATATTGTTTATTGCCTTAGCCCCCTGACCCCAAGGTCTTTTGATGGACACTGGTCCACTTGGCCATTGGCCACAGAGTGTTAGGCCCCTGTATCCACAAAACACTGGGTAGGATTCCCCTCTATCCTGGGGCAGTCCCGGACCCAGTGCCCTTTTTTCTTACAATAGGCACACTGATCTTTAGCCAGGAATTCTCTTCTGTTGCCAGGTACTGTCTTCCTAGGCTCTCTTCCTCCCCTGCCTTTAATCTCTCTTTAGCTCTCTAGCCTTCTCTTCTTTCTATCTCTTTTCTTCTTTAGTTTCCTGCTGTTTTTTCCTTCTTTTTTTTTCACCCTGAACTGCACTTCAACCTTACTTTCTCTGCAACTTACACTAACTCTCTCAGTAACTTAGCTTAACCCTTCAAGTTTCTGCAACTTTTTTTTATATCTTTTTCTTACTTTATCCAAATTGGTGGGGCGTTTTTTAGCCCCTCAGAGACCCACCATTGGAGTCTGATGGTAGACCTGGCCTTCACTACCTTCAGGCATATTGAAGTCAACACGCAGAAGTGAGGGCCTTCCATTCATGTCTGGAATATTCTTTCTGGCCTCTAGTAGGATTCTGTATTTCCTCAGTAGTAAAGAGGACCTGTAACAGCTACTAACAAGCATGTCAAGTGTGCTAGTGAGAAAACAGAAGTGCGCAGAAAAAATACAAAACAAGCGGCTGCTGCAAGATCACCACAAAACTGGACTGACTCAGATGGGAGCTTTCATGTGCTCACCAAAGACAAATGAAGGGGATTTGATTCCACATCACTACTCCTTCCCAACCAGAGACAGATGAAGGGGAGCAGATTCCACATCACTCCTCCTTCCCAACCAGAGATAGATGAAGGGGAGCAGAGTCCACAAAAATGATGGTTAAGTTAAATGTGCCCTCTGGAGGCCAGCTGACATCAAATGTCAGTCACTCTGAGGACCAAAAAGTCTGCCACGGTCTCTTCTTAATCAAAACTGACAAGTTGTGTGCTCTAGCCCTAACTTCCGTCCAGTGGTCTAAAGTCAAACTCAGTGGAGTCGTCATAGTCTGTCCCATCATCAAAGTCACAAGTAATACAAAACAAAGACCTAAGACACACAGACAAAATCCACTCTGGAAATACAGATGGCTGGGAGGGCATGTCGATTTCTCCAATCCAGGAGAACTACAGAACTACTGTGTCCTCACCGGTACCAATGCAGGAATCTCTCAGGCCTCCTGGTACATCTCCTAGGGCAGCACAATCAGTAAGCCCCTGGCACATCTACCACTCACACTTGCCATCTCTCCTGAGATGTGAGCCTCCATCTCTACCCGAGATGCGAGCAAGTGCAAAACCAGAACTTGCAAGCAAATACAGACAGAGTTCAGCCGGCACAAAAACACAAAGACACAGACAATATCTCACCTCCAAGTGGGTCTCTGGAGATGAGGGTGGTCGCCAATCCCGGATGAGCCCCCAAATGAAAGACCCCCAGAGCGGGGAGACCCTCACTCAAGTCTTGGGATGACGCAACCCCCCCCAAGAACTCAGGAGAGACTGTCCTTGCTGTAATCACATGAGGTTTATTGATAGGAATCAGTGCACTGGGGTTGAGACTTGTATCCCATGCAGGGGTAGAGGAATTTGACCCTGAGTAGCTGGGAGAAGGGGTATTTAAAGGAAGAAACCACAACCCAACGGGGTAGGGATGGCATCATTAGAAAATGTCCAGAATACTAGTGAAAAATCACAAGGAGATGCTCCCTGTTTCTCAAGATTGTTTTCAAGATTCTAATCTAACTTTATGGTCAGCCAGTTCCTGGGAGAAGCTTCCTGTTATCTTACTAGGCCGGGATCATGTACTTAAGGGCCTACCTTACACCCTTTCACCTAGTTCCATACAGAGAGCAGGCTCAAGAAATTTGACCTTTTTCCTTCTTACTGGCAGAGAGCAGGGTCTGGATTTGAGGTATTTAGAGTTTCTTAGGGTGAGATAGCATTTTAGCATTTCTAAACTTCTGACTTCTTGGCTGCATTTTTTTTTTATTCTTTCACATCAAGTTGGCTTTTCTGTTTCCAAGGTTGTCTCCCTGTTTGATTTCTTTATTTCTATTTTTAGATCTTTGATGGTTTTGCTCAATTCTTTTACTGGTTTGGTTGTATTTTCCTGTATTTCTTTAAGGGACTTATGTATTTTCCCTTTATGGGCTTCTACCTGTTTACCTGTGTGAAGAAGCCAAGTAGCCTTGATTTCTGTTGCTTGTGTTTTTGTGCTTGCCTCTTGCCATCTGGTTATCTCTGGTGTTAGGTAGTCTTGATTTCTCTGACTGCAGCTTATCCCTCTTATGAGTCTGTGATCTTAGGTGTGTCAGCACTTTTGGTAGACTAGCTCTCTCTGGGCAAGATTTATAGTTGTGGGTAAGGGTGAGCTCCAGGGCATAGATGGAGACTGGAAGGATCCTGTTCAGGCCACTCCCAGTTCCTGTGCCTAGTGGGCTCCAGGTCGGTTCCACTTGGGCCAGGTGTTGAAGCAGTAGTGATAGTCTCACCTTTGATCTTATGTGTGTCAGCACTCCTAGACGATCTCTCTCTGGATGGGATTGGGTTGTGGAGAGCTGTGGCATACAGTTAACTCCAAGGCACAGATGGAAACTGGAAGGATCCTATGAGCCTACTGTTCCTTACGCATCCATTAACTATCCATGGATATTTGAGGTGACTAATGCTGACCTTTTCTTTACTTTTTTAAGGTTTTCAAAATGTGGATCATTTTGTAATTTTCTTTTCCTTTAGTCTTTATTTGGATTTTGGGAAAATGATGTTTTATGTCTCTCCCCAACAGGGTTCCAAATCATTTGACTTTGCAAACTCATCAATTTCAACTCCCCATTTTCCTGCTTCTGTACCTCATCTATGGTATTGATACAGGGATAAGGTAGAAATTCTTGTAAAGAACCTTCCTTGTCTTAACGCTGTGCTCCTCCAGAAGTCAAGAGTTTCCCTGACAATACATTAAGGATTTATATATTGACAATTGTCTGCCTACTGTAAATCAATGTATTTTATTGTCAATGTGTATCTTATTTTACAAATGAGTTCTGGTATAAAAGTTTTAAAATATTCTTTAAATGGTAAGTATAGGCGATAAATCACAGTAACAGATTTGGCTAGGTCACCAAAAAAACAATTAACTCCTCATATTTGTTTGCTATCAGGATTATAATGCTAAGGTATGTTTCAGGGCCTTTGTCTTTTTTCTTTTCTTTTCTTTATTGATTTTTTTTTAAAGAATGATATGATAACTTATGCCATGAGAGGAACAATTTCTGAAAAGAAAGTTTTGCTCTTCCACTTTCATTATGTTCAAAGTACTGACATTCACAGATATGCGTCTTTTTTTTTTTTTTACTTCCATTATTCTTGGAGGCCCTTTTTTCAAGCATCAGATCGTTTCAGAGGCTTTGACAAAGAAAAAACCCTGCAGCTATAACTGCCTTCCCATAAAGGCTGAATCCATTCAATCTTTAGGGTCCTGGAAAGGGTTATGAGAACATGTCCAATGGAACAATGTGTAAATGTTTACCAGATGGAACAACTAGCACCTCCTATGTTTTGAACATTCTTAGAAACAGAGATATATACAGTGTAGGAGACTCAGGTAGCCTAATGAAGATACAGTAAGGTGTTTTGCATCATTACAGTGGATATATTCAGGATATTTATATCTAAATTTATCAGATTATTTCACTATAATTTTCTTTTAATTAATTAATTATTTATTTTTACTCTCCAGATTTTACTACCTTCCCAGTCTACCTGGCACCCCCAGGGTTCCACATCCCATACGTCCTCCCCACCCTCTTACTCCCCCCTCTATCTCCACAAGGATGTCCCCACCACACCTCTAAACTTTCTGGGGCGTTCGGTCTCTTGAGGGTTATGTGCATCTTCTCTGACTGCCAAGACCCAGGAGTCCTCTGCTGTATATGTGTTGTAGGTCTCATCTCAGCTGATGTATGCTGCCTGGTTTGTGATCCAGTGTCGAAGAGATCTTAAGGGTTCAGGTTGGGGTTGGGGATTTGGCTCAGTGGTAGAGCGCTTGCCTAGCAAGCACAAGGCCCTGGGTTCGGTCCCCAGCTCTGAAAAAAAAAGAACCAAAAAAAAAAGGGTTCAGGTTAATTGAGACTACTGGTGTTCCTACAGGGTTGTCCTCCTTCTTAGATTCCTCCAACTTTTCCCTAATTCAGTGAGAGCTCTCAGCAGTTTCTATTTGTAGGTTGGGTATATATATCTGCATCTGACACTTAGAGTTCTTTGTTTTTTTGGAGAACTGTTGCTGTAATAATAAACTAAATTGTTCCTTTTACCCCTGTCACCATAGTAACCCAAGACCTCTGTTAGATATCTTCATCACAGTCATCTACAATTCTCACCCGCTTTGCTCTATCCCATATCACACTGTCAATGGCTACTCTCTGAGCCTGGAAACAATCTCTCTACCCATCTAGTTCCCAAAGCAGGTTGTCACCATGCCAGACATACACATCCCAATTCCATGGCAGTCCAATGTCTCCAGCTAGAATTGAACTCAATTAATTCACCACATAAAAGAACATACAACACAATAACCTCTGATCCAATTGATAATATATAATTGCCCACCTAGACATAGAAAACCCTGTACACATCCATCCCTTAAGAATATTCATAACCTGTAAATGTTCAAAGAGGAATCTTAACATCTGCTTTCATCTTCTCTTGGCTGCTCTCTTCTTTCTGGTTCCAGTCTCCTCCTCCTCTTTAAAACTTTACTCCTGCCCATCCTTCCATCTCATCCAATGACAGGCCTCGTTCTATCTTGTACCTGCCTTCACCTGCATAATGACATCATCCTACATAGAAGAGCCACGATAGGTCCATTTTTGTGAATGCCCTATAGCTTCAATAATGGTGTCAGGTCTTGGGTCCTCCCATTGAGTTGGGTCTGTCTCTGGACCTTCTATTCCTCAGGCTCTTCTCCATTTCCATGCCTGCATTTCTTTCAGACAGGAAGAACTATGGATCAGAGCTTTGGTGAGGGACAGCAACTCCATACTTCACTTGATGCCCTATCTTTCTGCTGGAGGTACATTAAATAACTTCCCTCTTCCCACTGTAGGGATTTTCATCTAGTGTCTACCTCTTTGAGTCCTGAGATTCTCTCATGTCCCAGGTCTCTGGTACATTCTAGAGGGTCTTTCCAATCTCCTTCCTCCCAAGGTTCCCTGTTTCCATTCTTTTTGCTGGTCTTCAGGTCTTCAGTCTTTTCCCCCACCTGATGATGTTCCCCTCTCCCCCCACCCCTCCCCCTTTCTTTTCCCTGTTCCTCCTTCCCTCCCTCCCTCCCCTCCCTCCCTCCCTCCCTCCCTCCCTCCCTCCCTCCCTCCCTCTTTGTGGTCACTTTCTTCTCCCTCCCTAGTGGAACTGAGGCATCCTCACTTGGGCCCTTCATCTTGTTGACCTTTCTTAGTTCGGGGATTGTGATTCGCTCAGCCATTCTTTTATTGTTAAGAATTGTTTTCATCATTTTGTTTTTTGGCATTTCCAGATGAATTTGAGAATTAATCTTTCTGTGTCTTTGAAGAATTGTGTTGGGATTTTGATGGGGATTGCATTGAATTTGTAGAATGCCTTTGATAGGATGGCCTTTTTTGCTATGTTAATTCTGCCAATCCAAGAGCATGGGAGATCTCTCCATTTTCTGAGATCTTCAATTTCTTTCTTGAGATATTTGAAGTTCATATCATTAAGGTCTTTCATTTGTCTAGTTAGAGTTACCCCATAATATTTTATATTATCTGTGGCTATTGTGAAGGGAATTGTTTCCCTAATTTCTTTCTGATCCTGTTTATCATTTGTATAAAGAAAGGCTACTGATTTATTTGAGTTAATTTTATGTCTGGCCACTTTGCTGAAGTTATCAGCTGGAGTTCTCTGGTAGAATTTTTGGGGTAACTTATGTATACTATCATATCATCTGCTAATAGGGATACTTCTTTGCCAGTTTTTATCCCCTTGATCTCATCTTGTTCTGTTATTGTTCTAACTAGCCCTTCAAGTACTATTTTGAATAGCTATGGGGAGAATGGCCGTCCTCTTCTTGTCCCAGATTTTATTGTGATTACTTCAAGTATCTCTCCATTTAACTTGATATTGGCTGTTGGATTGCAGTAAATTGCTTTTATTATGTTTATGTATGGGCCTTGAATTCCTGATCTCTCCAACACTTTTAAGATGAAGGGGTGTTGTATTTTATCAAATGCTTTTTCTGCATTTAAGGAGATCATCATGTGATTTTTTTTCTTTCAGTTTGTTTATGTGATGGATTATGTTAATGGATTTTTGTATAGTGAACCAATCTTACATCCCTGGGATGAAGCCTACTTGATTGTGGTGAATGCTGGTTTTGATGCGTTTTTGGATTTGGTTTGTGAGAATTTTATTCAATATTTTTGCATTGATATTCATAAGTTACATTGTCTGAAGTTCTCTATTTTGGTAGTATCCTTATCTGGTTTAGGTGTCAGAGTAATTATGGCTTCATGTAATGTATTAGGTATTGTTTCTTCTGATTCTATTTTATAGAATAATTTGAGGAATATTGGTATCAGGACTTCTCTGAAGGTCTGGTGGAATTCTGAACTAAATCCATCTGGCCCTGGGCTTTTTTTAGTTGGGAGGTTTTTAATGACTTATTCTATTTCTTTATGGGATATGGGCCTGTTTAGAAAATTTAACAGCTCTTGATTTAACTTTGGTATGTGGAATCTGTCTAGAACTAACCATTTCAACTAGATTTTCCAGTTTTGTTGAGTATAGGCTTTGGTATTAGGATCTGATGATTTTTTTTTTAATTTCCTCCATTTCTTTTGTTATGTCTCCCTTTTCATTTCTGATTTTGTTAGTTTGGATATTGCCTCTGGGTCCTTTAGTTAGTTGGACTACAGATTTATCTATTTCATTGATTATTTCAAAGAAATGGCTTTTAATTTTCTTGATTCTCTTTATTGCTCTCTTTGTTTATTTTTGGTTGATTTCAGCCCTGAGTTTGATTATTTCCAGACTTTAGTCCTCTTAGTTGATTTTGCTTCATTTTGTTGTAGAGCTCTCAGGTGGGCTGTTAAGTTGCTAGTATAAATAGGCGGATGCCACTAGCAAACCACTGAACTGAGAACAGGACCCCCATTGAAGGAATCAGAGAAAGGACTGAAAGAGCTTGAAGGGGCTTGAGACCCAATATGAACAACAATGCCAACCAACCAGAGCTTCCAGGGACTAAGCCACTACCCAAAGACTATCCATGGACTGACCCTGGACTCCAACTTCATAGATAGCAATGAATAGCCTAGTAAGAGCACCAGTGGAAGGGGAAGCCCTTGGTCCTGCCAAGACTGAACCCCCCAGTGAACATGATTGTTGGGGGAAGGGGAGTAATGGGGGAGGATGGGGAGGGGAACACCCATATGGACAGGGAGGGGAAGGGGTTAGAGAATGTTGGCCCAGAAACCGGGAAAGGGGATAACAATCGAAATGTAAATAAGAAATACCCAAGTTAATAAAGATGGAGGGAAAAAAAGCTAAAAAAAATTGCTAGTATAAGATCTCTCCAGTTTCTTTACCAGTGCATTTAGTGCTATGAGTTTTCCTCTTAGCAGTGCTTTCTTTGTGTTCCATAGGTTTGGGTATGATATGTCAACATTTTGATTAAATTCCAGAAAGTTTTAAATTTCTTCATTTCATCCTTGACAACATTGAAGGTACACTGTTAAGAATAGAAATTTAAGCATAGAATGGTTGATAATATTTTATTCCATTCATGTTTAAAAATCAGAAGATGATACATGACAATGGGTACCAAATTCTTCCCTTGTAAGGTAAAGGTATATTCCCACCAAACAAACTTATAAAGAACAGCTTTCTTTGATACATATGAAGTGTCCTTCCTTATCTTTTTTGATGACTTTTGTTTGAAAGTCAATTTTATTCTATATTATAATGGCTACTCCAGTTTGTTTCTTCAGACCATTTGCTTGGAAAGTTGTTTTCCAGCCTTTTACTCTGAGATAGTGTTTGCCTTGGTCTCTGAGGTGTGTTTCCTGTTTGCAGCAAAATGCTGGGTCCTCTTTACCTTTCTAGTCTGTTAGTCTTTGTCTTTTTATTGGGGAACTGAGTCCATTATGTTAAGAGGTATTAAGAAATAGTGATTGCTTCTTCCTGTTATTTTCATATTTAGAGTTGGAATTATGTTTCTGTGTCTCTCTTCTTTTGGTTTCATTTCAAGTAGATTACTTTCTTGCTTTTTCTAGGGTGTTGTTTCCCTTTGTGCTTTGGAATTTTCCATCTATTATCCTGTGTAGGGCTGAATTTATAGAAAGATAATGTGTAAATTTGGTTTTGTCTTGGGGTATCTTGGTTTCTCCATCTATGTTAATTGAGAGTTTTGCTGGATATAGTACCCGGGACTGGCATTTGTGTTCTTTTAGGGCCTGTAGGACATCTTTCTATGATCTTTAATGGTCTGTGAAAAATGTGGTGTAATTCTGATAGGTCTGCCTTTATATGTTACTTGACCTTTTTCCATTACTGTTTTTCTTTCTTTGTTTTGTCCATTTGGTGTTTTGACTATTCTGTGATGAGAGGAATTTCTCTTCTGATTCAATCCACTTGGAGTTCTGTATGCTTCTTGTATGTTTATGGGCATCTCTCTCTTTAGGTTAGAATTTTTTTTTTCTTTAAGTTTGTTGAAGATATATACTGGCCCTAAAGCTTGGAGTCTACTCTTTTTTATACCTATTATCTTTATGTTTGATAGTCTCATTGTTTCCTGGGTTTCCTGGATGTTTTGCCCTAGGAGCTTTTTGCATTTTAGGGTATCTTTGATAGTTGTGTCGATGTTTTCTATTGTATCTTCTGCTCCTGAGATTTTCTCTTCTATCTCTTGTATTCTGTTGGTGATGCTTGCATCTATGACTCCTGATCTCTTCCCTAAGTTTTCTATCTCTAGAGTTGTCTCCCTTTGTGTTTTCTTTATTGTTTCTATTTCCATTTTTAAGTCCTGGATGGTTTTGCTCAATTCCTTCGCCTGTTTGGTTGTGTTTTCCTGTAATTCTTTAAGGGATTTTTGTTTTTCCTCTTTAAGAGCTTCTACTTGTTTACTTGTGTTGTCCTCCATTTCTTTAAGGGAGTTAATTATGTCCTTCATAAAGTTCTCCATCATCATCTTATAATGTCATTTTAAATCTAAATATTTCTTTTCCTGTGTGTTTAGATATCTAGTATTTGCTTTGTTGGGAAAACTGGGCTCTGATGATACCAAGTAGTCTTGGTTTCTGTTGCTTTTGTTCCTGTGCTTACCTCTCACCATCAGGTTGTCCCTAGTGTTAGCTTGTCTTGCTGTTTCTGACAGTAGCTTGACCTTTCTGTAGGCCTGTGTGTCAGTACCCTTCTAGACCTGTTTTCCTGTTTCTTTCAGCAGGTTCTGGGAAGAGTGTTCTGCTCTCAGGTGTTTAGGTACTACTGGAGACCAGCTTTCAGCTCTCAGTGTAGGCAGGAACCATAGTACCTGCTGATGACTGCTCCTATATTCCTGTGTCCAGAGGCAATATCCAGATTCCTCTTGGGCCAGGGATGTGGCCAAAGGTGAGTGGAAGTGGCAGTCTCAGAATGGTCCACATTTCTGGGTGTTCAGCTCTCTCTCCCATGGGATTTCGGAGCAGGGAGCTATGGGATGGGATCAGTTCAGTTTCAGGCACAGCCAGAAACTGGAAGTGCCCTGTCACAGAGGGCTTCTGCCTTTATGTGTCCTGAGTCCAGCAGGCAGTTCACTTGGAGCAGAAAAGTTGGTCTTACTTCTGCTCTCAGGTGTGTAGGCATTCCTGGTGACTGTCTTTCAGCTCCCGGCTCTTATGCAAATATTCTTATGTAACACTTTGATAAATAGTTTGAAATAAGGCCATGATCTCCACTTTACAACTTATAGATGTAAGACTTAGAAAAATCAACTAACTTGTTGAGAATTGTAAGTTATGATGATGTAGGGTCAAATTCAAGTAACTATCCCTCCAAAACCTCTTTAGCTAACTCTGGTTCCTGCATTTTCTTGTAGTTTGAATATGATCATGACAGTATTTCTTAGACAAGTGAGATCAGACTTTTTAAATGGAAGCTTTGTGTTCCAAAGCTTTTCTTAGAGGAAAAACAAACTGGGCTTTTAAATTGAGATCATTGTTTCAAATGTTTTGGCAGTTGGCATGGAGAGTAAAGGTGTTCTTTTACAGTTTAAAGTAGTGTGGCTTTTGGCAAATGTAATCATATTTTTGAGTGCATTTTTCAAAGGAAGGTTTTGTTTTTTAAGAATAGTAAATTTTAATGGAGTTTATTTTGTTATGAAGCTCAACTGCAATTTTCATATGGTTTTAAAATCTTATGCAGTTGAGTAAATGTTTATCTGTAATAAGGGTAAGATGGAATAGGAATAGAAATCCTTCAATCATTGTATTAGACCAGATATACTTTAAATTTTTGTACAGTTGAGTTCTTTTTAATTTCCAGTGATTTCTTTCTCTGTTTCTTTGTTTCTTTCTTTCCTTTCCTACGTCTTTCTTTTCCTGAGCCATTATCTATTCTGGACCAGAGTTTCATGGCACAAATAAGATATCTACTATGAGTTTTTTTAGGTGTTAAGGTATGGACTTGTCAATTCTTCTGAAGACCATTTAAAATCTCGATGTCTTTGTATACCTTTATCAGAACTAGTTGGATGGCATTTAAAGTTGTGCAACATTGTACTAACATTTTGTGCAGACTTTCATTTAACTAATTCTAAACAGTGAGAGGGTAGACAGAATAATTCCCTAAAATGACTTCAGTGCATTACAGTCAAATGGCTTAGTTCTGTGTGCAAGCACTAATGGGTCTACACAAGTGGGAGTCACCTGCATCTAAATCACAGTAAGAAAATACCACACAGGGAATTCTCTGATTCTCACTTAATTATATATTCCTATATAATCCAGATTAGTCTTGAACTCTCCAGAATCAGAGCTACTTCTGTCTGGCACCAAGTAAACAAAAGTAAGGGAAGCTTTTATTATCTGTTTTCTTTCTTTTAAAACTTTCTTCTTCAGTGAGGAAAATCTTATTACTGATAAATATCAGTCATACACACACACACACACACACACACACACACACACACACACACACACACACACCACACATGCGAGCGCACGCACAAAAGCTCTTCAGGAAGGAAATTATGAAAAATTTTGTGCTTGTCTCAATCTGACTTGGTTTACTGAATGTAGGCTCCATTTTCTCATTAATATTGAACTCTCCATCTCTTTGATTTTCAAATCCTCATTTCCAAAGCTTTGTGTGGTACTGCACCCTGACAAGCAGGGCTTGTCAGGAATTAGAGTACATTTCTGTGTGCAGTAGACTGGCAATGTTGCTGGGAGGGAGACTTTCCTCAACTACATGAGAAAGCAGGAGAACCACAAAAAATTGGAAGAGGAGAGATAGTACAAGCATGCCCTGATACCTGGGACACTGACGTCTTCATTTGCTGATTTGAGTTGTCTAAATATCCGTTTTGAGTACTCAGCTATGTAGCTACAGATATATAAGTAGATAGACCATGTTATATAATTCTGGAAATTTTCATGAGCCTAATATATCCAAATATAAAAACAAAACTATTTCATGTCTTTTTGCTACCTTTGTAAGAAGTTACTTTCTCACAGATCTGGTATCAAATAACCTTAATTCCAACACTCAGGAAGGGTGGCAGGTTCAAGGCCAGACTGATGTATATAGTAAGTTTCAAGGATCCAGACTTTCCTAGAGATTCCCAGTCTCAAAAAAAAGGGGGGGGGGGTGAGAAACTACTTTCTAAACCTTGTTAAGTACACCTTCCTATACAATGATCTTTACAATTAAGTCATCTTTTCTCCATTTTATATTCAATTCTATGCAGAAATACAAAATATTATATAAACAAAATATAGTATTCTCATAATTACATTAAAAAAACTAAAGATATTATGTGTAAATATTTAAAGTTTCATGTTATGCTAAGCCACTGGAAACACTTTCAAAAAGACCCAAAAGAATTTACATTAGATAAAACTCTGTTGTCATGTCTCTTTTTCAAAACCATCTGAAATGTCAAGGAGATATCTTGCTCCATGCTTTTGTTATTAGCACTATTAAAGAGCTAGTTGACAAAATTGCTACTCCTCCTGACCACTTAAGACTCAGACAGAACTTCTTTGGTAAGACTAGGTCAATAGCAAATGTTTCAGGTTACCAAGGGGAAGACTGTTCTTGACTCCTTGATTTAGTCTTATAGATATATACCACAGACTTCATTCCTCCTTGGAGCTAAGAAGTCTCACTCTCCTCTCTTTCCTATAGACACCTAAAGGCAACAACAAGAAGGTTTATTCATAGTAATGGTGATGGAGATTCAATATTAATTGTTATGTCCTCATTTAGACCCAAACCAACATATATTTTAAAATTAGAACCAAGAAATGTTGGGTTTTCTAAGTCTGTTTTGTTTCAGCTGCTATCTACTTCAATATATTTAATAGTTGTTTAAATATTTAGTTGGTTTGCACTATTTTGGTTTTTGTTTGGGGATCTTCTGGAAGTAGTTCATGGGGTTTATGTAGTGTCTGAGGTTTAACTCACTCTAGGAAATGATACCATATGGTCTCTTGAATGATCTTACTGGGAAATGAACAGATGAAATCAACACTTCCTTGCTGTCCAAGGCTCATTTTTGCCATCTTTTGCTACCATCTGTACTTTCAGCCCAAAATAAATTGAGAATTAAAATAGTGAATGCAGCACTTTATTTTGGAAAAGCAGGTTCAGGTTTCCACAGCAACAAACAGTCTAAATATCACTCTACTTTAGCATGATGGTTTTGTCTGTGCTAACTTTGGTTTAAATTCTATCTCTGTATGGTAGGTGGGTGACGAGTCAATGGAGCCACTGAGTTATGAAACTTCTCATGTTTGTTCTACATACCAATTTGTAAGTATTTAGAAAGGATAGAGCTTCCCACTAGTGAAAGCTCAAGTGTAGCTGAAGAAAAGCTAAAAGAAAAAAAATGATAATAGAAACTCAAGTAAACAAACCTTCTGTATTGTATAAAGAACATGGGTGTGATTTTTCAGGTTTTGCATCTCAATGTAGCCTTCTAAGTATTTCACAAAATTCATAGTCCCACTGTGTTAAAGAGACAAAAGAGAATTTCTTCTGAATTCTTACACAACCTGCATTGCTGTCCCAGGAAAGGGACAAAGCAGAAGCATTAAAATGGAGAAGGAATACATGAAGAAGTCTAGTTAAGAAGTTCCCTATGATAAGAACCTTCACAAGAGATGAAAGACCATGTCAACCATAAACTAGGCAACACAGTTCATTTTAACAGAGTTTGTTCATCTATACCTAAGAGTTTGCATGGAGACAGAACAAGCACAGCATTGTATAATCTGGAGAAAATGCTTGCTGCTGTGTGTATACTACTTTTTTCAAAAGAAATTGCTATGTTCTGCAAAAGCAAACCTATATTGGTTTCTTCTGAATTACGTCTTAGAGGGGAGCAATCAATTGTTAGTAGTTCCATCCATTCTTGCCCTGTCGCCTTCCCCACTGGCAGGTACAGAGCAAATCAATGTTTCTTTCATCTCTCCTGTGTGCCATTCCTGGAGGAGAAAAATATTTGAGTCAATGTGATTGAATACAGAATTATTTGCTGAATGTCCAATGTCATTGTTTTTTCTTCTTATTGAGACTATTTCAAAAAAAATCATGTTAAGGAACAATATGACCAGTGATATGAGCTTTAGCAGTAGCATAACAATTAATCACTATACATTTATATATTAGTCATAGCATTAACAACAAAATGTCTTCTACTGTTTTGTGTTGAGAGACACAACTTTATTCAAATATTTAACTGTGTCTCTTTTTCTTGGGCTGAGCTAATTCTTAGATAAATGTATTCTTGCAAGAATATTGCATATTCTATTTCTATGATGCATAAGCAGTGGGCCTACTGCTAAGTGATATATTTATGTATTATAAAATTACCCTTTGCATTCTTGTAAGCAATAGAATTACTTTGCTTACATGGGGATATAGAGAAAACAAAGAATGTTTAATGGATATTAAAAGACTGTGTAAACTGAAAGACTCATGTGTTATAAATCCTAGCATGAGGTAAAGAAAGAATTATTGCTAAGGGAAATTAGCACACCTGATTACAGCACACTGCTGGGAATGTGAACATGAGCATAAAGTTCTGTGGTTATTTAGTTTTAGGATCATAAAAAAGCAGCTTGCAAAGTCAGGTAGGAGAAGAATTTCATTACTCAAGATTTTAAGGCATTCACATATCTATAGTAACTTGGACTATTTATAGTAATATGATTTTGACTGGAAATGGCCTGAAAATATTCAGATGTACATAGTAATTACAGATTAGTGAGTTTTTTAAATGTAGTTTCAGATTTTTGCAAACTATTAAAAAATCCTTTTGTAAGTTTATTGTGGAAAGGAGGAAGAGATCTAAAAATGCCTGTCTGACTGAATTATTTATCCCAGTTCACTTATGACTTGAGGCTGGGCCAGACGAGTAAGAAGCCCTACTCCTACTAATATGTAGAATATATCCTGATTTCATCTTAGACTATGTTGTATCTCTCCTAACAGCCTTCTTGTCATATCTACTGTTAGTATCAATTATTTTTTTCCATTTGAGAAATTAATGAGAAATGTGTAAACTGATCATGGCTTTCCTGTAAATAGTGAATACATTATGAATAGAGCTGAAAAATATTATAAAGTCATGTAAATAGGGAAAAAGGCAGAATCTGCAGAATGAAATGCTAGCTGCAGAACAAATACAAGCAATGGTAACTATAACAGGTCAAAATATATCTTTTCACTGCATAAGAATGCACTCCCTGCAAATCAAAACAACCCTGAGATTTCACCTCACACCAGTGAGAATGGCTAAGATCAAAAATTCAGGTGACAGCAAATGCTGGCAAGGATGCGGAGAAAGAGGAACACTCCTCCATTGTTGGTGGGGTTGCAGACTGGTACAACCATTCTGGAAATCAGTAGGAGGTTCCTCAGAAAATTGGACATTGTACTACCTGAGGACCCAGCTATACCTCTCTTGGGCATATACCCAAAAGATGCCCCAAGATATAAAAAAGACACGTGCTCCACTATGTTCATCGCAGCCTTATTTATAATAGCCAGAAGCTGGAAAGAACCCAGATGCCCTTCAACAGAGGAATGGATACAGAAAATGTGGTACATCTACACAATGGAATATTACTCAGCTATCAAAAACAATGACTTTATGAAATTCGTAGGCAAATGGTTGGAACTGGAAAATATCATCCTGAGTGAGCTAACCCAATCACAGAAAGACATACATGGTATGCACTCATTGATAAGTGGCTATTAGCCCAAATGCTTGAATTACCCTAGATGCCTAGAACAAATGAAACTCAAGACGGATGATCAAAATGTGAATGCTTCACTCCTTCTTTAAAAGGGGAACAAGAATACCCTTGGCAGGGAAGAGAGAGGCAAAGATTAAAACAGAGACTGAAGGAACACCCATTCAGAGCCTGCCGCACATGTGGCCCATACATATACAGCCACCCATATAGACAAGATGGATGAAGCAAAGAAGTGCAGACCGACAGGAGCCGGATGTAGATCGCTCCTGAGAGACACAGCCAGAATACAGCAAATGCAGAGGCGAATGCCAGCAGCAAACCACTGAACTGAGAATAGGTCCCCCGTTGAAGGAATCAGAGAAAGAACTGGAAGAGCTTGAAGGGGCTCGAGACCCCATATGTACAACAATGCCAAGCAACCAGAGCTTCCAGGGACTAAGCCACTACCTAAAGACTATACATGGACTGACCCTGGACTCTGACCTCATAGGTAGCAATGAATACCCTAGTAAGAGCACCAGTGGAAGGGAAAGCCCTGGGTCCTGCTAAGACTGAACCCCCAGTGAACTAGACTGTTGGGGGGAGGGCGGCAATGGGGGGAGGGTTGGGTGGGGAATACCCATAAGGAAGGGGAGGTGGGAGGGGGATGTTTGCCCGGAAACCGGGAAAGGGAATAACACTCGAAATGTATATAAGAAATACTCAAGTTAATAAAAAAAAAGGATACTGATTTATTTGATTTAATTTTATACCCAGCAACTTTCCTGAAATTGTATATCTGGCTTAGGAGTTCTCTGGTTAATTTTGGATTCATTTAAGTATAGTATCATATCTTGTGCAAAGAGTGATATTTTGACTTCTTCCTTTCCAATTTCCATGAATATTGTTTTAACTAATTGTATGATAATAACTATTAATAATAGTTAATGATGATTTTTCTGGCAAAATACCTGCCAGAAGCAACACAGCACAATAAAATTTATTTTGGCTCCTCGTTTAAGAGGGCATTCATACTATTCCTCCTGGCTAGAAAACTATGGTGGCAGGAGTTCAGGGCTCTGGTCACATTGCCACCCAACTTAGGAAGCAGAGGCAGATAAACACTGCTCTTATCTGGATTTCCACATTTTTTGTTTTATTCACTCTAAGTTCCAGTATATAGAATGTTGCTGCTAACATTCTGAGTGTGTTTTCTCTCCTCCCTTAAATGCCTGTGAAAACAAACTCAGAGACACATTTAGAGGTGTCTCTGATACATTCCATCAAGTGTATGACAATTAATCATCACAAGTATTAATTGTATTGATCACCATTATTGATAATCTGAGCATGTATGAATTAATTTCTTCTAAATCATACAGGAATCTACAAATAAAATGAAAATATATCAACCTAAAGTATGATAATTTATCAAATAATAAAAGAACATTAATTTATAAATTAAGCAGGGCACAGCATTAACAGTAAGTGTTTCAGGAAAAGAGGAAAGAACGGAAGAAAGAAAGAAAGAAAGAAAGAAAGAAAGAAAGAAAGAGGAAGGAAAGAAGGAAGGAAGAAAAAAAACAGTCATAGTATTAAAAAAGAAAAAAAGAAAAAACAACCAAACAAACAAACACACACACGAAAAAAAAAAAACTGTTTTCAGAGAATTCTTTGATTGCATCCTTCAAAAACAGCTTTAAAATTATGAAGCAAAATAGACATAAACAAGAAGAAAGGAATTAATGTTTTCTTGGGTGACTCATGAATGACTGCTACCAACAATCTACAGTGTCTATTTTGAGCTTTCTTTTCACTTTCTCATTGCCTCCATCTCTGTGTGAAATCCCCATCCAGATGTAGGAATTCAAACAATTGTTGAAGCCAGGAAAACCTTATAAAATTACTTCTAATTTCTATATTTCCTGCTTTTTAAAACAACCACACTGGCAAAGAACCTCTCTTTGCAGTATAATGTAATGATTCTTTGCACTGTCTCTTGAGAAACATTCTTTTCAGCTAGCACAAATTTAGATGTTCAATCTGTTCAGAACACAATTTGATACTTGCAGATTTCCTGAGACAAGGAACTCAGTTTTCTGTGAGAAGTTAGCTCTCTCAGAGCAACCTATCAGCTCTGGTCTTTAGCATAAATAGCCTTTCACTTCTAGCAAAGTGCCTCTTTAGCATTACAATATATTTGCCTTAATTTGGGATTAAGATGATGCTGAACTTCCATTTTCCTCTTTTTATCAGCTATGTACAGCAGCTACCAAGAGACATGACAATACTGTTAATAGCAACATTCCTTTTCCATCTATAGTGCATGGAATGCTGCATGTACTGGTATATCTTCTTTTATTCAGACACGTTTTAGTTCACAATGGATGAAAATCCTACTACCAGCATCCGAATATTACATAACATATGAACTCTATTCTTACCCACAGTTAGAGGAAATTCTCACACAGCACATGAACTACATACTTACCTACAACAGAACCTCTAATTCTGAAGAACCATGAATCTATTTCCTAGTCCTCATTTGTCTGGTCCACATTCTATGACAAAACAGTTTAATACTAAACTACATTATCTCAGTTTGTGTTCTTCTGAAAAATAAATACATATTTGTGTATAAGCAATAATTTTTATAAATGATCTTCGAAAAAATCTTTCCATTGACTTGAGGAACAGGGAATGTAAAATATAGGAAGATAAGGAAAATGACAATTTTAAACAAAACCTTGTAGATTTAGCTAAAAGCTGCAAGAAAGCTCTGAAACCCTCTCTTCTGCTATTATTTCTTCCTCTCAAAATGTTCCAACAAGCAGAAATGATGGCTCTTGTCTTTAATACCAAAGATTTAGGAAGGAGCATTGCTTTGGTTTTAAGGCTTTAAGCTATGCTACACAGTAAGTTCTCAGCTACCACTCTTACCTGGCCTTGGTAGGGGTGGAATGATATGCTTCCCTTCTCTTGTACAGAGTCAACAGGACATGGACCTCCATGAATTTGATGGCTGCTATGTGCATTACGGATTGTTTGTATAATGTTGTTTTATGTTCCTCCTTCAAGGGATGCCCTCCCTGTTAACATTAGCAACTCCGTGATAATCAGAGTCAGAGTCTGGTAGGCAAAAGTATAACTAATATCTCAACAAAATGGTAAACACTGGGACCTTTAGGACAAACCTTAAGGCTGTGGTAAAGAACTCTAAAAACATGAATTCAAAATATATAATTTATCCGCTACATAAAATAGAAGGATTCAATACGAATCATATGTGGGGCTTCACAAATCGTCAGGAACAAAAGCAGCTGTGTTGTGAGCCAACTTATCAAAATAAGATAGTAGATAAAAAAATTTAGGGAGTAGTGATCCCAGAAAATGCCACCCAGCCATGTTTTTTGTTTATGCTTACAAAGGCAGACAGATTCCTGAGTTCAAGATCACCCTGGGACAGAGGGAATTCAAGTCCAAGTCCAAGTATGGTAAAAATGGTAATTTCTGGGCAGAGTCCCACTAAGCTAGTTTATTGTCAATGGTTAAGAAAAGCAGACAGATCTCTGAATTCGTTTCCAATGTATTTTAAAAGAAAAAAGTGTGCTTGCTGTCTCCTAAGAATCAAGCAAGGGCCTGGGGTCACAGGATGCTGATTCATAGGATAATCAAGAGAGAACCCAGAGTAAATGACTAGATTGATATGTAAATAAAGATAAAAGACTGGGCTTATGATCTTTAAGAGAGGAGCTATCCAGAGAAATTTTAGAATAGCAAGAGAAAACTGCTTGGAAAATTGTCTTGAACAAAACAGAAAGAGAACAATCAGAAAAGCTGTATCAAGCAGAACACAGGCTTCCAGATTGGATGTAAAATTTGACTTCTAGTCATTTGTTTTCACTGTTCTCAAACACCCCTTCTCTCAGAACCTTTCTCCAAACTGAAGCTGGTCTTTAGCACTCAGTCACCCTGGGTTAAAAAAGATAGCACAATATAAAACTGAAAGATCCCCGAAGAGAGACCCTTTCTAAAGTCGTGGGAAATCGCGGACCCCAGACACAGAGAGACCATTTTGGATGTAATAAGCAAAGGCGATGTTTATTATGGAGATCTATTACGGGGGTCTCCGGGTCGACACGTATCCTGCGCAGGAGCCAGAGGTGTCGACCCCGAAGCTCAAACGTCAAGGGTTTACATAGGGAAGGCTAGGGGGTTTGGCACGGTTACACACAATTGGCTAATTTCTGGCGCAGCTATAAGTGATTGGCTCATTTAAACATGGCAGTGAGATTACAGAACAGCAGGAGAGTACGTATTGACAGGAGCGCACAGGATTTTAGAAGCTAGGGCTGTATCAGGGTTTGAAGGACATCTGGTTAAGGTGTGACTCTGGGTAAGCTGGGGGAGGTGCCTTTCTGCCAGATGGTTTGGGTCAGACCTGATAACTTGGGCTGGTTCCTGCATTCCTTTTCTTTACCTTTATGTTCTGTTAGTTCTAGCGGCAGGGCGGGGCTGCCTGGACTTGCTTTACACAGTGTTTAGCCCTGAGTTTGTGAATTTTGAAACTTACTCTTTTAACTTCATATTTTTAAACCTTAAATCTGTATTGTCCCCGCCAGCGGGGACCCAGTTATTCAGGGTCCCGAAGAGGCTTTCTACCTGTGGGCCAAAATGGGGGTGAAGAGAAGAAGGAGAGCAAGCAAAATTCTGTTGTCAAGGTCTCGTTTATTGGGGTGAACATTACAGCTCTTAAGGCTTTCAGGTAGGGGGAGTGTCCTTTGTGAAACACAGAGGAGGGGGAGGTGCAGATATAGGTAGTGATAGCTGGAGGCAAAGAGGTCAGGCGGTAGATGATGAGGTCAGGCGGTGGAGACACCGGGTGTTGATTCAGGAGATAACAGGTCTCTGCTAAGGGAGCTGAGGCATCCCTTGAATGTTATCTTCCTGTGCCGTAAATTCATGGGAGAGGCTTTCATTCAACAATCTTAAGACTTAAGGCAGTCATCTTAGGGGTGAGTCTCTGTGACCAAACAGCCCAGAGTCACCTAGTCACTTTGAACCATGCAGTTCAAAAAGTGGCTAGGCCCAAATCCAATATGGCTCCATGCACTGTATAATTTTCCTTTCAAAACAAATATTAGAAGGAAACATTGAGGATGATTTTCAATACATTACATTCATTAGTCATTAGCTGTTCTGGACCGAAAAGTTTCAGAAAGGCACACCTGGTTTTACTGGTTAAAAGCAGGATTTAAGTACTTGAAAAAGTTCCCATAGAGATGAACATAAAGGGAAAGCATCCATAGCAGTATGGAAAAAGGATCTGATGTTACTCAATCATGGTGTGGATCTGGAGTATGTAACAGTAACTGGCACAGATAATCCATAACAAGAAGATCTTACATGACCTTCCTACAAATGTCTTTATGCCCAGACCATGTACCTCTCATTGCCTCCCTCTGTCTTTGTACCCCATCATATACTATTATTTCTTCCTTTTAAATGTACCAGCTAGACAGAAATGGTGATTCACATCATTAATACCAGTGTTTGCAAGATTTAGGAAGGAGGATTGCTTTGAGTTTGAGGACAACGTGAATTACACAGTGAGATCTCAGCCATTCTGGAGTAAAAATGATAGCATGAAATAAAACAAAGGCAACATTCTAACAGAAAGACCAAACCAATCAACCACAATCAAGCAAACAGAAACATACTGGACTTTTGGGTTCTTATCCTCAAGATTTGCATAAAACTCCTTCAAATCAACCCACATGAGATAGATTTGATGGGTACCACTTTCAAAATTGTACACCCTCACATACCACCATCACCAAGGATAGCTTCTAAGTTAGGTTCCCATGCTGCAATTTGTTTTTTGGTTTTTTGTGTTTTTTTTTTTAAATAAATCCTCTTGCCATATGTGAGGTCTACACCATCTGGCTCCAGGAGGACATTGTGATTATTAATAACTGTTTAAATGTAGCTTTGCCAGTAAAATATTTCATACTGCTACTGCCCATTCCAGGATTTATTTTTTTCATAGGTTTTTAAAGGTATATTTTTACAAATACTTGGAAACATATCTGCCTTTTCTTTTTTCTTTTTTTTTTCTTGTCTTCTTTTCTCTTGTTCTCCAGGAATACATTATTGTCTCTGATGTAGATTGCAGCCAGAGTCATGTTTATCAATGAATTAATTAATCAACACACATTGGTTACATTCAGGAAACGTTATCTCCACTCATCTAGCACATATCTCTTTACATCCATAAATATTGGAGATTGGTTCTAATGCTTTCAATTAATCCAGTCCCCCAAAATAAAAAAAATAAAATAAATCTATGTGCCCAAACACGGAAGGTCTTTGTTCCTGATTGTTTTTTGACTGCTCAATAAAGAGCCAACAGTCAATGGCTGGACAGGTAGTCTGAGGGAGGACCTTTAGATTTGCACAGACTAGGGACTGGAGGAGAACAAGAAAAAGAGTGGCTATGTCTCAGAGGAAGATGGATGAGATTTAGAGCTGGAGAAGAAAGTTCATTCAAAATGTAGGTGGAAGGGCAAAGCAGCCTTATGGGAGGGGCTGCCCTGAATGTAATAGGGCAGCAGAGATGAAATGTAAATTTAGAAGGTGTTGTGCCAGGAGTACTGAAGGGAAATGTATGCTAGGAGGCTGGAGGACTAGAACCGCTCAGCCTTTGAACTTTTCAAGACATATTATGAAAGACCCCCCCCCACCATGAGTCTTAACTCAGAGCTGCAACAGGCTTGAACGAGCCCAGGCATGCCCAGATACCTAGGGCCGAGTCTCACAGTTAAAACTAACAGACCATAAAAGGAAAGGAATGCAGAACAGACCAGGAGTACCAGGAGTACCGGATCTGACTCACAGGCCACCTGGTAGGAAGAGATAAGCCTCCAGCCCCCGACATTCAGGATGCCCCAGCCTGTAGTATACTCTCTTACCACGTTGCAACCTCATTTGAATATGATTCAAATCTGCCAATGTGTGTAGCTATACCTTATTACCTCATCATGTGAAATAGCCAATCATATGTGAACATGTCTATGTGCCTTGTTTGAATCCACCAATCCCCGTAACTATGCATCTGCTTCTGTATGCCCGCTTCTGCTTCCCCAATCCCTATAAAAGCCCCATGCTGGAGCTGCTAGACACGCAAGTCCTCCGAAGAGACTGTGTGCCTGCAGGTACCTGTGTTTTCCACTAAACCCTCTTGCTGATCGCATCCGAGTGGTCTCGGCTCGGTCATTGGGCGCTTGGGTCTCCTCCTGAGGGAAAGGTCCTCTCCGGAGGTCTTTCAATTAAAACTAACTTCTGTGTGTGTGTGTGTGTGTGTGTGTGTGTGTGTGTGTGTGTGTGTGTGTTGTGTGTTTGTGTGTGTGTTTGTGTCTTTCATTCACAAATCCAGAGAGCTTTTGGAAGGGTGTGCGCATGTTACCTATTGAGAGCATAAAGCTGTTTAGCTAACTACCTTTACACATTGATGCACATTTCTGGGTTGAGAATATCAGCATCTGAGGTCAATAAATCAACCATGCCAGAGAAAGTCAATTTTCTATAATAACGCTTTTTAATCTTTTTCTACCCCAGTGAGTGACAATAAGATGAAAACAGAGACAACAGACAGAATATACATATCATTGTTAATCATTGCCTGATAAACCATTGAACATAATGATGCCTTTGGCAATTACCTTTTAGGCTTTCTTATAGGTTCACTGTCATACTTTGCTTCAGTGTGCACATTTTCAAGTATTCTGTAGTTCTAGGAGGCATGGGTGAGTAAGTTACTTTACCTGGACCTGCCTTGGCCACAACCTCACACACAACACACTGATAATTTTGGTTTGAAGAGATAACTTTATCACTATCACTTCAACTTAAAACAAAAGAATAATGATTTAAAAAATTCCACCTGTAGATACTATCATATGTTCCATATAACTCACTGAATAAAACTAATTTATTTCCAAATATTTCTGAATTTAGTATAAAATATGTGAATAATCAAATTACAGGTTCCACTCATTTCTATTTTTTGCCTCAAACTCTAACTAGGAAGTTAGTCTTTTCTAATCTATGTGGTGAAAGTAATCCATAATGCCTTACCTGACATAAATTATACAAATTAAATATATTTATAATTTTATGTAATATATGTATATATATATAATATATATTATGTAAAGTATGTAATATACCACATATCCATATACAATATATACATGCATATAATATTTATTATGTATACATGGAATGTGTAATATATATATATATATATATATATATGTGTGTGTGTGTGTGTGTGTGTGTGTGTGTGTGTGTAATATATATTACAAGAAACAAAGAGAGAGAGGTTACCTTATTCCTCTTACTTTTGTAATGGCCAAATTTAACCTGTGAAACCTTTTGCCCAAGGGTAACTTCCTAGATTTCTGGAAGCTGTAGTTGTTGTAAAATAAAAATGTCATGGAAAATATATCAGCCCATGGGTTTGTCCTTACAAAACAATGCCTGCAACATGTATCTCTGGATTTCTGAGAAATCCAGGGAATGTTCCTAACCAAAGTTCATCTTTGTTAATATGGCTTACTTTAAATTTAGCCAAAAATGGTGGAATTATTTTTTTCTCTGGTGAATCTCACTCAAGATTGACAGTGCTACAAGCATTTGAATCTATTAAATAAAAAGGTCAGATAATGTAAAAAGGAATGATAGCACTCTTCTATAGCTACACATCTTAAATTGTTTTTATGGCATTCTGTTCTATAAGTCAGTTGGAGGACTGGCATAAACAGAGAAAAATGAGAACTGAAGCTAAAAATATGGATAACTAAAATGATTTTGTGTAAAAGATTTATCTTATCTCTGAAACACTGAATGAATCCAGATTTTTTTTTCTTCTTGAAATTTATTTGATGATGTCTGGAGGAGGCAGCAGAGACAGTCTACTGTTTTCATAAATGACTGCAATTAAATATGGTTCACATATTGCAAATGCTTATAAGACAGAGGACTAATTTTGCATACTTTGTCTTTGCTAGGTTTCTCTTTTGTCTCATTGACAAAAATAACTGCTTTTATGAATTTAACTTTTATTGTTCATATTCTTTCTTGTTCCTCAATCAGAATTTCATTAATCAAAGACTTTGTCCAAAACATGTTATTAATGCTTTAAGATTACTAATTGTTGACCCTACTATAGGTCTGTGTGTCAGCACTCTGTAGACCTGTTTTCTTTCAGCTGGATCCCGGAAGAGAGAGCTCCGCTCTCAGGTGTTTAGAAGTTCTTGGTGACTGGCTTTCAACTCTTCCTGCAGGCAGAAACTGGAAGGGTCCTGTCCCTCACTGCTCCTTGGTCTCTGTGGCCAGGGGGAACGGATGGCACTAGGCAATTTCCTCTTGAAGGAATGTGGGCAGAAAGTAGTTGTCTCCTCTGAGTTCTCAGGGGTGTCTGCACTTCTGAGGGTCTACCTCTCTCCCTCACCGGATTTGAGTACATGGAGCTATGTGACCAGTTCAGTTCAGTTCCAGGTGCAGGCAGAAACCAGCAACAGGTTCCTGCTGCTGACTGTATCCGGAGGCACTATGCAGTTTCCTCTTTGGGCCAGGATCTGGGCAGAAGTGGAGGTCTGTCCTGAGGTCTCAGGATTGTCTGCACTTCTGTGAGTTCAGCTCTCTCCCCCTCATATCGGTGCAGGGAGCTGTGGGAGACCAGGACTCTTGAAACATAATAATAGCACCTTTCCTGAGGGACTTGGTTGCTAGAATGCATAACAAAGGAAAAAGATAGCTTACTTGGAGCAGCTTAGATCCCTTTTGTCTGATGAAATCAAATGCCTCCAGCTGCCACCTTGGACAGTGAGTTGAAGGAGACTGCTTCTTCCTGTAGTTGCTTTTTGTAAGATGTTCATAACATAGCAACAGGAAAAGTAATTGAGAAAGGCAGAAAATAAACAACCCGGAGTGTGGGAGGAGCATTTTATAATTTTCAAATTAATGAAAATACTATTGTGGCCTAAATGCATGGACACAGGTTTGCATTAGACTAGTATACAACTTCTTCTTAAATGGACTAAAATAAGGACAAACAATTATATATATGATAAAGAGGGTATCACTAATCATTGTGGCAGTTTCTGCCTTTTAAGAATAGGTATGTTAGTATATGTAATTTGATAGTCTTTTAAAAAATACATGTCTATACATATGTAGATGTGTACACACACACACACACATATATATATTACTAGTACAAACTAGTAATAAAATTAATTAAAACTGAAATTATAGCTATATAAGCATACGTTGAAATAAATTTCTTTCTGTGTAGAATGCCTTTAACTATCAGAAGTAGGAAAATATTGTTTAAACTACATAATATTCATAGGAAGTAATTAACATGAAATTTTGGTCAAAGTTATAATATTTGTGACACATATGAATGGAATATAGGACACAGAGTAAAGAAGTATGGTGTGTCATTTGGAGACTATAATTTCCTATCTCAACACTCACAACATTAAAAATTAGAATTACACTCAGTTAATGAGCTGGTTTTTTTTAAAAATTAGAATTAGATATCAATAAAGCTCTTCTCTTAAAGTAGTAGAAAATATGGGCCTTTTAAAGTGAAAAACTGGCGCACAATACTTAACAATATGACAAAGTCATTATCACTTATGATGAGGTGAAATGACACCCAGTGTCT
The DNA here is from genome assembly GCF_021556685.1 of Rattus norvegicus. Taxonomy (NCBI): domain Eukaryota; kingdom Metazoa; phylum Chordata; class Mammalia; order Rodentia; family Muridae; genus Rattus; species Rattus norvegicus. Next base: position 8,986,823 of record NC_141541.1, on the reverse strand, counting down.
CCTAATGCACGGAACTGAAAAGGACATAATAACCCTTAGGTGGGACCATTTCCAAATGTAAAGCTTGAATGGTTATAAAACACAATGAGACAAAGCCAGCTTGAAACACAGTGTGAAATGGAAATTGGTCTGTACTACTTACCAGTACTAGGGCCATACAAGGAGACTAAAAAGTCTCTGCAGATGGGGAAAAGTAGTTATAATAACGAAAAATATTTCTGTATTTCACTAATTCTGAAACAATGTTAACAGTTATACTGTAAAATATTTTTCTAAAAATAAAAAGGAGATACCTGTTTAAATATAACCTGAAATATATGTCAAACATTAATTTTATATGAACATTAAATTCCCTGAATTTGAGAATTGCTTTGCAGCCAGCCATAGAGATTTTATATTGTGATGACTCCCACACACAGTTTTTTCTTAGTATTTGCTAAAACAAGTGGTCTTTTTTGTTTGTTTGTTTTTTTTTATTTTTTTTAATTGGACACCAGTAATTAATATAGTACTAAAATAATTAGTGAATAGGATTGCATCAAGGGTTTAGGTTTTTAAAATAGTCTTCCTAATTTTATTTCTTTCATGTGAATAAGAATTTTGCTTGCGGGGGTGGGGGGTGGGGTGGGGGATTTAGCTCAGTGGTAGAGCCCTTGCCTAGCAAGCGCAAGGCCCTGGGTTCGGTTCCCAGCTCTGCCAAAAAAAAAAGAAGAAAAAAGAAAAAAAAACATTAAAAAAAAAAAAGAATTTTGCTTGCATTTATGCCTGTGCAACACAGTTAGTGCCTGGTTCCCCCAGAGATCAGAGAGGAATGTGAAATCTGCTAAAACTTGAGTTCTAGATAATTGTGAGCCACTGTGTAGATGTAGATGTCAGGTACTGTGCTAGAGTAGACCTAATAACCCATTTCTCTAACCCCCAAATCATGCGTGCGCATGTGTGTGTGTGTGTGTGTGTGTGTGTGTGTGTGTGTGTGTGTGTGTTTTGTTCAGGTCTATGAAAACAACGAACAGTGAATGAATAAACTAGGAAACTGAAAAGGCTGTCATACCCCTTCATTGGAACAACAACAACAAAAAAAAATCTCTGTTGACCCGTCCAGCGGGTCCAGTTATTCAGGGTCCCGAAGAGGCTTTCTACCTGTGGGTCAATGGGGGTGAAGAGAAGAAAGAGACCAAGCAAAAGTTCCAGTGTCAAGGTCTTGTTTATTGAGAGAAATGTACAGCATTTAAAGCTCTGAAGCAGGAATAGAATTGGGAACTGAAGCTTAGGGTGGGGGAGTAAGGGGAAGTGCCCAAGGATATAGGGTGAATCACTAAACTGCAAGATATCCTCCTTAAACAAAGAGGCAACAGTCTTCAGGGGACACGTTCTTTGAAAAGGTCGAACCCTTCTCAGGAATCCGCTCAGGGACATCCAGTGTTTTGCTCAGGCAGAAACATCCTGTGATTGCTCCCAGGGTCTTCCTGGGAGAGGCTTTTGTCCAACAATCTCATAATCTTACAGCAGCCACCTAGGGGGTGAGCCTCTGTGGCCATACAGCCCAGAGTCACGTAGCCACCTTGAGCTATGCAGTCAGAAAGTGGCCAGGCCCAAATCCAATACGGCTGCCTACACTCTGTCAACTTTTTTCTAACAAAATATTAATATGTAGTATTTACTAATCTTAAAAACTGAAGATCAAATGAATACACAATCTAAACATTACTTGGACAAATGAATGTTAAAAGTGCCTTTCAAAGAATACAGATACTTAACAAGTCTTCCAGGATGAGCAAATCAATACTGCCCTGAAATTCCATTCTAGACAGAACAGGCATCAAAAAAATCAAACACTCACTGCTGGCAAAGATGCAGAGAGAAAGTCAAGCTAATGCTCTTCTGGTGTGAATAAAAATGAGTGCAGTCACCATGGAAACTACCATAGAAGTTTCTCAAGGAACTAAAGTTAGAGCTATCATATGCTGCCGATACCAATACCTGCTGTCTACTTATGTGAATCATCCCAGTAGATTCATATCTTAGTATCTGTGGTTATTTCAGCTTATATCCTCACAGTTTCCCTCTGGAGTGCTCTGTTGCTTTTGTGACTACAGCAGACACTACCCAGGCCCATATCAATGGCTTTTAAGCTGAATGTAAGTCTCTGAGAGGGATGGTAGTTGCTCAGTCTGTTTACTCCATTCTTGCACTTTCAGTCCTGAAATTTGAATCCCCTGAGAATCTGCCCTGGAGAATGAAGGCTCAGCCCTACAGATTCTTTTGCTTTTTTTAGGGTGGAGCTGGGAAGAGAGTGTGGCAGATTCCCTCAGGCTAGTAAATAAGGAGGTTATCTTCAAAGGCAGTCTCTCCTGAGTGAGGTAACCCAATCCAAGAAAAACACACATGGTATGTACTCTTTGATAAGTGGATGTTAGCCCAAATGCTTGAATTACCCCAAATGCACAGAATACATGAAACTCAGGAAGGATGACCAAAATATGAATGCTTCATTCCTTCTTTAAAAGGGGAACAAGAATACCACTGGGAGTCAATAGGGAAGCAAAGTTTAGAACAGAGGCTGAAGGAACGCCCATTCAGAACCTGCCCCACATGTGGCCCATACATTTACAGCCACCAAACTAGATAAGATGGATGAAGCAAAGAAGTGCAGGCTGACAGGAACCGGATGTAGATCTCTCCTGAGAGACACAGACAGAATATGGCAAATACATAGGCGAATGCCAGCAGCAAGCCACAGAACTGAGAACAGGACCCCCCTTGAAGGAATCAGAGAAGGACTGAAAGAGCTTGAAGGGGCTTGAGACCCCATATGAACAACAATGTCAGCCAACCAGAGCTTCCAGGGACTAAGCCACTACCCATGGACTGACCCTGGGCTCCAACTGCATAGGTAGCAATGAAAAGCTTAGTAAGGGCATCAGTGGAAGGGGAAGCCCTTGGTCCTGCCAAGACTGAATCCCCAGTGAATGGGATTGGTGGGGGAAGGGCAGTAATGGTGGGAGGATGGGTAGGGGAACACCCATAGAGAAGGGGAGTGGGAGGGGCTAGTGGGATGTTTGCCTGGAAACCGGGAAAGGTAATAATAATTGAAATGTAAATAAGAAATATCCAATTTAATAAAGATGGAGAAAAAAAGAAAAAAGAAAAAAAAAGAAATTAGAAGAACTATTCCCCAGGAAATAAAAAAAAAAAAAGAAAGCTGAAAACATACTTCTAACTTTTTACTCTTCCTGTTTACTTATGAAAATTCTTGTTGTAAAATGTATAAAGAGCTTTAATGTCTTCATTTCGTGTGTTTGTGTTTTGATCTATTCACATCTTGAGATTTAATATGTTGCATTCTCACTTATTGATATTTAAAGATTATATACACAGAAAAATTCAATTTCCATAGTGTTGCAAGATAATTCTGCAAGATAATTATGTTGTTTAGATTTATTTTTGTCTTTTTTTTTTTTTTTTTTTTTGGTGATTAATTGGGCAAGGTGACTTAAGGTTTTTAAATCTTGCTCTTTTTTTTAAAACATAATTTCCATTTATTTAGACCTGTTTGGCTTATAATTTGCAATGTAGATAGATCAGGATAGCCTTGAACTCACAGTGATCTACCTGCCTTCTGGGTTTTTGGATTAAATAATTATGCCATCACATCCTACTAGTAATTCCAGGTCAAATGAAACTTGTGCAAATGTTTTTCTAAAAAAAATTAAAAAAAAAATAAATATATTTTTATTGAAAAAAAAAAACAAACAAATATGCAGGCATGGACTCCCTGTACAAAACAGCACTCTGGAGGTCTTCATTTCTAAAGACTCTGCTGTGACCATGGAGCTGACCTATGGGAGATGCTCACTGGATTGCACACTCAGTATTTCCTAAAGACAGTATCTAGTCTTAAGGTTTCTGAAGCTTTCCCTTGCTTATGTATTCTTGAAAAAATTGCTCAGATGTGTGATAACTAAGCATTTGATAACATAATTATTCATCACACTCTAGAGCCAGACACTTTGGGTACCTAGTCCTTTATTGGATACAAGAATCTCATCCTTTTAACCTGATAATTACAGCTGTTTAGAAAGACAATTTTAATGTAATGTTCAAGATTTCACCTGGAATCTAACAACCATAATGTAGTAAATGAAGAAAAAATCCTAACCTTACCTCTAAAACAGAAAGAAAACTTACAATGTACATTGAATTATTCTTTCCACAACCATAATATTCTCAAAATTTAAATAAAAGTCAAGTGTAAAATAGATACTAGGATACTTAGAATAGCTTTCCAGTAGACACAATATTTTATATCTTTAATTTAAAATAAAATACTTGAAGCAAGCTTCACAATAATATATTAAAGTAAGTAATGAATTTTAAAGCCTTAGTTTTCCATAAGCTACCTCAGGATCATATCAAATTAAATTATATATTTTATTGTTTCTATTTTTATTTAGTATTTCTATTATATCTCAGATCTCATTTATATTTATCTATTATATTTTAAAACCCATGTGTTCTTTTAATAACCACTGTCATGCTAAATCGATCAGTTTTCCTTTCATATGTGAATAGAGAATAAAATGCTAGGAAAGTACTCTAAATGACTTCAGTTTATATATTTATCTGTTATAAGTTAAAATCAGAATTGCCATTATTCTAAAGTTACTGTAGATTCCTTTGAAAAATAAGCTTCCAAAATATTATAGGCTATTAAAATACTGTTAGTATTACTATAAGGAAAATGTCACAAATAATTGTTGGTGATTGATATGACATGTAGTTTAATAAAAATGTTTGAAACTACTAATTTTTACTAGTATTTTAAATTTTTAATGTAATTATTTTTTACAAATAGTATGAATTCAAACTCTTTAGAATATGTTCAGATAATTTTAAGGGCTTACCAAATAATAAATCATAATGCAGGTTTCATTTATAACATTACTAAGACAATAAGTATGGTACTCAAATATGAAACAAGGAGGTTCATTTTAATCAAAATAAATAGTCGAGAATGTCTTCCAAGCATCAATTTAGATTAATAATTTGGTGGACAGAGGTCATTTGAACTATTTCCCCAAACAATGTGTTTATGTTTTGATTTTATAGCTTGTGAACTTAGTATTACATTGTATAGTTTATTTAATTCTTATTAAATTATAATCAGAAAATTAGATTTATTTCAGTTAGCTTCATATTGTCTGAAAATACTGAACTTATTTCTTTTTCTATGAAAAAATACTAGCATAAATAAATGATTTATGTGTATTCATTATTTATTGTCTCATGGCAAATAATTGAGTGTTTAAAAACTGCTAAAGCAGCTCTGTTAACAAGAGTTCACTGTTGTCTATGTCTTCATGTTCCCTTTTACTATTCCAGAAGAAGTGGTCTCTCACTCAAATGAGTCAGAATCACAATAGACCCTATAGCAACCTTACAAATATTATGGAGTATAAGAACAGCTATCCTTTCACAACAGGATTTCAGTAAGAAAATCATTTGCATTCTCACAGTTCCTGGTGTGACAAAAACTTCAAAGCTTTGGTTCCAACCTGTTCCTGTTATGTGAGCCCTAGAGAGGTGTGCCAGGTTTCCAAAACTACAAGACTGAAATTTCTTTGTCTAGATATCTACTGGCTTCCAGTTTTTGAGCATCTTCTGTAACACCAATATATTCTTCAAATAATTTTATTATATTATGTTTTCTGCTTAAACTGTGCCACTTCTACTGTGACATTGCCACAGCACTCCTGGAGGACTTTTATGCTAGCTTTATACAAGTATTCTCTGGTTAACCTTTCATTCAAGGACAAAATGGAGGGTATTAAAAAAGATAGGAATCCCTGTTCTATTAATATTATTTTAAACTCTTGTTTATGCATTAACATAAGATGTTTGTTTTTTACTATAGCAAGCAAAATAACCAAGTGTATAAAGATCCCTCCTGTGATGCTTTTAGAAGAGCCATTCTTTTTAGGTGTACCTTAGTACTCTGTAGAAAACCATATTGTGTAGGTATTTGTCATAAGAACTGGTGGAAATGCATGGACAAGGGATTCAAACATGAATTCCAAGTAGCCATCTGTTTGGAAAAATAATTAAAACTAGATGCTTTCTCATATTGTATCAAATAATACACTTCAGAGGTAGTTAGACGTTAGCACAAGATTAAAGTAATATTTAAATTAGCAAGGTACTTTCTAAGCTTCTCCCAGTACTGAAAAGTAGCAAGAAACAGTGTATAATTCATATTTAAAAATTTTGAGGAAATTTCTCATAAAAGAAGATACTATCCCATGTCTGCTGGAAGTCTCAGGAGCTGTACTATTGACAAAGGATTAAAATGTTTAAAATATAAAGCGTCATTAAAATCAGAATGAATAAAAATTAGCCTGTAAGGATACATTTAATAACTCAGACTGCTGTATGCTTCCTTTGGACAGTGAGGTACGTATAAATGAATGTTACATTTTCTAAAGTATAAAATATACTATGTGATAAGTGTAAATATATAATGAAAGATTTTTAAATTTTGAACGTTTATCATCTTTTTCTTTCTATCTATCTATCTATCTATCTATCTATCTATCTATCTATCTATCTGTCGCGCCCACCTCGACCGGCAAGGAAGACGCAACACCGTTGGATCCTTCTCAATCAGCCTTTATTGCAGGAACACCTTATTGATGATACGGGGACCCCGGGGAACAAAGGCACTCGCCTTAAATACAAGACAGGCTGTGGCTGTAAATTTGTCCACTGGGGATTGGTGGAGCATGAAATACCTATTTAGCATGCATATCACCCTGGCCTTGTAGGTGCTGGGGATCTGCCAACACATGCGCTGTAGGTGTTTACCACAAACGACCACCGGATGTCGGCGCCATCTTTAGCCGCTCCCTACATCTCCCTCATTTTTTTTTTAATGAACCCATTAGGTGGAGGTAGTGGTCTGAGAGAGGTCAGACATGCCTCACAGAGGGCCCAGCTCGGCCATGGCGAACCACTCTTGCAGTTAGGACTGCACCCCAATGGCTAGAGATGACTTATGTACAACACACCGTCCTGGGCTATACGTGTGTGTTTAGTATTAGGGGAGAAGCAGAGCAGAGGGGCATAGGACCAGACCGAATGTTCAAACAGGGCAAGGCCACCTCTGTCTATGACTGGTCTAGATCTGGGTGTCACGTCAATACACGTCATTGCTCCTGTCTTAGGTCGTTCCTCTCTAAAAACTCGGCCTTACCCGTCACTGGAAATTAACCCTATCGCCACCGGGCTCCTGTCTTAGGTTGGTCCGAGCCTGAGGAAAGTTGCCCGTCTCTGGATACAATGACTTCACATGACAGTGACAAAATATGATCTAGGGTGAACTCTCAATCTATCAGAGAGGCCAGCCATACACTGGGAGAAGCACCGCTTTCAATGGCCGCCATAGCTTGGTAAACAATCGCTTTGTGTCTGGCATGCTCTCGTTGTAAACGGCAAAAAAGCCATAGACATACTCCACATCCCAAGAGGACAATGGCCCCCCAGGCAAACATGCCAGACCAATCTTTAAAAAATGAGAAAGCATTAGTGATCCACGAGGTGAAATCTCCAAACGTGATGGGTTCCATTCTGGTGTTGTTAAGGTCAGCAATCAGCAATTGTCTCGATAATTGTTCCGCTTCCATGGACCAGTTTCCTTTCAAATAATTTGAGATTTCTTTGCTCTGTTGAAAATACTGAGAAAAGTTAGCTTGCAATGGAGTAACACATAAACCTCTAAGAGAGGAAATGCAGGACAGCTGCGTCATATGATATAATGCCTCAATTTGTTCTTGAATCAAATCTATTCGTTGGTTAGCTAATAGAAAGCCAGATGCCAAGTGGGCATTAAATTCTTCTTGTATCTCTAATGCCACTGCGGTTCTGTCTACAATCTGATTGATAGTCTCAGCTGTCTGTATTTGATTAGTCATAGGTTTAGTAGCAGCATGGCGATCCGCAGCAGAGCGGCCAGGCATATCCAAAATTAAGAAATTTAGAGTAAAAAGAGCTAAAGACAACTGTTCTCTTGGTGTTTTGCCATAGGCAATTCCTCCTTTTTGTTTTTGTAAGAGCTCTTTTAAAGTACGATGTGCTCTTTCTACAATTCCTTGACCTTGGGGATTGTATGGCAATCCTGTAGTCTGTTTCACCTGTATTTTTTGGCAAAATGTCTGAAAAGACTTTGTAGTGTAGGCAGGTCCGTTGTCTGTCTTGAGGCTGTCAGGCTTTCCCCAGGCTGTCCACACCTCTAAGCAATGACTAATGGCATTACGAGCCTTTTCACCAGTCATCAGAGTGGCATGTATAATGCCAGAACAGGTATCAACAGAAACATGTGTATATTTTAAATTTCCAAATTGAGATATGTGTGTGACATCCATCTGCCAGAGTTTTAGTGGAATCAGACCACGAGGGTTAACTCCCACCTGAGGAGGGTGGTGAAACTGAACACAATTCTGGCAACGTAATACTACATCACGAGCTGTAGCTCTAGAGATTTTAAATTTTTGTTGAAGAGTGAAAGCAGGAACATGAAACTTTTGATGAAATTTTCTAGCAAGATCAACTGGAGCTGCATGAAAAATAAATTCTCTGCGAGTACTAGCATCCACCAAAGCGTTATTACTGGCCATGGGACCAGGCAAATTAGTATGAGCTCGAATATGTTGTATGAAAAAACTTATTTTTTCTGGCCCAAATCAATTTTTGTAATTCTAAAAGAATTTGACATATACTACTAGTCAACCTAATTGGCCCTGTAATTTCAAGTGAGCGCACAGCGTTAACTACATAAGCAGAATCAGAAATTAAATTGAAAGAATCATGAAATCTTTTAAAAACTTCCAACACAATTTTACATTCTGTAATTTGGGGGTGCCTGGCTTCTAGGATAAGAGTTCTATAAAAATATTATCTCAATTTAGACCTGTTTCTCTAGGTTGGCTCATGTCACATATTGTCTAGAATGACTCTATATAAATTATCAGTTTTATGTCAACTTCTTGTTATAGATGTTATAATTTTTTAACCATATCCAATAACTTAAAGGCCAATAATCTATGACCAAGGCATGTAGAACACATTTATACATTTAAAACCAGTCAGAAACAAAATTGAAGTGGTTAACACATGTCTTTAATATTTAGACCAAGCACCATTTTTGCTTTTCTAGCTGTGATTTTAAAAGAAACACCTTGTCACCTGCTAAGTCTAATAACAAGTCAGGGATTTTTCTAAGAGAAACAGACATCAGCTCCCATACCAAGAAGCTGAGGAGCTGCTGGCGCCTTTAAGATCAGCTCCTGCAGATGCCCCGCCCCTGGGCAGCTTGTCCAGCTGACCTAGGCTCTTTGCTGCAGGTACAGGGCTCCAAAGGCCGATTGAAACTGCTTTTTATTCATTTGTTCTCTTTTCAGAAACGAGTTAAGACCAAATCAAGGTGTGAATGACTGGCAGATAAAGTTTTTACCATTTTTTCTTTTGAACATGAAACATAAAACATTTAAACAATGAGAAACAAAAACCACAGACATAAACTGACAGACATGGACAGCTTGGTGCACCAAGGACAGACAATAGACATAGAGGGAAAAAACTAGATGATGTCCCACTGAAAGGACTCAGATATCTTATCTATGGAGTTCAGAACCAGAAATAAGCATTTCTCTAATAGGAGCCAGCAGAGAGGCAGGACGTCTCCTACCTTTCTTCTGTTCCCAGGAGAGCTCTGAAAGTTTTTCTCTTTCTCCAAAGCATCTGTGGAGAGTCTGGGAGGACTGTTTTTCCCAAACACATTCTCTCTCATGTCTAGGGTGTAAACTGTCTCTAATCAGGGTCCAAAGACTAAAACATAACTCTAAAATAATGCATACACAAAAACACTTTACCATTACCTTGTCTCTTTTTTATTACAAGTTTTACTCATGCTAGCCCAAATCATCGAGGCCTTTTCTAGCCCATCTTACCCCAATACGTCCCTGTTTTATGGCTCCAGGAGATAAGGGCCAAAAGGTTTTATGGCCCCTGGTTCTTGGAACAGAGCTACTAAATCAGGAGAAGGATCGGATCTTCAGGTCCTTATTATTTTTATCTCGTCCTGTCGGAGTAAAAGTTGGTCAGAGTTGATGAAGCATCTGCATTTGAAACACATCTGGTTAGGCTTGGGCCTGGAATGTTCTCTGTTTTAACTTTTACCTTTGGCTGTTGGCAGTTTTGTAGTCCGAGGGGCTTCTCTGTCCCCCAACCTGGGGCATTTTGACCATAGGAGCAGGAACTGGCTGCTGTGGGGATAGGATCAAAGGCACTCTCCATGTTAATGATGACTAACGAGAAAAATAACTTAATGCTGGAGACTGACTCCTCTCTTGGAATAAAACCAACAGATAAGGCAGGCTCCCTGAAAGAACTTCTCTTAATGAGCACTCTCTTTCTGTGAGCAAAAGTTGAAGGTCTGGCCACTAAAAGCAGAAATTCTTTTCTTGTTCTTGTTTTCCTTAGAGTCCTCCCCCACCTCACTCTCAGCCTTTTCAGATCATTCCTCCTGTAGCATTTCTAACGCAGCCTGTCCCTTTAAGGTTCCTTGTTCCCAAGCAGAATTTAAATCTTTCCCAGCTTTTCTTAGCTGTCCACCTCGAGATTCCCAGAGAGCGAGCCAAGGTGCAATGGCAATCGCACTCACTAAGAAATCTCTCTATAGTGCTTCTTTTTATCCTAAGCCTTTTTCTTTTAAACAGCTCCTGAAGAGCCAGAAAAATTGGGTGAGACTGAGCAGTCTCCATGTTCACTGTAGCAGCTCCTCAGCTAGTTTCGCTCCCCCCTACTGTGTGGGCTGGGAGCACAAGCACAGATAAAACACTATGCTTCAAAAATTAACGTTGGCTATCAACCAACACACCGCCAATAGAGCAGGGTCCATAAAATTAAGTTTCCTTTCACTACACCTGTTCCATAGCCGGAGAGAGGCAGGCTCTGGTTAAACTCCCCCAGTCTCCAGGGGTGAGACAGTATCTGCCAAGAGCCTCAATTTGAGCGATAACAAAAGCTGAGTTGACTCCATAGGTTTTGACTGACTTTGTTAATTGTTTTATTGTCTTAAAGTCAAGAGGTTCATGATGTCGCTGCCCGTTTGCATCCAGAAAAACTGGAAAACTCAATCCTAACTCTTTCCATACTTCCGGGCAAAAAGAAGTACTTCCTGCAGCCTTCACCATTGTTTTACCTTGAAAGTTATACGGGGGTGCAGGAGGTGCTGTTGGCATAATTGCCTTCTTATTTAAGTCCTTGGCTTGTTTCTGCACAGCGTAAGTGTTTGGCCAGTCAGAATGATAAATCTCTTTCTCATAATGAGCTACCTCCTCCTCAAGGTTAGCTAAGTCACTATCACTAAACTCTGAATCACTAGACATCTCCAAGGTAATGCCTTTAATGAGGGATAAATTTTTTTTTGTTCCTAGATCCTGATTACTATTCTCGCCTTTGTCTATCCTCTCCTTGATCTTTTCTGCCTTTTCTTTTACCTCTTTTCCTCCTTTTCTTTTCTTTCCTTCCTTCAAAACTTTCTCTCCTTCTGACATACTCTCCTGTTGCTCTGTAAGGATTCTCTGATCTGTCCTAACAGCTTCTTCACATCGTTTATCTTCCAAGCAGGCACGGATCATACGCCAAAGCGGCCTTGTCCCTGGTTTAAGCTTGCCCACTGTAGTCTCCTTATCCAGATCTTTTCCCAGCTTCTCCCATGCTCTCAAAGTGAGCGACCCTGACACTATAAACCACGGGGCACAATGATTACACTCATCAAGAAAACTCAGCAGGATTTTCTTTTCAATTATAAGCTTCCCTAACCAAGAAGATCCTGAAGAGCTGACAGGAGCGGGGTGGAGTGTGAGCTTCCCATGCTTTTACGACCTTATTTACGATCGATTTACAAGCAAGGCGAGCTGGCGAGCTGGCATGTTTATTTACACACGATCTTGTGGCTCATCATTGACCCTTCCCAACAAATGCATTCGTGCCCTGGACGGTGGCAATTCAGACAGAAGCAACACCACAACACAAAAAGAGTATAAGGCAAAAGTGCTAGTCCAACCCACAAAGGAACAAATGGAAAAGACAACATTACCGTGCTCCACAAACCCCTTTTTGCCTCTAAACCAAGGCTATCATTGTCTCTGCTTTTCCAGAGAACTTTATTGTCCTACTAGGGAAGTTTTACAATCCCTTATCCCGGAGCTTTATCATCCCAACTTCAGGAACTTTACCGTTCCACTTCTCGGAACTCTGTTGTCCCAATTCCGGCAACTAACTGCCCCTACTGGGAACTTACCAATGTCGACCGTCCTGAGGCTGAAAAAGTTCTGGATCCAGATGAGAAAAGATAATTTTCTCGGGTCCCCGTATGGGCCACCAGTTGTCGCGCCCACCTCGACCGGCAAGGAAGACGCAACGCCGTTGGATCCTTCTCAATCAGCCTTTATTGCAGGAACACCTTATTGATGATACGGGGACCACGGGGAACAAAGGCACTCGCCTTAAATACAAGACAGGCTGTGGCTGTAAATTTGTCCACTGGGGATTGGTGGAGCATGAAATAGTATTTAGCATGCATATCACCCTGGCCTTGTAGGTGCTGGGGGTCTGCCAACACATGCGCTGTAGGTGTTTACCACAAACGACCACCGGATGTCGGCGCCATCTTTAGCCGCTCCCTACATCTATCTATCTATCTATCTATCTATCTATCTATCTATCTATCTATCCACTTTGCATCTGGTAGCTTACCCTTCTCCCAGTTAGTCTCCACCATCCACAGTCTCTCCTCTCATACTTCTCCTCTGATAGGTTGGGTGAAACCACTTGGTATCCCCCAACCCTGGCACATCAAGTTACTTCAATGGCTAGGCTAATCCTCTCCCACTGAGGCCAGACAAGGCAGCCCAGTTGGGGAACATCTTCTACAGACTGGCACTAGCTTAGGAATAATTCCCGCTTCAGTTGTTGGGGGACCTACATGAAGCCCGAGCTGCACAAATGCTGCATAACTACAGGGAGGGGGAATCACATTGAATGCTGGGAAAAGTTAAAGGAAAAAATGTCATTATACTTCAGTTAAAAATGTAAAAATATAGAAAAAATCCACCATTTTAATGTGAAATTCTGATAAAAACATTTCATCCTATAAATGTATTCTAACATGCTAAGCAATTTAGCAGCTATCAAGCACAACACTCAGTGCTTTCCTTATGATTATACATAACATGTAATTTAATCCATAAAATAACTCTTTGGCATAGGCAGTGTTTGTCTCTACTTTTGTAGGTAAAATATTTCTCAAGAGTCCATTCTTATTATTTTATATCTTGACAATTTATTTTTTATCATTATTCAGAACAGTGAGTGATTTTGAAATGGTATTAACTTAATCACACATGTGTGTAATTTTCAAGAACATGCAGTAATTAAACATAGACTGGCCATGTGTATTAACACAGAAACCATCCTAAAACCATACATGCTTCTCCATTTGGTATTTTGAAATTAATAGCAAGGGAAGGTGAACAACTATCTAGGAGCTTTCTAGAACTCATGTAAAATGGCATATGCAATTCCATGTGTCTGTGATTCTAGATTCCTTGCAGTGAATTGGGCAGATGAGATAGGAGAATTTTCAGCATACAGCATAAAAGAAACAGCAAGGTGACAGAAGGTTCTAACTCTATATGCATGCATACATGGTAGGAATGCATATTCCATCAACACGTGCGCGCACACACTCACACAAAGAGACAGAGACAGAGACAGAGATAGAGAGACAGACAAAGACAGAGACAGAGGGTGACAGAGAGAAAGGGATGGAGGGAGAAATGGAGAGAAAGAGACAGAGAGTGACAGAGAGAAAGGGATGGAGGGAGAAAGGGAGAGAAAGAGACAGAGACAGAGAGTGACAGAGAGAAAGGGATGGTGGGAGAAAGGGAGAGAAAGAGACAGAGACAGAGAGTGAAAGAGAGAGGGGTAAAGAAGAGAGGAAGGGGGGAGGGAAACAAAGAGAGGTACATGTAATATACAGATACACAATGGTATTAATTTATAATAACAATGCAATTCATATAGAGCCCAAGGCTGTGTTTAACTAGAATGTTTCATATACATAATTTGTTTTCGGTGAAGTAGGATTAATGGAATTATTTAATTTTTTACATGACCGACTGACATAATATAAATAATTCTTTCTGTATCAAGAAATGAATTGTTTCTCCAAAAACACAAATACGTAAATTATTCTGTGTATCTTCTTCTCCACAGCAATCTATTTACTGATATCATATCAAATGTATTTTAGATTCTCCACTATTTTAACTGTAATGACTCACATAGGTTTCAGAACATGTCAGGTAGAGCAAGCCCTAATTATTCTCCCCATGCTCTCTCTCCTAACTTTTCTTCAAACTATAAGTCTCCCTCAGATTTTATTCTCTCCCATGTCCACTCTCTGACCCTCAGGTCAGAAACTGAGGCTCATATTTCTTCCCTGTAATTCTTTCATATACCAGTTTATGGCTTCCACCTTGAGATGCCATTACCAGTGATGCTGAGTTATTACATACCAAATTGAAATGAATCAGGAAACATCCCCTCACCATATCTCACAATTCCTAATTCAGACAGAGGCCTTGATCAAATCCCCCAACTTGCCATCAAAGTTCAAATTGAATGTGAAGTCAGGAATGCTTTAATTCACAGTACAGAGATCCATCATCACCCAGCATTTGGAATCAAGTTAATCAAAAACCACATCTCTATCGGTGGGCATGTGGTTTACACATTCATAAATAATGCAGATCTGAATTTATTTGTGACCAGCCTTTAAGCCTTGCCCTTTTAACAAAGCAGAGTGATTTTTCTTGTTCAAAACTGTAATAAATGTGAAGAGGGAAAATATTTTTCAGAATGTGTTGCTTGTCTTTTGTTTTATTTTAGTGTCTAATAGAGTATAGTAGCATGTGTAGTACACAGAAAATATTGTTGTAGTATATACCTGAACAATTTTCATAAATTTAACACACAAGCAAACTGCTTTAGGATACAAAAGAGACAAATAGAAGTTCTGTTTAGTGCATCCTTTAATTCCTGAGGCTGTTGCTGAATCTCGGATCATAAAATGGGAGCTTCTCATAGAATGTTCAGAGATGTAAGCAGAATCCTTCTTATGCTCTCTAGCAGAATGCACACAATAATGGATGCAAGTTTGAAGCTACAGATGCAACTAAGGTGTAACAGTACATTATAAGAAAGGGATTTTTCCTTTGGCCCATACTCCTGATGCTGTGCTTTCATTTCCTGAGTGATCTGGAAGATACAAGCATTTTCCCCATTTTTCTGCTATTTGTTATTTGATTATGGCTTCTGATAATAGAGCTTGTAATACTCTTAATTTCCTGTGTTATGATGGCAGAGGAATATTTTCAAGAGCACTCCTAAAAGCTATGGATAGGACTAATGATTGAAATGGATTTTTCTTACACAGCAACTTTAGAAGATGGGAAACTAAGTCATGACTAAAACCTTAGATAGCTCAGTGTTATTCACCAACTTCAGAGGGTAAAGACATTCAAGAGTAAGGTAATAATATGTATGATCTTATTGTATAATGGCATGTCCATATAGTACAGCTTGCAAACTTTAGCATTGGAAGAGGTTATGGGTAAATGTGCAAGGAGGAAGAAACAGCTCTGCTTTGTAAGACTTAAAGCTTATTTGTTCTTTCTTGAAATTATTCTTTCAAAATTTTATTCAATATTTTTCATCATATTCTTTCTCTTTCTCCTGTATTGGATGTAGAATTGGTACAGATCTCGTCCCAATCTGTTGGTTGCCACTTTATCCTAATGATAGTGTCCTTTGTCTTCCAGAAGCTTTGTAGCTTTATGAGGTTCCATTTGTCGACTGCTGATCTTACAGCATAGGCCATTGGTGTTTTGTTCAGGAAATTTTCCCCAGTGTCCATGTGATCAAGACTCTATACCACTTTTTCTTCTATTAGTTTGAGTGTATCTGGTTTGATGTGGAGGTCCTTGATCCATTTGGATTTAAGCTTTGTACAGGGCAAAAAGAATGGTTTGATTTGCATTCTTCTACATGCTGACTGCATGCTGAACCAGCACCATTTGTTGAAATGCTATCTTTTATCCATTGGATGGTTTTAAATCCTTTGTTAAAGATAAAGTGACCATGGGTGAGTGGGTTCATTTCTGGGTCTTCAATTCTATTCCACTGATCTATCTGCCTGTCTCTGTACCAATAGTTTTTATCACTATTGCTCTGTAATATTGCTTGAGGTCAGGGATAGTGATTCTCCCAGAAGTTCTTTTATTGTTGAGGATAATTTTAGCTATCCTGAGTTTTTTGTTATTCCAAATGAATTTGCCAATTGCTCATTCTAACTCCATGAAGAACTGAGTTGGGATTTTGATGGGGATTGCATTGAATCTGTAGATTTCTTTTGGGAAAACAGCCATTTTTTACTGTAATAATCCTGCCAATCCATGAGCATGGGAAGTCTTTCCATATTCTGAGACCTTCAATTTCTTTCTTCAGATACTTGAAGTTCTTGTCATATAGATAGTTCACTCTCTTAATTAGAGTCACACTTAGGTATTCTCTATTATTTGGGATTATTGTGAAGTATGTTATTTCCCTAATTTCTTTCTCAGCCTGTTTATCCTTTGAGTAGAGGAAGGTTACTGATTTGTTTCAGTTAATTTTTATACTTGGCCACGTTGCAGAAATTGTTTGTCAGGCTTAGTAGTTCTCTGGTGGAACTTTTGGTGTCACTTATATATACTATCATACCATCTGCAAATAACAATATTTTGACTTTATTCTTTCCAAATTGTATCCCGTTGATCTTTTTTCATTGTCTGATTGCTCTGGCTAGAACTTCAAGAACTATATTGAGTAAGTACGGAGAGAGTGGACAGTCTTATCTAGTCCCTGATTTTAGTGGGATTGCTTCAAGTTTCTCTCCATTTAGTTTGGTTTGTTGTATATTGCTTTTAGTAGGTTTAGGTATGGGCCTTAAATTCTTGATCTTTCCCCTGTTTTATCATGAAGGGCTGTTGAATTTTGACAAATGCTTTCTCACTATCTAATGAAATGATCATTTTCCCCTCCTCCCCTCCCCCATTGGATATGCCTTTATTTACATTTCAAATGTTATCACTTTCCTAGTTACCTGTACATAAGCTGCCTATCCCCCCCTCCCCTTCTCTATAAGGGTGTTCCCCTCCCCATCCACTATCCATTATTGCCCCCACCCCTGACAATCCCCTACACTGAGGGTCCAAGTTTGGCAGGACCAAAGGCTTCTCCTTCCATTGGTGCCCAGCAAGGCCATCCTCTGCTTCATATGCGGTTGGAGCCATGGATCAGTATATAGTCTTTGGGTAGTGGTTTAATCCCTGGAAGCTCTGGTTGGTTGGTATTGTTCTTATGGGGCTGTAAGCCCCTTCAGCTCCTTCAATCCTTTCTCTAATTCCTTCAACAGGGTCCCCTTTCTCAATTCAGTGGTTTGCTGTTAGCATTCACTTCTGTATTTGAGAGGTTCTTGCAATGTCTCTCAGGAGAGA
Organism: Rattus norvegicus; assembly: GCF_021556685.1. Taxonomy (NCBI): domain Eukaryota; kingdom Metazoa; phylum Chordata; class Mammalia; order Rodentia; family Muridae; genus Rattus; species Rattus norvegicus. Next base: position 8,969,166 of record NC_141541.1, on the reverse strand, counting down.
TCTCTATCCAGTCTCTGTAAGCATGAACTTCTTAGCTTCATCAATCTTATCTAGTTTTCTTGGCTGTATGTATATGGGACAAATTAGTGCCAGGCTCTGAATGGCTATTCCTTCAGTCTCTGCTCTAAACTTTGCCTCCATATCCCCTCATATGGATATTTTTGTTCCCCTTTTAAAGAAGGAGTGAAGCATCTGCATTTTGGTCATCCTTTTTCTTGAGCTTCATGTGGTCTGTGGATTGAATTTTGGGTAATTCGAGCTTTTGGGCTAGTAGCCACTGATCAGTGAGTGTATACCATGTGTATGTTTCTGTGATTCGGTTACCTCAATCAGGGTGATATTTTCTAGTTCATTCCATTTGCCTATGAATTTCATGAAGTCATTGTTTTTCATAGCTGAGTTGTACTACATTGTGTAGATGTACCTCATTTCTGTGTCCATTCCAATGTTGAAGGACATCTGGGTTCTTTCCAGCTTCTGGCTCTTATAAATAAGGCTGCTATGAACATAGTGGGGCATGTGTCTTTGTTGTATGCTGGAGCATCTTTTGGGTATATGCCCAGGAGTGGTAGAGCTGGGTCCTCAGGTAGTACAATGTCCAGTTTTCAGAGGAACCTCCAGACTGATTTTCAGAGTGGTTATACCAGTTTGCAATCCCACTAACAATGGAGGAGTGTTCCTCTTTCTCCACATCCTCGCCAGCATCTGCTGTCAGCTGAGTTTTTGATCTTAGCCATTCTGACTGATGTGAGGTAGAATCTCAGGGTTGTTTTGATTTGCATTTCTCTGATGACTAAGGGTGTTGAACATTTCTTTAGGTACTTCTCAGCTATTTGATACTTCTCAGCTGACAGTTCTTTGTTTAGCTCTGTACCCCATATTTAGTAGGGTTATTTGGCTCTCTGAAGACTAACTTTTTGAGTTCTTTGTATATTTTTGGGATCATATGTAGGATTGGTAAAGAGCTTTTCCCAATCTGTTGGTTGCCATTTTGTCCTAATGACACTGTCCTTTGCCTTACAGAAGCTTTGCATTTTTTGAGGCCCCATTTGTAGATTCTTGATCTTAGAGCATAAGTCATTGATGTTTGGTTCAGGAAATTTTCCTCAGTTCGCATTGATAACTGGTTTGATGTGAAGGTCCTTGATCCACTTGGACTTAAGCTTTGTACAGGGCACAAAGAATGGATTGATTTGCATTCTTCTACAGGCTGAATTCCAGTTGAACCAGCACCATTTGTTAAAAATGCTATCTTTTTTCCATTGGATGGTTTTAGATCCTTTATTAAAGATGAACTGACCATAGAAGAGTGGGTTTATTTCTGGGTCTTGAATTGATCTGCCTGTCTCTGTACAAATACCATACGGTTTTTATCACTATTGCTCTGTAAAACTGCTTGAGGTCATGGGTGGTGATTACCCCAGAAGTTCGTTTATTGTTGAGTATAGTTATCACTATCCTGGATTTTTTGATATTTCTAATGAATTTGAAAATTGCTCTTTCAATCTTTATGAAGAATTGAGTTGCAATTTTGATGGAGTTTGTATTGAATTTGTAGATTGCTTTTGGCAAAATGACAAAAAGTAATCCTGCCAATCCATGAGCACGGGAGGTCTTTCCATCTTCTGAGATCTTCTTCAATTTCTTTTTTCAGAGGCTGAAAGTTCTTGTCATACAGATCTTTTACTTAAAGTAAAAGTCACACCGAGGTATTTTGTATTATTTGGGACTCTTATGAAAGGTGTCATTTCCCTAATTTCTTTCACAGCTTGTTATCCTTTGAGTAGAGGTAGCCTACTGATTTTAGTTAATTTTATACCCCGACACTTTGCTGAAGCTGATTATCAGGTATAATATTTCTCTGGTGGAACTTTTGGGATCACTTAAGTATACTATCATATCACCCACAAATAGTGAACTTCTTCCTTTTCAATTTGTATCCTTTTGTTGTCTGATTGCTCTGGCTCGGACTTTGAGTATTATATTGAATAAGTAGGGAGAGGGTAGGCAGTCTTGTCTAGTCCCTGATTTTAGTGGGATTGCTTCAAATTTCCCTCCATTTAGTTTGATGTTAATTACTGACTTGCTGTATATTGCTTCTACTATATTTAGGTATGAACCTTGAACTCCTGATCTTTCCAGAACTTTTAATATGAAGGGGTGTTGAATTTTGTTAAATGCTTCCTCAGCATCTAATGAAATGATCATGTGGGTTTTTACCTTTGAGTTTGTTTATATAGTGGATTACGTTGATGGATTTGTGTATATTGAACCATCCCTGCATTCCTGGGATGAAGCCTACTTGATGGATGATCTTTTTGATGTGTTCTTGGTTTCTAATTGCAAGAATTTTATTGAATATTTTTGCATCAATATTCATATGGGAAATTGGTCTGAAGTTCTCTTTGTTGTGTCTTTGTGTGTTTTAGGTAAGTGTAAGTGTGGCTTCATAAAAGAGATTGGGTAGTGTTCTTTCTTTTTCTATTTTTTGAAATAGTTTGATCAGTATTGTTATGAGGTCTTCTATGAAAGTTTGATAGAATTCTGGACTAAACCCATCTGATCCTGGGCTCCTTTTCGTTGAGACCCTTTTAGTAATGGCTTCTATTTCTTTAGGAGTTATGGGGTTGTTTAGATAGTTTATTTGTTCCTGATTTAACTTTGGCACCTGGTATTTGTCTAGAAAATTGTCCATTTCCTCCAGATTTTCCAGTTTTGTTGAATATAGGCTTTTGCAGTAGGGTCTGATTTTTTTTTTTAATTTCCTCAGATTCTGTTGTTATGCCTCCCTTTTCCTTTCTGATTTTGTTAATTTGTATATACTCTATGTGCTCTTAGTCTGGCTAAGATTTTATCTATCTTCTTGGTTTTCTGAAAGAACCAGGTCCTAGTTTTTTTGATTCCCTGTATAGTCCTTTTTGTTTCTACTTGCTTGATTTGAGCCCTGAATTCGATTATTTCCTGCCTTTTACTCCTCTTGGGTGTGTTTGCTTCTTTTTTGTATAGCTCTTAGGTGTGTCTAATGTATGCTCTTTCCTGTTTCTTTTTGGAGGCACTTGTCCGGGATAGACTGCTGGCCTGGGCAAAGCTAGAGCCCTGCCCTGAGCAGATACCAGAGAAGGGCTTGACCTTTACAAAGAAGAAGAACATCTTGTGGTTTAATGATTCACCTTATGTCCTTGGGCATTTCGCAGCACTCCCTCCCCCCGCCCCTGCCCTAAGCTTCAGTTCCTGCTTCAGTTCCTGCTTCAAAGCTTTAAATGCTGTACACTCCTCTCAATAAAGAGACATTGACAAGGACACTGCTTGGTCTTACTCCTCTTTTTCACCGGTTCTCCCACAGATATGGTTCCCCCTCAACCTCAACGAATAACTGAGTCACCGCTGGCAGGGGCAAGTGGCACCTGACATGGGGCTCGAGGTATGGACCATCACCAGATAGAAAAAGAAGTTGAGGACCCTGGGTATTTGTTCAGAAACCTATGCAGATAAAGTGAAAGTAGCTGTGTCGATCTGCTGCTCATCGCCGCATGCTCTCACTGCTCATGCGAGAAAGACATAGCAGGTAACAGTTTTCTGTCTCATTAAGAATTGGCCAAAAACTGTCTAAGGAAGTGGTCTTTATCAAAGACGTTAAGGCTTCTCTCAGGGAAAGGGGAGTAAGTGTTAAGAAAAAGGATCTCGTTAAATTTTTTGTCTTAGTGTCAGAAATTTGTCCTTGGTTTATTATTGAAGGACCAGAAATTAGCTCTTATAGTTGGAACAAGGTTGGAAAGTGTTTAAATGACTTACTGAAAGAAAAAGGATCTGAGGCAGTTCCAATTCAGGAGATAGTGTCTGTGTCTTTGTGTCTTTTTGTCTTTGTGTTTTGTGCGGGCTAAACTCTGGGTCTGTATTTGCTACTCTGGGTCTGTATTTTCTCACGAGTTCTGGAGTTCTGGCTTTGTAGTTGCTCCCATCTTGGACTGAGAGGGAGGCTCATGTCACAAGAGAGATGTGAGTGTGAGCAATAGATGTGCCGGGGCTCACCGATTGTGCTGCCCTGGGAGACGTCCCAGGAGGTGAGGAGGGACCCCAGGGACACCTGGGAGATTCCCATCTGGGTGCTGGTGAGGATTCGGTGATTCTCCTGGATTGGAGAAAAGACCCACACTCCCCGCCATCTGTATTTCCAGAGTGGTCTTTGTGTGTGTGCCTTAGGTCTTTGTTTTGTGTTACTTGTGACTTTGACATTGGGAAGATTCTGGTTGGGAAGGAGGAGTGATGTGGAATCTGCTCCCCTTCATCTCTCTTTAGTGAGGTCATAGAAGCTCCCATCTGAATCAGTTCGGTTTTGTGGCAATCTTGCAGTGGCTGCTTGTTTTTGTTTTTGTGTGCACTTCTGTTTTTTTGTCTGTTAATCTTTGGATTGTCTTTCTATATGACTGAATGCTTTTGCCCTCTTTGGTGGACCTCTATTTTATGGTCTCTCTTCTTGTTTTCTCACCATCCCACTTGAGATGCTTGTTAGTAGCTGTTACAGGAAATCTATAATGCTTACTTGAGAAGTGTGCTTTAGAAACAACAATTTCATGTTTGCCCTGGGTTCCATCGGCATAGGTGTGAGGATAGGCTTGATTTCTATTGCAAATGATGTAACATTGCATATGTTAGTACTCTAACACTTCTTGGGACTGTGCCTCAGGGATCACAACCTATGTAAGTTTAGAAGTCTAAAAGGCAGTCATGACCTTTGTGTGTAAGTTCAGATAGTGTCTAGATTGGAATCCTGATACTAAAGACTTAATAAGACAAAAAAGAGAGTTGAGAATCACTTAATCAATTAAGGCTGAGTCTAGGTGCTGCAAGGGCAGCTACAAGGACATCTGCTGTTGCCCTACAACACAAGGCTTTTGGAGAATTCAGAACTGCCATTGACTTAGATATAAAAAGAGTAAGAAAGACTATTTAGCTGACCTCCAAGAATCCCTAACTTCCCTCTCAGAGGTAGTCCTTCAGAATAGGAGAAGATTGGACCTGATTTTCCTTAAAGAAGGAGGTCTGTGTGCTACACTAAAAGAAGAGTTTTGCTTCTATGTAGACCATTCAGGGGGTAATTAAAGGCTCCATGAGTAAACTTAAAAGGTTACACAAAAGACAGAGAGACAGAGAAGCAAATCAGGGATGGTTCAAGAGCTGGTTTAGTAGATCTCCTTGGATGACTACTCTGATATCTTCCCTTATGGGACCCTTCTTAATTTTGCTTCTGTTTCTGATTATAAGTCCATGTGTGTTAAATAAGCTAGTTACCTTCATTAGAGAAGGAGTGAGTGCTTTCAGATTTTGATGTTACATCAGCAATATCATGTTTTACTAGGTCAAAAAAATCAATATTATGAAGATCCTGAAATTTAGTTCTATGATTAGAACTCGCCACTAGAAGAAGTGGGGAATGAAATGTAGAAGTTTTAAGGTTGCCTCCTACCCCTAGACAAAGGTTCAGAGTAGAAGAAAAAAACTGGTTAGGCCCTGAAATTGTATGTTCCAGGAAGCTTCTCCTAGGATCATAGAATGGGTAATTACATCAGCCGGTTCGGCAACTCTCTCCCAGGAGTAACTGACCATAAAGTTAGATTAAAATCTTAGAGAACAACCTTGAGAAGCAGGAAGCTTCTCCCAGGAACTAGTGGACCATAAAGTTAAACAATCTTGAGAAACAGGAAACTCCTCCTTGTGATTTTTCACTGGTATTCTCTACAATTTCCAATGATGTCCTTCCTACCCCCTTTTCCCCAACAGCAGTTTTTTGGCAGCAATATCCTCTTTACTGGGTACATTTACCTGCCTCCTCAACTAGGGTCCTTGCCACCTGTCCCTTGCTGGTGGCACAAATCATACGTCTTGGAGAACAGTCCCATAAGCTCTTTGGAAGGGACCCCGATGCTTTAATCTTACCCTATAGCCCCTCTCAGGTCGCTTGGCTCAGTCGACATGTAGACAAATCGACAATTAGCCGCATTGCCTTTCAGGGTAAGATAGATAATAATTACCCATCAGATAAGAATTTTTTCACAAAATTACAGTCCCAGTGGTCTTTCCAAAGGTAACATGTGATCGCCCTATGTCTTGAGTCCACCTTATCTTTACAGACAGTTCCTCTAATGGATAAGCTGCATTTTCCATTGATGGTCAAATACAACAGTTCTCTACCCCTTTAGATTCCGCTCAGCTGTTGGAGGTTCAAGCTATCTTTGCAGTATTTCATGCGCTGCCCAATGCACCCTTTAACCTATATACAGATAGCTCATATCTTGCCTTTTCTATCCCCCTGTTAGAAACAGTACCCTATTCGACCTACCACCAATGCTGTCCCCCTGTTTGCCACCTTACAAAAGTATATTCAAAGGCGTTCTTGCCCCTTCTTTATGGGACACATCCGAGCACATACCGGATTGCCAGGCCCGTTGGCTGATGGTAATGATGCTCTTTATTGCCTCACCCAGCTTGTGGCCTTAGCCCAGGGGGCTTCTCTACGCCCCTTACACTTGCCCAAAAAGCACATGACTTACATCACCTTAGTGCACAAACCCTTAGGATTAAATATAAGATCATCCGTGAACCCCCGTGGGCTGGTTCTTGGAGAGCTCTGGCAAATGGATGTCACCATCTTCCCTCCTTTGGTAAATTAAAATATATTCATGACATCATTGATACCCTTAGCGGCTTTATCTATGCATCCCTCACAGTTTTGCCTCAACCTAAGATTGTTAAAACAGATAATGAACCTCTACATGTACGAAGAGAGAACCCATCACCACCTTGACTCTTGCAGTACTCTTAGGCCTGTCAGCTGTTGGGACAGGAACTGGCGTTGCCTACCTGATCACCTCCCAACAGAGTTATTATCAGCTCAGTGCCACCATAGACAGGGACATCAGTGAGCTTCAACAAGGAATAACCTATCTTAAAGATTCAGTCACTTCCTTGGCTGAGGTTGATCTACAAAATAGAAAGGGATTAGATCTTCTCTTTCTTCAACAGGGAGGGCTCTGTGCAGCCCTCAAGGAGGAGTGTTGCTTTTATGCTGATAAGACAGGATTAGTAGGAAACAGCCTACAAAAGTTGAGAAAGTCTACAAAAGAGACAAAGAGAAAGAGAAAAGAGTGAAGTCTGGTATAAAAATTGGTTTTCTGCCTCTCCCCTGCTCACCACTCTTTTACCCAGTATGCTGGGTCCCTTTATAGGACTCCTGCTACTCATCTACTTTGGTCCATGGGTGCTTAGAAAGTTAACTAATTTTATCAAGGCCCAGGTGGATTCAGCTACCAAGCAGGTCTCTGTCCATTACCACCGCCTCCATTGTGAGGAGGCTGAGACAACCGGGGAGTGTGATACTCCCCTTGGGTCGCCCATGGCTGGCCTTGCTTTCTCCACCCTAAATACAGCCTATAACTCAGGCTGGAAAATCAGTCGCTGGTGGAAGTGTCAATGATGGGAATATTATGGTGACACATACCAGGCACACACCTCACCGCTGTGAAGTAACCCTACACAGGATTAGCATGGGTTCATGATCTGGGTTGCCCACTCTCACAAAACACACACGTATAGCCCAGAACGGTGTGTTAAAGCATAAGATTGTTTCTAGCCATCGGGGTGTAGTCCTAACTGCAAGAGTGGCTCATCCATGGCTGCGCTGGGCACTCTGTGAAGCATATCTGACCAATTACAGACCACTACTTCCACCCTGGCAAGAATAATAAAACCTAAGTGAGAGTGCCAGATGTGGGGGCAACCTGTGTAGCCTAAGACACGGGGCTTCACCGACTCCTTATAGGTGCTGGTCTTGGATGCACACCATATAACCTAGACAGACCTTCTTCCCACTGATAGTTAAAGAAAGGGGGAGATGTCCAGAACTGGACTGCTGGACTAGACAAAGCTAGAGTCCTGCCCTGAGCAGATTCCTGAGAAGGGCTTGACCTTTTCAAAGAATAAGAACATCTTGTGGTTTAATGATTCACTTTATGTCCTTGGGCACTTCCCAGTCTCCCCCCGCCCCAAGCTTCAGTTCCTGCTTCAGAGCTTTAAATGCTGTACACTCCTCTCAATAAACAGACCTGGACAAGGACACTGCTTTGTCTTGCTCCTCTTTCTTGCTCGTTCCCCCACAGGTACTCTTCGTCCTCAACCCCCATGAATAACTGAGTCCCCACTGGCAGGGACAGGCACTCAGAGGTATGAGTGTTTCTCTTAGCACTGCTTTCATTATGTCTGATAAGTCTGGGTAATTTTTATCTTCATTTTCATTCAATTCTAAAAAGTCTTTAATTTATTTTTTTTATTTCTACCTTGACTAAATTATCACTGAGTAGATAGATTGTTCAGATTTCATGTGGATGTGTGCTCTCTGTCTTTCTTCTTGTTATTAAAGACCAGCCTTAGTCCTTAGTGATCTGATAGGATGAATGGGATTATTTCTATCTTCTTTTATCTATTGAGTACTGTTTTCGAGAAGGTACCAAGAAGTGCTCAGAAGAATGTATTTTCTTGTGTTTTACGATGAACTACTCTATAAATATCTGTTAAGTCCATTTGGTTCATAACTTCTGTTATTTTCTCTATGTCTCTGTTTAATTTCTGTTTCCATGATCTATCCATTGATGAGAGTGATGTGTTGAAATCTCCCACTATTATTGTGTGAGGTTCAGTATGTTCTTTGAGCTTTAGTAAGGTTCCTTTTGTGAATATAGCTGCCCTTGCATTTGTAGCATAGATATTTAGGATTTGGAGTTCATCTTGTTGGATTTTTCCTTTGATCAATATCAAGTGTCCTTCCTTATCTTTTTTGATAAGTTTTGGTTGAAAGTTGATTTTATTTGATATTAGAATGACTACTCCAGCTTTTATCTTCAGACCATTTGCTTGGAAAATTGTTTTCCAATCCTTTATTCTGAGGTAGTGTCATTGTCCCTGAGGTGTGTTTCCTGTATGCAGCAAAATGCCGGGTTCACTTTATATATCCAGTCTGTTAGTCTATGTCTTTATATTGGGGAATTGAGTCCATTGATGTTAAGAGATATTAAGGAATCGTGATGGTTGTTTTCTGTTATTTTTGTTGTTAGAAGTGCAATTATGTTTTTGTGTCTCTCTTCTTTTGTTTTTATTGCAAGGAGATTATTTTCTTGCTTTTTCTAATGTGGAGTCTCCCTCCTTTTGATGGAGTTTTCCATCTATTTTTTTTTTTTATCTTTGTAGGACTGGAATTGTAGAAAGATACTGTGTAAATCTGGTTTTGTTGTGGAATATGTTGAATTCTCCACCTATGATAATTGAGAGTTTTGCTGGATATAGTAGCCTGGGCTGGCATTTGTATTCTCTTAGGGTCTGTATGACATCTGCCCTGGAACTTCTGGCTTTAGTAGTCTCTGGTGAGAAATCCAGTGCAATTATTATAGGTCTGCCTTTATATGTTACTTGACCTTTTTCCCTTACCACTTTTAATGTTCTTTCCTTTTTTGTGCACTTGGTATTTTGACTATTATGTAACAGGAGGAATTTCTTTTCTGGTCCAATCTATTTGGAGTTCTGTAATCTTCTTGCATGTTTATAGCCATCTCTTTCTTTAGGTTAGGGAAGTTTTCCTATATAATTTTGTTGAAGATAATTACTGGTCCTTTAAGTTTTGAGTCTTCACTCTCTTATATACTTATTATCCTTAGGCTTGATCTTCCCATTGTGTCCTGGATTTCCTGGCCTAGGAGCTTTTTGCATTTTACATTCTCTTTGATGGTTGTGTCAATGTTTTCTATGTCATCTTCTGTCCCAGAGTTTCTCTTTTCTATCTCTTTTATTCTGTTGGTCATGCTTACATCTACAACTCCTGATCTTTTCCCTAGCTTTTCTATCTTCAGGGTTGTCTTCATTTGTTTCTATTTCTATTTTTAAATCCTGAATTGTTTTGCTCTATTCTTTCACCTGTTTGGTTCTGTTTTTCTGTAATTCTTTAAGGGATTCTTTAATGGATTTTTTGTTTCTTATTTAAGGGCTTGTTTAATTGTGTTGTCTTGTATTTTTTAAAGGGAGTTTTTATGTACTTCTTAAAGTACTCCCTCATCTTCATAAATGTGATTTTAAATCCAAGTCTTGTTCTTCTAGTGTGTGTGAATATCTAGTATTTGCTTTGGTGGGAAAACTCGGCTCGGATGAATCCAAATAGTCTTTGTTTCTGTTGCTTAGGTTCCTGTGCTTGCCTCTTGCCATCAGGTTGTCTCTGGTGTTAGTGTGTCTTGTTGTCTCTGACAATGGATTGACCCTCACCTAGGCCTGTTTAACCACTCCTGTAGGCCTGCTTTCTTTCATCAGGATCTGGGAACAGAGAGCTACTCCTGGGTTTGTTCAACCTGAAGCCTCCTGGTGGGTTGTTTGGCACAAAATAGTTGGTCTTAACTCTGTTCTCAGGTGTGTAGGTACTCCTGGCAACTGGCTTTCAGCTCTAGGTGCAGGCAGAAACCCAAAGGTAGTTTTATATAGTTTTCCGAGAAAAAGAGAGTAAGAGAGGTTGTGCAGAGGGTTAAGAACTCAGCAGGCAAGAACTTGCTTATTGTAGACCAGTACCTCATATTTCTTATAGGTTCATTCTTTTCACGTTTTTATGTCCATAAAACACATACTTATCCCAGCCTCATCATCTCATAAATAACTGTGCAGATTTGGAAGAAAAATTTAAATCAAACTATTATAAATATCAGGTCTAACATTAAAACCAGCATTTCTGTAGTTATTCTTATTATTTCTAGAGTCTAGTGATGGAATTAAGAGCCTTGTTGTTTTAAGATTTTAATTGACAAGTCAATCCCATTAACTCCTTGAAGAAATGAAGTATTTATTAATACAGTTAATGTTTGTGTTTTAGCTATCCAGAAGATAGTCCTTGTATATGAGTTATTTTATATATAGTGAGTATCAATAAAGACAAAAAAAATCAATTTCTGCCTAGGTTAAGTTTGCAGTCTCCCTTATAGCTATTTTTTGATCTGATGTATATATGCTCATCAATTTCCTCCACCATCAACTGCTAATTTATTTATTTATTTTTCATTTAAGGCAGAGACCATAAAATATCCTTGCCAAAATCCTAAAGATCATCAACAATGTTTAAAAAGGTGCAAAGCAAGAAATATATAATGTGGAGGGATACTATGGTGATCACTAACGTAAAACTAGCCAAAAATACATGCTTGTCTATGTGAAGGATAGAAACTATCCCAATAAGGCTTTCCTTACAAAATCCAGAAAGATTATGTACTGAGCTCTTATAGCTGCTGCCAAATTTGTCCTGTAACTTCTTTTCCAATTAGGCTCTTTATGTTTTAAAAAGACAGAGAGGACCTTCTTTCTTCCTTCCTTCCTTCCTTTCTTCCTTCCTTCCTTCCTTCCTTTCTTTCTTTCTTCCTTCCTTTCTTTCTTTCTTTCTTTCTTTCTTTCTTTCTTTCTTTCTTTCTTTCTTTCTTCCTGGTTCTTCAAGACAGGGTTTCTCTTTATAGTCCTGGCAGTCTTGGAACTCACCCTATGTGACAGGCTGGCCTTTAACTCACAGAGTTCTGCATGAAGTCCTTGCACCAGTTCAAGAAAATGAAGAGAATCTGATACTGATAAACTTGGAAAATATTTAAAGAAATAATTCTGTCTATTTGTAGTACACAATAGCAAAACAAATACTACTAAAACTAATAATTTGAATATTGCACAGTAATGTTCAATAGAAGTGGTCAATTGCTCATTCTCCAGATTAAAAACTTAGTACACTATATCTACTCTCAAGTGTAGGTAAAAACTTTGCTTATTTTTTAAGGTGAAATAATGAGAGAATGACATAGTCTTCTGTCATGAATTTTCTCAATGATTTTACTCTTTTGCTTGCCCTTTGTAGCCATGCTGGAAGATATACTTGGAATTAATCTTCCCAACTTACATCACTGAAAGTGTCTGGGAAGAATGTAGGGAAGACTACATATGCTTGAACAAATTATTTTGAAACAGTTGACTACAAAGAAGAGGAACCTACAGCTGTAATATATTAAAAATTGTGAAAGGTATAGTTCTGTAGATTTTCAGCATGTTACACACTGTTACATACAATACAAGTACAGCCAGTTGAAAAAGTGGGCAGAGAATTATGCTGCCCAGAAAAATCACACTTGTCATAGATGCACTTGAACTTAATAATGATATATCAATATCAGATATATGTGAAGACCTACATTGGGCCAAATGGAGAAATAGATTGCTGTAGGAAATGGGGCTAAGAATTAGAGTGAGAGCAAACTATCTTCAGATGTTTTATAATCATGTATGATGGCACAGCCAGGAATCAAAGCAACTTCTACCAATAATCAGGGCTCTAGGTACCCACTTCAAACCACAAACTTCTACTGCTGCTGACTTTATGGATTGGGAAAAGTATTGACATAAAAATGTAAAACAAAATAATAAATCTTGAAAAATGTTCTGATTTTGGTAAGATGTTTAGCGTCAATAAAGTGAATTATATTAATGATTATTTTCATAGTATGCAGAAAGACATTCTGCATACTTATTTTTGGTTTTAGGAAAAATAAAGAGGAGTTGATTATCAATACTATAATTTTTAAAAGAAATTTTATATTATGTAAATACTATGGAAAATGAGCTGTGTCATAATACTAGCAATTAGATACAGTTTTCATAATGTAATATTAAGTACACAATTATACTCTCAAATACAGCTAAGAAAATTGATAATTTTTATTAATAATGTATTTTCTTTCTTAATTCACATACATTTACTGTCTATCCCATGCCAACTAGGGAACGATAGATATTTAAGTAGGTGTGGTCTTTTGTGGTAAATTTTCTACTTAGTTAAATGAAACTAGATCTAATGTTATCTCATACTATCGGAGATTAAGGTGACAGGAACTTACGCAGTGCAGTAAGGTAAAGTGGTGTGAGTCCATAACCAGGTAGATCAAGGAGAAGTTAACAATAATTGCCATGGTTCCAGCAAGGTGACTCAGCAGAATGAGAAGCAAAGCCTTGCTTTCCTTCCTTCTTTCATTTTTCTTCCATGGTATTACTGCCAGTCTTTTCTGTGGGAGCCAAGTCAACCCGATCATTTTGCAATTAGACACACAGATAATATAATTGTGGAAACCATTTTGCTAGGTGTATCGTATCATAATGTGATGTTGTATACATTAAGCATATATATATTGTATTTATCAGTTAACCTTTATTAAGGTTTAGAAAATAATTGAAGTGAAAATGAGCAAAATGTATATGTATATTTTATTATGGCAAGGTGAAAGGTATTATTTGGTTTTCAGAGTTTTTAGATGTTTATTATTTATTGTTCCTGCTTGCTTAGAAGCTATAATGTTGTTGATATTCATATGGATGATAAATCATAGCGTTTTAATTTGCCTTCTTTTAAAAAATAAGAGCAATCATTCTATTTCTATATGGGATGGAGAATATGGCACAAGATTTGCTCCAAGTTAATTTTATCTTGGAAGGATAACTGTACAAGTTTTTATATTTTGGACATTGAGGAAAAAAAGTTCTTTGTGAACTTTGTGAACATACACGCACATAATATATTTATTATGCTGTTTCTGATAGCCTTACAGACCTTTTTCTGAATGCATAATTTCTTTCCAGTGGCTGTTCATGGACACAAGTACTGTGTATTATTGTTAAAGTGGAACAATAAATAACACAAAAATAAAACCAGAAGCAAAAGCACAGTTACTTGTTTTCTCAGGGTATGATATGAAGTGTTGACTTTAATAAACCAACTCATCAGATCTGAATTTGAAATTGTGAAACAAGGACAAATAAGCCACTGTGCTCCATATGTGAATGAGTAGCAGGAGCAGGGCACAGTCTGCAGATGCAGAGGCAGAAGAATGAAAGGTCTCCTGTACATCATCGCTAGCAGTATTCCTGCACAAAGCATACTTGGGTTTTCCATCAACTGCACTGCTTTCTACATTGGACTGATATTTCAGTTTTCCTAAAGCCTTATCTTATGTGTACCCTTGTTAGCTTCTTGCGTACTTTCCTTCATCCTCTTGGTTTGAGGATGTATCTATTAAAATATAAATGAGAATTTAATAATTTGTTTTTCTGCTTAAACATGTCTGAATCAGTGGTATTTCTAACACTTAAAATTTACTTATTCCTGGTCCAGAAAGCCACCCTAAATATCTGAATTTTTCCCAAATGTGCTTTATTACAAATATTCTTAAAATAGAAGTCTAAATTGCTGTTTTGCAGTTGAAGTGCTAATCCTCACCAAGCAAGGGAGACATACTGCCTTTAGAGAAGGGAAGGTATTCTTAGTTGACATTCTGAAGTGAGTTAAGAAAGGGGCTATTTCTCCCTGCACCCAAATCCCATGGGAGGGAGAGCTAGACCTTCAGAGGGGCAGACACACCTGGGAAGCCAGAGGAGACTACTCTCTGCCCACATTTCTGACTCTAGAGGAAAATGCCTAGGCCATCTGGGCTCCCTGTGCACAGGATCCCAAGCGAAGGCAGGGCAGGCCCTTCTGGTTGCTGCTCTCATGGAGAACTGACACCCAGCTCTGAGGAGCGACTCCAGGCCTGAGACCAGAGGTAAGACCACTCTTCTGCTCCAAGTGAACTGCCTGGTGGACTCAGGACACGCAGAGGCAAAATTCCTCTGGGACCAGGCACTTCTGGTTTCTGGCTGAGGCCCGAACCTCGCTCATCCCAGCCCACAGCTTCCTACTCTCAAACCCCAAGGGAGAGAGAGCTCAGTGCCCAGACAGGTGGGCACTCCTGAGTCTGCAGGGCAGGAGAGACCTCCAGCACTGCCCACAGTTGCCCACATCCCTGGCCCAAGAGGAAACTGTATAGGGCCTCTGGGAACAGGAAGATAGGGGCACTCAACACTGCTGTTCATACACCACACGGATCCTAAGGGACCCGGTCAAAGAGCTCCCTGCACCCAAATCCCAAGGGAGAGAGAGCTAGACCTTCAGATGGGCAGACACGCCTGGGGAGCCAGAGGAGACTACTCTCTGCCCACATTTCTGACTCTAGAGGAAATCACCTAGCGCAATCTATGCCCCCTGTGCACAGGTCCCAAGCGAAGGCAGGGCAGCCACTTCTTATTGCTACCCTCACTGAGAGCTGACACCTCACTCTGAGGAGCACCTCCAGGCCAGAGACCAGAGGTAAGATAAAATTTTATGCTCCAAGTGACCTGCCTGGTAGACTCAGGACACATGCCTATAGGGACACCTGAAGACCAGTAGACAGGAATGACTACACGCCTGGAAGCAGAACACTCTGTTCCCATAACTGGCTGAAAGAGAACAGGAAAACAGGTCTACAGCACTCCTGACACACAGGCCTATAGGGCGGTATAACCACTGTCAGAAATAGTAGAACAAGGTAACACTGGAGACAATGTGTTGGCAAGAGACAAGCACAAGAAAACAAGCAACAGAAAACAAGACTACATAGCATCATCAGAGCCCAATTCTCCCACCAAAGCAAACACTGAATATCCAAACACATCAGAAAAGCAAGATCTAGATTTTAAATCACATTTGATCATGATGATAAGGACTTCAAGAAAGACATAAAGAACTCCCTTACAGTAAAATGCAGGAAAACACAAATAAACAAGCAGAAGCTTATAGAGAGGGAATACAAAAATCCCTGAAAGAAGTATAGGAAAACATAATCAAACAAGTGAAGGAATTAAAAATGGAAATAGAAGAAATAAAGAAAGCACAAAGGGAGACAACCCTGGATATAGAAAACCAAAGGAAGAGACAAGGAGCCATAGATACAAGCATCACCAACAGAATGCGAGAGATAGAAAGAGAATCTCAGGAGCAGAAGATTTCATAGAAATCATTGACACAAATGTCAAAGATAACGTAAAATGGAAAAAGACACTTGCCCAAAACATACAGGAAATCCACGACACAATGAGAAGATCAAACCTAAGGATAATAGGTATAGAAAAGAGTGAGGACTCCTAACTCAAAGGACCAGTAAAAATCTTCAACAAAATCATAAAAGAAAACTTCCCTAAACTAAATACAGAGATGCCCATAAACATACAAGAACTCCAAATAGATTGAATCAGAAAAGAAACTCCTCCCATCACATAATAGTCAAAACAACAAGTGCACAAAATAAAGAAAAAATATTAAAATCAGTAAATGAAAAAGGACAAGTAACATATAAAGGCAGACCTATCAGAGTTACAACAGAATTCTCGCCACAGACTTTAAGATTTTTTTTTTTATTAACTTGAGTATTTCTTATATACATTTCGAGTGTTATTCCCTTTCCCGGTTTCCGGGCAAACATCCCCCTCCCCCCTTCCTTATGGGTGTTCCCCTCCCAACCCTCCCCCCATTGCCGCCCTCTTCCCAACAGTCTAGTTCACTGGGGGTTCAGTCTTAGCAGGACCCAGGGCTTCCCCTTCCACTGGTGCTCTTACTAGGATATTCATTGCTACCTATGAGGTCAGAGTCCAGGGTCAGTCCATGTATAGTCTTTAGGTAGTGGCTTAGTCCCTGGAAGCTCTGGTTGCTTGGCATTGTTGTACATATGGGGTCTCGAGCCCCTTCAAGCTCTTCCAGTTCTTTCTTCGCCATAGACTTTAAAAGCCAAAAAATCCTAGGCAGATGTCATATAGACCCTAAGAGAACACAAATTCTAGCCCAGGTTACTGTATCCAGCAAAACTCTCAACATAGATGGAGAAAACAAGATATTACATGATGCAACCAAATTTACACAATATCTTTCTACAAATCTAGCCCTACAAAGGATAATAAATGGTAAAGCCCAACACAAGGAGTCAAGCTATACCCTAGACAAAGCAAGAAACTAGTTGTTTTGCAACAAAACAAAGAGAAGACAAGCACACAAACATAATATCACATCTAAACATGAATATAACAAGAAGCAACAATGACAATTCCTTAATATCTCTTAGCAACAATGAACTCAATTCCCCAATAAAAAGACACAGATTAACCAACTAGATATGCAATGAGGACCCAACATTTTGTAGCCTTCAGGAAACACACCTCAGAGACAAAGACAGATACTACCTCAGAGTAAAAGGCTGGAAAACAACTTTCCAAGCAAATGTTCTGAAGAAGGAAGCTGGAGTAGTGATTCTAATATCAAATAAAATCGATTTTCAGCCAAAAGTCATCAAAAAGATAAGGAAGGACACTTCATATTCACCAAAGGAAAAATCCACAAAGATGAAATCTCAATCTTAAACCCCTTACTAAAGTTCAAAGCACACATTTCACCTCACACAATAATAGTAGGAGATTTCAACACCCCACTCTCATCAATGGACAGATCATGGAAACAGGAATTAAACAGAGACATAGACAGACTAAGAGAAGTCATGAACCAAGTAGATTAACAATATTTATAGAACAATCCATCCTAAAAAAAAAAGATATACATTCTTCTCACCACCACATGGTACTTCCTCCAAAATAGACCATATAATTGGCCATAAAACAGGCCTCAACAGATACAGAAAGATAGAAATAATCCCATCCATCCTATCAGACCACCGCGGGCCAAAGCTGGTCTTCAATAACAATAAGGGAAGAATGCCTACATATACATTGAAGTTGAACAATGCTCTACTCAATGATAACCTGGTCAAGGAAGAAATAAAGAAAAAAATTAAAGACTTCGTAGAATTTAATGAATATGAAGGCAAGGCATACCCAAACTTGTGGGACACAATGAAAGCTGTGCTGAGAGGAAAACTCAGAGATCTGAGTGCCTGCAGAAAGAAACAAGGGAAAGCATATATCAGCAGCTTGACAGCACACCTAAAAACTCTAGAACACAAAGAAGCAAACACACGCAGGAGGAGTAGAAGGCAGGAAATAACCAAACTCAAAGCTGAAATCAACCAAGTAGAAACAAAAAGGACTATACAAAGAATCAACAGAACCAAAAGCTGGTTCTTTGAGAAAATCAACAAGATAGATAAACCCTTAACCAGACTAACGAGAGGACACAGAGAGTGTGTCCAAATTAACAAAATCAGAAATGAAATGGGAGACATAACAACAGAGTAAGAGAAATTAAAAAAATCATTACATCCTACTACAAAAGCCTATATTCAACAAAACTTGAATATCTGGAGGAAATGGACAATTTCCTGGACAGATACCAGGTACAGAAGTTAAATCAGGAACAGATAAACCAGTTAAACAACCCCATAACTCATAAAGAAAGAGAAGCAGTCATTAAAAGTCTCCCAACCAAATACAGCCCAGGTCCAGATTGGTTCAGTGCAGAATTCTATCAGACCTTCATAGAAGACCTCATACCAATATTATCCAAACTATTCCATGAAATTAAAACAGATGGAGTGCTAGCGAATTCCTTCTATGAAGCCACAATTACTTTTATACCTAAATCATACAAAGACCCAACAAAGAAAAAGAGCTTCAGACCAATCTCTCTTATGAATATCAACCCAAAGATACTCAATAAAAGTCTTACAAACCGAATCCAGGGGCATATCAAAACAATCATCCACCATGATCAAGTAGGCTTCATTCCAGGAATACAGGGATGGTTTAATATATGGAAAACCATCAACGTAATTCACTTATATAAACAAACTGAAAGATAAAATGACATGACCAATTCATTAGATCCTGAGAAAGCCTTTGACAAAATTCAACTCCACTTCATGATAAAAGTCCTGGAAAGAACAGCAATTCAAGGCTCATACCTAAACATATTAAAAGCCATATACAGCAAACCAATAGCTAATATTAAACTAAATGGAGAGAAACTTGAAGCAATCCCACTAAAATCTGGGACTAGACAAGGCTGCCCACTCTCTCCCTATTTATTCTATATAGTTCTTGAAATCCTAGCCAGAGCAATCAGACAACAAAAGGAGATCAAAGGGATACAGATTGGAAAGGAAGAAGTCAAAATATCACTATTTGCAGACGATATGATTGTATAATTAAGTGATCCCAAAAGGTCCACCAGAGAACTACTAACCTTGATAAACACCTTCAGCAAAGTGGCTGGGTATAAAATTAACTGAAATATATCAATAGTGTTTCTATACACAAAAGAGAAACAAGCGGAGAAACAAATTATGGAAACGACACCCTTCACAATAGTCCCAAATGATATAAAATCCTTTGGTGTGACTTTAACCAAGGAAGTGAAAGATTTGTATGATAAGAACTTCAAGCCTCTGCAGAAAGAAATTGAAGATCTCAGAAGATGGAAAGATCTCCCATGCTCATGGATTGTCAGTATAAATATAGTGAAAATGGCCATTTTACCAAAAGCGATCTAAGGATTCAATGCAATCCCCATCAAAATACCAATCCAATTCTTCAGAGAGACAGAAAAATTTGCAAATTCATCTGGAATAATAAAAAACCCAAGAGAGCTAAAACAATCCTCAACAATAAAGGGACTTCCAGGGGAATCACTAACCCTGAACTCAAGCAGTATTACAGAGCAATAGTGATAAAAATTGTATGGTATTGGTACAGAGATAGACAGATAGACCAGTGGAATAGAATTGAAGAACCAGAAATGAAACCACACACCTATGGTCACTTGATATTTGACAAAGGAGCCAAAACCATCCAATGGAAAAAAGATAGCATTTTCAGCAAATGGTGCTGGTTCAACGGGAATCAGCATGTAGAAGAATGTAGATCGATCCTTTCTTATCACCCTGTACAAAGCTTAAGTCCACGTGGATCAAGGACCTCCACATCAAACCAGATACACTCAAACTAATAGAAGAAAAAGTGGTATAGAGTCTTGATTACATGGGCACTGGTGAAAATTTCCTGAACAAAACACCAACGACTTATGCCCTAAGATCAAGAATGGACAAATGGGATCTCAAAAAACTGCAAAGCTTCTGTAAGGCAAAGCACACTGTTGTTATGACAAAACAATAACCAAGAGATTGGGAAAAGATCTTTACCAATCCTACAACTGATTCAGGGCTTATATCCAAAATATACAATGAACTCACGAAGTTAGACTGCAGGGAGACAAATAACTCTACTAAAAAATGGGTTTCAAACAAAACAAAAATAAGCTAAACAAAAATTCACAGCTTAGGAATTCTGAATGGCTAAGAAGCAGCTAAAGAAATGTTCAACATCTTTAGTCATAAGGGAAACTCAAATCAAAACAACCCTGAGATTCCACCTCACACCAGTGAGAATGGCTAAAATCAAAAACTCCGGCAAAAGAAGATGCTGACGAGGATGTGGAGAAAGAGGAATACTCCTCCATTGTTGTTCGGATTGGAGACTGGTACAACCATTCTGGAACTCAGTCTGGTGGTTCCTCAGAAAATTGGACATTGAACTACCTGAGGACCCAGCTATACCTCTCTTGGGCATATACCCAAAAGATACCCCAACATACAACAAAGAGACATGCTCCACTATGTTCATAGCAGCCTTATTTGTAATAGCCAGAAGCTGGAAAGAACCCAGATGCCCTTCAACAGAAGAATGGATACAGAAAATGTGGTACATCTACACAATGGAATATTACTCAGCTATTAAAAACAATGACTTTATGAAATTCATAGGCAAATGGAGGCAACTGGAAAATATCATCCTGAGTGAGGTAACCCAATCACAGAAATACTGACATGGTATGCACTCATTGATAAGTGGATATTAGCCCAAATGTTCAAATTACCCCAAATGCACAGAATACATGAAACTTATGAAGGACGACCAAATTATGAATGCTTCATTCCTTCTTTAAAAGGGGAACAAGAATACCCTTTGAAGGAAATAGGGAGGAAAAGTTTAGAACAGGTGCTGAAGGAACGCCCATTCATAGACTCCCCCACGTGTGGCCCATACATTTACAGCCACCAAACTAGATAAGATGGATGAAGCAAAGAAGTGCAGGCCGACAGGAATCAGATGTAGATCTCTCCTGATAAACACAGCCAGGATATGACAAATACATTAGGCGAATGCCAGCAGCAAACCACTGAACTGAAGTGGGATTCATAACCACTCATTCCCCTAATGAAGAATAACAAAGTCCAACTTCGTGTAAATGGAAATCTCAATGGAATTTTCCCCAGAAGGGACAGAAGAGCAGCACTTTAACATCCTCTGATTGGTTTACTGAACAATTTCATTCCAGACTGTAGTGAGTGTGTCAGGAGTTATTGTGAAATTTAAATTGCCTATTTTTTTCTAAATCCTATTAAGTATAGAAACACTTTAGAAGACAAAGAATGCCACATTCTGATTTTTCCTTACCCCCATTTTCCATGTAGAAGATTGTTATGATAATGTGAACACACTTTGAATGTTTCAGCCCCTGCATGAATTTCCTATGTATACCACGACACCAGCAGAAGAACAGAAAAATGGTGTGTAAGTATAAGGGGAATGATGGTGTTCTGAAAGGAGAATTTCAAAAGGTGTTTCTGATTCTTAGTGGCTTTTACAGAATTGTCAGCTGTGACTTAACCTGAGTAGAAAAAACATGGAGGAAGACCCTATACAAGAAACTAAAACTATTGTTCAATATAATTGTGGAAGGCCTGAATATTACTGAGGCATTGGGAATGTTATACTGTAATGTAATACTTACCAACTCTCTGTTCAAAATAAAAGATACTTTCTGGGCTGGTGTGAGGAGTGATCAATGCCATAATTTCTGGGAGAAAGAATAACAAAACTAGAAAGTCTGGGACCAACAGAGACCTGCCTTGCTTTTTAACATAATCAGTGGCACAGACCATAGGAATAACAACTCATAGCGTGGGGTTAATGCAATCCTCCAAAGACACGTATTCTGCTGTTGTGATACAGATAACCTAGACAGTGGTGGTAAAATCCTGAGCACTGAAAGGTCAAAGCAATCTTGAGTTAGATGTGAGTAGGCTGAAAAATAGCTCAAAGTTGAAAAGTTTATGCACTTTGTATCTAATCTGATAAAACCTGGCAGACTTATTTTTCCTAAGAGAAGACTTTTTTTAACAAATATTTTATTGAAAGCTCACTCTGATCTATAGAAAATTCTGTGCTTTCCCTCAGATTTCGACATTTTAGTTAGCACTAGTGTCTATATAACTATTTGTTTTATTGGCATTGTTCTAAGAGTAAAAGTACTATTTAATGTGCATATAAAGTCCTTGCACTATGATCCAGGTCATTTTGGCAGCACTTTCAACTCTTAAAGCCACAACTTAAGCTAGTAATCTTGCTTGAAAGAGTTGGTCCAAGCATTTAGTATACTAGCATATGTTGAGATACGATTCACCTGGAGTTTACACTAACAAATGATGAAGTAATTACAGGAACATGTGGACATCAGTTGGTTCTTTGCAACATCCATTAAGTAATTCAATATTGTTTAGCTTTTGTTGTTGTTTAATGGTTTGGTTTTCTTTAATTGTTATTTTATGTAAGATTAGAAAATTAAGCAAAATACAGATTATATATTTCATTTAAATAAGGTGACAATTAGATAATTTTCTAACCTTCATAACTTGAAAGAAAGAGAGAGAGAAAGAGAGAGAGAGAGAGAAAGGAAGGAAGAAGGATAGAAAGGAACTTCAGACATTTTTGAATTATTTAGTGTGTGCCCTCAGTCATTTAACTTTTCCTTCATAGTCACTCAACTTTTACCAACATCCTTCAAGGTTTAATTTCATGTTGATGCTCCTTGCTTTAGATCCTTGTCCAAAATAAAGACTTTGTAACATTTCAAAGTACTGCTTATGTAAGATATCTACATTTTCAGAATGACATTTTGAGTTACACATTTTAAAACAGTTCCATATGCACATAAATAATCTTTGGAGTTGACATTTCAATTTGAATGATTTTTGTGTTTTGAGTTTTTAAAATTTCATTACATTTTTTTATTTCTCTCTCTCTCTCTTTGTGTGTGTGTGTGTGTGTGTGTGTTTGTGTGTGTGCGTGCCTGTGTATGTTCAAGCAGATCATGGTTCACATCTGGAAGTCAGGGCAGCTAGGAGGTGTCAATCATCCAGTTGTCTCCTTCCTCCACGGAGCTTGCAGGAATCAAAGTCAGGTTGTTAGCCCTATTTTTTGATATTCATGAAATCATATTATTGTGTATTTCAAACTGTAATTAAATAATTTATGTAGTCCAGAATGTCTGTTAACTAGTGACAAGTATCCTTTTACTGTGCTAAGATTTTAGACCTGCACCACCACAACTGGCTTCCAAGTTGTGTATGAGCTATCTTAGAGTAATTCTGAAACTTAGGAAATACTCATCTTTAATGTTGTGAATAATTATGAACTTTTTATATGTACGCTAGAAAATATTTTAATTACAGTGCAAACAAAATATGGATAAAAGGTATTTAACATATGAGATGTATTTCCTGGAACTGATATGGACAATAGACATATATCAGGATGTATGTTAAAGGATTTGAGCAGTTTGAATTGGAGTTGGATACTTCTTGTAATTGACCTATTATACTTAGAAGAACCCAATTGTAACCCATTTGTCAAGAGAATGAGTCGAAATTAAGAGAAATTATGGAATTCCTTGCAATATTTTTCTAGTATCCAAATTATTAACTGAATATCAGAGAAGCATCTGTAAGAGGAGAAGCAGATTTGGTATTGAGTGAACATTTACTGGCATCCACACCAAATGACGATCTGAAATGCAGAGAATCTTACTGTAGGTGAGTCATCTCAAGTTAGTCTCTAGTGAACCAAGTTTCTTGCTGCAGTGTGTTAGCACAATGAGTTGTTTAAAAAGCTTTAATGAGCCCATTACAGACAAGCTGGTATCAGAGATGCCCAGATCCCAATAGCAAACTGGCATCTAGCAGTGCCTGGAGACTTGATGAAATCACATAACCATTCAGACTCAGTTTTTGCAGTATTCCTAGTTCAATAACTTATAGGAACATCTGTTTGGAAGTGAGCAATTCTTACTGTACACTGTGTAAGGCAATGGAGTTTCAAGGTTCCATGCTGCTGTCTAAAAATAAAAATCTATAAAAACAAATAAGACACTTTATCTGATTAATTAGAATAGATGCCACATGTGATCCTAGATAATTATTTGCGTCTGCCCGGGAAACAGTACTTAATGTAACATGCCAAATCAGCAGTCAGAATGTTGCAACTTTTGTATAAACTAATAATATTTAAAATAATTCACATTTAAAGTTAGTACCAGTTGATTATTTAGAAGAAAAATGATAAAACGGCGCTTCACAGACTCATGGCAACTCTTCCTACTCTGCCTTTTAAGTGCAGGAATTATGGACAAGAAAGAACATGTCTGTTTAAATGTTTTAGAATCTTTCTTAAATATATTTTGAATGTTTCATTATATTGCAAGAACAGGACTAATTTTTTTCCTTGGTTTACTTATTTGATAATTCCAGGAGCTCACTCATGATAACCATGAACTCACTGTGTCAACAGTGCTGATCTTGAATTTCTGATTTCTTCCTCCACCTTCCAAGAGAATATTGGCATGCATGTCTACCCAGGTTATGTTGGAAACTGAATCCAAAGCTTTGTGCATTCTAGACAAACCCTCAATCAACTATCCTATATGTCTAGTCCCTTGTGTTTTATTTTGCTTCAGTGAACTTGAGTAATAAAACCAAGTACAAGTTATCAGCAACAACCTGAAGACATATCATATGGTCCTGTCAATCTCTGACAAATTAATAAGCAGTGAAGATGCTCTGTTGTAATTGAGTGACAACAAATTCCTATTACTGACATATTTATTTACTTATAGAAAAATAAGTTTATTTAAGATGAGAATGATATGGCATATTATCTTTTACTTTATTATGTATATATGTGGCTATGCATTTAAGACAGAGCATAATTCTGGGGCTAATTCTTATCTTTCATATTCACATGGGTTCCAACAATGGAGCTCAGGTAAACAGATTTGAATCACAGGGCTGTTCTAGGTGAGCCTTTTTGAAAACCTGAGATGGACAGTTAAAAATGTTCTCTAAAAGGAGATCATTAGCACCTAATGTTCATTATTTGGTCTGAGGATTTCTTGGTTATATACTACTTTTCCAAAAAAATCCTTCAAGACACTTTCTTCAAAGTGGTCAGAAGTGCAGAAAGAGCATACTAAGTCAAACACTACACAGTGACATACTTTACATCAAGATGACCGCAGTCTAGAGTTATGGGGAAAATTTCAAATACCTGGTGTCAGCTTTGCCTTTTCTTTGCAATATGATATTTTTATTCAGTCCTCTGGTCATAGAAAAGCAATGAGTCTTTGTAATCATCATGACCCCCAAACACTTTAATTTCTCCACCTCCAACTTGAGCAAATATTGAATTAAATGGAAGGTAAATGAGAGTCTACAGAAGAGGTTAAATTGCTAATGTGTTTTTCTGCATGTATAGGACAGATCAAGAAAGTTTATAGGAATAATAATATGTTTATTTGTTATAAATTTCAATTTTATATTGTTCACAAGGTTCTGTGAATGTCACAATCTAAACAGGACCCTGAAACACAGCTCTAGAACCTTTTATTTTGTTTTGTATTGTGGTTGTTTATTAGAAGACAAGCATCTGAAAATTTAGAAGTTTACATTAGTCCTGCTTCATTCTTGGTTCATAGGACACTCAAGCCTTCACATACCCTCAGACCTGGATTCTGTGAAATAGGTTAGGTAACTCATGAAAGAATGACCAAGAGGGCTGACCAATTAAAGTTACAGGACACACAGGACACACAAATGGGTAAATAGATTCTAATAACTTAGAGAATGGTATCTTCCCAGCTCTAGCACTGATTAAGTCTTATTATACACATAAAAGTTGTGTGTCTTTTTTCTGGGTACTGAATGATCAAGCATCAGTTAAAAGCCCCTTACTGAGATTAAATATTTTATATAACATGACCTATCATCCTCACCTACATGGGTCATATGGTAAGACATAAATTCAAAATATAATTTATATTTCAAAAAGGCTATATTTTCAAGTGTTAACAGTGCTTAATTATATTACCAAAAATGGACTGCACTCACTTTTTATGTTTTCCAAAATTATGTTATATGTTTGTTTAAGAGAAATTCTAACTTATAGCCTTTAATTTTAGTTCATTAAACTGCCGACTATTTTCAAAGTAATGAAGAAAGAAAATTGTTTTCATGTTGGAAAAGGTTGAAATGATAGTAAAGCTCTTGCTATGATATAAAGTCTCACTAAACTAGCAGGTACTTGTGAAAACATGGATAAAATTACCTTTCATTATACTTGAAGCTTCCTTTCTCAGACTTCTTTCATCTGCTTCCCAGAGCTACTAGGCAACCTTCAGTACCAAAGCCTGTGGCATATTGACTCTTATAGATGTTTTATACAAGCATCTCATGGAGTCACCGGAAATTCACTTGCCTTGGTGTTTTAACAGATAAGAAATACCTTCTGAGACTGATCTGTATATTTTCCCCAATATATTTTGCCAACATGGACAAAACATGACACCTAGTAAAGATGGTAATGTATTTGGTCTGTTGATTTTAAAAAATATATTCTGCTAAGCCCAGATAGCAACTTACCAGTTTTCTACAGCGTAGTTTTTCCTTGAGGCACATGTGAGGTCACCGAGCTGCCATGTTCCCTGTTAGAGGTGAAGGAATTGTATCGATCATTTCTTTGTCTGTCATGGATAGCAGAATCACACATATAGATTGGGATATGCTAGGGTGACACACGGTATCAGACAGAGGGGGAGTGCTCAAGCTCTAGGTCAGTCAGGCAAATATGTAGTTCATCATTTTCTGCTTATGAGAAGAAGCATTCAGGCTTCTTTTTCATTGTTCTTGGATATGTGAATTCAGACCCAGGAAAGGAAAATCACCTGATAGTAACTGTTATCCCTTCTCAGAATCTGGATTCAATTAAAGGAATACATGGCGGAATTTATTATAGGTAAACAAACTGTTATTTCAGAAATTGAAGATTATTAAGACTATTGCTATAATTTATTAAAAATTTATTTTATTTTGATTTTAAGTGTGATGATGTCTTTCCTTCATGGAAGAGTGTGCACAAGATGTGTGCAATACCTAAAGAGGCATGGCATTTGAAGACTTGTAATGGGAGTTACAGATAATTTTGAGACCATGAATGCTTCTGGAAATAAAACCCAGGTCCTGTGGAAGAATAGCCAGTCCTCTCAAACCTCATGCAACCATCTCTTTAACATTTTTAAATGATCTCAAAATCACTTCCTATCTATTTACCTTCTAACTCTGATATTTATACAATTATTTCTGGCACTCTATGCCATACAACATCTAAGGCTTGACATGGTATATGAAACAAAATATAGTCACCATTGTTCTCTTGTTGCTGACAGGCTTTGGGATTTAAAAGTATAAAACAATACAATACAATTAATCAAAATAAATATGTCAGATTACCAGTTCTATGGAGAAAAATAATATAGGTTAAGCAACAAAAGACTATTCACATGTAAGAATTTTTGCTGTGTTATTTAAGTATAAAAGATAAATCCTATAAAGAGATGTTTGGGAAAAAATACAATTACTATGTTAATGATAAAATAAAACATTATGTTACTGATGTGGAAGCATGCAGACCAATATAAATATCTGAGAAAGTATGAATAGGAGGATTAAATGGAGAGAGAAAGGCAAGATTGACTAAAAGAAGGACTACAGGGAAGGGTAGATAGCATCTAAGGGTCATTTGAAGGTTCATATAGAAACAACTAGAAGAGAAGCAGCAAATGTGTATGTGGATATTTTATCAAACTTAGTATTTTGTAGTTTCTTAAGTAGGTTACATAGACCTACATGGTCAAACATTAGGTGCCATGTTTATGTTTATGTATATGTATTCACACACAGACACAGACACATGCACACACACACATATATGTATGAAAATATATGTATATGTATATATACATATATATGCCTGCATATATGGAAGATTATGAAAAAGTAGTTGAGCTATTGTCTACCTTGACTGACATTCATGGTACTGAAGGGTACTCTACAGGTAATCAACCCATGCCTTACAGTGCTAAGTGTCAAAGAATCTGAGAATAAATAAGCGAAGGGCCTAGAGGAAAGCCAAATACTACTGCTTTGTTAAAGGACATAAAACAATAAAATGACTCCTAATGACATCTGTCGAGGCATACCCATAGATCAGTGTTCACTCAGCCATTGTCAGAGACTGTTTCTTCTGCAGGAAATGCGAATTATTTTACACTCACAACTGGTCAATGTGGGAATAGCCTTGGAACACAAAGTTTTAAATTTGATCTCGTCATCAAACTCTTTTTCTTGGAACTCATTGAACAATATGGAAGAACAGGCAGAAAGATTTCATGAACAAATGGGGATAAATGACAAGACTGACACATTGGACTGGTGCACAAAAATAGCCTGTGAGTCACAGGTCTTTGCTGGTTCAAGCAAGGTAGATTACAATGGTGAGAGGGGAAGTGAACACAAGCTCTCATCACTACCCAAGAATCTAGTTCCAGTTGATTAATACTATCAAATAAATATTAGATTTCTCGAGTGGGGTCTCCCTGGATCCAGAAACAACATCTAAAGGTAGTCTGTAAGCGCAGAAGTAGTTGGTCAACACAAAACAAACAACAATAGAAAATGTTATTTGGAGATTTTTATTTGTTAGTTTCATCTTGCTTTATTGAGCTTTTTAATTTTCTTTCTCATGTATATTACAATTTCCAATTTTGTGCTTTTATTGTACACATGTCTGTGAAGGAGATACACACACAGAATGAGAGAGAGGGATTGAAAGTGAG
This sequence comes from Rattus norvegicus, assembly GCF_021556685.1. Lineage (NCBI taxonomy): Eukaryota > Metazoa > Chordata > Mammalia > Rodentia > Muridae > Rattus > Rattus norvegicus. The sequence continues at coordinate 8,940,269 of NC_141541.1, read as the reverse complement.
AGAGAGAGAGAGAGAGAGAGAGAGAGAGAGAGAGAGAGAGAGAGAGATTTTTATTTGTGTTTTTTTTATGTTTTTTTCATGCTTATTTTTTGTTTGTGTGTTAATTTTATAAAGAAAGAAGGCATGGAGTTGGAACAATAAGGTGTCAAGGAAGGTTCTGGGTAGATTTGATGTAGGGGATCATGATCAGAATATATTGTATAAAGATTATTTTCAGCCTTCTGGTCTTCATCTGCGTCCTGACCTAGGGCTGTACCACAGTCCTCTGACACAAAATCTGCCTGCAGAGAGCTGGTCTGCCAAGAGCATCCTCCTTCCTAAGCCCTCAGCCTACAGATGGGACCCTACCTTTTCTCCATTGATTGTCCAAAGAAAGACCCGCCAGGAGTGCACACAGTTCTGGAACTGCAGGGCAGCCTGGGGCAGGACCCTTCTGGTTTCAATCTGTGCCCAGAGCTGGGGTTGTTTCACAGTCCTCATACCTAAAAGCTGCCTGCAGAGAGCTGGTCTGCCGGGGCTCTTTTACTCCAAAGATCAAAATCTCACAGGCTAACAGGCATATAGGAGGGACAAGCTCTAATCAGGGATAACCAGATTGTTAGAAGGAAGCACAAGAAAATAAACAAGAGAAACACAAACTACAGGGTGAACTACCCAGTTCTCCCACCAAATCCAATATTGGGTATCCCAACATACCTAAAAAGCAAGATTTGGATTTACAATCCCATCTCATGATGATAATAGAGAACTTTGCGAAGGACATAAATAACTCCCTTAAAGAAATACAGGACAATTCAGGTAAATAAGTAGAAGAACTTAAAGTAGCCAGGATTTAAAAATGGAAATAGAAAGAATAAAGAAATAACAAAGGGATCCAACCCTGGAGATAAAATCCTAGGAAAGAGAACAGGAGTCATAGACTCATCACCGATAGAATACAAGAGATTGAAGAGAATTTCAGGGACAAAGGATACTATAAAAAACATCCACATAAGGATAAAAGAAAATTAAAAAACAAAAGGCTCCTAACCCAAAACATCCAGGAGATATAGGACACAAGGAGAACACCAAACCTAAAAAAAATAGGTATAAAAGAGAGCAAAGATTCTCAACTTAAGGGGCCAGTAAATATCTTCAACAAAATTATAGAGGAAAACTACCTTAAACTAAAGAGAGAGATGCCCACGAACATACAAGAAGCCTATGTAACTCCAAACAGATTGGACCAGAAAAGAAATTCCTCCTGTCACATAATAGTCAAAACACCATATACAGAACACAAAAAAGGAACATTAAAAGCACTGAGGAAATAATGTCAAGGAACATATAAAAGCAGACCTGTTAGAATTACATGAGACTTCTCAACAGATGAAAGCTAGAGAATCCTGGACAGATGTCATACCAACCCTATGGGAACAGCAAAATGCCAGCCGAGGCTACTATATCCAGCAAAACTCAATTACCATAAATGAAGAAACCAACATATTCCATGACAAAACCAAATTTACACAATATCTGTCTACAAGTCCAGCCCTTTGAAGGATAAGAGATGGAAAACTCCGAGACAAGAAGGTAAACTACATCCAAGAAAAAGCAAGAAAGTAATAGTCTTGCAACAAACCAAAAAGATGATAGCAAGACACACATAATTTCAGCTCTGACAACAAAAATTACAGGAAGCAAAAATCACTAGTTCTAAATATCTCTTAACTTCAATGGACTCCATTTCCAATAAAAAGAAATAGACTAAAAGACTGGATATATAAACAGGACACAGCATTTTGCTGCAGAGAGAACACATAGCTCAGTGACAAAGATACGTACTTCCTCAGAGTAAATGGGTGGCAAAAATTTTTTTCCAAGCCAATGGTTCAATGAAGCAGGCAAGAATAGTTATTCTAATTCAAATAAAATTGACTTTCAACCAAAAGTTATCAAAAAAGATAAGGAAGGACACTTAATGCTCATCAAACTTAAAATCTAACCTGATGAACTCTCAATTCTAAACATCTATGGAGCAAGTGCAAGGGCACCAACACTCATAAAAGAAACTTTACTAAAGCTCAAAGCATACATCACACCAAACACAATAAGAGTTGGACACTTTAACACACCACTCTTATCAATGGACAGATCATGGAAACAGAAACTAAACAGAGACACAGTGAAACTAACAGAAGTTATGAACCAACTTGATTTAATAGACATCTATAGAAATTTCATACCAAAATATAAAAATATAACTTCTCAGCAATTCATGATATCTTCTCAAAAATTCACCATTTATTTAGGTCCCAAAAAAGGCCTCAATAAATATAAGGACATTGAAATAATCCAATGCATTGAATCAGATCACCACGGACTAAGGATGATCTTCCATAACAACATAAACAGCAGGAAGCCCACATGCACATGGAAGGTAAACAAAGCTTTACTCAGTGACAACTTGGTCAAGAAAGAATTAAATAAATTAAAAACTTTTTAGAATTTAATGAAAATGAAGGCAAAACATACCCAATCATATGGAATACATGAAATCAATGCTAAGAGGAAAACTCATACCTCTGAGTGCCTCTAAACAATAATTGGAGAGAGTGTAAACTAACAGTTTGACAGAGCACCTGAAAGTCCTAGAACAAAGGAAAGCAAATTGACCCAAGAGGAGTACATGTTAGAAAATAATCAAACTTAGGGCTGAAATCAACCAAGAAGAAACAAAAAGAACTATACAAAGAATCAAGAAAACCAGGAGCTGATTCTCTGAGAAATCAACAACATAGATAAACCCTTAGCCAGACTACCAGAGGGCAAAGAGAAAGTAACCAAATTAACGAAGTCAGAAATGAAAAGGGAGACATAACAACAGAAACTGAGGAAATTCAAAGAATCATCAGGTCCTACTACAAAAGCCTATACACAACAAAACTGGAAAATCTGAAGGAAATGGACAATTTTCTAAACAGATACCAGGTGCCAAAGTAAAATCAGGATAAGTTAAACCATCTAAACAGTCCCATAACCCTTAAAGTAATAGAAGCAGTCATTGAAAGTCTCCAAATCAAAAAATGCACAGGACAGGATGGATTTAGTGCAGAATTCTATCAGTCCTTCAGTGAATACCTAATTCCAATATTCTTCAAATAATTCCACAAAATACAAACAGAAGAAACACTACCTAATTTGTTCTTTGAACCCATAATTACACTTGTACATAAACCACACAAAGACCCTACAAAGAAAGAGAAATTCTGACCAATTGCTATCATGAATATCAATGCAAAAATACTCAATGAAATTCTTGCAAACAGAATCCAAGAACATATCAAAACAATCATTTGCCATGATCATTTAGGCTTCATCCCAGGGATGCAAGGATGTTCAATGTAGAGAAATCTATTAATGTATTCCACTATATAAACCAAGTAAAAGAAAAAAAATGATCTTTTCATTAGATACTGAGAAAGCATTTGACAAAATTCAACACTCCTTCATGTTAAAAGTCTTGGAAAGGGCCCATAAATACACATAGTAAAAGCAATATACAACAAACCAATAGCCAATATGAAACTAAATAGAGAGAAACTTGAAGCAATACCACTAAAATCAGGAACTAGACAATGCTACCCACTCTCTCCATAACTATTCAATATAGTACTCAAATTCCTAGTCAGAGCAATTAGACGTCAAAAAGCGATCAAATGGATACATATTGAAAAGGAAGAAGTCAAGTTATCACTATATGCAGATGATTAGATAGTATATGTAAGCGACTCCAAAAATTCCACAAGAGAATTCCTACAGCTGATAAACAAATTCAGCAAAATGGGTAGATATAAAATTAACTCAAATAAATCAGGAGCCTTCCTCTACTCAAGGTATAAATGGGCTGAGAAAGAAATTAAGAAAATGACACTATTCACAATAGCCACAAATAATATAAAAATACCTTGTTGTGACTCTAACCAAGCAAATTAAAGGTCTGTATGACAAGAACTTCAAGTCTCTGAAGAAAGAAATTGAAAATCTCAGAATATGGAAAGCCCTCCCATACTCATGGATTGGCAGGTTTAATATAGCAAAAAATGTCCATCTTGCCAAAAGCCTCCAACGATTCAATGCAATCCCCATAAAAATTTCAGTTCAATATTTCAAAGACTTTGAACATCTTGCAAATTTCTTGGAAATAACAAAAACCCAGGATAGCAAAAACTATTCTCAACAATAAAAGAACTTCTGGAGGAATCACCATGCCTATTTCATGCTGTATTTCACAGCAATCGTGATAAAAATTGCACATTTGTGCGGACACAGGCAAGTAGATCAATAGAATAGAATTGACAACCCAGAAATAAATACACACACATCTATGATCACTTGATCTTTGGCAAACCATCCAATGGAAAGGAGACAGCATTTTCTACAAATAAGGCTGGTTCAACTGGAGGTCAGCATGTATAAGAATGCAAATTGACCCATTCTTTTTTTTTTTTTTTTTTTATTAACTTGAGTATTTCCTATATACATTTCGAGTGTTATTCCCTTTCCCGGTTTCCGGGCAAACATCCCCCTCCCCCCTCCCCTTCCTTATGGGTGTTCCCCTCCCAACCCTCCCCCCATTGCCGCCCTCCCCCCATAGACTAGTTCACTGGGGGTTCAGTCTTAGCAGGACCCAGGGCTTCCCCTTCCACTGGTGCTCTTACTAGGATATTCATTGCTACCTATGGGGTCAGAGTCCAGGGTCAGTCCATATAGAGTCTTTAGGTAGTGGCTTAGTCCCTGGAAGCTCTGGTTGCTTGGCATTGTTGTACTTTTGGGGTCTCGAGCCCCTTCAAGCTCTTCCAGTTCTTTCTCTGATTCCTTCAATAGGGGACCTATTCTCAGTTCAGTGGTTTGCTGCTGGCATTTGCCTCTATATTTGCTGTATTCTGGCTGTGTCTCTCAGGAGCGATCTACATCCGGCTCCTGTCGGTCTGCACTTCTTTGCTTCATCCATCTTGTCTAATTGGGTGGCTGTATATGTATGGGCAACATGTGGGGCAGTCTCTGAATGGGTGTTCCTTCAGTCTCTGTTTTAATCTTTGCCTCGCCCTTCCCTGCCAAGGGTATTCTTTTTCCTCATTTAAAGAAGGAGTGAAGCATTCACATTTTGATCATCCGTCTTGAGTTTCGTTTGTTCTAGGGATCTAGGGTAATTCAAGCATTTGGGCTAATAGCCACTTATCAATGAGTGCACACCATTTATGTCTTTCTGTGATTGGGTTAGCTCACTCAGGATGATATTTTCCAGTTCCAACCATTTGCCTACGAATTTCATAAAGTCGTTGTTTTTGATAGCTGAGTAATATTCCATTGTGTAGATGTACCACATTTTCTGTATCCATTCCTCTGTTGAAGGGCATCTGGGTTCTTTCCATTTTCTGGCTATTATAAATAAGGCTGCGATGAACATAGTGGAGCACGTGTCTCTTTTATATGTTGAGGCATCTTTTGGGTATATGCCCAAGAGAGGTATAGCTGGATCCTCAGGCAGTTCAATGTCCAATTTTCTGAGGAACCTCCAGACTGATTTCCAGAATGGTTGTACCAGTCTGCAATCCCACCAACAATGGAGGAGTGTTCCTCTTTCTCCACATCCTCGCCAGCATCTGCTGTCACCTGAGTTTTTGATCTTAGCCAATCGCACTGGTGTGAGGTGAAATCTCAGGGTTGTTTTGATTTGCATTTCCCTTATGACTAAAGATGTTGAACATTTCTTTAGGTGTTTCTCAGCCATTCGGCATTCCTCAGCTGTGAATTCTTTGTTTAGCTCTGAACCCCATTTTTTAATAGGGTTATTTGTTTGCCTGCGGTCTAACTTCTTGAGTTCTTTGTATATTTTGGATATAAGGCCTCTATCTGTTGTAGGATTGGTAAAGATCTTTTCCCAATCTGTTGGTTGCCGTTTTGTCCTAACCACAGTGTCCTTTGCCTTACAGAAGCTTTGCAGTTTTATGAGATCCCATTTGTCGATTCTTGATCTTAGAGCATAAGCCATTGGTGTTTTGTTCAGGAAATTTTTTCCAGTGCCCATGTGTTCCAGATGCTTCCCTAGTTTTTCTTCTATTAGTTTGAGTGTGTCTGGTTTGATGTGGAGGTCCTTGATCCACTTGGACTTAAGCTTTGTACAGGGTGATAAGCATGGATCGATCTGCATTCTTCTACATGTTGCCCTCCAGTTGAACCAGCACCATTTGCTGAAAATGCTATCTTTTTTCCATTGGATGGTTTTGGCTCCTTTGTCAAAAATCAAGTGACCATAGGTGTGTGGGTTCATTTCTGGGTCTTCAATTCTATTCCATTGGTCTATCTGTCTGTCTCTGTACCAATACCATGCAGTTTTTATCACTATTGCTCTGTAATACTGCTTGAGTTCAGGGATAGTGATTCCCCCTGAAGTTCTTTTATTGTTGAGGATAGCTTTAGCTATCCTGGGTTTTTTGTTATTCCAGATGAATTTGCAAATTGTTCTGTCTAACTCTTTGAAGAATTGGATTGGTATTTTGATGGAGATTGCATTGAATCTGTAGATTGCTTTTGGTAAAATGGCCATTTTTACTATATTAATCCTGCCAATCCATGAGCATGGGAGATCTTTCCATCTTCTGAGGTCTTCTTCAATTTCTTTCCTCAGTGTCTTGAAGTTCTTATTGTACAGATCTTTTACTTGCTTGGTTAAAGTCACACCGAGGTACTTTATATTATTTGGGTCTATTATGAAGGGTGTCGTTTCCCTAATTTCTTTCTCGGCTTGTTTCTCTTTTGTATAGAGGAAGGCAACTGATTTATTTGAGTTAATTTTATACCCAGCCACTTTGCTGAAGTTGTTTATCAGCTTTAGTAGTTCTCTGGTGGAACTTTTGGGATCACTTAAATATACTATCATGTCATCTGCAAATAGTGATATTTTGACCTCTTCTTTTCCGATCTGTGTCCCTTTGATCTCCTTTTGTTGTCTGATTGCTCTGGCTAGAACTTCAAGAACTATATTGAATAAGTAGGGAGAGAGTGGGCAGCCTTGTCTAGTCCCTGATTTTAGTGGGATTGCTTCAAGTTTCTCTCCATTTAGTTTAATGTTAGCAACTGGTTTGCTGTATATGGCTTTTACTATGTTTAGGTATGGGCCTTGAATTCCTATTCTTTCCAGGACTTTTATCATGAAGGGGTGTTGAATTTTGTCAAATGCTTTCTCAGCATCTAATGAAATGATCATGTGGTTCTGTTCTTTCAGTTTGTTTATATAATGGATCACGTTGATGGTTTTCCGTATATTAAACCATCCCTGCATGCCTGGGATGAAGCCTACTTGATCATGGTGGATGATTGTTTTGATGTGCTCTTGAATTCGGTTTGCCAGAATTTTATTGAGTATTTTTGCGTCGATATTCATAAGGGAAATTGGTCTGAAGTTCTCTTTCTTTGTTGTGTCTTTGTGTGGTTTAGGTATAAGAGTAATTGTGGCTTCGTAGAAGGAATTCGGTAGGGCTCCATCTGTTTCAATTTTGTGGAATAGTTTGGATAATATTGGTATGAGGTCTTCTATGAAGGTTTGATAGAATTCTGCACTAAACCCGTCTGGACCTGGGCTCTTTTTGGTTGGGAGACCTTTAATGACTGCTTCTATTTCCTTAGGAGTTATGGGGTTGTTTAACTGGTTTATCTGTTCCTGATTTAACTTCGATACCTGGTATCTGTCTAGGAAATTGTCCATTTCCTGAAGATTTTCAAATTTTGTTGAATATAGGTTTTTATAGTAAGATCTGATGATTTTTTGAATTTCCTCCGAATCTGTAGTTATGTCTCCCTTTTCATTTCTGATTTTGTTAATTTGGACACACTCTCTGTGTCCTCTCTTTGGTCTGGCTAAGGGTTTATCTATCTTGTTGATTTTCTCAAAGAACCAACTTTTGGTTCTGTTGATTCTTTCTATGGTCCTTTTTGTTTCTACTTGGTTGATTTCAGCTCTGAGTTTGATTATTTCCTGCCTTCTACTCCTCCTGGGTGTATTTGCTTCTTTTTGTTCTAGAGCTTTTAGGTGTGCTGTCAAGCTGCTGACATATGCTCTTTCCTGCTTCTTTCTGCAGGCACTCAGCGCTATGAGTTTTCCTCTTAGCACAGCTTTCATTGTGTCCCATAAGTTTGAGTATGTTGTATCTTCATTTTCATTAAATTCTAAAAAGTTTTTAATTTCTTTCTTTATTTCTTCCTTGACCAGGTTATCATTGAGTAGAGCATTGTTCAATTCCCACGTATATGTGGGCATTCTTCCCTTATTGTTATTGAAGACCAGTTTTAGGCCGTGGTGGTCCGATAGCACGCATGGGTTTATTTCTATCTTTCTGTACCTGTTGAGGCCCGTTTTTTGACCAATTATATGGTCAATTTTGGAGAAAGTACCATGAGGAGCTGAGAAGAAGGTATATCCTTTTGCTTTAGGATAGAATGTTCTATAAATATCCGTTAAGTCCATTTGGCTCATGACTTCTCTTAGTCTGTCTACATCACTGTTTAATTTCTGTTTCCATGATCTGTCCATTGATGAGAGTGGGGTGTTGAAATCTCCCACTATTATTGTGTGAGGTGCAATGTGTGTTTTGAGCTTTAGTAAGGTTTCTTTTACGTATGTAGGTGCCCTTGTATTTGGGGCATAGATATTTAGGATTGAGAGTTCATCTTGGTTGATTTTTCCTTTGATGAATATGAAGTGTCCTTCCTTATCTTTTTGATGACTTTTAGTTGGAAATTGATTTTATTTGATATTAGAATGGCTACTCCAGCTTGCTTCTTCTGACCATTTGCTTGGAAAGTTGTTTTCCAGCCTTTCACTCTGAGGTAGTGTCTGTCTTTGTCTCTGAGGTGTGTTTCCTGTAGGCAGCAGAATGCAGGGTCCTCGTTGCGTATCCAGTTAATCTATGTCTTTTTATTGGGGAGTTGAGGCCATTGATATTGAGAGATATTAAGGAATAGTGCTTATTGCTTCCCGTTATATTCATATTTGGATGTGAGGTTATGTCTGTGTGCTTTCATTCTCTTTGTTTTGTTGCCAAGACGATTAGTTTCTTGCTTCTTCTAGGGTTTAGCTTGCCTCCTTATGTTGGGCTTTACCATTTATTATCCTTTGTAGTGCTGGACTTGTAGAAAGATATTGTGTAAATTTGGTTTTGTCATGGAATATCTTGGTTTCTCCATCAATGTTAATTGAGAGTTTTGCTGGATACAGTAACCTGGGCTGGCATTTGTGTTCTCTTAGGTCTGTATGACATCAGTCCAGGATCTTCTGGCCTTCATAGTTTCTGGCGAGAAGTCTGGTGTGATTCTGATAGGTCTCCCTTTATATGTTACTTGACCTTTTTCCTTTACTGCTTTTAATATTCTTTCTTTATTTTGTGCGTTTGGTGTTTTGACAATTATGTGACGGGAGGTGTTTCTTTTCTGGTCCAATCTATTTGGAGTTCTGTAGGCTTCTTGTATGTCTATGGGTATCTCTTTTTTTAGGTTAGGGAAGTTTTCTTCTATGATTTTGTTGAAGATATTTACTGGTCCTTTGAGCTGGGAGTCTTCACTCTCTTCTATACCTATTATCCTTAGGTTTGATCTTCTCATTGAGTCCTGGATTTCCTCTATGTTTTGGACCAGTAGCTTTTTCAGCTTTACATTATCTTTGACAGTTGAGTAAATGATTTCTATGGAATCTTCTGCTCCTGAGATTCTCTCTTCCATCTCTTGTATTCTGTTGGTGAAGCTTGTATCTACAGCTCCTTGTCTCTTCTTTTGGTTTTCTATATCCAGGGTTGTCTCCATGTGTTCTTTCTTGATTGCTTCTATTTCCATTTTTAATTCCTTCAACTGTTTGATTGTGTTTTCCTGGAATTCTTTCAGGGATTTTTGCGATTCCTCTCTGTAGGCTTTTACTTGTTTATTAATGTTTTCCTGTGCTTCCCTAAGTGTGTTCATGTCTTTCTTGCAGTCCTCCAGCATCATGATCAAATATGATTTTGAAACTAGATCTTGCTTTTCTGGTGTGTTTGGATATTCCATGTTTGTTTTGGTAGGAGAATTGGGCTCCGATGATGGCATGTAGCCTTGGTTTCTGTTGCTTGGGTTCCTGCGCTTGCCTCTCGCCATCAGATTATCTCTAGTGTTGCTTTGTTCTGCTGTTTCTGACAGTGGCTAGTCTGTCCTATAAGCCTGTGTGTCAGGAGTGCTGTAGACCTGTTTTCCTCTCTTTCAGTCAGTTATGGGGACAGAGTGTTCTGCTTTCGTTCGTGTAGTTTTTCCTCTCTACAGGTCTTCAGCTGTTCCTGTGGGCCTTGTCTTGAGTTCACCAGGCAGCTTTCTTGCAGCAGAAAATTTGGTCTTACCTGTGGTCCCGAGGCTCAGGTTTGCTCGTGGGGTGCTGCCCAGGGGCTCTCTGCAGCGGCAGCAACCAGGAAGACCTGTGCCGCCCCTTCCGGGAGCTTCAGTGTACCAGGGTTTCAGATGGTCTTTGGCTTTTTCCTCTGGCGTCCGAGATGTGTGTGCAGGGAGCAGTCTCTTCTGGTTTCCCAGGCTTGTCTGCCTCTCTGAAGGTTTAGCTCTCCCTCCCACGGGATTTGGGTGCAGAGAACTGTTTATCCGGTCTGTTTCCTTCAGGGTCTGGCGGTGTCTCTGGCAGGGGTCCTGCCGCTCCCCCACGGGAGCCCAGAGGCCTTATACAGTTTCCTCTTGGGCCAGGGATGTGGGCAGGGGTGAGCAGTGTTGGTGGTCTCTTCCGCTCTGCAGCCTCAGGAGTGCCCACCTGACCAGGCGGTTGGGTCTCTCTCTCACGGGGTCTGGGAGCAGAGAGCTGCTGCGGGCCGGGATCCGCGGGTGTGGGACTTCCGGTAAACACAGAACGTGCCTGGTCCTAGAGAAATTCTGCTTCCGTGTGTCCCAAGCTCACCAGGCAGCTTTCTTGCAGCAGAAAATTTGGTCTTACCTGTGGTCCCGAGGCTCAGGTTCGCTCGTGGGGTGCTGCCCAGGGGCTCTCTGCCAAAATTGACCCATTCTTATCTCCCTGTAAAAAACTACAGTTCAAGTGGATCAAGGACCTCCACACAAAACCAGATACACTCAAACTAATAGAGGAGAAAGTGGGGGAAGAGCCTTGAACAGGTAGGCACAAGGGAAATTTCCTGAAAAGAACACCAATGGCTTTGGCTCTAAGATCAAGAATTGACAAATGGAACCTCATAAAAATACAAAGCTTCTGTAAGGCAAAAGACACTGTCAATAAGACAAAACAGCAACCAACAGATTGGGAAAATGTCTTTACCAATTCTACATCCAATAGAGAGCTAATATCTAATATATACAAAGAACATAAGAAATTATAATCCAGAGAATCACATAATCCTATTAAAAATGGTTTATTGAGCTAAACAAAGAATTCTCAACTGAGGAATATTGAATGGCTGGAAGCACCTAAAAAATATTCCACATCCTTAGTCATCAGGGAAATGCAAATTAAAACAACACTGAGGTACAACCTAATACCAGTCAGAATGGCTAAGACCAAAAATTCAGGTGACAGTAGATGCTGGCAAGGATGTGGAGAAATAGTAACACTCCTCCAATGTTTGTGGGAATACAAGCTTGTACAATCTCTCTGTAAATCAGTCTGGTGGTTCCTCAAAAATTTCAAATTGCACTACCTGAGGACCCCGCTATTCTTCTCCTGGGCACATACCCAAATGATGCCCCTACATACAACTAAGACACATGCTCCACTATGTTCATAGCAGCGTTTTCTATAATAGCCAGAAGCTGGAAAGAACCCAGATGCCTTTTAACAGTGGAATGGATACAGAAAATGTGGTACATCTACACAGTGGGTTACTACTTAGCTATTAAAAGCAATGACTAAATGAAATTCTTAGACAACTGGATGGGACTAGAAAATATCACCCTGAGTGAGGTAACCCAGTCACAAAAAAACCCAAACCAAAACAAAACAAAACAAAAAAAAACACACATGGTATTTACTCACTGATAAATTGGTATTAAAACAAAAGCTTGGAACACCTAAGGAAGAATGCACACATAATATGACGTCTAACAAGAAGGAAGATCAAAGTACGAATGGTTCATTCCTTCTTAGAAGGAGGAATAAACAGGGGGGAATACAGGGACAAAGAAAGGAGAAGGGACTGAAGTAAAGGTCATCCAGAGACTGCCCCACCTGGCTATTCATCCCATATGTATTCACCAAATCCAGTCACTATTGCTGATACCAAGAAGTGCTTGCTGACAGGAGCCAGATATGGGTGTCTTCTGAGAGGCTGTGCCAGAGCCCTAATGATACACATGAAAATGGTTCCAGACAACCATTGGACTAAACTAGGTGACTCCAATGGAGCAGTTAGAGAAAAGACTGAAGGAGTTGAAGCAGTTTGCAACCCCAATGGAAGAACTACAATATCAACCAATCAGACTCCGCCAGACCTTCCAGGGACTAAACCACCAACCAATGAGTACACAGGGAGGGACCCATGACTTTACTCACATTGTCCAGCATTAATAGGAGTAAAAGCCTTTTTTTCCTGTGAAGGTTTAGTTTCCCAATGAAGGGTAATGTCAGTGTGTTGAGTTTGGAATGGGTTCAAGTGGGAGCATCCTCATAGAAGGAGTGGGATGGGTGAGGGTTATGGGAGGGGCGGGGAAGGGGATAACATTTGAATTGCAAATACATTAAATATTTCAGAAAAATTATTTTCAATTAAAATAAAGTGGAAAATGTGAAAAAAATCAGTCTATCAGTTCATAGAAGGAATTTGAATACCTTAGATTTTACCCAGTGCATGTATGTTTCAATGAGAATGGCCCCAAATATTTCTAAATTGCATGATCAGTCCTCAGTTTAAGGAGTAACTAGCATTTATGCTCTTATGTTATAGGTACAGAATTGGAGAAGATGTATCACTGGCAGTGGGTTTTTAGTTTTCAAAATTATGTACCAAAGGCAGATAATTGTCTCACAACCTGCCTGATGCCAATAGACTAGGTCATAATGCTCTCAGATACATCTCTATCACCATGCCTATTCACTTCTTACTTTGTTGATTGTGGACTAAACCTCTTTAACTGTAAGCAAGTTTAAATGAAATAAAATGCCTTTTTAAAAATAAAACTTGCTTTGCTCAAATATCTCTTCTAAACCCAACTTTAATTTCCCTAAATAAAAATGTATAAGCCTTTTCTCAGAAGTTGCCACATCTACTGCTCAGACTTTCTAAAGTGGAAATTGAGAGTCAGAGAACACAGTCAGTCTATCACATTAGAAGTTTAGGAAATCCCTGAGGACAATAAATCTTCTTAAGTATCTATCAAGTGTTGGAAAACTGATCCTTTGTTAACTGAACTTTGACACAAATTGTATCACCATGAGATTACCTGTGATTCACAAAGATGATAACATGACACAACTTTACTTACTAGGAGATATTGTACCAGAATCAAACGGTCACAATGGAACAACATTAAGGTAGCGATGATTGCCCAAAGAGACACTAATATTATTCATGGTCAGTTTGCAAGAATAGGTAGTCATAACATACAAGGTTTGTATGATGTCTATCATCATGAGACAAATGGGATACTTGTTGGCAAATGTTACACATTTAGCATTCACCTATAGTTTCCATGGTGGATTTACAATAGCTTTAAATGCTCCATAACTATTGGTCTAGTTCATAATGGTGTGTGTATTGACAGATCAGAATAGATATTGAAGTGAGGTAGAGTTATCAGGACTTGCTTATTGTTGTTATTTTGAAGTTTCTTTAAAAGTAATTTGATTGCTGTGATGCTTATAACAGTATTAACATGAGATCTACACCAGCCTGTCCAACCAGCAATGATTTGTTTTCATATTTTATTGCACTAGAGAAAGCATTAATGTCCTAGTCTGCAGGTGTTTGAGCAGGATATTATGTGATTCCACCACACGCCAAACATCAGAAACCTACATCAAACCTCTTCTGTGTAAATAATGACTGTGGCAAAGGTGTCAATTTCTAGACTAGTCCTCTATGCTAAATGACCCTTATCACTATAATTAATTCTTTCTGATTTCCAGTGATCTGATGACCTTAGGATTTCTTTCCTTATTTCTTTCTAAGGGGCCTTTCTACATTCATATCCAGCTAAAACTGTAAAGGAATCCTGTCAAATTGCACCTGTCTATATATCAAAGGATCTGTCCTCCCCAAACTGATTCCCTGCATTCATATGTCCAAGTCCTCTGGGCTAAGAACTGTCCCATAACAGCTGGAGAAACCACAAGACACTTAGAGCTCATTCTTCTCAGTAATCATTTTCCTCTGTTGCTGGTTATAGAGTTTTTGACACAGTAAATTCATACTATCCTACTTTATGATTTTTCTTTGTGAAAAAATATAGCACCTTTGCTCCATTTTGACTGAAATGAACTTTTCCCTATCTTTTACAAAGCTATTCAATAACCAACTTTTTTCTCAGAACATGATGGATCTAGGAGTAGTGAAGGACCCGTGTGTTTGGGATTGAAAACAATGATAACAGGATTTGTCTATAACATTATTCAAGAATTTGGTGCTGGTGCATTCTTTGATGTATATATGTAGTTATACTTTTTAGTGTCTTGATGACTATATGAGAATATAGGTTTCAGAATCTCAGCTTTAATTACTAGAATGATACAGCAAAGAAGATTAGATCTTTCTTAGAGTATGTTAAGACTTCCAGTACCATTGCAGGAAACTCTGTGACTTGAGCTTGATTTCTGTGTCTGCTTTGTCTTCCTTGGCAGGCACAGTTTTTTTGCAATGAGATGAAGAAATTGCAATAGGAGCCAGGAACAGCCTCAGTATTCAATCTTTATCCTGATAGACCATAGTTTTCAGATAAATGACAAGGAAATACAGCCAATTCATTTATTGGGTTTTTCCATATACCTTTTAGTTAAGATATTTGATATAGCAGATACAAGTGACTCACTCACTTCTCCAGATTAACACCTTTCTCTCTTGATATTGATGTTTTTAAATAACTACACTCCTTTAATGGAGATATTTCTCTGAGTGAACTTTAAGGTTTATTTCTTCAATATCTCTACTTCTTTTCAGGATCCCTGTTCCAAATGATTATTCTTGAAACGTATTTTGTTATAGTTCAGACTGTGAGACACTGTGAACTGCCTTTGCAGTGTTTAATTCTTGTTTATGAACTCCTATACATTTTGTTCAACATTTGACCCATTTTTTTGTTCTCAATACTGTATTGTAAATCTACGAAGTAGCATTTTGTTTATTAATCTTTAAGGATGTACAATAAAATATGAGGAGAAAATGGGGAACTAATTAGTTGCGTTTAAGGACTTGTATACCCAAAAAGCACCACAAGCTCTAAGTTATATATCACACACCTATCTACTTGAATAACTCATGTTGTGACTTTGAAATCGCAGACTGAGAAATGCAAACTCAGTAAGGATAAGCACGACATACAGTCTTTGCTTAGTTCTTTAAATCTGTAAGCATTTCTTTTATGTTCCCATTTCACATAAAATCTAGCAAAAATTACCTTATTATTTGTATATATTTTGCTTTGAATAGTAACATTAGGACTGATTCTCATCAAAGTAATTATGAATATCTAACATATAAATGTGGCTACATTTTATTAACTAATTTAAATCCCATCCTGCTTTAAGTAAGCAATATTAACATTCTGTAATACTTCTATGTAAATGTATTAGTAAACTAAATCAATAATTTGTCAACATTTGTTATATGTATAATTTATTAGTTTCTACATCTTACTTTCTTTTCATGTAAAATATATTAAATTTTTCTAATACTAGACAATATTTTATCTTTTAATATTGCCTCATGTTTTTCTATTGTTGAAAATATTTTCCATTAGGTGTTATAAATAACCATTGAAATCCATGTCCATGTAGCATATTTACATATGCTAATATATAGCTTTTTGTGTTGTGTTGGGCCCATTTACCTTTCAGTTTAAGAATCAGTAATTTAATTTGCAAAATTACTACTAAGTATCATGTCTATTCCACACTCGGTCTTACTAAGTTTAAATAACCCTGTATTTAATCCAGAATTTTGGTTTGATTGATATTGCCATGCATACATAAAATTCCCAATTCATGACTATCTAGCTCCTAAGAAAAGTGAGAAATCCAGCATTCACATTGTTGGAGCAAGTTCATAGAATATAGAAATAAGAGATGAAAATGGTCTCCGAGTTGAGCTATGCTACACAACTACCTGTCCCAGATATTTCCTTACAATAATCATTACTAATGAGACCAACTGACACCTTTGTATATAAAGTATGCATAACATATAGATGAGTCTTTTTTTTTCATTTGGAAGAAGAAAGAATTCTTCAATGAGAACAGGAATCTATTTAAATAAATGATTTCATGCTTCTGTTGGGGACAGCCTCACAGCCTTATTATAGTCCTAATAGGATCATCTTTGCCTAATTCAAAATGTTCCCACTTACTATAACTTCTACTATTCTCAAAGAACACTTTGCCATTATTTATGAATGATTATGAGCAAGGAGAACGGCATTTGCAGAATAAATTTGCTAAAATATTGAAGTCTTAACTGGGGAAGCTTTGCTCTCTGTGAGAATCAGATTTTGATTTTGTCCACAAAGTGCAGAAAAGATTTATGTCAAGAAAAAAAGGGATATGTTTCCTATATAGTTATGCAATATGGTAATACACAAATATTCTAAACATGAAATGAAGCAATAAATATTCAGTTCCTCAAATACTGCTCAAATACATACTCAACAAGTATTTATTTTCTCCAAACAATGATGTCATACATAGTTGACCTAATTAAGTGACAGAAAACAATGTTTTTTGTTCTTTTTTCCTGTATGTAAATCTTTTTTTCTTTTCTTTTATTGGATATTTTCTTTATTTACATTTCAAACATTTCCCAGTTTCCCTCCAGAAATCCCCCATCCCATCCTTCAAATCCCTGTCTCCATGAGGGTGCTCCCCCTTCCACCCATCCACTCCCCAGCCTGGCATTTCCCTACATTGGGTTTTCCAACCTTCATAGGACCAAAGGCTTCTCCTCCCATTGATACCCAAGGCCAATCCTTTGCTACATATGGGGCTGGAGCCGTGGGTCGCTCCATGTGTATTCTTTGGTTGGTGGACAGAAAACAATTTTATATTAATTTTTATAGCCTTTCTTCACTGGGAAAACAGTTCTTATTCATTGAGAAAAGAGTTTGTAGACTCATAAACTGTGGTGGATAATATAATGCCTTGGGTCTTGATATTTTAAAACAGTTTATTTTTGCATGAAAAGAGTGAGTCAGAGGGATTTTGTTCTTAATTATATTTGCAATGATTATGTGAGAGATCATCAAAATATCTCTCCAGGGCCAAATATTGCACTCACATTTACACCTTCAAGACTCTGACACTAGCTGGTATACTACAGAAACTAAACCACGATCTGTTAAATAAATTTTTGTAACAACTTACCTTTTCTATGAATTGAATCATTGTTCAGTTATTGACATAGCATTTGAGAAACATAAAAGAAGATTAATGGAAGAATTACTATAGTAAACACTTTATGATACATCTCAGAAAAAATAATTTAAGCCAGTATTAGTCACTAGTCACCTAGCATGCTTATTGCATTTGGAAAAATTATTCCAGCTAATGTCACAGAGTAAAAATTAAAGACCTGTTTTGATGTACCTATCAAAAAGTATGTTGAGTCCACAAGGCCTAATATGTAGCTGTATATACCGGAACTACTAATCTCTCTCTCTCTGTCTCTCTGTCTCTCTGTCTCTCTGTCTCTGTCTCTCTCTCTCTCTCTCTCTCTCTCTCTCTCTCTCACACACACACACACACACACACAAGATGGTGCCTGTGTGTCTCTGTGACTACAGAATAATAATCAGGAAGCAATTATCTGTATGTATTTATATCATGGCCTAGTATTTTTCAAAAGCCCTCATGTTTTCATCTAAATTTTAAATTGTAGTATTCTTTTTCAACCAGGGAATATTCTCTTAAAATTGTCTTGAAAAGTGAGATATTTCTATGCCTAATGGAGCTCTATGCCTGTGTGTGATTTATATACCCTTCGCTAATCTCAGTGATCTTCAACTACCTTCTGCCAGAAAACATATAGAGCCTGGACTCATATTCAGGGTCATTGTCGTTATTTTTGTCATATACAGAAAATTGTTCATCATTACTTCTACATGTTATTTATGTATCACAGCCCTGAAAGCTCATTTTTAAATTCCCACAAGTTCTTACACTATTTAGTGTCAACCATACTTGCCATTTTCCTCCAGCATCTCAAATTCTCGGAATTTTAAACTACAATAAATGTCACAGATAGTTAATTTGTCTTAAACAATCTTCTGTTTTTTTTTTTTAAGTCCTCCATTAATCCAATTGACAAATTCAACCACCTGTTGCTAATGGCTTACTTGATCATGAAGATCTCTGTATGGTAGGGAGCTCAAAGACCTTCCATTCTACTCAATATAACAGGTTTTTGACTTCCCAATAACTGCCACAGGCACATGAATACTGCAAAATATCCTTCCCCTCAGTGTATATATTTACTCTTCATTGCCTGGAGGGAGAGTCTTCTGTCTTTTTATTAGATATATTTCTTTATTAACATTTCAAATGTTATCTCCTTTCCCAGTTTCCTATCCAAAAGCCCCCTATCCCCTGCCCTTCCCCAATATGGGTTTTCACCCTTACCGACTCCCGACCCCTGACATTCCCCTGCACTGGGGGTCCAATCTTGGCAGGAACAAGGGCTTCCCCTTCCACTGGTGCCCCAACAAGGCTGTTCTCAGCTACAGATGCAGTTGTACCCCTGAGTCAGTCCATGTATAGTCTTTGGGTAGTGGTTTAGTCCCTGGAAGTTCTGGTTGGTTGGCATTGTTGTTCATATGGGGTTGCAAACCCCTTCAGTTCTTTCAATCCTTCCTCTAATTCCCCAAAGGGGGTCCTGTTCTCATTTCAGTGGTTTGCTGCTAGCATTCATATGTTCTGGATGTGTCTCTCAGGGGAGATGGTCCCTTTTAGCATGAACTTTTTAGCTTCATCAATCTTATCTAGTTTTTGTGGCTGTATATATATGGGCCACATGTGGGGCAGGGTCTGAATGGCCGTTCCTTCAGTCTCTGCTGTACACTTTGCCTCCATATCTCCTCCTATGGATATTTTTGCTTCCCCTTTTAAGGAGTGGGAGCATCCACATTTTGGTCATCCTTCTTTGGAGGGAACATCTTGACTGTAGAGATATTGCTTTTCAAATTCAATGTATTTAGGCACATGTTTGATGGTTGGTTTTAAATTGCCAATATCACACATTTTATTTTCACCTAAGAAGAGAGTCTCAATGAGAAATTGTATGAATTAGGATTTCTTGAGGATACTCCTGAGAGGTAATTTTCAAATTGTGTTTACTGAGGTGGAAAGAATTGTTTATGTTATGGATTGTGTTCCATATTGCATGAAAGGGGAAAGTGAGTTAAGTACCAGTAAGCATGCAAGAATTCATTTTCTGGGCTGTGGATGAGACCAGACCCTTAAGTGCCTGCTGCCTTGACTTCCCCACAATGACAGACTGTAACCAGGTATTGTGAGTTAGATGAGCACTTTCTCCAATGAGACCTTTTCTCAGAGCAAAAGCCAATATTAAGATAGAAAATGCAAACAGACAAATCTAAAACTGTTTTAGAAAGTTATCAGGTTAAAAATACACAGTATGTCCAGGATTAAGGAGAACACATAGCAGTCTTTTTGTCCACTGTTATGCATATTCAGGAAGCTTTGCCAGTTACTGTTAAAAACTAGAACAATCTCTACAAATGGTAGTGCTCATTGCTATGTGCCCTGGAATTACTAAATAAGTTCATTGACTTATGATGATTAACACATTAATTATACAGTTCTTCAGTCCCTAAAGAATCTAAGTAACCCTGAATTACTGACACACTGTGGAGAATGTACTGATTTCTGCTATAATAAACCTGGCAATTTTTGGTCAAATCATCATATTGGCCTCTTTAGTTAAGATATGAGTGGATACTTCTGGGGGTCATATACTCCCTTGGTATTACATATTCCTACTTTTAACTTTGTGATCTATGAATGTTGTTTTAAGCTTATTATGTTAGTGTGCCCATTGATTACTATTAGGAGAAACTCCTTCTGATGAAACTCCTTCCAGTATATTTAGAAGTGTGTTTTTCTTGTACCTCTGTTTCCCTCTCAATTGAAAGTTAACGAAAAAATTTAAAGAGATTCTTTTAAAAGCATATTACACCAAGGTACTCCTACCCCCTCTCTTTGTCTCTGTCTCTCTGTCTCTGTGTGTGTTATGTGTTCTAATGATTTCTTCCACTATCAAATAAAATTAAACAAACAATAGTTTACTGGGTGATCCAGTTTCACTGACTTAATTAAACATTTAGTTGTTGAAATATTTTTAAATGACTTTAAATGTCACAACAACTAAATAATTCTAAAATTCAGAACATGCCAGGCTAGGGGAAGAATAAAATGTCCATATAGCTTAACGTGAAGGGAAACACTGAAATGTTTAATACATCCTTAGTCCCTGGAACAAAACTACTTTCAATGTAGGGGCAAAATACACACATTTATATGTATGTCTTCCAGTTTGTATTGTGGCTACATCAACTTCATTGTCATAGCCTCATTCTCACTTCTGTCATTTCTCAACTTCTTTCGATATTTATGTATTGCTATTTTTCTTTACTACTTCACATTTTATATATATTGAATAATTTTCAGTGGGTTTCAGTCTCCTAAAATTATCCAAAGGGTTGTCAAATGGTTCTTCCTAAACTCCTTGGCTGACCCAAAATGCTAAATAGTTGAATTTGTTAGAGTCATATTTTTCCACTTGCCAGTGCAGTCTATCTTATCTTTATTAAGTTTTTCAATAACTTGTATGCCATTTTTAACAATTTTCTAGCATTAAAGAGAGAGCTCAGAAAGAAAAATAAGGTATCTTTTATTCAATCATTCACTTGTAATTCTGCTCATGAAATATTCATTTAATGCCAATTATCAAAGAAAACCTCTGTATACAGAAATGCAGAAGACACACTCTCTGAATTCTAAGAGCAGATAGGACTGAATAAATTACATGTGAAAATGAGAAAGTATTTAAGGTCCTCTAAGTCAGTAGTCTCATGTAAAGAATACATCAACATCATGTGTAAGATTTTAAAAAGTCCAGTTATTGATACCAAATAGTAGACATCCATAGGAATTGAATAATTTGAAATGTAAAACATATTATTCATCTTCAATTAAGAATTTTTATATCTATATGCAGTAAAACCTGTTTATTGCTTGAATTATTCTTGTTTCCTGTAATAGAGACCACAGAATTTAAAAAATAATATTTTTATAAAATAAACATATATTCTTTAGAATGCATACATAGTACACATACAAACATACACATGTACATACATATGCATATCCTGTCTTGAGATTTAGTAAGTTGAACCATCAAATTCCTAAGGAACTTTCTGGCTGTGAATGTCTTTGAACATTATAAATAAAATTTATACTTAAAGTGAAAAATATACAATATAAGGATAAAAAATAAAATTAATGCTACATATTTAGATTTGTCACTAGAACAATACTGTTGACTTTCAATTAATTAGATGTTTTATTTTGCAAGTATTCTGGATATTTTATGAATGTTAAGGAAGAAATTAATGATCCTGTGTGCTGCTCACTTATTTTCATGAGTGACTGCATTTTACATGATTGAATAAAACAATATCAGATGTCTGGTGTTGGCACTGATATAATTAGTCTCTTATTCCAGCTAAAGAACTATTTTCTGAGGATTCTTAAATCATGAATTCAAATTCTTCAATAGTTTCAAGGTTACTTAAACATTCTACTTTTGGTCTCTCTGCACCCAAATCCCGTAGGAGGGAGAGCTAAACCTTCAGAGAGGCAGACAAGCCTGGGAAACCAGAAGAGACTGCTCTCTGCACACACATCTCAGACGCCAGAGGAAAAAGCCAAAGACCATCTGGAACCCTGGTGCACTGAAGCTCCCGGAAACGGCGGCACAGGTCTTCCTGGTTGCTGCCGCTGCAGAGAGCCCGTGGGCAGCACCCCACGAGCGACTTGAGCCTCGGGACCACAGGTAAGACCAAATTTTCTGCTGCAAGAAAGCTGCCTGGTGAGCTGGGGACACACGGAAGCAGAATTCCTCTAGGACCGGGCACGTTCTGTGTTTACCAGAAGTCCCACACCCGCGGATCCCGGCCCGCAGCAGCTCTCTGCTCCCAGACCCCGTGAGAGAGAGACCCAACCGCCTGGTCAGGTGGGCACTCCTGAGGCTGCAGAGCGGAAGAGACCACCAACATTGCTCACCCCTGCCCACATCCCTGGCCCAAGAGGAAACCGTATAAGGCCTCTGGGCTCCCGTGGGGGAGGGCCCAGGAGCGGCAGGACCCCTGCCTGAGACAACACCGGAACCTGAAGGAAACAGACCAGATAAACAGTTCTCTGCACCCAAATCCCGTGGGAGGAAGAGCTAAACCTTCAGAGAGGCAGACAAGCCTGGGAAACCAGAAGAGACTGCTCTCTGCACACACATCTCAGACGCCAGAGGAAAAAGCCAAAGACCATCTGGAACCCTGGTGCACTGAAGCTCCCGGAAACGGCGGCACAGGTCTTCCTGGTTGCTGCCGCTGCAGAGAGCCCGTGGGCAGCACCCCACGAGCGACTTGAGCCTCGGGACCACAGGTAAGACCAAATTTTCTGCTGCAAGAAAGCTGCCTGGTGAACTCAAGACACAGGCCCACAGGAACAGCTGAAGACCTGTAGAGAGGAAAACCTACACGCCCGAAAGCAGAACACTCTGTCCCCATAACTGACTGAAAGAGAGGAAAACAGGTCTACAGCACTCCTGACACACAGGCTTATAGGACAGTCTAGCCACTGTCAGAAATAGCAGAACAAAGTAACACTAGAGATAATCTGATGGCGAGAGGCAAGCACAGGAACACAAGCAACAGAAACCAAGACTACATGGCACCATCGGAGCCCAATTTTCCCATCAAAACAAACATGGAATATCCAAACACACCAGAAAAGCAAGATCTAGTTTCAAAATTATTTTTGATCATGATGCTGGAGGACTTCAAGAAAGACGTGAAGAACTCCCTTAGAGAACAAGTAGAAGCCTACAGAGAGGAATCGCAAAAATGCCTGAAAGAATTCCAGGAAAACATAAATAAACAAGTAGAAGCCCATAGAGAGGAGACACAAAAATCCCTGAAAGAATTCCAGGAAAACATAAATAAACAAGTAGAAGCCCATACAGAGGAGACACAAAAATCCCTGAACGAATTCCAGGAAAACACAATCAAGCAGTTGAAGGATTTAAAAATGGAAATAGAAGCAAGCAAGAAAGAACACATGGAAACAACCCTGGATATAGAAAACCAAAAGAAGAGACAAGGAGCTGTAGATACAAGCTTCACCAACAGAATACAAGAGATGGAAGAGAGAATCTCAGGAGCAGAAGATTCCATAGAAATCATTTACTCAACTGTCAAAGATAATGTAAAGCGGAAAAAGCTACTGGTCCAAAACATACAGGAAATCCAGGACTCAATGAGAAGATCAAACCTAAGGATAATAGGTATAGAAGAGAGTGAAGACTCCCAGCTCAAAGGACCAGTAAATATCTTCAACAAAATCATAGAAGAAAACTTCCCTAACCTAAAAAAAGAGATACCCATAGACATACAAGAAGCCTACAGAACTCCAAATAGATTGGACCAGAAAAGAAACACCTCCCGTCACATAATTGTCAAAACACCAAACGCACAAAATAAAGAAAGAATATTAAAAGCAGTAAGGGAAAAAGGTCAAGTAACATATAAAGGCAGACCTATCAGAATCACACCAGACTTTTCGCCAGAAACTATGAAGGCCAGAAGATCCTGGACTGATGTCATACAGACCCTAAGAGAACACAAATGCCAGCCCAGGTTACTGTATCCAGCAAAACTCTCAATTAACATTGATGGAGAAACCAAGATATTCCATGACAAAACCAAATTTACACAATATCTTTCTACAAATCCAGCACTACAAAGGATAATAAATGGTAAAGCCCAACATAAGGAGGCAAGCTATACCCTAGAAAAAGCAAGAAACTAATCGTCTTGGCAACAAAACAAAGAGAATGAAAGCACACAAACATAACCTCACATCCAAATATGAATATAACGGGAAGCAATAAGCACTATTCCTTAATATCTCTCAATATCAATGGCCTCAACTCCCCAATAAAAAGACATAGATTAACAAACTGTTTACGCAACGAGGACCCTGCATTCTGCTGCCTACAGGAAACACACCTCAGAGACAAAGACAGACACTACCTCAGAATGAAAGGCTGGAAAACAACTTTCCAAGCAAATGGTCAGAAGAAGCAAGCTGGAGTAGCCATTCTAATATCAAATAAACTCAATTTCCAACTAAAAGTCATCAAAAAAGATAAGGAAGGACACTTCATATTCATCAAAGGAAAAATCCACCAAGATGAACTCTCAATCCTAAATATCTATGCCCCAAATACAAGGGCACCTACATACGTAAAAGAAACCTTACTAAAGCTCAAAACACACATTGCACCTCACACAATAATAGTGGGAGATTTCAACACCCCACTCTCATCAATGGACAGATCATGGAAACAGAAATTAAACAGTGATGTCGACAGACTAAGAGAAGTCATGAGCCAAATGGACTTAACGGATATTTATAGAACATTCTATCCTAAAGCAAAAGGATATACATTCTTCTCAGCTCCTCATGGTACTTTCTCCAAAATTGACCATAAAATTGGTCAAAAAACGGGCCTCAACAGGTACAGAAAGATAGAAATAATCCCATGCGTGCTATCGGACCACCACGGCCTAAAACTGGTCTTCAATAACAATAAGGGAAGAATGTCCACATATACGTGGAAATTGAACAATGCTCTACTCAATGATAACCTGGTCAAGGAAGAAATAAAGAAAGAAATTAAAAACTTTTTAGAATTTAATGAAAATGAAGGTACAACATACAAACTCATGGGACACAATGAAAGCTGTGCTAAGAGGAAAACTCATAGCGCTGAGTGCCTGCAGAAAGAAACAGGAAAGAGCATATGTCAGCAGCTTGACAGCACACCTAAAAGCTCTAGAACAAAAAGAAGCAAATACACCCAGGAGGAGTAGAAGGCAGGAAATAATCAAACTGAGAGCTGAAATCAACCAAGTAGAAACAAAAAGGACCATAGAAAGAATCAACAGAACCAAAAGTTGGTTCTTTGAGAAAATCAACAAGATAGATAAACCCTTAGCCAGACTAACGAGAGGACACAGAGAGTGCGTCCAAATTAACAAAATCAGAAATGAAAAGGGAGACATAACTACAGATTCAGAGGAAATTCAAAAAATCATCAGATCTTATTATAAAAACCTATATTCAACAAAACTTGAAAATCTTCAGGAAATGGACAATTTCCTAGACAGATACCAGGTATTGAAGTTAAATCAGGAACAGATAAACCAGTTAAACAACCCCATAACTCCTAAGGAAATAGAAGCAGTCATTAAAGGTCTCCCAACCAAAAAGAGCCCAAGTCCAGACGGGTTTAGTGCAGAATTCTATCAAACCTTCATAGAAGACCTCATACCAATATTATCCAAACTATTCCACAAAATTGAAACAGATGGAGCACTACCGAATTCCTTCTACGAAGCCACAATTACTCTTATACCTAAACCACACAAAGACACAACAAAGAAAGAGAACTTCAGACCAATTTCCCTTATGAATATCGATGCAAAAATACTCAATAAAATTCTGGCAAAACGAATTCAAGAGCACATCAAAACAATCATCCACCATGATCAAGTAGGCTTCATCCCAGGCATGCAGGGATGGTTTAATATACGGAAAACCATCAACGTGATCCATTATATAAACCAACTGAAAGAACAGAACCACATGATCATTTCATTAGATGCTGAGAAAGCATTTGACAAAATTCAACACCCCTTCATGATAAAAGTCCTGGAAAGAATAGGAATTCAAGGCCCATACCTAAACATAGTAAAAGCCATATACAACAAACCAGTTGCTAACATTAAACTAAATGGAGAGAAACTTGAAGCAATCCCACTAAAATCAGGGACTAGACAAGGCTGCCCACTCTCTCCCTACTTATTCAATATAGTTCTTGAAGTTCTAGCCAGAGCAATCAGACAACAAAAGGAGATGAAGGGGATACAGATCGGAAAAGAAGAAGTCAAAATATCACTATTTGCAGATGATATGATAGTATTTTTCAGTGATCCCAAAAGTTCCACCAGAGAACTATTAAAGCTGATAAACAACTTCAGCAAAGTGGCTGGGTATAAAATTAACTCAAATAAATCTGTAGCCTTCCTCTACACAAAAGAGACCAAGCCGAGAAAGAAATTAGGGAAACGACACCCTTCATAATAGAATCAAATAATATAAAGTACCTCGGTGTGACTTTAACCAAGCAAGTAAAAGATCTGAACAATAAGAACTTCAAGACACTGAGGAAAGAAATTGAAGAAGACCTCAGAAGATGGAAAGATCTCCCATGCTCATGGATTGGCAGGATTAATATAGTAAAAATGGCCATTTTACCAAAAGCGATCTACAGATTCAATGCAATCCCCATCAAAATACCAATCCAATTCTTCAAAGAGTTAGACAGAACAATTTGCAAATTCATCTGGAATAACAAAAAACCCAGGATAGCTAAAGCTATCCTCAACAATAAAAGAACTTCAGGGGGAATCACTATCCCTGAACTCAAGCAGTATTACAGAGCAATAGTGATAAAAACTGCATGGTATTGGTACAGAGACAGACAGATAGACCAATGGAATAGAATCGAAGACCCAGAAATGAACCCACACACCTATGGTCACTTGATTTTTGACAAAGGAGCCAAAACCATCCAATGGAAAAAAGATAGCATTTTCAGCAAATGGTGCTGGTTCAACTGGAGGTCAACATGTAGAAGAATGCAGATCGATCCATGCTTATCACCCTGTACAAAGCTTAAGTCCAAGTGGATCAAGGACCTCCACATCAAAGCAGACACACTCAAACTAATAGAAGAAAAACTAGGGAAGCATCTGGAACACATGGGCACTGGAAAAAATTTCCTGAACAAAACACCAATGGCTTATTCTCTAAGATCAAGAATCGACAAATGGGACCTCATAAAACTGCAAAGCTATTGTAAGGCAAAGGACACTGTGGTTAGGACAAAACGGCAACCAACAGATTGGGAAAAGATCTTTACCAATCCTATAACAGATAGAGGCCTTATATCCAAAATATACAAAGAACTCAAGAAGTTAGACCGCAGGGAAACAAATAACCCTATTAAAAATGGGGTTCAGAGCTAAACAAAGAATTCACAGCTGAGGAATGCCGAATGGCTGAGAAACACCTAAAGAAATGTTCAACATCTTTAGTCATAAGGGAAATGCAAATCAAAACAACCCTGAGATTCACCTCACACCAGTGAGAATGGCTAAGATCAAAAACTCAGGTGACAGCAGATGCTGGCGAGGATGTGGAGAAAGAGGAACACTCCTCCATTGTTGGTGGGATTTCAGACTGGTAAAACCATTCTGGAAATCAGTCTGGAGGTTCCTCAGAAAATTGGACATTGAACTGCCTGAGGATCCAGCTATACCTCTCTTGGGCATATACCCAAAAGATGCCTCAACATATAAAAGAGACACGTGCTCCACTATGTTCATCACAGCCTTATTTATAATAGCCAGAAACTGGAAAGAACCCAGATGCCCTTCAACAGAGGAATGGATACAGAAAATGTGGTACATCTACACAATGGAATATTACTCAGCTATCAAAAACAACGACTTTATGAAATTCGTATTCAAATGGTTGGAACTGGAAAATATCATCCTGAGTGAGCTAACCCAATCACAGAAAGACATACATGGTATGCACTCATATAAGTGGCTATTAGCCCAAATGCTTGAATTACCCTAGATCCCTAGAACAAATGAAACTCAAGACGGATGATCAAAATGTGAATGCTTCACTTCTTCTTTAAATGAGGAAAAAGTATACCCTTGAAAGGAAAGGGAGAGGCAAAGATTAAAACAGAGACTGAAGGAACACCCATTCAGAGCCTACCCCACATGTGGCCCATACATATACAGCCACCCAATTAGACAAGATGGATGAAGCAAAGAAGTGCAGACTGATAGGAGGCAGATGTAGATCGCTCCTGAGAGACACAGCCAGAATACAGCAAATACAGAGGCGAATGCCAGCAGCAAACCACTGAACTGAGAATAGGTCCCCCGTTGAAGGAATCAGAGAAAGAACTGGAAGAGCTTGAAGGGGCTCGAGACCCTAAAAGTACAACAATGTCAAGCAACCAGAGCTCCCAGGGACTAAGCCACTACCTAAAGACTATACATGGACTGACCCTGGACTCTGACCCCATAGGTAGCAATGAATATCCTAGTAAGAGCACCAGTGGAAGGGGAAGCCCTGGGTCCTGCTAAGATTGAACCCCCAGTGAACTAGACTATGGGGGGAGGGCGGCAATGGGGGGAGGGTTGGGAGGGGAACACCCATAAGGAAGGGGAGGGGGGAGGGGATGTTTGCCTGGAAACCGGGAAAGGGAATAACACTCGAAATGCATATAAGAAATACTCAAGTTAATAAAAAAAACAAAAACAAAAAAAAACCATTCTACTGTTGTACTGAATGAGTTTTTATTGTTTGTAGTTCTTGAGGAAATGAATTTTAATCTTAAACTCAGCAAATTAATGGGCATATAGTTGTTTAAGTGAGGCCTTTTACTGCTATGCATGTATTAAGAGTTTGTAGTAATATCTTGCTTTGGTTTTATTTTTGTTTTGTTTTGTTTTTGTCTATACACATTGACTTTTCTTGGTAACCATAATCTGTAGTTCCAAATCTAGAATAAATGAGACAATAAAATAAAACAAAATTCAGCACAGTAACTTTCCTTAATTCTGAATTTCTTGGCCTGGTGGTCAGGTGCCCCTCTCTGTCTTTCTTAATCTGCTTATATTATTTTCTGTATGACAGGCCTTATTTTTTGTATGAAAGAATTTTCAGTTTTATTTAGGGGAAAGATTGAAAGACCCACTTAAATTTATAATTAAGTTTTGCATTCTATAAATGATATGTTTTTAAGTCTCTAATTTTTTTTTCATTGAAATGAGTTCTGTAGTTTCACTTGATATTATTTTTTAAAAACTACACAGCATATTTTGTGTGGTTTTTGTATTGAAAAGAGTTTTCTACTTGTTTTGTAAGCCCCTTTGAATTACATGTCCTCTTGCATAGCTTGTAAAGTTTCATATAACCTGAACCCCTTCTTCACTGTTTTTGCTCATCACCATGAACTCCCCTCATTGCCTCATGCGGCCTCTGTCTCTCCTACTTAAGGTTTCCAACATGTTTTCTCCACAAGAAATTTCTCTCCTTTTAAGCCAATGTGCATTCATTTTATATTTAAGCATTCTGTAGAAACAAATTAGCACAGGGCTGTCGTACATTCCATGTCATTTTTCTTTCATTGTAAAGTTGTCCTCTGGGCTCTAACTATTAGGAACATCATTCTCCAACACCCCCCCCCCCATTGTGACTGCTAAAATCTCATATATTCTCTGGCATAGTAGGATACTTTTATGTAATTGCAACAATTTACTGATTATGATTTCAAAAAAGCTGTTCCTTGTAACAGGTTTTTCTATTGGAAAAATATTTGAAATCCATGCATTCTGATGTATCGTAACGACACCACTAAATGCTGTGTCTTCTTTTAAGGCTTCCTCCAGCGAGGGAGAAGAGTGGATATTACCTCTGTGTCATGTTTTCTGCTCTCATGTTTAAAATATTCTGTTCTGCAAGTTGTTCTTTAATGACACTTTTTGTAGATCATCACTATGTTTAATGCTTTATACTTCAACTTTTCTAATAGTCCATGATCTGTGGGATAAGCTCATATTTCATATTGGTAACATTGAGGCTAAGAGAGAATAGACTCTAAGCTGTAATAACAAAGGCAAAAGATCATGACAATCATCTGTGGAAAGAATTCCAATGTCATTTTTCATAATATAGGTTTTACAAATAGTTGGCCTGCGAGGTACAAACACACCAAGCAAAGTGTTCAAGAGTGTTGAGGGGTTCTTGCTTTGGTTTTCTTAAAATACACACTCAGTGCTGCATTTGTGTCCTACACAATCCAAACTACTTCAGATATACTCCTACTGCTATATGTATCTTCTAAGCACGAAGAAAATAGTTGTTGACATGAAATCTCCTGAGACTACTGATTAGCATTTGACTCCATGTTGGGAAGATAGGGAAGAAAGTTTTTATTTGACTGAAAGAAGACATTCCCACTATATTATTTTCTTTATTCTATAAAACTTTTGCTCTTCATAGTCCAATAAGAAACCTTTTTTCTTCTTTAAGTTTAATTGCTCTAATATTTCTCTGTGGATGGCATTATTAGATATTCTTTAAAGTTTCTTTTATTATTTTACATTTTCATTCATTCTTTTCATGAATTTTAGTCATGTCTGTGCCCTGGGTTCCCCTTTCTCTAGCACTTCCTCTCCTACTGAAATCATTCCTCTATCCAAGGCCCTTCCAGCCATCACACTATGTCTGTTTATGACGCTGTGAGTGAAATTACAGTTTTGTGCCCATGCGTGAGTTTTTATTCTCATTGTGAAATTACCTCAGAAAAGAAAATGTCAGTGCAGACAAAGAAGCATGTTTCTGGAAGGGGAAGGATGAATGGAAAATGATTGCTCACTTTTTTCTTGTTCTCTCACCGTACATCCAAAAGGTGTGCAACCTGATATTTGGGAGTCTTGATGTCAGTTGGCAACATAGGCAGTTTTGGCTTTATATATGACCCTCACCTCTGTCTGGTCTACAAATCATTTCTCAGTCATTACTACATTAGGGATTGGATTGGTTCTAATGCTTTGAATTGATTGGGAACCTGCAAGTCCAAATGGTAAAGGTCCTTGTCCCCAATTGTTTTTTGACTGTTCAATAAGAGGCTAAAGCTAATGGCTAGGATGAGAGAGAAGGGCTGAACTTTTAGATTCTGAGAACTAGCAACTGGGAGAAAAGAAGAGGGAGAATCATGGAGATTTGGAGGGAGACAGAACAGATTTAAACCTGAAGAAGGAAAATCATCTGAAATGTAATTGAAAAAAAAAAAAGAAATGTGGACCCTGAAAGGGTTGCCCAGAGGCATCTTGAGCAGCAAG
Source organism: Rattus norvegicus (assembly GCF_021556685.1). Taxonomy (NCBI): domain Eukaryota; kingdom Metazoa; phylum Chordata; class Mammalia; order Rodentia; family Muridae; genus Rattus; species Rattus norvegicus. The sequence goes on along the minus strand of NC_141541.1, from coordinate 8,908,769 downwards.
ACTGGGGAGACACCAAGAACAAACTAGGGTAACAAAGATAAAAATATAGAATTAGAAAGCATTAAGCCAGGATTACAGGACAAAAAATGGGTGCTAGCCACAGGATTAGAACTGCCCAGCCTTTGAGATAGCCAAGGCATTGTAAAATTAACTGTCGTGTGTGTGTGGCCATGTGTGTGTGTGAGAGAGAGAGAGACTTTCATCCAAAAGTACAGATAGCCCTGGGCAGGTACATGCGTGTGACCTACCAGGAGTCAAAGTAGTATAGCCAAAACTCGCTGATACTACTAGTATCTCATATGACTCTTTTGTGCAGTACTATAAACTGAACTTTGTATATTTCAGGACATAGAAGAGCTTCATTGTCTATCAGCATGATATTTTTAAAACTTGAAATCTGTTTTTTTTAACCGCCAATTTTTATAAAGCATTTGCGTTCATTTTATAAGAATTCCAGTCACTTCCTTTCTCACATACCTCATTGCCACCTTTTTGCTGTTTCAAGCCTACTATTCCCTGAAGTGATAGAATGACCAGAAAGCATCTTGTATTCACAACACTGTAATCCTTACCTCAACAATATGAGGCATGCCAACCCTTTCGTCCAGTAGACTTTAAATTCATGAAGGTATGGAACTTTTGTTCTTGTTCACTTAAGGTCTAAAAGGGTCTGTATAGAAACTTAAATAAATACAGCCTATCTAGATGAATCTTATTTGCATATATTTGCCATTCTCAATTTTAAGACTTATTTATTCTCAAAGTGCTTATACCTCCAAATAGCTAAGAAACAAATACATGCATCCAATAACTGAAATACTTTGTTTGAAACACTGTATCTGTCCTAAGAACAGATGTAACCATGACCACATTCTTCTTCCTCTAAAAACAAAATAAGAGCAAATGCTTACTACACAAGCATGAGAACTGGAATTTGGATGCTTAGTACCCATTTGAAAAGGCAAGTGTGGCAGTATACATTTATAACTATGGTTAGGGTTGGAGAGATGGCTTCATTGTCTTAAACAAATGTAGCTGATCCCAAGTTCAGTGAGAGAAATTGTCTCAAAAGCAAAAACAAAAGACAGCAATGCCAGTATAGGTATACACAAAAAGACATGACAGGCAAGAAATTAGTCAAACTGGGGTTCTAACAGAATAGATTCTTGAATACATATAATCAACCCCTTTGTTCTAATGTCTTTACACCTCTCAAAGTCCAAACATGGACACTGAAAAAATGGTGTCTAACTTTCAAACTTCATTTAATCCTCAACAACTATCCATACAAAGCCATTCAAGGTGTAAATTTCTAGTTAGAAACTGTGTTATAGTTACTTGGTTATATTTTTGTCATATGGTGACAATCCTTACTTTTCCTTTGATTTTCATGATTACAGAACTTTGAAACTCCTTTTTTGATTCACAGTTTTCTCTTGCAGCTTATAGGAACACCCACAAAACCCATACACAGTGTTGTTGCATGAAATATAAGAAAGGGCACAATTTCACGCTAATGCCAGCTACTCTCTGGCCCCAGCGGTCTCACTACTTCCATGTCTAGCCCCATGCAGTGACCACCCATCTCATGGTTTTCTTGCATCAGTTCCTGTTCACCTTTCCAGCCATCTGCAGGCATAATAGTGTGAGAGCCTGTGATTGGGCAGAGAGTACAGGAAGAGAGAAAGGAAGAAAGATGGAGGAACAGCAAGATGATCCAATTTCCTTGTTGCTTTAAACAGCCACAGGTAGCTATGAATATCTTATAAGGGATACATTATTACAGAACAATTTATCTTATCTAGGTAGGCAGTTTATATCAATACCAATTGACTCTGAGTTCGTTTTGTGGACATTTCGTGGGGTGAAAATGAATTGATATAAAACTGACTGATAAATCACAAGCCTCTGGGTTTTGATTTTACCAGATTTCGCGGATTTGTGACAGCTAACCACAGGGGTTGATGGCCATGAAATAGCTGCATTATTCTTTCCTTTTTTTTTTTTCCGTAGCTGGGGACCGAACCCAGGGCCTTGCTATAGCTAGGCAAGTGCTCTAACACTGAGCTAAATCCACAACCAGTAGCTGCATAATTTAACGTGAATGGTGCCTATTATTTATTTCGGACAAGATAGTGTTCTAATTTGTAACACTCAATGCTCTCTCTCTTCCTCCGTGGATTGAAATTTTATAACCAGAGTCTGGCTTCTGTACTAATCAATGGTCAAAATTGGCCCACTTGATTTCCAAATTCTCACAAACTGTTGCAACATTTGCCACAAACGAATGATCCCAAAGACTCTTATATTTAAGGTTTTATAGCTTCCCACTCATAAAATTTCTAAGTGTATCATTTCTCTGCACTCTAAAAAGAAAAAAAAATCTCTTAAGACTGTGCTGTAAAGTCTAACTGGGGATCTAGAAAGTCATTGGGTATGGTTTTAAATCTATAAAATCTTTAACAAAATTTGGCTTAGAACTTAAAACAAAAAGATTATAATTAAAACCTATACATACATAAATTTAATTTGCCATAACTTACTGTAACTGTGAATCAACTCTTATTTAGAATATACTGTAAAAATAACTTAGATTCAACTCTTTTTTTTAGAAAAATGATGTTTTAAAATGGTAACTATGTGACTCTTCTCCATCTTGGCTGATGCTTTCATCAAGAGTGTAAGCAACCACATGGCTAGTTATCAATTTTCTAAGTTAAAGGGTGGATGACATGTGAATTCACTGTCTTATGATTACCACATGGTATAAAGCAACTATTGTAGTTCTAATGAGAACTTAGTTTATCATTGTATTTCTTTTTTAGACGTAGGCAACCACAACAGATCTCTAAAATTTTATGGATTAGTATGAATTTTTGTTTGATGATAAAATTTTAAGGTCATAAAGGTCTGTTGTGATTAACAAAAGTTGATTTAGAAGTGCAGTCTAACTACTTTTGTCTTTGCTAACTTTCAACTTCGGGCTTCAAAAAATTTAGATAAATAACAATAAAGGTAACCTGTATATTTAATGGGTTTATGTCATTTTAATTGATACATAAACCATTTAGATTATGTTTCTAGCTATAATTTATTCACAGATCTCTCACATATTGATTCAATATGCTTTAACAGCAACAAGCACCATGTTCCTTCCCAAGGCAAAATATATTCTTATAAGGTATTTATCTAGCTCTGGCAATATACTGCTAATATTATTACAGTCACAAGCTTAAGAATTTAAATTGCTTTTGGCTGCCTTCTAAGTATACACTTAGATTGTGCTAAAACAATCCGTCCAATCTATACATGTCAAGTCTTAGGGATAAGAAAAGGGTGTTCATGCTTTTAACTCAAAATCATTTTTAGGTTTCTAAGCTTTTTACTATGACTCAACGGCCTAAGTCTACTGTACTTTCTCTAGTATAGATTTCAGTACAGATTACAAACAGTGGTAATGCTAATATATCTAAAGATTTCTTTCATTTTATAAAGTAAAAGCTAAAACCAACCTAAACAAAACCAAAAAAACCATACCGAATATGTAATATTCAAGGATCCACCACACAGGTCAAATGGAGTCCAGATACATACTGTCAACAATAGTTTTTGTGCCTATGGCCTATTCCTGAGGGTGAGATCTCTCCCATTCCCTGATCTTGGGGTTTCCCTACTCCAACTGCTAGGTCCATGCTAGGCTAAATATTTCAAACGTACACCACAGACCAACATTTTCTCTCAAAGTCCTTTATAGTACATTCTCTTCCTATTCCACTTGTCCCAACAGATTTCAAATCAGCTATAGACTGCTCCAGTGCCAGCTCCTTTTGTCCCTTGGACTCTGTTCTCCAGCTGCACATCTGAAGCTCCTAGCCGCAAGGCTTTCAGCCTGAACCAGAGCAGTTTCCTAAGTCCCAGATGGTCCTGCAAAGTTTGGCCAAGACTGAAAAAGCCTTCAATTCCTGGACTGATATTTTAGCTTTCTGTTTTAGTTCCCCAACAGCTACTTCCCAATGCAGGCAGGAATAAATCATAGACAAGATTACAGATCAACGCATATAATTTACTACCAACAAAATCCTGGGATATTAGCTTTCAAAAGCAGATAAAGAGCAGAATGAAGGTGCTTATTTAACATATCAAAGCTGACACTGGCTGCCAGGCTCTTCCTGATGTACCTCAGTCAATGCTTGTTTCAGGGCTATCCTGGCTGGCATGCTTCACTATCTACTCTGAACTTTCCAGCTGAAGGATAGTCTACTTTTCCAAACCACTCTTGTCCACTTTTCAGTTTTTACCTTTGGGCCTCCTCACTGCTGCACCTGCTTCCCTTCTCTCTGTTCTTCTTTCCCCTCCCCTTAACCCCACATGGCACAGTAGTCTGGTCTTGACCATTATAGACACTCCCAGGTGTCCCTGCCTCTGGCTGTGCCCTTTCACCTATCTATAGGAAACTTTCTCCTTCACTACACGTAGGAGCAGTCATGTTCTTTTCCTTTTCTATTTTTTTGTTTGTTTTTACATTCTTCTTTATTTTATAGATTGTCTGATTTACTCCTGTGTAAATAAAGTAAATCCAATTAGGAATCTTTAGCTGAAACAAAGGAATCTTTGACTTACACATACACACACACACACACACACACACACACACACATGCACAAACATGCGTAAACACAGCTTCACTTCACAGCTCTAGAGAGAGATTTCTGATTGAATTTCTTAGTTTTGAATGATATTAACTTTTATCACTTGATTGAAAAACGTTAGCTAAGCTTCTACACAATAAGGATATTCTTTTCTCTAAAGTTCTAAAACCCAGAACTTTTGAAGCAGTTTTAACACACATGTATAAAAAAGATGGAATGATGAGAATCAAAGTCAATTTATAAAATGTTGCAGCTTAGAGTGATAAATCATATTTAGTTTCTATAAAACAGGAAGCTTGATCAAAGACTTCCATGGGAAAAGTGTTGGGAAGGCAATTTATTCATTGTCCTTTATAACTTTACACCTCAATAAAAGCCCTTTTTGCCTTTATTTGGAAAGAACACATCTTTTTAGGGCTGAAAGACTCAGTTTTGGTGGTGTTGCAGTAAAATTATTTTTTAAAAAATGCTGTCTTTTATACTGCTCTCGGTCCAGCACCGTAGTGCCCCAAGATATCTGATAGATATCTTCATCTCAGTCAGTGAAGTGTCTTACCCACTTTGCTCTATCCCATATCACTCTGACATTGGCTACTCTCTGAGCCTGGCAACAATCTCTCTACCTGTCTAGTTCCCAAGATTGGGTGCCCCCATGCCAGACATACATATTCAAATTGTGTATCTAGCCACCACACACTCTCATGAACTTAAATCACCACATGAAAGAACACACAACACAATAACCTCTGACCCAATTGATAATATATAACTTGCTCATCTAGACATACAAAGCCCTATACACATCAATCCCTTAAGAATATTCAGAACAACCTGTAAATGTACAGAGAGGAATCTTAACATCCGCCTCCATGTTCTCTCTGCTGTTCCCCTCTCCCATCTCCTCCTTTGCTCCCATCTCCTCCCCCTCTCTAAAACTTTTCTCCCATCCATCCTTCCTACTTGTCCAATGACAGGCTTCCTTCTATCCTATAGCTGCCTTCACCTGTATAATGACATCATCCTACATAGTGATGTATTCAAATTGCATGTCTAGTTAGAATAGTCTGTAGCTCATGATCAGTGTTGATGATCCACTGTTTTCAGATGTAGTCTGACAAGCTCCTTTGAGGAGCCTACTCAAATAATAATATATTGTTTTGATTAAATGTAAAAGTAGACTCTTTCATTTGAACCAATTATAGGAACTCAGGTCTGGTATTTCTGTCAATTTCAATTTATGTGTCTATAAATTGGAGATAAAATCACTTACTTCATTAATTTGTGGAAAAGATTAAATATCTGAATATATTAAATACTGAATGCAAACCTCTAAGTAATGTGCATGCACAGTAAAGATGTACAACTTTGCTGTCTATCTTTATTTGCTATTTCTGGTTTTTCCTTAAGTAAAACTGCTAGTGCTTTAATGTGACAGAGATTGTTTTATAACAGTATGTTAGTTACCTATTTGCTTTAGTTGTATATATAGAAAAACTGTTACCATAACAACCATCCAACAGTTACATCAGGAAGCTTTAGGAATAAGGAAGATGCCATGTTTATTTCATAAAATACATGCTGGGATCAGTTCTTCTCGAACATTGGACAGTAAGGTGGATAACAGTATTCCCATAATACTAACCTAAAAGTTACAATAAACATTTCATTAAGTACAATGAGGAGAGAGACTAATCTTGCATTTCTCCAATAATATAAAAATAAGGAAGAGAATATATTTAAAGCTACACATGTATGCTAAATTCGTTAATACAGTGGGCACATTTTTTCTAGGTATTATGTTTTCTGCAAGTACACACTGCTTTTCACACTGTTGAGAGTTAATATCTTGATTTCTGTCTAATTTCAAAAAGCATGGGAACAAGTTATCCAATATCCAATCCTATAGTCTGTGGAACTTCTTATAAAAAAGCATATTAAGTTGTAGAGATTTAGAAATGTAAGACCTTTTTGAGACAGTGGAGGGTACAGAGACACTTGAGTTCCATCCCTGGAAAGAGGAAAACCAACTTTGGAAAATTGTATTCTGAAATTCATATTTTGGCATGGAACTGAGTACATGTGTGCATATACACATGTATACACGTAAACACGTACATACACACACACACACAACACACCAAATATAACATAGAAACAAACAATATTTTCATGGAAGTTGTTTTGCATTTCTCATGCCAAAGGATTGATATTGTCCCTTAATATAGAAGCAATCAAAGTCCTTTTTAAGTTGTACAAAATTAAAACTGAAGAAAAGAAATTATTTTAAAGAAATAATTTTAAAGACATAAAACTTTTTACAGAAAAAAGCACATGGTTACATATTGGAGCATTAATATATGTTAAAGCATTGACATGTTCTCCATTATAAGGATAAGTCCACCTCCTGGGATAGTTATACTGTTTAGGTAATAACTTCAGCCTTCACTTTTTTGACAAAATCATTCTAGAATCTATGCTGGGACCTAAAGTAACACAATCATTCCATATACCCTTCATCGAGATCTTACTTGGTACCACATTGCATAATGGGGTCCATGTTAAACCACTTGAAAATCTACACTTACATCATTTTTTAAAAAAATTTTATTGGATATTTTTTATTTACATTCAAATGTTATCCTTTTCCCTGTTTCCCAGCCATAAGCCCCCTATCCCATTCCCTTCCTCTTCTTCTATAAGGGTGTTCTGCCTCCCTATCAACCCACCCTTCCCGCCCTCCTACATTCCTCTAAATTGGGAGGATCGAGCCTTGGAAGGACCAAGGGCTTCTCCTCCCATTGGTGCCCAATAAGGCCATTCTCTGCTACATATACAGCTGGATCCATGAGTCTGTCCAGTGTACTCTTTTAGTAGCAGTTTAGTCTGTGGGAGCTCGGGTTGGTTGCTTTTGTTGTTCTTATGGTGCTGCAAAAACCTTCAGTTCTTTAATCCTTTCTCTACTTTTTCCAATGGGGGACCTGCGTTCATTTCAATGATTTGCTGCTAGCATCTGCATCTGTATTTTTTATGGTCTGCCTGAGCCTGTCAGAAGAGGGCTATACCAAGCTACTGTCAGCACTTCTTTGCATCAGCACTATTGTCTGGGTTTAGTGACTGTATGTGAATGGGCAGTAGACCAAGGTGGGACAGGCTCTGAATGGCCGTTCCTTCAGTCTCTGTTCCAAAGTTTGTCTACATATTCCCTCCTATGAATATTTTTGTTCCCCCTTTTAAGATGGACTGAAGAATCTGCACTTTGGTTGTACTTCTTTTTGAGCTTCATGTGATCTGTGTATCTTGGGAAATTTGAACTTTTGCAATAATAGCCACTTATAAGTGAGCTTTTTTAGTGATTTGATTGCATCACTCAGGATGACATTTTCTAATTCCATTCATGGGCCTAGGAAATGCATTGAGTCATTGTTTTTGATAGCTGAGTAGTACTCCATTGTATAGATGTACCACATTTTCAGTATCCATTCCTGTGCTGAAGGGCATTTGGGTTCTTTCCAGCTTCTTGCTATTATAAATAAGGCCACTATGAACATAGTGGAGCATGAGCCTTCATCATATATTGAAGAATCACGTGGGTATATGCCCAGGAGTGGTATAGCTGGGTCCTCAAGTAGTGTAATATCCAATTTTCTGAGGAACCTCCAGACTGATGTTCAGAGTGGTTGTACCAGCTTGCAATCCCAACAACAATGGAGGAGTGTTCCTTTTCCTCCACATACCCACCACCATCTGTTGTCAGTTGAATTTTTGAACTTAGCTATTCTGACTGGTGTGAGGAGGAATCTCAGGGTTGTTGTGATTTGTATTTCCCTGATGACTAAGGATATTGAACATTTCTTTAGGTACTCCTAAGCCATTTCATATTCCTCAGCTGGGAATTCTTTGTTGAGCTCTGTACCCCATTTATAATAGGGTTATTTGATTCTCTGGAGTCTAACTTCTTAAGCTCTTCGTATATATTGGATATTAGCCCTCTATCAGATGTAGGGTTTGTAAAGATCTTTTCCTAATCTGTGGGTTGCCATTTTGTCCTAATGACAGTGTCCTTTGCCTTACAGAAGCTTTGTAGTTTTCTGAGGTCCCATTTGTTGATTCTTGATCTGGGAGAAAAAGCCATTGGTGTTTTGTTCAGGAAAATTTTCCCAGTGTCTATGTATTTGGGGCTCTTACCCAATTTTTCTTCTATTAATTTGAGTGTATCTGGTTTTATATAGAAGCCATTGATCCACTTGGACTTATGATTTGTACAGGGTAATAACAATGGATAGAGTTTCATTCTTCTTTTTTTTCTTTAATTTTTTTTATTTTATTTTATTTTTTTTATTAACTTGAGTATTTCTTATATACATTTCAAGTGTTATTCCCTTTCCCGGGTTCCTGATTTAACTTCGATACCTTGTATCTGTCTAGGAAATTGTCCATTTCCTGAAGATTTTCAAGTTTTGTTGAAAATAGGTTTTTATAGTAAGATCTGATGATTTTTTTAATTTCCTCTGAATCTGTAGTTATGTCTCCCTTTTCATTTCTGATTTGTTAATTTGGACGCACTCCCTGTGTCCTCTCGTTAGTCTGGCTAAGGGTTTATCTATCTTGTTGATTTTCTCAAAGAACCAACTTTTGGTTCTGTTGATTCTTTCTATGGTCCTTTTTGTTTCTACTTGGTTGATTGCAGCTCTGAGTTTGATTATTTCGTGCCTTCTACTCCTCCTGGGTGTATTTGCTTCTTTTTGTTCTAGAGCTTTTAGGTGTGCTGTCAAGCTGCTGACATATGCTCTTTCCTGTTTCTTTCTGCAGGCACTCAGCGCTATGAGTTTTCCTCTTAGCACAGCTTTCATTGTTTCCCATAAGTTTGGGTATGTTGTACCTTCATTTTCATTAAATTCTAAAAAGTTTTTAATTTCTTTCTTTATTTCTTCCTTGACCAGGTTATCATTGAGTAGAGCATTGTTCAATTTCCACGTATATGTGGGCATTCTTCCCTTATTGTTATTGAAGACCAGTTTTAGGCCGTGGTGGTCTGATAGCACGCATGGGATTATTTCTATCTTTCTGTACCTGTTGAGGCCCGTTTTTTGACCAATTATATGGTCAATTTTTGAGAAAGTACCATGAGGAGCTGAGAAGAAGGTATATCCTTTTGCTTTAGGATAGAATGTTCTATAAATATCCATTAAGTCCATTTGGCTCATGACTTCTCTTAGTCTGTCGACATCACTGTTTAATTTCTGTTTCCATGATCTGCCCATTGATGAGAGTGGTGTGTTGAAATCTCCCACTATTATTGTGTGAGGTGCAATTTGTGCTTTGAGCTTTAGTAAGGTTTCTTTTACGTATGTAGGTGCCCTTGTATTTCTGGCATAGATATTTAGGATTGAGAGTTCATCTTGGTGGATTTTTTCTTTGATGAATATGAAGTGTCCTTCCTTATCTTTTTTGATGACTTTTAGTTGGAAATTGATTTTATTTGATATTAGAATGGCTACTCCACCTTGCTTCTTCTGACCATTTGCTTGGAAAGTTGTTTTCCAGCCTTTCACTCTGAGGTAGTGTCTGTCTTTGTCTCTGAGGTGTGTTTCCTGTAGGCAGCAGAATGCAGGGTCCTCGTTGTGTATCCAGTTTGTTAATCTATGTCTTTTTATTGGGGAGTTGAGGCCATTGATATTGAGAGATATTAAGGAATAGTGATTATTGCTTCCCGTTATATTCATATTTGGATGTGAGGTTATGTTTGTGTGCTTTCATTCTCTTTGTTTTGTTGCCAAGACGATTAGTTTCTTGCTTCTTCTAGGGTATAGCTTGCCTCCTTATGTTGGGCTTTACCATTTATTATCCTTTGTAGTGCTGGATTTGTGGAAAGATATTGTGTAAATTTGGTTTTGTCATGGAATATCTTGGTTTCTCCATCAATGTTAATTGAGAGTTTTGCTGGATACAGTAACCTGGGCTGGCATTTGTGTTCTCTTAGGGTCTGTATAACATCAGTCCAGAATCTTCTGGCCTTCATAGTTTCTGGCGAGAAGTCTGGTGTGATTCTGATAGGTCTCCCTTTATATGTTACTTGACCTTTTTCCCTTACTGCTTTTAATATTCTTTCTTTATTTTGTGCGTTTAGTGTTTTGACAATTATATGACGGGAGGTGTTTCTTTTCTGGTCCAATCTATTTGGAGTTCTGTAGGCTTCTTGTATGTCTATGGGTATCTCTTTTTTTTAGGTTAGGGAAGTTTTCTTCTATGATTTTGTTGAAGATATTTACTGGTCCTTTGAGCTGGGAGTCTTCACTCTCCTCTATACCTATTATCCTTAGGTTTGATCTTCTCATTGAGTCCTGGATTTCCTCTATGTTTTGGACCAGTAGCTTTTTCTGCTTTACATTATCTTTGACAGTTGAGTCAATGATTTCTATGGAATCTTCTGCTCCTGAGATTCTCTCTTCCATCTCTTGTATTCTGTTGGTGAAGCTTGTATCTACAGCTCCTTGTCTCTTCTTTTGGTTTTCTATATCCAGCGTTGTCTCCATGTGTTCTTTCTTGATTGCTTCTATTTCCATTTTTAATTCCTTCAACTGTTTGATTGTGTTTTCCTGGAATTCTTTCAGGGATTTTTGTGTCTCCTCTCTATGGGCTTCTACTTGTTTATTTATGTTTTCCTGGAATTCTTTCAGGGATTTTTGTGTCTCCTCTCTATGGGCTTCTACTTGTTTATTTATGTTTTCCTGGAATTCTTTCAGGGATTTTTGCGATTCTTTCAGGCATTTTTGCGATTCCTCTCTGTAGGCTTCTACTTGTTCTCTAAGGGGTTCTTCACGTCTTTCTTGAAGTCTTCCAGCATCATGATCAAAAATGATTTTGGAACTAGATCTTGCTTTTCTGGTGTGTTTGGATATTCCATGTTTGTTTTGATGGGAGAATTGGGCTCCGATGGTGCCATGTAGTCTTGGATTCTGTTGCTTGGGTTCCTGCGCTTGCCTCTCGCCATCAGATTATCTCTAGTGTTACTTTGTTCTGCTATTTCTGACAGTGTCTAGACTGTCCTATAAGCCTGTGTGTCAGGAGTGCTGTAGACCTGTTTTCCTCTCTTTCAGTCAGTTATCGGGACAGAGTGTTCTGCTTTCCGGCGTGTGGTTTTTCCTCTCTACAGGTATTCAGCTGTTCCTGTGGGCCTGTGTCTTGAGTTCACTAGGCAGCTTTCTTGCAGCAGAAAAGTTGGTCTTACCTGTGGTCCCGAGGCTCAAGTTTGCTCGTGGGGTGCTACCCACGGGCTCTCTGCAGCGGCAGCAACCAGGAAGACCTGTGCCGCCGATTCCGGGAGCTTCAGTGCACCAGGGTTCCAGATGGTCTTTGGCTTTTTCCTCTGGCGTCTGAGATGTGTGTGCAGAGAGCAGTCTCTTCTGGTTTCCCAGGCTTGTCTGCCTCTCTGAAGGTTCAGCTCTCCCTCCCACGGGATTTGGGTGCAGAGAACTGTTTATCCGGTCTGTTTCCTTCTGATTCTGGTGGTGTCTCAGGCACAGGGGTCCTGCAGCTCCTGGGCCCTCCCCCACGGGAGCCCAGAGGCCTTATACAGTTTCCTCTTGGGCCAGGGATGTGGGCAGGAGTGAGCAGTGTTGGTGGTCTCTTCCGCTCTGCAGCCTCAGGAGTGCCCACCTGACCAAGCGGTTGGGTCTCTCTCTCACAGGGTCTGGGGGCAGAGAGCTGCTGCGGGCCGGGATCAGTGGGAAGTTTCATTCTTCTAATTGCTGACCTCCAGTTGAACTAATTCTATTTGTTGAAAATGCTATCATTTTTCCACTGGGTGGTTTTTTTCTTCTCCGTCAAAGATCAAGTGACCAAAAGTGTGCTTTACATTTGTGGGTCTTCAGATAAATTCCACTGATCTACCTGCCTGTCTCTGGACCAACAATTTTTATCACTATTGCTCTGTAATACTACTTGACATCAGTTATGGTGTTCCAAAGAAATACCCCCAGAATTTCTTTTATTGTTTAGTATAGTTTTCACTGTCTTGGGTTTTTGTTATTCCAAATGAATTTGCAAATTGCTCATTCTAACTCCATGAAGAATTGAGTTGAAATTTTGATGGGATTGCATTGAATCTGTAGATCGCTTTTGGCAAAATGTCCATTTTTACTATATTAATCCTACCATTCCGTGAGCATGTGAGGTCTTTCCATCTTCTGAGATCTTCAATTACTTTCTTTACAAACTTGAAGTTTGTGTCATACAGGTATTTCACTTGCTTAGTTAGAGTAACACCATGGTCTTTTATATTATTTGTGACTACTGTGAAAGGTGTCCTTTCACTAATTTCTTTCTCAGCCTGTTTATCCTTTGAGTAGAGGAAGGTTTCTGATTTGTTTGAGTTAATTTTATACCCAGCAACTTTGCTGAAGTTGTTTATCATGCTTAGTAGGTCTTTGGTAGAATTTTTGGGGTAACTTAAGTATACTATCTTATCATCTGCAAATAGTGATATTTTGACTTCCTCCTTTCCAATTTGTATCACTTTGAACTACTTTTGTTGTCTGACTCATCTGGTTATGACATCAAGTACTATATTGAATATGTAGAGAGAGAGTGGGCAGTTTTGTCTAGTCCCTGATTTTAGTGGGATTGCTCAAGTTTCTCTCCATTTAGCCTAATGTTGACTTCTGATTTGCTGTATATTGCTTTTACTATGTTTAAATATTGGCATTGAACTCCTGATTTTTCCAAGGCTTTTATCATGAAGAGGTGTTGAATTTTGCCAAATGTTTCCCAGAATTTACTGAAATGATCATGTGTTTTTTTTTGTTTGATTTTGTCTACATAGTGGATTACATAGATGGGTTTCCTTATATTATACCATCCCTGCATCCCTGGGATGAAGCTTACTTGATTGTGTTGGATGATCATTTTGATGTTTTCTTAGATTCGATTCATGAGAATTTTGTTGGGTATATTTGTGTCGATATTCATAAGAGAAATTGGTCTGAAATTCCCTTTCTTTGTTGGATCATTTTGTGGTTTAGGTATAAGCATAACTGTGGCGTCATAGAAGGAAGTAGGTAGTGTTCCTTCTGTTTCTATTTTGTGGAATAATTTGGGCAGTGTAGTTATGAGGTCTTCTATGAAGGTCTGATAGAATTCTGCACTAAAGCTGTCTGGTCCTGAGCTTATTTTTTGATTGGGAGACTTTTAATAAGTGCTTCTATTCCTTTAGGAGTTATTGGATTGTTTAGATGTTTTATCTGATCCTAATTTAACTTTGGTACCTGGTATCTATCTAGAAAATTGTCCATTTCATCCATATTTTTCAGTTTTGTTTAATATAGGCTTTTGTAGTAGGACCTAATGAGCTTTTGAATTTTCTCAGAATCTGTTGTTATGTCTTCCTTTTTATTTCTGATTTTGTTAATTTGGATATATTGGCTGTGCCCTCTGGTTAGTCTGGCTAAAAGTTTATCTATCTTGTTGGTTTTCTCAAAGAAACTTACTGGTTTTGTTTATTCTTTATATAGTTCTTTTTGTTTCTACTTGGTTCATTTCAGTTCTGAGTTTGATTATGTCCTGCCTTATACTCCTCTTAGATGTATTTGCTTCTTTTTGTTCTAGAGCTTTTATGAGTACTGTCAAGCTGGTAATGTGTGCTCTCTCCAGTTTATTTCTGGAGGTACTCAGAGCTATGTGCTTTCCTCTGAGCACTGCTTTCATTTGTCCCATAAGTTTCGGAGTGTTGTGCGCTCATTTTCATTAAAATCTAAAAATTGTTTAATTTCTTTATTTCTTCATTCAAGTAATCATTGTTTAACGTACATGTATATGTGGGCTTTCTGTTGTTATTGCTATTAAATATCAGCCTTAGCCCATGGTGATCTGAGAGAATGTATGGGATTATATTAATCTTCTTGTGCCTGTTGAGGCCTGTTCTTTGAAAATATGATAAATTTTGGAGTATGTACCATTAGGTATTTAAAAGAAGGTATATCTTTTTGTTTTACGATGAAATATTCTATAGATATCTATTAAATCCATTTGGTTCATTACTTCTTTTAGTTTCTCTATGTCTCTGTTTAGTTTCTGTTTCCATGATTTGTCCATTGATGAGAGTGGGGTGTTGAAATCTCCTACTATTTTGGGTTAGGTACAATGTATTCTTTGAGTTTTTATGAATGTAGGTGCCCTTGTATTTGCAGCATAGATATATTAGATTGACAGTTCATCTTGGTAGATTTTTCCTTTGATAAATATAAAGTGTCCTCCTTTATTATTTTTTGATGACTTTTGATTGACAGTCGAATTTATCTGATATTGGAATGGCTACTATCCAGCTTGTTCTTTTTTTTTTTTTTTGAACCATTTGGAAATTTGTTTGGAAATTTGTTTTCCATCCATTTACTCCGAGGCAGTACTTGTCTTTGACACAAAGGTGTGTTTTCTGCATGCAGCAATTTCCTGGGTTCTCTTTATGTATCCTGTCTGTGTACATGTCTTTTTATTGGGGAATTGAATCCAATGATGTTAAGAGATATTAAGAATTAGTGATTTTTTTGTTTCCTGTTATTTTTGTTGTTAGAGGTGGAATTATCTTTGTGTGGACTCTCTTTTTTTGGGTTCCTTGCAAGGTGGCTACTTTTGGATGTTTTCTAGGGTGTAGTTTCCATCCTTGTGGTAGAGTTTTCTATCTATTATCCTTTGTAGGGCTGAATTTGCAGAAAGATACTGTGTAATTTGGTTTTGTTATGGAATATCTTAGTTTCTCCATCTATGTTAATTGAGAGTTTTGCTAGATATAGTAGCCTGATCTGGCATTTCTGTTTTCTTAGGGTCTGTAGGACATCATCCTAGGCTTTCATAATCTCTGGTGAGAAATTCAGTGTAATACTGATAGGTCTGCCTTTATATGTTACCTGACTTTTTGCTTTCCTGCTTTAAATATTCTTTCTTTGTTTTGCATTTGTTGTTTTGATTATTGTGTGAAGGATAGAATTTCTTTTCTGGTCCAATCTATTTAGAGTTCTGTAGGCTTCTTGTATGCTTATAGGCATCTCTTTTTTTAGGTTAGGGTAGTTTTCTTCTATAATATTGTTGAAGATTTTTACTGGTCTTTAAGTTGAGATTCTTTACTCTCTTCTCTACCTATTATCCTTAGGTTTGATCTTTTTATTGTGTCCTAGATTTCCTGGATGTTTTGGTTTAGGAGCTTTTTGCATTTTACATTATCTTTGACTTGTGTGGCAATGTTTTCTATGGTGTCTTCTGCCACTGAGATTCTCTCTTCAGTCTCTTGTATTCTGTTGGTGATGCTTGCATGTATGACTCCTGATCTCTTTCCTAGGTTTTCTATCTCCAGGGTTGCCTCCCCTTGTGCTTTCCTTATTGTTTCTATTTCCAGATTTAGATCCTGAATCATTTTGTTCAATTCCTTCACCTGTTTGGTTGTGTTTTCCTGTAATTCTTTAAGGAATTTTTGTGATTCCTCTGTATGTGCTTCTACTTGTTTACCTCTGCTGTCCTGTATTTCTTTAAGCGAGTTATTTATGCCATTCTTAAAATCCTCTATCATCAACATGAGACCTGATTTGAAATCCAAATCTTACTTTTCTGTTGTATTGTGATATCCAGCATTTGATTTGATGGGAGAACTGGGCTCTAATGATGCCAAGTAGTCTTGGTTTCTGATGCTTAGTTTCCTCTGTTTGCCTCTTGCCATATGTTGTCTCTAGTGTTAGCTTGTCTTGCTGTACCTGACAATGGCTTCACCCTCCTGTAAGCCAGTGTGCCAGAATTCTTATAGACCTGTTTTCTTTCAGCTGAATATGGGAACAGAGAGCTGCTCCTGGATTTGAGTGTCTTGAAGCCTCCAAGCAGGTGGCTTGGAGCAGAAGCCTTGGTCTTACCTCTTCTCTCAGTTGTGTCAGTGCTCTAGGAGACTGACTTTCAGCTGTGGACTTAGGCAGAAACTGAAAGGGTTTTACCCCTGACTGCTCTACAGGGCACAGAGGTCACTAGGCAGGTTCCTCTTGGGTCAGCAATGTGGACAGAAGTAGTTGTATCCTCTGATTTTTTAGGACTGTCTGCATTTCTGAGAGTCCGGCTCTCTCTCTCCCCATCAGGATTTGGATACAGAGAGCTATGGGATCAGTTCAGTTTTTTTCTAGGCCCAGTCAGAAACTAGAAGGTTACTATGCACTTATATTCGAACTGATTTAGGGAATCTTGGTTAAGCTCAAGTTATTAAAATTTACTAAAAAATTTGATTCTAAATTTGTTTTGTGTTAATGGATAAGCATAAAATTCCTTATGCTTATCCTTGAGACATTACTTGTTTGAAGAAAGCAAAAATGACAAGGCGAGTTTAAGGTTAAGATTTAATTGCAGTAAAAAGAACTGCAGGTTTGGGTGAGGTGAGAAATATAGGGTAAAACAACGTGTAACTTTTTTTTAATTTTTTTTATTAACTTCAGTATTTCTTATATACATTTCAAGTGTTATTCCCTTTCCCAATTTCCGAGCAAACATTCCCCTTCCCCTCCCCTTCCTTATGGGTGTTCCCCTCCCCAACCTACCCCCATTGCCGCCCTCCCCCCAAGAGTCTAGTTCACTGGGGGTTCAGTCTTAGCAGGACCCAGGGCTTCCCCTTCCATTGGTGCTCTTACAAGGATATTCATTGCTACCTATGAGGTCAGAGTCCAGGGTCAGTCCATGTATAGTCTCTAGGTAGTGGCTTAGTCCCTGGAAGCTCTGGTTGCTTGGCATTGTTGTATATATGGGGTCTCGAGCCCCTTCAAGCTCTTCCAGTTCTATCTCTGATTCCTTCAACGGGGGTCCTATTCTCAGTTCAGTGGTTTGCTGCTGGCATTCGCCTCTGTATTTGCTGTATTCTGGCTGTGTCTCTCAGGAGCGATCTACATCCGGCTCCTGTCGGTCTGCACTTCTTTGCTTCATCCATCTTGTCTAATTGGGTGGCTGTATATGTATGGGCCACATGTGGGGCAGGCTCTGAATGCGTGTTACTTCAGTCTCTGTTTTAATCTTTGCCTCTCTCTTCCCTGCCAAGGGTATTCTTGTTCCCCTTTTAAAGAAGGAGTGAAGCATTCACATTTTGATCATCTGTCTTGAGTTTCATTTGTTCTAGGCATCTAGGGTAATTCAAGCATTTGGGCTAATAGCCACTTATCAATGAGTACATACCATGTATATCTTTCTGTGATTGGGTTAGCTCACTCAGGATGATATTTTCCAGTTCCAAACATTTGCCTACGAATTTCATAAAGTCATTGTTTTTGATAGCTGAGTAATATTCCATTGTGTAGATGTACCACATTTTCTGTATCCATTCGTCTGTTGAAGGGCATCTGGGTTCTTTCCAGCTTCTGGCTATAATAAATAAGGCTGCGATGAACATAGTGGAGCACGTGTCTTTTTTATATCTTGGGGCATCTTTTGGGTATATGCCCAAGAGAGGTATAGCTGGATACTCAGGCAGTTCAATGTCCAATTTTCTGAGGAACCTCCAGACTGATTTCCAGAATGGTTGTACCAGTCTGCAACCCCACCAACAATGGAGGAGTGTTCCTCTTTCTCCGCATCCTTGCCAGGGTTTGCTGTCACCTGAGTTTTTGATCTTAGCCATTCTCACTGGCGTGAGGTGAAATCTCAGGGTTGTTTTGATTTGCATTTCCCTTATGACTAAAGATGTTGAACATTTCTTTAGGTGTTTCTCAGCCATTTGGCATTCCTCAGCTGTGAATTCTTTGTTTAGCTCTGAGCCCCATTTTTTAATAGTGTTATTTGTCTCCCTGCGGTCTAACTTCTTGAGTTCTTTGTATATTTTGGATATAAGGCCTCTATCTGTTGTAGGATTGGTAAAGATCTTTTCCCAATCTGTTGGTTGTCGTTTTGTCCTAACCACAGTGTCCTTTGCCTTACAGAAGCTTTGCAGTTTTATGAGATCCCATTTGTCGATTCTTGATCTTATAGCATAAGCCATTGGTGTTTTGTTCAGGAAATTTTTTCCAGTGCCCATGTGTTCCAGAAGCTTCCCTAGTTTTTCTTCTATTAGTTTGAGTGTGTCTGGTTTGATGTGGAGGTCCTTGATCCACTTGGACTTAAGCTTTGTACAGGGTGATAAGCATGGATCGATCTGCATTCTTCTACATGTTGACCTCCAGTTGAACCAGCACCATTTGCTGAAAATGCTATCTTTTTTCCATTGGATGGTTTTGGCTCCTTTGTCAAAAATCAAGTGACCATAGGTGTGTGGGTTCATTTCTTGGTCTTCAATTCTATTCCATTGGTCTATCTGTCTGTCTCTGTACCAATACCATGCAGTTTTTAACACTATTGCTCTGTAATGCTGCTTGAGTACAGGGATAGTGATTCCCCCTGAAGTCCTTTTATTGTTGAGGATAGTTCTAGCTATCCTGGGTTTTTTTGTTATTCCAGATGAATTTGCAAATTGTTCTGTCTAACTCTTTGAAGAATTGGATTGGTATTTTGATGGGGATTGCATTGAATCTGTAGATCGCTTTTGGTAAAATGGCCATTTTTACTATATTAATCCTGCCAATCCATGAGCATGAGAGATCTTTCCCTCTTCTGAGGTCTTCTTCAATTTCTTTCTTCAGTGTCTTGAAGTTCTTATTGTACAAATCTTTCACTTGCTTGCTTAAAGTCACACTGAGGTACTTTATATTTTTTGTGTCTATTATGAAGGGTGTCGTTACCCTAATTTCTTTCTCGGCTAGTTTCTCTTTTGTGTTGAGGAAGGCTATTGATTTATTTGAGTTAATTTTATACCCCACCACTTTGCTGAAGTTGTTTTTCAGCTTTAGTAGTTGTCTGGTGGAACTTTTGGGATATCTTAAATATACTATCATATGATCTGCAAATAGTGATATTTTGACTTCTTCTTTTCCGATCTGTATCCCCTTGACCTACTTTTGTTGTTTGATTGCTCTGGCTAGAACCTCAAAAACTATATTGAATAAGTAGGGAGAGAGTGGGCAGCCTTGTCTAGTCCCTGATTTTAGTGGGATAGCTTCAAGTTTCTCTCCATTTAGTTTAATGTTAGCAACTGGTTTGCTGTATATGGCTTCTACTATGTTTAGGTATGGGCCTTGAATTCCTATTCTTTCCAGGACTTTTATCATGAAGGGGTGTTGAATTTTGTCAAATGCTTTCTCAGCATCTAATGAAATGATCATATGGTTTTGTTCTTTCAGTTTGTTTATATAATGGATCACGTTGATGGTTTTCCGTATATTAAACCATCCCTGCATGCCTGGGATGAAGCCTATTTGATCATGGTGGATGATTGTTTTGATGTGCTCTTGGATTCGGTTTGCCAGAATTTTATTGAGTATTTTTGCGTCGATATTCATAAGGGAAATTGGTCTGAAGTTCTCTTTCTTTGTTGGGTCTTTGTGTGGTTTAGGTAGAACAGTAATTGTGGCTTTATAGAAGGAATTCGGTAGTGCTCCATCTGTTTCAATTTTGTGGAATAGTTTGGATAATATTGGTATGAGGTCTTCTATGAAGGTCTGATTGAATTCTGCACTAAACCTGTCTGGACCTGGGCTCTTTTTGGTTGGGAGACCTTTAATGACTGCTTCTATTTCCTTAGGAGTTATGGGGTTGTTTAACTGGTTTATCTGTTCCTGATTTAACTTCGGTACCTGGTATCTGTCTAGGAAATTGTCCATGTCCTGCAGATTTTCAAGTTTTGTTGAATATAGGCTTTTATAGTAAGATCTGATGATTTTTTTAATTTCCTCTGAACCTGTAGTTATGTTTCCCTTTTCATTCTGATTTTTGTTAATTTGGACACACTCTTTGTGTCCTCTCATTAGTCTGGCTAAGGGTTTATCTATCTTGTTGATTTTCTCAAAGAACCAACTTTTGGTTCTGTTGATTCTTTCTATGGTCCTTTTTGTTTCTACTTGGTTGATTGCAGCTCTGAGTTTGATTATTTCCTGCCTTCTACTCCTCCTGGGTGTATTTGCTTCTTTTTGTTCTAGAGCTTTTAGGTGTGCTGTCAAGCTGCTGACATATGCTCTTTCCTGTTTCTTTCTGCAGGCACTCAGCGCTATGAGTTTTCCTCTTAGCACAGCTTTCATTGTTTCCCATAAGTTTGGGTATGTTGTACCTTCATTTTCATTAAATTCTAAAAAGTTTTTAATTTCTTTCTTTATTTCTTCCTTGACCAGGTTATCATTGAGTAGAGCATTGTTCAATTTCCAAGTATATGTGGGCATTCTTCCCTTATTGTTATTGAAGACCAGTTTTAGGCCGTGGTGGTCTGATAGCACGCATGGGATTATTTCTATTATTCTGTACCTAACAACCTGTAATTTAAGGAGGTCTTAAAGAGTGGTTTTTTTAAACTTGTTTGAAAATATGTAAAACCATAAAGACTTTACTATATCCTGAATCTTTGAGGCATGATCAGGTCCATCAACTTTGTTTACTTCATTTTATACATGTATGATATTTGTAAAGGTTCTTCTTTAGAAGGACTGCAAGTTTTAAATTATATTCTTTGAAAGATGAAAATTAAATTATAACAGAATTCATAATTGAATTTGTTTACTATCACATTAACATTTATGCTTTGTTAATTTATTAAAATATTTCCACATAGGGCTATTCACTGCTATGTTTTAGAATGTAAATATAGTCATGTAAATATATTTAAGATTATTACTTTTATCTTAGGAATGTCACAAATGAAACTGATAACGATTGTACATGACTGCCTAAATACGAGCTAAATATATTTTGTATTACTCAATTGTAGAATTTTAATTTGTTGGTAAGTCAGGAAATTTAGTTCATCAAAATTAAAGTTTAAAAATAAACTTTGAGAAATTACTTGTTTGAAAGATGCAAAAATGTCAAGCAGAGAATAAGGTTAAAGATTGCCATTTCTGGGAGCAGGCAAGAAAGAAGTGAGCATGACCTTGCCCATCGGTCTTACATAATGATGCTGCTATGTATTTCATGGGAAGAGCTTCATCTCTGAATGATGTCCACTAGAAATATGATATGTTCAGGCAGTAACCTGCTTTGGAAATGAAATAAGATTTTATAATCGCAATTAAGCATGAGATAATGTATAGAGTTATCAACTGCCTAGCTCTTGAAACCTGCATGACTCATGCCCCCTGGAAAAGCAGCAAAGTGAAGATTGGCAAGAGATATGTTTCAGCAGATAAGTTCACATGTCTTTCAGACAAACCAAGTTCAATTTCCACCATTCATACAATAGCTAACTATAGTCTCTAACTCTAGTTCCTAAGGTAACCAACACCCTCTCTGATATCTGCAGACATCTTACATGTACACACATAGTATACAAACATATGCAGAAGCAACATACTTGTGAAATAAAACTAAATATCAAAGGACATTTTCAACAGAACATGT
The DNA here is from genome assembly GCF_021556685.1 of Rattus norvegicus. Classification (NCBI taxonomy): domain Eukaryota; kingdom Metazoa; phylum Chordata; class Mammalia; order Rodentia; family Muridae; genus Rattus; species Rattus norvegicus. The sequence continues at coordinate 8,886,702 of NC_141541.1, read as the reverse complement.
GATCTTAATCGCTGAGTCTCTCTTTAGCCATACAATTTACTAATTTTTAGTAGTTTTACAATGAGGGATTTGAGTTTTAGTGGGAACATTTTATATTTACATATTGTTTGTATAAGTATGGAGATTTCAACATTCTCAAATTCAGTCATTGTGAGAAGTCTTCTGAAGAAGTGTCTTAAAGAAAACGTAATGTGTCCATATAGACAAGCTGCAGTTGGATAAAAGTAAAGGACCGATTTATTGATTACAAGAGGCTTCATTTAATATTTGGCTTATTCTGTAGAAATGAACTTCCCCATGTTTTCATGCCTTTCCAAGCCACTGAAGAAGTTTTTTTTCAGAAGCAGATCATGAGGAAGAATGCTGTTCTCTGGATAACTCTGAATTCCTCTTCAAACGGCACACACCTAGATTTCATATGATACTGTTAACTACAAGCATCCTTCATCTGTGGTTGCAACTGCAGTCCATGATTCCATTTTTAGCAGGCACTGGGAATTGTGAGTCATAGCTGACACAAACTGGTGTTTGAATGTATGTATACAAAAGTTTTTGGAGATACATGAAGGTTTTCACTGTGGTATGTACAGTGAAAAGATAGGAAGGGCTTTGACTAGAACTTATTTTAGAACCTGTTAAGAAAGCTACTGTCCCTCAGCAATTTACTAATACCTTTCTTTACTATTTCCACAGATCAACATCATTCCACATACATAGTACTAAGAAATTGTATGCACAGTGCTTTGACATACAACTGTTTAACATGCACTTTGTATGAGAATAATCTTTATTTAGAATCCATAGAGTGAGGCCAGGATAGTGGCTAGGTTTGTAGTTGTTCAGTCTAGCACTAAGATGGGAAAGGATTTATTATTGAATTTATCTCACATATCGTAAGTACTAAAAGTAAATTAAAGAGAATCAAACATACTCATCCAAAAAAGGTAATATGCTATCATCATACACAGAAGAAATCCCTGGAACTTGTGCCTAAAATGCCACAGATTGCTCTGAAAATGAACTAGATATTATTTCCACTTTTTCTACCATGAGAGTCTTCAGTGCCACTTGTAATTAACTTTTGCCCTGATTATCAAGGCCAAATAACCTAACATATGGTTATGCTGTGTGGCTACCCCAGCCCACTCGTCTCTGATGGTGCCCATACCGCCATGGTACTGAGAACCAGGCATAGGCCTGAGAGATTTAACAGAAGACACAGACACAGGTCATTCATGCTGCAAGAATGTCAAAGCTTTACTGAGGTTCATAGAATATATACACCACGTCCACCAGGTGGAAAGACGCCTGGAAGCACAATGAAAAAACAAGTTTACATTCTCAGGATAAAAACAGGAACACAGAAATGACAAAAACAAGTTTATGTTCTCAGGATAAAATCAGGAACTGACACAACAGTGTTACTGCCCATTGGCCAAACAGCAAAGCCCCAAGGTGTTCTTTTCTTAAAAAGAAAAGATTCCACATGTGTCAGCAAGGCACAGCAGGGGGCAAACACTGAGGGAGCCCAGGAGGGTCCCACACATCTCATTACTTTTAAAGTAAGCATGAATAATACATTGCTTTTAATCCTTAACTTTAAATATAAAATGAAACATGTTTGTTCCTTCTTTCTATGTATATCATTATTTTCCTCAATGGGTAGGACTTTGAACTATTTCATCTTGGGCAAATTACTTAAATATCCTCTTTGTGAATTTCCTTACTTTTAAAATTAAGGAAATACAGTCTTCTAAATAGTTCACTATAAAAAAATCAAGATTAATTTAAAATTTTCTTATGATATCATCAATTCAAGAATAAACACTAAATATTCATCTATTTTTTAATTTTTGTGCTTTATGTAGCAGATGCATATTAATAGCAGTATGTACAGAAGACAGAGGCTGTGCAAAATCATCCACCGGGCCTGTGTTTACTCACCCCTCTCTATTTCCCAGCAGATCACATTCACATGACTTGTGAGTTATAATAAATATGTAAAGAAAATGAAGTTTTGTTATTAAACATAAAGATATAATTCAGAATTCAGATAGTTAAAAAACCCAGAAAGGAAGATAAGAATTAGAGGTGAAAACAAGTGAAGTGAACTCTCAAGAAGAATAGCTTACTGTGGGTCATTAGCAACTCAGCACCTCTGGCAAATTGCTGTGCTCAGCCTGACTCTACTATTCCACCCACCATTAAAACATGATCTGTTTCACCATGCACTTGAATATTCAATTCTCTTTGAGAGTAGGAGAAACTGAGTTGGAAGGCTGACTGGCAATGGAAAGCCTTAGAGTTTGTAAATTAAGGACATTAAAATTCCCATGCTTGAGGTTGTGTTTTGCATATTGTTAAGCATTGGCCAATATTTTACTATCAGTAGTATAGGCAAAGCATTACATTTAGTAAAAAATAAGCAAAAGCCTCTTCAATGTGGATGGGAAATTTTTAGTGTTTCTGGAGGAATATCTTAAGCCAAGTGTGTCTTCTGTTTGTTGCAATAAGCAGTAACAATGTGAAAATTAGCATAGTCTCCAAATCAGTTTGTTCACATAATTGGTTCACCATATCACAGCTATTAGAAAGACATCAGGTCATTTGTTGGAAGCTGAAAGTCTATACTCAAGCAATAGAGCACTGTGCACTACTTGATTCTACTGTGCAATGAGAGGTGAGGTGCCTGATCCATAATATATAAATCAGTAACAATAGCAATATCTACACTAGTAGTTAATTAGAAGATTTAACTATTTCTTTTATGTAAAGCTTTAGACTAGTATTGCCTTGTATCAATACTCCTTAAGCAATAGCAGATGAAAGTTTTTAATCACAAAGAAAATTACTTCCTTGTCATATGAATATCAACTGTCAATAATTCCTGATATGAGATAGATTTTTGATTTCATTAAAATTTGTGGACACTACATTAGCACTTATCTTTAGAAAGATTAGTCTAGAAACAATTAAAATTTTCTCTTTTATCTTGATTTGTAGATATGTTTGAGAAACTATGTCAGGTGAGGTGGTAGAGGAATTCATGTTTTCCATATCTCTTTTCTTTTCTAGAAGTAATGTACTGGGCAACTTGCCCAGTATCATTGAAGAGGAAGATTGAATGTTCTAGATGGCTATTCATTACTTGTTTGATTATTAATTTGTTTAATTTTGTTAATTGTGGATAACCATAGAAAGGCACACACAAAGTCAAATGGGTCATTAAGGTTATCAACTTCAACATCTGTATTGGCCTTGAAAAACTTTGTCATCATTTGAAACCTTGCTGAAAGCCCCTTTCCTTTTCACTTTGTGCATAAAAGACCAAAATGTATCCTCTAATCCAGTGGTTCTCAACCTTCCTAATGCAGTTACCCTTTAATACAATTCTACATGTTGTGGTAACCTCCAACCATAAAATTATATTTCTTGATACTTCATAGCAGCAATTTTGCTACTGTTATGAATTGTAATGCAAATATCTATGTTTTTTTAATTGGGTAAAGTGACCATTGAGAAAGGGTCCTTTGACAACCCCCAAAGGAATCAAAAGCCACAGTTTGAGACCTGCTGTTCTACTCTTTCACCATTGATTCCCATACTTCCCCATTTACTTGTTTTGAGAGTATCCATGTACAGAGTCTTGTTGTGTGAGTGCATGGTGTTATGTTGAACTCAGTCCAGGCATCTCATGAAAATCAAGACCAGAACAATAGAAATTACTTCAATGTTAACTTTCTTTGATTCAGAAAACCTATATAATTAGCATAGATATGACTCATTTTAACCTCAAAATCTCATTATCTATTAATTTATTAGCTGGCTTTAAACTTTGCTAAATCTTACAATGGAGTTATCAAGTCAGTATCTCTTTATAGACAAATTGTGTCCTAAATAACTGCACAATATTGAAATTTAGGTTGACATTTGATGTGGAATGACAAAGGCAAATAATAACCAGACACACAGTATATTTATCTCCAAATAGAGGACAACAATTCAGTTCAATAGTTAGGATAACCAAGCACAAGAGAAGCTTCTAGTTTACATAAGGCAGGATTTAGCCAGAGGAAATGTGGTGGCCCAGATAGTGCAAATGCCATTCTTGGCTTGAGGATAATAAGCAGCATACAGTTAAGTTTCATAACAGAAGTCAACAGGATTACTTGCTCTTTAGCACTTTCCTAAAGTCTGCTCATGCTGTTCTATGATGCTCTGACTCCTCCAAGGGAGGATATTCATTCTGATAGCTGTAGATAGACTGAGAGATTTTAGATTTGCAAATATAGAAAATGGAAAAGCAGAAGCAATGGTCTTCAGTTTCACTTATATTTTGACATGAAAAATAAAAATATGCAACAAAATCACTAATAGAGACAATACCCAGGTCGTGTTTTCTATGTGTATATAAATATTATTGGAAGTGGCCTGTATTTTGCTAGAAAATATGACAATCGTATGTCTACAAATTTAATAACAGTTGAAATGATGAAGCAGAGCACACATATGCCCATAAGTGTTATTCACAGGATCCTAAATGAAATCTGCCTTTTATTTCCTTTGTATATGTAAAGGGAGTTATTTTAAGACATTATTTCTTCTTGTTTATATACAGTTTAGAAAAACATCCGTTTGTGTTGTTAAACAACTGGATTAATAAGAATTACAAAAACAGATGGGACAAAAGTATTTTAAGTGATCATTTTGAATTAGCATAATAACCATGGACTACTTTGTATAGCACAAGGTTTTATATCTAAACTGCATTGTTATTAATCAGGTATGTGGAATAACATCTAATTTTATCATATATAACATCAAGGTACATTTGTTTGCTTGAATTGCCAAATAAAAGTTCATTCATCATAAATCCATAATTGTTTTGACATATCTACATATGGATCTTACATTATTTGTTTTGAGTGAGAACTACCAATACCTTTTCTTTTGGTCAGTTTCACAAATAAACTGACAGTAATCATCAGTGGTATAATATATTATTCTCTTGAATGTATTCCTTCTGACTAAAGAGTGTTATATTTAATCTAAGACCTCCCCAAGATGCCCGTCTTTTAATGATTCTTTTTTTATTGTTTAAATTAATGAATTCAGCATATTTAGATTCTTATATTTGGAAGCTTCTGATATATTTGTTTTACTAAACTGCCTTATATCAAGTATTTGTGTTTCCAAATAAAAAAGCTGCTTTTCATGTCTGTAAAAATGAGAAATATGTACTATCAAAGGGTAACATGAAATTGTGAGAAATGAATACCAACCTTACCTGCAAATACACTGACAATTATTGAATGCATTTGTACATGTTCCCTCATATAAACTCATTAGAAAAATAATGGAACCTTAACCTAACCACAAAGAATAATTAAGTAAAGAACTTACCTTGAGCAGTATTGAGGATTGAACCAGGGACCTAAACATATTATGGAGACATCTACAACATTGACAATCTACCATTCAGATCTTTTAATTTTCTCTTTTTACTTCATAGTCAACGGTTACAGCTAAGCCTTAATGCTTTTAATACCTTACTTTAAAAAAAAGTCTGTTTGGTAAAAACACTTATCGCAACACAGGTATTTTGAACCCATTTGTATATTTCTTTAATTTGTATGTTGTAGTGGGAAATACTAACAAAAGAATACACCATTGCATAGTAGCATTGGACACTGGCAGGCCATATGGCACCAACTGGTGTCCTCATGTTGCTATAATCTCTGACCCTTTGCTGTTGAAATGTCTCCACCCGACATGTTAATTTACTTGGCGGCCACATGCCAGGTACCCTTCTCTAGAACTCCCATAAAGGAAAACACCACACAAACTTAGTTTAGAATCAACCAGTAACTCAATCGCTATGCATAGCTACTAACATCCTCATTAGTAAGTTATACTAAGTTAAATCTTCCTGTGGCAGATCCTGGGCATATAACAGGGGACCTCTAGTCTGCTACATCCTCTTCCTCAAGCTCTCTCTCTCAGTCCCAAAAGCCTCAAATCCCTTCCTCCTCTTCTGTTCCCCACCTCCAGCCTGGAAGTCCCGTCCACTCTTTGCCTAGTGATTGGTCCACTGAAATCTTTATTCATTAGTTGAAGGTCCTTGCTACAGTATGTCACTTATATCTGTGTAATATTTTATAATCCACACTGTCTCTCTGTACCTTTATGTTCTTTTCCTTAAAATCTGTTAAGTCCTCCATGGAAAAATGGAGTTAATAAACAGAAACTTAATGTTAGTACCTCACAAAATTACGTTTGATTCAAGACTTCTCTTCAAAAGATGCTTGAAACATCAGGAAAACTGAAGGAGAATAAGAAATGGCAGGCTCTCTTTTTCCCTTGTTAACTGGCTGAGAAAGGCATTCACAAAGTGCAAAGGAATATCGCTGAAAGATCCTCTAGGACTGTCCTAAACATGTTAGGAGAGAAGCAACTTTCCTTTGACTGAGAGCAGGATATACAGTGCAGATCAAAATGGGATAATAATGTTATTACCTGGGAGGAAAAAGCAAGACTCAGTTTTAAATAGATTTAGTGGAATGTGGGGAATACTTTCCTTAGAGACCTTTGCCTACCATGTGTGCTTATTTATAAAGAAAGAAAACTGATTCCATGATACTGCTAAATTTTAGTGAATAAGAAAAATTGATTACATGAATTTATGAACATTTTTCAAGGTAAACACTTTCCACAAACACATGAAGATAAGTCAAAGGGATTTTTATAAAACTATACAATACGCGTTCTTTTATTTAATTTCTTAGAAATTCAAACTGTTTTGGTTTTCCCAGAAAAAAAACCATACTATTACTAAAGAAAGATAGCATAGATTTTTGAATTTGAAATTCATATATATATGTATGAATTTCAGTTTATATATTTTTTGTGTGACAGTTTGTATATGTCTGAAATGCACCATGGTCATAGTTAGCATGCATCCTTAAAAATTCTCTCTCATATTTAAATCACCCCTTGTACTTCCCAGTAGTCTCTTATCTTTCCTTTGTGCAGGTCATGTGCAGGTAGCCATAGCTGATGTATTGCAACAAAGAAATCACAATAACAAGGCAACTTTTCATTGATCTCCTCCTTATTATTCTGACATTAAATTTTATATACTTTAATGTACATACGGTAACTTAAACTCCAAGTAAGGTTTAGTTTAGTATAGTTCTATGGATAAATGGAAATGATACAATAGTAGTAAAATTATCAATGCATGCACATTTGCAGAAAGTCTATTCAGAAAATGATTCAGGATTTAAAATATAGATAATAGGTTGATGTTGAATTTGAGAAGTCATGTTATCTGGCTGAGTTTTCTATAAGTGGGAATGGCTGATTCAAGATAATAAAAGTAAAATTAAGAAACTTCTAATGGAAATGACAATAATCTTTACAGTTCTAAGCTTCATTTATATGATTTCATAAATACTATCTTCATATTAGTGGAACATTTCAATGGCAGTGAGGGATATTGTTCCATTTCCCTTCCTAGTTCTGACTGCTGTGATAAACTCCAAACAAAGGCAACATAGAGGAAGAGGGATTTGATTGGCAAAACCAGGTCACAGCCCATTATTGAACAAAGTCAAGATAGGAACCCATGAAGGGAACCTGAAGAAGAACCCATGGAGGAATATTTTGCTAGCCTACTCTCAGATTTTTTTTCTTCTCTACCCAGGACTATCATCCTAGGGATAGTCATCCTAGGGAACTGCTCAGAGCAGATTCTCCTAGTCCAGCTACCCATGAAGACATCCCTTGACATACATTTTCACAATAGAGCTTATGTTCTCAAATGAGTCTAGGCTGTGTTGATAGTTAAAGGATGAATGGGAAACAGGCTTTATAATTTGTTTTGTGTTTAAAAACATAACAAGTAGATACTCATCAGTATCATTTTTTCCAATGTGTTTCTCCAAGTAGTTAATCATAAGTTAACGGTAACCATTGCCTTTCATACCTGCTTTATCATTTGATAACAGTGCAAATAAAATTGGGTTCATAAAGTAAAATTGAAAATCTTTTGCAAAGTGCATATCTCTTCATAAAACACATAGATTTAATTTTATGTGTACATTCTATTTGCCTGCTTCCATGTCTGTATTAAAACAAAACTAAGTACTATGAGTAAGCTTACATGACTCTTAAGAGAACAAATATGATATTGTATCTGATTACTCCATGATTCCTGCTAACCAGAATGTAAAAACATTGAGATGGAAGATCCTTCATGCTTGGTTTTCAAGCAGCTGTGTAATCTGGGGAATCAACAATTTGTTTAACAGTTTAAGTTGTTTCATTGTATAAATTTCTTGTGTAAAAGAGGAAGGAATACAAGACAGTTAAGGATCTAAACATATCAGGCATGTTTGAAATTCTCTAATTAGTAATAATTGCAGAATCAGCGTTTTTCTGGGACAGTCATCTCTTTAAAGAAACTATGGTATGTACTTCATACAAAAATATAGAAAAACAGCACCATATGAAAAAGAAACAAAATAAAAACATCCTAATAGTTTGCTAAACTAATTGCTATATTCAAATGGTCCTTTCTCTTCACTTTTAAAACTGCATGCTCTACTTTTCTATTGCTGTCCCATAAGAAAGGAAGACTTGTGCTTTGTGCTGCAGAAGTCAAGGCCATACATACTCACATATCTTGATTGTTGGAACTGACACTGCATGATTCATTTTAGTGAGACATGAACACTAAAATAAGTATGGCTATTAAAAATACTCAATTATACCATTGTAAGGAAAGTGAGAATTATTTCTAGTTTCTCATTTCGAAGCATTCAAGGAAAAGTAAGATAAAAGCATTTCTTAGGTATGAGTATTTTTGTCTTATTATTGTCTGTTCATTCAACACATTAACAAGTCTCTCAGTGTCCTCCCCACCTGCATCCATTATAATTATTTTTAACCCTATATTCAGTTAATATGAGATTAGCCATTTTATATCATTTAGAGCTTTGTATAACCTGAGGAATAATAAATAAGATAAGAAAGAAGGTCCCGTGTTTGGTGACTATCAGTTCCTGTAAAAATCATCATTACTTAGTGAACCAAAGCAATGAGGGTGACAGTTGGTGAATTTATTGTTATTTAATAAATTCTGGTATTATAGAAAGACATGAAAATGTTGATTGACATTTTTGACATAACTCACTCATAACATCAATGATTAGGGGAAGGAGAGCCTACCTTACATGATTTCTTGATAGGCAAGTAATTGGCTTTAGTGTGATAAAAAAATTTCTAATCACTGAATTAGGTAATGGTTGCTCAAATTGTGATTGGATTAAAAAGCTATTGAATTTTAAATATAACAGGGGTAAAAAGAGATGTTTATGCTATGTGTAACAACACTCCCACCCACACTGGAAGTTAGTCCTGCTCAGATGCTACTATTTTTTCTCTATCCCATGGCCAGTTGTGAAACAGGAACTAATAGGAATGTCTAAGCTCCTATTAATTTGCAAAACTCATTACTTAGTTCTGCAGTCAAATAAAGGTGACTTTTAAAATCTTTGCTCAGAGGAGTTCAACTAATGCAATGTCATTATGGGGTTCCATTGAAATGGGTTTCCAGGCAGAAAATCAGAATCTTCAGAAATTATGAAGTTCTCCCTGCATGGGATCTGGTTCCTAGATTCCTCCTCCCTTCCTGGCACAAGATTGAGCTATACCAGCTTACCTTTGTGCTAGTTCAATCTTTTGATAGCTCTATAATGTTATGTGCTTATTCCATCTACAATAATTTAATTTTTTGTTGATCCCTACCTTCTGACAAGATATAAATACAAGTACAAACAGAAAAAATACCATACGATGGGTGCAATTCCAATTATAACCACTAAAGAAATTAGTATCTCAGACTAAGGAAAATTATTATGATTCAGTCATCATACCAAAAGAATAAATGGTTACGTGTGTGTGTGTGTGTGTGTGTGTGTGTGTGTGTGTATGTATGTGTGTGTGTGTGTGTGTGTGTGTGCATGCCTACAGTTACGTATCTGCACTTGTGTAAAGGTGTCGTTGGAGGCCAAAACAGAGCATCAGACCCCTGGAGCTAGAGATGCAAGAGGTTGTGAACAACCTCATATGGGTATAGAAATTGAACTCAGGCCCTCTACTAGAGGAGTACACTTTTACTACCAAGCCATCTCTGCAGTCTGTCATTCTGTCAATCTGTGAATTTGCTTTTCTCCATATTTATGAAGATCAGAGGAGCTTTCTCCATTTTTAAATTTTCTTGCATCTAAAATAAAAAAACTTGCATTGTATTGTAGTCTCTATAATTTTCTTTAACAGTATAATATTATCAAACACTTAACTGCCAGAAATTATGTAATTTCATTCTCTGTAGAGTTCAGTATATTCATTTCCTTCATCAAAAATTTATCATCATTTATATTCCAAATTTTATTTTTACCATATTTACTTTTACTGGCAGCAAGAAATGAGGCATGGTTTAGAGGAAATCTACATGTTTATTGAATCTTGGAGTCAGAGTTTTTTAAACTGTAAACTAAGGATTCTGAGAGATCTGGGCAAAGGGAAAGATGTTGACTAAGATTATGATTCAGTTGTTTTTGATGGTCTGATTTAGCCTAGAGAAGGAAGGTTTCCTCCACTAACCAGAAAGAAGAACATCAAATTGGGGCCTCTTGCCCTTCCTCCTATCCTGTTCATCCCTAATCATTGGAGCAATGAAATCTATCTACATTAGAAGTCTGTAACCTATTGCAGAAAATTGACTTGGACTTTCCCTCACCCCCTTTCAGAGTGACATAGTCTTACAAACGTGTTCATTGTCTCATCTCAAGTGAAATATTTTTCCTGCGATAGATTAATTGGTTGTAGCTAAAAGGGCATGTCATTCTGGGTAGAAACCTTACTTTCAGCAAAGGGTATTTACAAATGTAATTTGGAAACTGATTTCATCACTAGTAAGCAGATATTTTTTTTCTGTACTCATTTAAGTAGGGCGTGGACTTATATTTTGCTAAGAAATAAATAGAAAATAGATCACAGTTACTAACTATATGTATTTTTTCTTTTTTTCCATCTTTACTAACTTGTGTATTTCTTATTTACATTTCGATTGTTATTCCACTTCCCAGATTCCAGGCCAACATCCCCCTAAACCCTCCCACTCCGCTTCTCTATGGGTGTTCCCCTACCCATCCTCCCCCCATTACCACCCCCCCCCAAAATCACATTCACTGGGGGTTCAGTCTTGGAGGACCAAGGGCTTCCCCTTCCACTGGAACTCTTACTAGGCTATTCACTGCTACCTATGAGGTAGGAGCCCAGGGTCTGTCTTTGGATAGTGGCTTAGTCCCTGGAAGCTATGGTTGGTTGGCATTGTTGTTCATATGGGGTCTCGAGACCCTTCAAGCTCTTCCAGTCCTTTCTCTGATTCCTTCAACGAGGGTCCCGTTCTCAGTTCAGTGGTTTGCTGCTTGCATTCACCTATGTATTTGCTGTATTCTGGCTGTTTCTCTCAGATGAGATCTACATTCGGTTCCTGTCGGCCTACACTTCTTTGCTTCATCCATCTTATCTAGTTTGGTGGCTATATATGTTTGGGCCACAAGTGGGACAGGTTCTGCATGGGTGTTCCTTCTGCCTCTGTTCTAAAATTTGCCTCCCTATTCCCTTCCAAGGGTATTCTAGTTCTCCTTTTAAAGAAGGAGTGCAGCATTCACATTTTAGTCATCCTTCTTGAGTTTCATGTCTTCTGTGCATCTAGGGCAATTAGAGCATTTGGGCTAATAACCGCTTATTAATGAGTGCATTCCATGTGTATTTTTCTGTGATTGGGTTACCTCACTCAGGTTGATATTTTCCAGTTCCATCCATTTGCCAATGAATAACATAAAGTCATTGTATTTGATAGCTGAGTATTGTTCCATTGTGTAGATGTACCACATTTTCTGTATCCATTCCTCTGTTGAAGGGCATCTGGGTTCTTTCCAGTTTCTGGTTATTATAAATAAGGCTGCTATGTACATGGTGGAGCATGTGTCTTTGTTATATGTTGCAGCATCTTTTGGGGATATACCCAAGAGGGGTATGGCTGGGTCAGGTAGTTCAATGTCCAATTTTCTGAGGAAACTCCAGACTGATTTCCAGAATGGTTGTACCAGTCTGCAATCCCACCAACAATGGAGGAGTAGTTCTCTTTTTCCACATCTTCGCCAGCATTTGCTGTCACCTGAGTTTCTGATCTAAGCCATTCTCACTGGCTTGAGGTAAAATACCGGGTTGTTTTGACTTGCATTTCCCTTATGACTAAAGATGTTGAGCATTTCTTTAGGTGTTTCTCAGCCATTTGGCATTCCTCAGCTGTGAATTCGTTGTTTACTTCTGAACCCATTTTTAATAGGGTTATTTGTCTCCCCGCAGTCTAACTTCTTCAGTTCTTTGTATATTTTGGATATAAGCCCTCTATCAGTTGTAGGACTGGTAAAGATCTTTTCCCACTCTGTTGTTTGTTGTTTTGTCCTAACCACAGTGTCCTTTCCCTTACAGGAGCTTTGCAGTTTTATGAGATCCCATTTGTCGATTCTTGATCTTAGAGCATAAGCCATTGGTGTTTTGTTCAGGAAAATTTCTCCAGTGCCCATGTGTTTGAGATGCTGCCCTAGTTTTTCTTCTATTAGTTTGAGTGTATCTGGTTTGATGTGGAGGTCCTTGATTCACTTTGACTTAAGCTATGTACAGGCTGATGAGCATGGATCAATCTGCATTCTTCTACATGTTGACCTCCAGTTGAACCAGCACCATTTGCTGAAAATGCTATCTTTTTTCCATTGGATGGTTTTGGCTCCTTTGTCAAAAATCAAGTGACAATAGTTGTCTGGTTTCATTTCTTGGTCTTCAATTCTATTCCATTCCATTGGTCTATCTGTCTGTCTCTGTACCAATACCATGCAGTTTTTATCGCTATTGCTCTGTAATACTGCTTGAATTCAGGGATAGTGATTCCCCCTGAATTCCTTTTATTGTTGAGGATAGTTTTAGCTATCCTGGGTTTTTTGTTATTCCAGATGAATTTGCAAATTGTTCTGTCTAACTCTTTGAAGAATTGGATTGGTATTTTGATGGGGATTGCATTGAATCTGTAGATCACTTTTGGTAAAATGGCCATTTTTACTATATTAATCCTGCCAATCCATGAGCATGGGATTTCTTTCCATCTTCTGAGGTCTTCTTCAATTTCTTTCTTCAGAGGCTTGAAGTTCTTATTGTACAAATCTTTTACTTGCTTGGTTAAAGTCACACCGAGGTACTTAATATTATTTGGGTCTATTATGAAGGGTGTCGTTTCCCTAATTTCTTTCTCGGCTAGTTTCTCTTTTGTGTAGAGGAAGGCTACTCATTTATTTGAGTTAATTTTATACCCAGCCACTTTGCTGAAGTTGTTTTTCAGCTTTAGTAGTTCTCTGGTGGAACTTTTGGGATCGCTTAAATAAACTATCATATCATCTGCAAATAGTGATATTTTGACTTCTTCCTTTCCAATCTGTATCCCCTTGATTTCCTTTTGTTGTCTGATTGCTCTGGCTAGTACTTGGAGAACTATATTGAATAAGTAGGGAGAGAATGGGCAGCCTTGTCTAGTTCCTAATTTTAGTGGCTTTGCTTCAAGTTTCTCTCCATTTAGTTTATTGTTAGCAATTGGTTTGCTGTATATGGCTTTTACTATGTTTAGGTATGGGCCTTGAATTCCTACTCTTTCCAGGACTTTTATCATGAAGGGGTGTTGAATTTTGTCAAATGCTTTCTCAGCATCTAATGAAATGATCATGTGGTTTTTATCTTTCAGTTTGTTTATATAGTGAATTATGTTGATGGTTTTCCGTATATTAAATCATCCTTGCGTGCCTGGGATGAAGCCTACTTGATCATGATGGATGATTGTTTTGATGTGTTGTTGGATTCAGTTTGCCTTATTGAGTATTTTTGCATCGATATTCATAAGGGAAATTGACTGAAGTTCTCTTTCTTTGTTGGGTCTTTGTGTGGTTTATGTATAAGAGTAATTTTGGCTTCATGGAAGGAATTCGGTAGTGCTCAATCCCTTTCAATTTTGTGGAATAGTTTGGATAGTGTTGGTATGAAGTCTTCTATGAAGATCTGATAGAATTCTGCACTGAACCCATCTGGACCTGGGCTCTTTTTGGTTGGGAGACCTTTAATGACTGCTTCTATTACTTTGTGAGTTATGTGATTGTTTAAATGGTTTATCTGTTCCTGGTTTAACTATGATTCCTGGTATCTGTCTAAGAAATTTTCTATTTCCTGCAGATTTTCAAGTTTTGTTGAATATAGGCTTTTGTAGTAGGATCTGATGATTTTTTGAATTTCCTCTGAACCTGTAGTTATGTCTCTCTTTTCATTTCTGATTTTGTTAATTTGGGCACACTCTCTATGTCCTCTCATTAGTCTTGCTAAGGGATTATCTATCTTGTTGATTTTCTCAAAGAACCAACTTTTGGTTCTGTTGATTCTTTCTATGGTTCTTTTTATTTCTACTTGGTTGATTTAAGCCCTGAGTTTGATTATTTCCTGCCTTCTACTCCTCCTGGGTGTATTTGCTTCTTTTTCTTCTAGAGTTTTTAGGTGTGCTGTCAAGCTGCTGATATATGTTCTCTCCTGTTTCTTTGCAGGCACTCAGAGCTTTACGTTTTCCTCTTCGCACAGCTTTCATTGTGTCCCATAAATTTGGGCATGTTGTACATTCATTTTCATTAAATTCTAAGAAGTCTTTAGTATCTTTCTTTATTTCTTCCTTGACCAGGTTATCATTGAGTAGAGCATTGTCCAATTTCCATGTATATGTGAGCATACTTTTCTTATTGTTGAAGACCAGCTTTAGACCGTGGTGGTCTGATAGGACACATGGGATTATCTCTATCTTCCTGTATCTATTGAGGCCTGTTTTATGACCAATTATGTGGTCAGTTTTAGAGAAAGTACCATGAGAAGAAAGCATATCCTTTTGTTTTAGGATAGAATATTCTATAAATATCTGTTACGTCCATTTGGTTAAGGACTTCTTTTAGTCTGCCTATGTCTCTGTTTAATTTCTGTTTCTGTGATCTGTCCATTGAAGAGAGTGGGGTGTTGAAATCTCCTACAATTATTGTGTGAGGTGCAATGTGTGCTTTCAACTTTAGTAAGGTTTCCTTTATGTAAGTAGGTGCCTTTTTATTTGGAAAACAGATATTTAGGATTAAGAGTTTCATCTTGGTGGATTTTTCCTTTGATGAATATGAAGTGTACTTCCTTATCTTTTTTGATGACTTTTGGTTGAAAATCAATTTTATTTGATATTAGAATGGCTACTCCAGCTTGCTTCTTCAGACCATTTGCTTGGAAATTTGTTTTCTAGCCTCACTCTGAGGTAGTGTCTGTCTATGTGTCTGAGGTGTGTTTCCTGTAGGCAGCAGAATGCAGGGTCCTCGTTGCGTATCCAGTTTGTTAATCTATGTCTTTTTATTGTGGAGTTGAGGCCATTGATGTTGAGAGATATTAAGGAATAGTGATTGTTGCTTCCTGTTATATTCATATTTGGAAAAGAGATTAAGTTTGTGTGATTTTCTTCTCTTTGTTTTGTTGCCAAGATGATTAGTTTCTTGCTTTTTCTAGGGTATAGCTTGCCTCCTTACGGTGGGCTTTACCATCTATTATCCTTTTTATGGCTGGATTTGTAGAAAGATACTGTGTAAATTTGGTTTTGTCATGGAATATCTTGGTTTTTCCATCTATGTTAATTGATAGTTTTGCTGCATATAGTAACCTGGGCTGGCATCTGTGTTCTCTTAGGGTCTATATGGCATCTGTCCAGGATCTTCTGGCTTTCATTGTCTCTGGTAAGAAGTCTGGTGTGATTCTGATAGGTCTGCCTTTATATGTTACTTGACCCTTTTCCCTTATTGCTTTTAATATTCTTTCTTTGTTTTGTGGATTTGGTGTTTTGACTACTATGTGACAGGAGGAGTTTCTTTTCTGGTCCAATCTATTTGGAGTTTTGTAGGCTACTTGCATGTTTATGGGCATCTCTTTCTTTAGGTAAGGGAAGTTTTCTTCTATGATTTTGTTGAAGATATTTACTGGTCCTTTGAGCTGGGAGTCTTTACTCTCTTCTATACCTATTATCCTTAGGCCTGATCTTCTCATTGAGTCCTGGATTTCCTGTATGTTTTAAACCAGTAGCTTTTTCTGTTTTACATTTTCTTTGACAGTTGTGTCAATGATTTCTATGTAATCTTCTCCTCCTGAGATTCTCTCTTCTATCTCTTATATTCTGTTGGTGATGCTTGTATCTACGGTTCCTTGTCTCTTCCTTTGGTTTTCCATATCCAGGGTTGTCTCCATTTGTGCTTTCTTTTTTGCTTCTATTTGTATTTTTAATTCCTTCACCTGTTTGTTTGTGTTTTCCTGGAATTCTTTCAGGGATTTTTGTGATTTCTCTCTATAGGCTTCTACTTGTTTATTTATGTTTCCCTGCGTTTCTCTAAGGAGTTCTTTATGTCTTTCTTGAAGTCCTCCATCATTATGATAAAATATGATTTTTAAATCTAGATCTTGCTTTTCTGGTGTGTTTGGATATTCAATGTTTGCTTTGGTGGGTGAATTGGGCTCCGATGATACCATATATTCTTGATTTCTGTTGCTTGGGTTCCTGACCTTGCCTCTCGCCATCAGTTTGTCTCTGGTGTTACCTTGTTCTGCTATTTCTGACAGTGGCTAGACCATCCTATAGGCCTGTGTGTCAGGAGTGCTGTAGACCTGTTTTCCTGTTTTCTTTCAGCCAGTTATGGGAACAGTGTGTTCTGCTTTCGGGCATTTAGTCTTTCCTGTCTATCGGTCTTCAGCTGTTCCTGTGGGTGTGTGTCCTGAGTCCACCAGGCAGGTTGCTTGGAGCATAAAAATTGGTCTTACGTGTCATCCTTCAGCTGAAGTTTCTCCTGGGGGGCTGCTTTTGTGCTCTCCTTGAGGGCTGCAAGGAAGAGGGCCTGCGCTGTCTTTTCCTGGGAACCCCATGCACTGGTGTCCCAGATGGCCTTAGGTGTTTTCCTCTGGAGTCAGAAATATGTATAGAGTGTAGTCTCTCCTGGCTACCTAGGCGTGTGAGCCCCCTGAAGTTTTACCTCTCCCTCCCACAGAATTTGGGTGCAGAGAACTGTCTTAACTATACATTTTAAAAGTAGTAACAATGTCTAATGTAAGTTCACTATTTGTATATAGTTACACTCTGGCAGATAAACAGCAATTAAATGTGGCTAAATGTACTAGTTTGTTTTAAGACCTCTCTCTCTCTCTCTCTCTCTCTCTCTCTGTGTGTGTGTGTGTGTGTGTGTGTGTGTGTGTGTGTGTGTAATCCTGCCACTTGTGCTCGTGCCCAAGCAGTCCAAAAGAATACATAATAATATCCCAGGGTCTGGAAATCATACTCCAGTCCTCTGGGAGACAAGGACATGTGTATGACTGCTGAGCCACCTCTTTAGTACCAGAAGATTATTTTTCAGTTTTGAGTTTGAATGGAAATGAATTCTAGCTAAATGACACAAAAATATTTCTATTTTGTTTCCTCATTTCCTTTTTTTCCCCTTGTCCCCACTCCATTCACTTGTTTTCTTCCCTTTTGTCTTACTGGTGGCAGGCTACCATATGGGACCATGAGTATTTTCTTAATTTCTGAGTCAGTTTTAATATTAAATGAGATACCTACGTTCCATTATGGTCTAATAGAAATGGAAAGTTAAATATTTCTGAGTCTTTGGTGTGGTTTCATACTTCTCATATCCATAATAATGCATTTTAAATTGTTTCAAAGGAAAATGTGACTCCTATCTTGTCATTGGTTAAGTCAAGAGTGGGGAAAACCATCTACCTGACATCAATTTCCATCCCTAGCAGGGCAGTGCTGAGCGAAAACGCACTAGGGAATCAAATTCAAATGGTATTGTAACTTTGAGTTTTGCTCTTAAAAATTCATTTCAGTGGTGCACTGTCAAGAGAATACTCTAGTGTTCAAATAGACTTCAAGAGAAGTAGACAAGTCTTCAGATCAGTGTTCTTTTTATTCTTCTAGAGGTGCTAATCAATATTTTACCAGGCCTGAAAGCATCTGTAATCCCTGTATCTAATATTTTAGGGTTAGGATAAAGTAGGTTGAGTAGGGTAATACAAAAACATCCAAATTCTTATCTGTAAATTTTGAATATTTTACAGAACACATCTTTCAAATTGTAATTTTTGCCACTTCGTAAATATTTTCTGTGTAACTCTTTTGTTGCATGAGTTCTGAAAAGTGCTATGCTTGTTGGGAGACAGTGTCCTGATCTGTAATTAAACTCATGGTGTTAGGTGAGAGCAGACAACAAATCATGAAGGTAAATTTAACATTTTAAAAGCATGACGTGTGCTTTGCAAAAGAAAAAAATCCACTGTCATCTCTATTTTAAAGAAAAGAACATGCCACACAGTTTAAAATTAGGTCAGGTAAATATTCTATAATGACAATGATACTAAGAAGAAGGAAGCAGTTCTCTTAGCCCCTGGGGCAATGAGGGAGAGAACACTTCCAACATAAAACATATGTGAAAAGGCTGTGGGATTAGAAATGCCTGGCCAAGCATTTTTCAGAGAATACAAGTATAAATCGAATTATAAATATCAGAAGGCCCTATTATGGACTTCCTATTTTTGTCTCCAGTCATTCAGCTTACTGTTAGATAAACTAATTACAGAGAAGTATAATCATGGACATGGAAAAAAGAGATTAAGCCATTCAATCATTCTACTTTGTTATTTTCTCTGTTCTTACTATTCTATGAAGACATCACCTAACACCCAGTGAGGAAAGGTCAGAGAATTTGGTATCATGGATTCCTATTCTCATAAGACCTGCTGTACTTTGTTCTTCTGATAGTGAAGAAAATCTATGGAATAGTAAGTAGTGTGTGTGTTTATCTCTCCTCTGCTTTTCTTGTATCAAGCTCCTAAAAGCCTTAAAAGTTCTCAGTGATAGAGTATTAGGGAGTCTCTTTCCTCCTCTTCTTGGCTTTCCTCTATTTTATGTATGCCCTGCTATCCTGCTCAAAGCCCTAACATATTGTCTTAATTACATTAAAAGAGTTGAATCAAGTTTGATATCAACAAGCCAGTTTATGTTAGTCAAGAGGTGGTATCATATATATCCCCCAATCCCTCAATCTCTTCCATCCCTCTGTGCTTCCTGACCTCTTCTTATCATACATGTATGTGTTATATAATTACATAATATATATATACTATATATATATAAATTTAGCAATACTTATATGTAGATGTGTTTATGGTTGATTACTTAGGAGTGGGTAATTTTTCAAATGGTTCATTCTTGAGAAAAGTTTATCCTCCTAACTTCAGCAATCATGATCTCAAAGATTTTCATTGTTAATACAATGTTCACATATGAAATCTTAAAAAGAATAGTTAAAGAAATATATATATATATATAAATACACATTTATATATAAAAATATAATTTGGGTTTCTTCATTGTTTGTGTTCTTCCATAGACTATCGTTTCCCCTCAAATTTTTTGTATATTGAGCTTTTACCACCTAATTTGTGTGTAATTTATAATTATATCTATCTTTACTTTATCAAATTATATAAAGTATATGAATTAGTTATTAGTTTGTCATGTATAGCCAAACTACCCAATACTTTTATATATATCTCAGTCAAATATTTTCTAGAAAACCGTTATTTTGTTTAAGGTATCAGAATTGTGTTTTTTTTCAACTCTAAAATAAATGTCCATCAGAAAATGCTACCATCTGGCCTCTCTAATATCATTAGTGTCAAAATCAATATATTTATACTTTTTAGTCTCTACTTTTTACTGACAGAAAGGAAACTTGAGAGATATTTTTCAACCATTCACATGAGACAATGGTGTGCTGCCTGGGCTGGTGTATGGGAAGAAGAGAGATGAATGAAGCTAAAGAGGTTATCAGAATTAGAATTGTTAATTTATTCTGTGTAGTATTTAAGGTCTGGAAACAGGAAGAATAACTTGATAGTCTCTACTTCTATATAGGTATCCCTATGACAGTGAGAAGAGTGGAAGTAGAGGAAGCTGGGAAGTGGAAGCATTTATGACAAACTAAAGACAGGCTTTTGAATACTAGAGATATCCCATCAGAAATTAGTTGAAAATGGAGGTCACTTTTAGAAAAAGTGTTAATTAGTAATAGTAATTTTATATCACCATAAAAATGATTATAAAGACAATGAGATTAATATTTTATATAAAAAGAGACTGTAAAAATTAGATCAATAAATTCTCTGAGCATCTATACATATGCATATATAGTCTATAATAAACAAGGAATTTGTACAGTCCTGGTAGCTTTTGTCATACGTGATATTTTCATGAGGTTTCAAAGTAGAAATAGAGCAGAGTCTATGCTATCGTTGAATATAGAGGTTTGGTAAAGGACATGAGCCACTTTACAGTGGGTTGGCTTGGAAATCTATGACAATACAGTTCTTTAATGAACAAAAAATTTTCTTTTCCATCTTTTCTACTTCTATGCAAGATTCACAGTTAATTTCTAGGTCAGTTCAGTTTTAGCTTCTCTTTTAGTATACACCTATAACTCAAGATAGAAGCCAGAAAAGGCTGAAAGAGTAGTAAAATTCAGTGCAAAATCTAGATTCCAAGCTGGTCATTGCAGGTTGTATCATGTTTAAGTTTTTTCTATGTCAAGCCTACTGCTATTCACATCTTTTTCATTCTGTAATATTCAATCTCTAGACAGACAGAGAAGCATTATTCTCTTTTTTGAGATTTTTTTTCTGTTTTTTTCTTTATTAACTTGAGTATTTCTTATTTACATTTCGAATGTTATTCCCTTTCCCAGTCTCCGGGCCAATATCCCCCTAACCCCTCCCACCGCTTCTAAATGGGTGTTCCCCTCCCCATACTCCCCCCCATTACCGCCCTCCCCCCAACAATCACGTTCACTGTGGGTTCAGTTTTAGCAGGACCAAGGGCTTCCTCTTCCACTGATGCTCTTACTAGGCTATTCATTGCTACCTATGAAGTTGGAACCCAGGGTCAGTATATGTATAGTCTTTGGGTAGTGGCTTAGTCCCTGGAAGCTCTGGTTGGTTGGCATTATTATTCATATGGGGTCTTGAGACCCTTCAAGCTCTTCCAGTCCTTTCTCTGATTCCTTCAACGAGGGTCCCGTTCTCAGTTCAGTGGTTTGCTGCTGGCATTCACCTATGTATTTGCTGTATTCTGGCTGGGTCTCTCAGGAAGGATCTACATCCAGTTCCTGTCAGCCTGCACTTCTTTGCTTCATCTATCTTGTCTAATTGGGTGGCTGTATATGTATGGGCCACATGTGGGGCAGGCTCTGAATGGGTGTTCCTTCTGCCACTGTTTTAATCTTTGCCTCCCTATTCCCTGCCAAGGCTATTCTTGTTCCCCTTTTAATGAAGAAGTGATGCAGTCGCATTTTGGTCATCCGTCTTGAGTTTCATGTGTTCTGTGCATCTAGGGTAATTCAAGCATTTGGGCTAATAGCCACTTATCAATGAGTGCATATCATGTGTTTTTTTCTGTGATTGGGTTACCTCACTCAGGATGATATTTTCCAGTTCCCTCCATTGGCCTATGAATATCATAAAGTCATTGTTTTTGATAGCTGAGTATTGTTCCATTGTGTAGATGTACCACATTTTCTGTATCCATTCCACTGTTGAAGGGCATCTGGGTTCTTTCCAGCTTCTGGTTATTATAAATAAGGCTGCTATGAACATAGTGGAGCACGTGTCCATTTTATATTTTGGGGCATCTTTTGGGTATATGCCCAAGTGAGGTATAGGTGGTTCCTCAGGTAGTCAATGTCCAATTTTCTGAGGAACCTCCAGACTGATTTCCAGAATGGTTGTACCAGTCTGCAATCCCACCAACAATGGGTGAGTGTTCCTCTTTCTCCAAATCCTCGCCAGCATTTGCTCTCACCTGAGTTTTTGATCTTAGCCATTCTCACTGGAAAAGACCATAGAAAGAATCAACAGAACCAAAAGTTGGTTCTTTGAGAAAATCAACAAGATAGATAAACCCTTAGCCAGACTAACGAGAGGACACAGAGAGTATGTCCAAATTAACAAAATCAGAAACGAAAAGGGAGACATAACTACAGAATCAGAGGAAATTCAAAAAATCATCAGATCTTACTACAAAAGCCTATATTCAACAAAACTTGAAAATCTGCAGGAAATGGACAATTTCTTAGACAGATACCAGGTACCGAAGTTAAATCAGGAACAGATAAACCATTTAAACAATCCCATAACTCCTAACGACATACAAGCAGTCATTAAAGGTCTCCCAACCAAAAAGAGCCCAGGTCCAGATGGGTATAGTGCAGAATTCTATCAGAACTTCATAGACCTCATACCAATACTATCCAAACTATTCCACAAAGTTGAAGCAGGTGGAGCACTACCGAATTCTTTCCATGAAGTCACAATTACTCTTATACCTAAACCACACAAAGACCCAACAAAGAAAGAGAACTTCAGACCAATTTCCCTTAGGAATATCAACGCAAAAATACTCAATAAAATTCTGGCAAACGGAATCCAAGAGCACATCAAAACAATCATCCACCATGATCAAGTAGGCTTCATCCCAGGCATGCAGGGATGGTTTAATATATGGAAATCATCAACGTGATCCATTATATAAACAAACTGAAAGAAAAAAAACCACATGATCATTTCATTAGATGCTGAGAAAGCATTTGACAAAATTCAACACCCCTTCATGATAAAAGTCCTGGAAAGAATAGGAATTCAAGGTCCATACCTAAACATAGTAAAAGGCATATACAGCAAACCAATCGCTAACATTAAACTAAATGGAGAGAAACTTGAAGCAATCCCACTAAAATCAGGGACTAGACAAGGCTATCCACTCTCTCCCTACTTATTCAGTACAGTTCTTGAAGTTCTAGCCAGAGCAATCAGACAACAAAACTAGATCAAGGGGATACAGATTGGAAAAGAAGAAGTCAAAATATCACTATTTGCAGATGATATGATAGTATATTTAAGTGATACCAAAAGTTCTACCAGAGAACTACTAAAGCTGAAAAACAACTTCAGCAAAGTGGCTGGGCATAAAATTAACTCAAATAATTCAGTAGCCTTCCTCTACACAAAAGAGAAACAAGCTGAGAAAGAAATTAGGGAAACAACACCATTCATAATAGTCCCAAATAATATAAAGTACATCAGTGTGACTTTAACGAAGCCAGTAAAAATCTGTACAATAAGAACTTCAAGCCTCTGAAGAAAGAAATGAAAGAAGACCTCAGAAGATGGAAAGATCTCCCATGCTCATGGATTGGCAGGATTAATATAGTAAAAATGGCCATTTTACCAAAAGTGATCAACAGATTCAATGCAATCCCATCAAAATATCAATCCAATTCTTCAAAGAGTTAGACATAACAATTTGCAAATTCATCTGGAATAACAAAAATCCCAGGATAGCTAAAACTATCCTCAACAATAAAAGGACTTCAGAGGGAATCACTATCCCTGAACTCAATCAGTATTAAAGAGCAATAGTGATAAAAACTGCATGGTATTGGTACAGAGACAGACAGATAGACCAATGGAATAGAATTGAAGACCCAGAAATGAACCCACACACCTATGGTCACTTGATTTTTAGCAAAGGAGCCAAAACCATCCAAAGGGAAAGATAGTATTTTCAGCAAATGGTGCTGGTTCAACTGGAGGTCAACATGTAGAAGAATGCAGATTGATCCATGCTTATCACCCTGTACATAGCTTAAGTCCAAGTGGATCAAGGACCTCAACATCAAACCATATACCCTCAAACTAATAGAAGAAAAACTAAGGCAGCATCTCAAACACATGGGCACTGGAGAAAATTTCCTGAACACAACACCAACGCTTATGTTCTAAGATCAAGAATCGAGAAATGGAATCTCAAAAATCTGCAAAGCTTCTGTAAGGGAAAGGACACTATGGTTAGGACAAAACGACAACCAACAGAGTGGGAAAAGATCTTTACCAATCCTACATCAGATAGAGGCCTTATATCCAAAATATACAAAGAACTCAAGAAGTTAGACTGCAGGAAGTCAAATAACCCTATTAAAAAATTGGGTTCAGAGCTAAACAAAGAATTCACAGCTGAGGAATGCCGAGTGGCTGAGAAACACCTAAAGAAATGTTCAACATCTTTAGTCATAAGGGAAATACATATCAAAACAACCCTGAGATTTTTGAGATTTTTTTAATTGGATATTTTTTATTTACATTTCAAATGTTATATCATTTTCCAGTTTTTCATCCGTAACCCCTTAACTCTTACTTCCTTTCATTCTTCTATGAGGGTGTTCCCTGACAAAACCAACATCCCCTTCCTGCCTACCCACACTGATATGCCTCTACACTGGTAGGTTCAGGCTTGGCAGGATGTAGAGCTTCTATACTTATCGGTGCCCAACAAGGCCATCCTCTGCAATATATGCAGTTGGAGTCATGAATCTGTCCATGTGTAGTTTTTTGATGGTGGTTTAGTCCCTGCTGGCTCTGGTTGGTTGGTATTGTTGTTCTTATGGGATTGCAAACACCTTCAACTCCTTCAGTCCCTTCTCTAACTCATACAATGGGGACCCCATGCTCAGTTCAATGGTTGGATATGAGTATTTGTTATACTCTGGCAGAGTCTCTCAGGAGACAGCTATATCAGCGTGCATTTCTTGGCATCAGCAATATTGTCTGGGTTTGGTGGCTGTATATATATGGGCTAGATTCCCAGGTGGGGCAGGCTCTGAATGGACATTCCTAAAGTCTCTGCTTCAAACTATATCTGTATATCTACTCCTATAAATATTAGTGTTCCCCCTTTTAAGAAGGAATGAAGCATCCACACTTTTGTCATCTTTCTTCTTTAGCTTCATGTGGTCTGTGGACTCTATCTTGGGTAATCGATCTTTTGGGATAATACCCACTTTTCAATGATTGTGTACTATGTGTGATTTTTTTGTGACTGGGTTACTTCACTTAGGAGGCTATTTTCTAGATGGATGCATTTACCTATGAATTTCATGAAATAATTGTTTTTGACAGCTGAGTATTACTCCATTATGTAAATCTACCACATTTTCTGTATCCATTCCTCTATTGAGGGACATCTGGGTCTTCTCAGATTCTGACTATTACAAATAGGTTGCTATGAACATAGTGCATTTACATGTCCTTGTCATGTGTAGGAACATCTTTTGGGTATATGCCCAGGAGTGGTATAGCTGGCTCCTCAGGTAGTACTATGTCCAGTTTTCTGAGGAACCTCCAGACTGATTTCCAGAGCAGTTGTAGTACCCTGAAATCTCACCAATAGTGGAGGACTGTGTTTCTTTCTCTACACCCTTGCCAGCATCTGCTGTCACTTGAGATTTTGATCTTAGCCATTCTGACTGGTGTGAGGTGGAACCTCAGTGTTGTTTTGATTTGCATTTCCCTGAAGACTAAGGATGCTGAACATTTGTTTAGGTGATCTAGGCCATTTGATAATCCTCATTTGAGAATTCTCTGTTTAGCTCTGTACCCCATTTTTAATAGAATGTGGTTCTCTTGAGTCTAACTTCTTGAGTTCTGTATATATTTGGTAATCTCCCTCTATTGGATGTAGGATTGGTACAGATTTTTCCCAATCTGTTGATTGCTGTTTTGTCCTAATGACAGTGAGAGCCTTACAGAAATTTTATGCAACTTTATGAGGTCCCATTTGTTAAGTTTTGATCTTAGAGCATAACACTTTGGTGTTCGGTTCAGGAATTTTCCCAAGTGCCCATGTATTTAAGGACATTTCCCATTTTTTCTTCTATTAGATTGAGTACATCTGGTGTTATTTGGAGGTCTTTGATCCACTTGGAATTGAGCTCAGTATAGGGCAATAAGAATGGATCGATTTCCATCCTTCTACATGCTGACTGCCAGTTGAACCAGCACCATTTGTTGAACATGCTGTTTTTTTTCTTCATTAGACGGTTTTATCTCCTTTGTCAAAGATCAAGTGACCACAGGTGTGTGGCTTAATTTTTCAAACATGAATTCTATTATACTGATCTACATGTTTGTTTCTGTATCAATACCATACAGTTTTTTTTATCACTATTTCTATGCAATACAGCCTGATATCAGGGAGATTGATCCCTTAGAAGTTCCCTTATTGTTGAGGATAATTTTTGTTATCCTGGGTTTCTGTTGTTTCAAATGAATTTCAAAGTGCTCTTTTCTAACTTTATGAACAAGTTAGTTCAAATTTGGATGTAGGTTGCATTGAATCTGTAGCTAGCTTTTGGCAAGAAAGCCATTTTTACAGTATCAATCCTGCCAATCCTTGAGCATGGGAGATCTTTCCATCTTATGAGATCTTCAATTTCTTTCTTTAGAGACTTGAAGTTCTTGTCACTTGCTTGTTCACCTTTCATTTGCTTGGTTAGAGTTACACTGAGGTATGTTATATTATTTGTGAATATTGTAAAGGGTGCTGTTTCCCTAATTTCTTTCTCACCCTATTTCGCCTTTGAGTAGAGAAAGGCTACTGAATTGTTTGAGTTAATTTTATACCCAGACTCTTTGCTGACGTTATTTATTAGGTCTAGGATTTCTCTGGTGAAAATTTTGGGGTCACTTAAATATGCTATCTTATTGTCTGCAAATAGTTACATTTTGTCTGCTTCCTTTCCAATTTGTAGCCCTTAGACTGTCTTTTGTTGTCTAATTGGTCTGGCTAGGACGTCAAGGACTACGTTGCATAAGAATGGACTGGGCAGCTTTGTCTAGTCCCTGATTTTAGTGAGATTGCTTCAAGTTTCTCTCCATTTAGTTTGATGTTGGCTACTGGGGTGTTGTACATTACTTTTATTATGTTTAGGTATGGGCCTTGAATTCCTGATCTTTCCAAGACTTTTACCATGAAGCAGTGTTGAAATTTGTCAAATGCTTTCTAAGAATCTGATGAGATGATTATTTTTTTTTTTAGTTTGTTTATATAGTGGATTATGTTGATGGATTTCTATATAGTAAATCAATCCTGCATCCCTATGATGAAGCCAACTAGACTATGATGGATGATTCTTTTAATGTGCTCTTAGATTTGGTTTGCAAGAATCGTATTGACTATTTTTGAATCAATAATCCTAAGAGAAATTGGTCTGAAGTTCTTGTTCTTTGTTGGGTCTTTGTGTGGTTTAGGTGTAAGTATAATTGTGGCTTCACAATTGGATAGTTTTCCTTGTGTTTCTATTTTGTGGAATATTTTGGACTGTATTCGTATTAGGTCTTCTATGAAGGTCTGACAGAATTCTGTACTAAACCTATCTCTTCCTGAGCTATTTTTTGGTTGGTCAAAATTCAATGAATGCTTTTATTTCTTTAGGAGTTATAGGACTTTTTAGAATATTTATCTGATCCTGATTTAACATTGGTATCTAGTATCTGTCTGGAAAATTGTCCATTTCATCCAGTCTTTCCAGTTTTGTTGAGTATCAACTTTCGTAGTAGGATCTGATGATTTTTTTTTAATTTCCTCAGTTTCTATGTCTTCCTTTTCATTTCTGATTTTGTTAATTTAGATACCATCTCTGTGCCCTCTGATTAGTCTGGCTAAGGGTATACCTATCTTGTTGATTTTCTCACAGATTCACCTCCTAGTTTTGTTGATTCTTTGTATAGCTCTTTTTGTTTCTACTTGGTTGATGTCAGCCCTGAGTTTGATTAATTCTTGCTGGCTACTCCTCTTGTTGTATTTGTATTTTCTTCTAGATCTTTTAGGTGTGCTGTCAAGATGCTTGTATATGCTTTCTTCAGTTTCTTTTTGGAGGCACTCAGAGCTGTGAGATTTTTTCTTAGCACTTCTTTCATTTTGTCTCATCAGTTTGTGTATGGTGTACCTTTATTTTCATTAAATTCTAAAAAGACTTTAATTTCTTTATTTCTTCCTTGACCAAGTTATCATTGAGTAGAGCATTGTCCACCTTCTATGTGTATGTGGCCTTTCTATCATTTTTGTTATTATTGAAGGCCAGTCTTAGTGCTTGGAGATCTGAGAGGGTACATTGGTTTATTCAATCTTCTTGTATCTGTTGAGGCCTGTTTTATGATTGATTATATGGTCAATTTTTGAGAAGGTACCATAAAGTGCTGAGAAGAAAGTATATTGTTTTGTTTTAGGATGAAATGTTCTATAGATATCTGTTAAATCCATTTGGTTCATAACTTCTGTTAGATTCGCTGTGTCTCTTTTTAGTTTCTGTTTCCATGATATGTCCTTTGATGAGAGTGGGGTGTTCAATTATTTCACTACTATTGTGTAAGGTGTAATGTGTGTATTGAGCTTTAGTAAAGTTTCTTTTATGAACATAGGTGCCCTTACGTTTGCAGCATAAACATTTAGGATTAGAACTTATCTTAGAGGATTTTTCCTTTGATGAAGTATCCTTTCTTTACTTTTTTGATAACTTTTGGTTGAAAGTCAATTTTATTCGATATTTGAATGGCTACTCCAGTTTGTTTCTTGGGACTATTTGCTTGGAAATTGTTTTCCAGCATTTTACTCTGAGATAGTTTCTGTCTTTATCACTGAGGTGTGTTTCCTCTATTCAGCAAAGTGCTGGGTCCTCTTTACTTATCTAGTATTTTAGTTTATGTCTCTTTTGAGGGAAATGAGTTCATTGATGTTGAGAGATATTAGGGAACAATGGTTGTGGTTTCCTATTATTTTCATTGTTAAGAGTTGGAATTATGTTTCTGTGTCTCTCTTCTTTTGGGTTAGTTGAAATTAGATAACCTTCTTGTTTTTCTAGGGTGTATTTTCAGTTCTTGTGTTGGAGATTTCCATTTATTTTCCTTTGTAGTGTTCGTTATTGTAAAGGTATTATATAAATTTGATTTTCTCATGCAATATCTTTGTTTCTCCACCTATGTTAATTGAGAGTTTTGCTTGAAATAGTAGCCTAGGCTGGCATTTGTGTTCTCTTAGGGTCTGTATAACATCTGGCTAATATCTTCTGGCTTTTATACTCTTTGTTGAGAAGTCTGGTATAATTCTGATATGTGTGTCTTTATATGTTGCTTGACTTATTCCCTTCTTTTAATATTCTTTCTTTGTTTTGTGCATTTGGTGTTTTGACTATTGTGTGACAGGAGGAATTTCTTTTCTATAACTATTATTCTTTGCCTTGTTCTTGTCCTTGTGTCCTGGACTTCCTGGATGTTTTGGGTTAACAGTTTTTTGTGTTTTGCATTTTCTTTGACAGTTGTGTCAATGTTTTCTATGGTATTGTCTGCCCCTGAGATTATTCCTTCTATCTCTTGTATTATGTTGGTAATGCTTTTGTTTATGACTCTTGATCTCTTTCCTACGTTTTCTATCTCCTGGGTTGTCTCCCTTTGTGATTTCTTCATAGTTTCTATTTCCATTTTTACATCGTGGATGGTTTTGTTTAATTTCTTCACCTGTTTCCTTGTGTTTTCCTGTAATTCTTTTAGGTATTTTTGTGTTTCCTCTTTAAGGGCTTCTTCCAGTTTATTTGTGTTGCCCTCTATTTCTTTAAGGGAGTTATTTATGCCCTTGTTAAAGTCCTATAACATCATTATGAGTTGTGTTTTTTAAATAAAAATCTTGCTTTTCCGGAGTGTTGTGCTATCCAGGCTTGCTGTAGTTATAGGGACTGGATTCTGATGATGCCATGTGGCCTTGGTTTCTGTTGTTTAGGTTCTTGTCCTTGCCTCTTACCATCTGCTTATCTCTGGTGTTAGCTGGTCTTCCTGTCCTTACCTTCATGTAAGCCTGTGTGTCGATACTCCTCGAGCTTGTCTTTCTCCAAGCAGATTTTTGGGACAGAGAGCTCTGTGTCTCAGGGTCAGCTCAGGGTGCAGACAAAAACCAGGAACATCCTTTCCTAGACTGTTCCTCCATTCCTGTGTCCAGAGTCTCCAGGAGGTTCCTCTTGGTCCAGGAATGTGAGCAGAAGTGGTAGTCTCACCTGTGCTCTCATGATTGTCTGCACTTCTGAGAATCCAGCTCTCTTCCCATGGGATCTTGGTCAAGAGAGCTGATGCAGAGTCAGCTCAGGGTGTAGTCCCGACTACTTATTTTTATATATTTTTATATACTCCAGACTTATGGTTGGTAGATAACTTCTGTAAGTACTTTGGTGCTTGTCAACATCCCTTTTGTTTATGTTATTTTCCCCTTTACAAAGCCAGATAGAATAGTCTCTCTCCAAATGAAATTTTGTCTTTTTAGCTACATGATTTGCTGCATGCTTCGATTCTAATTGATAAACACAAAGAAATGTATAGAAATGTTTGAAGATATTTTAGTAGTTGAAAGGAATTTATTCATAAAACTCTTCTGGAATTAAAAAATCTGAACTAGAAAATTTTTATGCAAAGCTTGATGAGGTTTCTTGTATAAAAGATGATACAAATGGATTTTTTATGCTTGTTCATGTTCCCATTGTTGTTGATTAACCCTTATTATAATAGTCAATCTTGTATTTATCAACCAAATACATTATGAGTAGAAGATGTATAGTCTCAGAACGCCAAATTGACATATGCAAATGCTTACAGAATACTGAGACATTAAATAGCATTTAGGGATCTCCTGGGCTCAAATAGCATGTGATAGAAAATACTGAAGAATGTTCATAAATGAAAATGTATTGTGTTTTTGTTGGAGAAAGTAAATTAACAAAATGGAGAACTGTTCACATTCTTGAACAATTCTAGAGGCAATTTTTGAATATCAGAAACATGTAGGAATATGTCTTTAAACCTAGCACTCATGAGGAAGAGTTAGGTAAATCTCTTTGAGTTCATGGTTAGCCTGGTCTTCAAAGTGAGTTCCAGGATAGTCAGAGCTACATAGTGAGATCCTCTCTGAAACAAAACAAAACAAAATAAACTAACCAATCAACAAACATGAATGGAGATCTGGATATTAGCTGACCTGTGATATGATTATGCATTATATCTAGCATGAAATCAATGAGAGATGTAGTAAACAGTAAGACAGAACAAGAAAGAGAAGATTTGGAAATAGAATGGGCAGGTTAACTGATTAGTGTGACATACAGTGTGCAAGACAATGAAGAATGAAGCTACACATTTAGGGATCTATCCTACAAGGTGAACATGAAGATGGTATCAATGACCTAGAAAGGAGAAATATGTAAACCAAGATTCTTCAGTTCAGTTCACAAGTCCATACATTTAGATGTCTGTGTCGAACAACTCTGTACATGTAGAGTACATGCCTATCTTGCTTATTCTGTACTGTTACATTAACTAAAGCACAAGCTGTGTTTTTGAAAATAAGATTTGAAACCATGGATAAAAATGCAGATTATATAATCTGGACACGTAGTAGTTTCCAAGATAATCATGGGGCAAATGGATACATTTGATAAAATAGGTTTTTAGAAGTTCTTGAAGTAAAATGACTCAATATAATAAGTTAAGGGCACTTACAAAATCCACTAAAAATTCAATATAAAATGCACCACCTAATGTCTTCTACATCAATACCCTTCTCTAATAAAGGCTTAGTGACAATAATCTCTCTGCCAAGCGTTGGGCTAGCATTGGAAATAGCACAGCAGAGAAAAGGAGGATCCCTCATGGAACCCTTGTCCTTGTGTGAAGATGTAGACACATAAATGGCAAAAACAAGCTCTGTAGGAGTCCATCAGAACAAATGATAAGAGGCAAAGCTTTACTTAGCACTGCTCATAAAATGTTTTTGATAGGTAAAGATTTAACATAGGCTGAAAAGTCAGTAGGGTAGAAAACTTGAATTTTTAATGCAAACTTTAGGAAAGAGATTGCAGATCTGGTATGACTTAAAGAAGAACACAAAGAAGGGGTAATTTTCACTACTTCAAGGCATGTTCATGTAGAACTTATAACCACAGGAAATGTGAGTTAACAGTTACTATGCAGACAAGAAAGATTCTTAAACATTTTATAAAACAAAGAATAAAAAATAACTTTAATTTTAGTTCAATGAAGTAAAAAGAATGATATAACATTCTCAAGATGACAAAAATAGTAGGTGGGCGTCATCACACCTGCTCCTGAAGAATTCATCTTTGCTTAGAGTTTTTACAATATTTAATGTTAAAAAATGTCTTTAATACTTTAACCTTGTATTTTGTGTTTTGAGGGTTTACTTCACTAATACTAACAGATAAAAACTTAAACGTGTACGTGTGAGGGCATTTTTATTACAAAAGCACTTAAGGGAAAAAACTTGTAAACATAGCACAATTTTGTCAAATATATCCTAACAAACCAATTAAAATGATGGTAGGCAGACACTCGGCATGGAAACCATGTATGTCAAAGAGAAACAGTGGAAATGAGCCTCCTTTATCTTATCCCTATAAGATGATTAGTTTTAGATAGATATGCAATAGTATGTAACAGACACTTCATTTTCAGCTCCATTATAACTAAAATATGCTTTGTGAGAAATTTCTGATTATTAATTTATAAGTGAATGTGGTTCACCAAAAATGGGATCGTCCATGTGCTGTTCAGTGCCTTCGTCTTTACTTACTTTACAGATATATATATATATATATATAGATATAGATATAGATATAGATATAGATATAGATATAGATATAACTGAAAGGGGTAGAAATTTGGAAGTAAGGAATTAATCTATACATTTCATGTAAATTGTTACATGTCAGGTTTACCCTCAACAGTAGCCTATGGAAAATTATCTAACTTTATGGTATTCTATAAAATATCTCACTGTTCAGTTTTATACATCTGGGGATCTTGGTATTTTCTTTTCTTCTCATCTACACCAATAGTTGACTGGAAACTGTGTAGAAAAAAACAAATCTTAATTAAAAATAATGTCAAAATAAGATACTCTAGGGCTATTCTTAAAATTTTCGAAAGAATGATAAAAATAGGAATATAAATCTGGTATAAAGGAGCAGTAACAACGAGTTAGCAGAGCACAGTCCTAAATGCAATTAAATCCTATTAAAATCTCATACCAACTGTAAGAAAACCTGTTAGATTGTTACGAAAAGTACCTGTAAAAGCATACAAAATCAGAATAAATGAGGAAAATGTAAACAACACAAGATACTCCAATCTCAGTTATTCCCAACATGGCATGACATTCACTACTGAGAAGCAAATCAAGACAAGCAATGGGAAATGGCTTATATGTAAACCATTGTCCAAGTGCTAGGTGATAGAGAATAGACCTGTGATGCACCATAAACCTGTGGAGGCTGGTGTTCTTGTAAACACTTAACACCTGGGAACTGGTGTCAGAGGAGCCAAGTGATTAATGGTGCTACAGTGAATTTCACTTTTCAATACTATTCAATGTATGCCAGTCTTAAGAGCAGTCATTTGTTGTATATTGTTGATGATCCTATATTAGTAATATGCATATAGTTTTCTCATGTAATTTTGTGGTTATTATATATAGAAATGTTTGTATATATACACTGATTTTATTTTAGACATATATTCTGAGAAAATTAACTTCATGTTAACAAAAGTAAAGGCATAAAAATATCATTACTTAAACTTGTATAGGAATAAATAATCAACAACTCTAAAGGTAAAGTTAGAGACAATAATAATAATAATAATAATGCATTGTGCATGCTTCATATGAGAATCATCATGATGATCAACACTTTAGGACATTTGCATTGCCATTATCAAAGGGTCTAACAAAACAATTACTGGCAGAACTGAATACAAGTGGATATCATTACAAAAATATTTTCAAAAAATTTGTTAGTGATTATTATTTTAAATATATAATTTTTATGTTTGCTTTGTAGCAAGCATGATTTAATCTTATAAAATGAGAAACTTCTTGTTTCTCATGATTCATTTGTTCCTTGGTCCAGTTACAATTTTATTTTTGATCCTGATATTTGTGAAAAGTAAATAGGTAAAAAGTTTGGTTCAAAACTTCTCTATGGAAAAATGAGCCTCTTACAAGAACTCTTTTGTTATAATTCTTTCACTTTTTTTTCAAAAGGTGCAAGTGAATATACCTTCACAGTACTGAACTTAAGATATAACTAGAATAGTCTTTGCATATATATATATATATATACATATATATATATATATATATATATATATTACAAAAGAAAGATGTGGTCTTCATGGATCCCCAGGGGAAGGTAGGTAAGCAGACCAAGACTCCTCAGCACAGTTTGGGCAATGTCTTCTCAGTCTATATGTGGGGCTCGGACCATGCTTACCATAAGCACAGAGTATGTGGTTCAGCAAAATTACTTCTTC
Source organism: Rattus norvegicus (assembly GCF_021556685.1). Taxonomy (NCBI): domain Eukaryota; kingdom Metazoa; phylum Chordata; class Mammalia; order Rodentia; family Muridae; genus Rattus; species Rattus norvegicus. Next base: position 8,852,232 of record NC_141541.1, on the reverse strand, counting down.
TTAAGAGATAACTCCTCTGCGTGGTACTTAAAATTACAGAATGTTGTACTTGCATGAAAATCAAATATCACTGATTGAGTTCCAGAAAGAAGACTCTAGTTCTCAGTGGGTTTCCGCTTGGCTACCAGATTACTAATGATTTCTTTTTCTTTCTTTTTTCTTTTTTTTTCTTTTTTCTTTTTTTTCGGAGCTGGGGACCGAACCCAGGGCCTTGAGTTTGCTAGGCAAGCGCTCTACCACTGAGCTAAATTCCCAACCCCTACTAATGATTTCTAACAATGCAATCATTATACTACAATGAAAGCAAATAAAACCAAGGTTTTCCCCAGGTTCATTAAGTAATATCCACAGTAACAGGAAGCTGGTGGATCACCATCATTTTCTAGTCTATTCAGATTTTATACAGACTATAAATGGGTTCCCAGATCCACTCCTCACATATATTTATTAACAAGAAATAACACATGTTAACATACATTTATTTGCAAGAGTAGGCTGTGTTAATTTCCAGGGAAAAGGTAGAAGTAGCGTGTCATAGATACTCTCTCAATGGTGGGCATCTGGGTCAGTTCACCTGGGACCTCAAATGAGTATTGAACCTGTAGTGGCAAAGAAAGTCCTTAGAGTTCTCCTAAGAAGGGAACAGCTTTTGCTACTCTACCCAACAGCAGCAGCAGCAGCAGCAACAACAACAATAACAACAACAACAACAACAACAACAACAACAACGATGACAACAAAAGTTGTGATGTATGTTAGGACTGTGGCTGAGTACTATAACATTTTTTTAGGTTTTCCCTGCATGTAATGCAGGCAAAGTTACTTAGGAACTTATGAAAAGTGTCTGCACAAGCGTCTAAAAATCAGAGGGTTTTTAGAAAAAAAAAACCACAATGCTTATATGTGGTAATCTAAAACATTCTTTAAAAAAATAGGATGTTAAGTATAATCAGAATGGAACTTTTTATGGCTCTTAGCACATGGCAGTTTTAGAGAACATTAAAGATTAACACCAAACCCTTACCTTTCGGAAAATTTCTTCCAAATGATAACACCAACAATACTTTTTGAAGCAGTCAATGAGTTTGGAAATGAAGAGAGAGCCACTCTTGCCTACCTTCCAAGAAATGTTATCTGTAATTGAAGGCATGGGAAAGATGAAAATGAAGTGTGGAAGACTCATGGCATGACACTTTAGGAACCAAGTATGACTGATACTACATAGAAGACAGAGGGCCAAAGGTGAGTAAAGCAGAATGCTCCATATAAGACACATGGAGTACTCGTGCAGATCCTCCATCAAAAAGCTACAGGTTTTTCTTTTTTTTTAATAGGTGAGCTGAATGCTACAGTCCACAGCAAGCAAATCCTGTGAAGCAAGTCACAGGGCCCTTCCAGGATCCACTTCATGGTAAAGAAAAACTCATCTGTAAACAGTCCTAGCATCTCTGCTATATTTGTTTTAGCACATTTCTCCTATTGAGTAATACTCTTAAAGAAGACAATTTCTCTGCCTTTTGAACTGAGCTTCTGTTGTTAAAGCAGAGAGAAACAGTTCTCTAACTGCCACTTAAGTTTTTTCCTTCAGTGAATTTAAAGCTATCCTTCCTTGGCAGCTCCTTTCACAAGACTCTACTTGTATTTGGCTTCTTCTCATAGATCTTATACCACTGTCACAAAATGGGCCTGCCACCTGCCCCAATATCTCTAAATCCCTAAGTCAAACTCATTTATAAAGCTTCACCTGCACTTGACCTATCATTCACATTAGAACTGGTAGCACTGAGAGCCTTACCAATAACTCTGAAATTCATTCATTGGTTTTTCTTCCTTTGGTTTGTAAGCCAAGCACACTGGATTCCTTTTTCATCCTTAGTCTTCATTTTTAAGCGCATTTTCAACCTCATCCCCACAATATTTCTAACAATATTCTCAATTTTCCATTGTTTTTATCTCTCTTTAGCATTGGAAAATATTGTTTTAGCAGTTGACAATTCCCCAAACTATACCGTTAAGGCAGATATCTTCTGGAAATGAACAATTTCTCAACTTTTTATCCATCATTTAACTTTCAGCTATGGCAATGCCATCTCAAACTGTCGCTTTAAAACTTAAAAACATTCATTCACATGTTAATTTATAACATATCAGAGAATATTTATAGTACATCCTTCCATACATGATTCTGTTAAATAAAATATTACTATGACATGAAATAATATGGTACAATCTTTAGGAAAATAAAGTATCCTATTAAGTAATTTCAATGTAGTACTGGTTTTGGATAATGTATCACCTACATATTCCCTATCTCTTTTCAGTCAAATCAGCTAAAGCAATGAGTCATGTTCATTTCTCATACAATTTACTGGAGCCAATGACTTGACTCATTCCATGTTATCATTATCATCTCTGTGTCTCAGTTCTGCAATAGCAGTCTAACCTGCTTTACTCCATCTACCCTCAGTACACTGCATTTCATTCCTTTAATTTAAAAGTTAAATCTGCATCATTTCAGTGTTTACATTTCTCCAAAGTTACTACCATAAAAGATGCTGTGCAGATTGCATATAACTTTTAGTTTCTTGTTTTTCAGTAAAATATATAGAATTTTTCTTTCAAATAAAATCTCATTAAAATTGTAATACATAAAATAAATAAAAATGCACCTTATCTAGGTGTAGGTGGCCACTCTTAGTTTTCCTTCTCTGGTCTATACTTAAAGAGTCCGCTAATCTCTCTTAAATCACATATGGCCATGCATCAGCTGCAGATACATCACTATGATTTATTAGAAAGGTTGCATGTCAGGGCTCAATGCATACACACAGAAGCAGAACTCTGCATACCACAATCTCCTAATGATTCATACACACATGAGACCTTATACTCATAGTATGTGAATGCAAGGAATCCTGATTTGTACAAACTTGTCACAAGCTGCCTTGTTCTATAAATCCTTCGTAGAGCCCTGTTGTAGATGACTGTTTAAAAGGATGTTTGCCCAAATTGACATTCAGCTACTGGGATTGTTTTGTTTCTGTGCTGTATGTCATATTTGCTCTAGTTTCTCTGTCACAGACAGATCATTAACCACTGTTGCCTATATTAATATGAAGGCAAACATTTCAGTGTTAAGTAGTTTCGAAAAATTAGATTAAAATAATAGGCTAATAGTTTCCACAGTACGTGCTGTAGGCTTAGGATTGTTTTTACTGGTAGAATTTTGGGATCTTATAGGTTATGCATTGATAAGTCACTAACATGTTTAAGAAGAAAACCAAAGTGAAATAGTATTTATTTTAATAGTGAAAATATCTGAATTTTGGATTCCCCAAAATTACCTGTCCACATTAATCATTTCTAAAGCAAATCTAATCATGAAAACTGAAATACTTTAAATATCTCTACCACCAAAAGCATCCCAATAATTAGACATAGACAGTTTATTGAAAATATATTATCTCAGCCTAGCATGTTATATTAAAAACTACTACTAATAGAGTCAGGACATCTGAAGTCACTTACGTGGGGTAGAAGATTTGAAAGCAATGAAATCTGTCTCCACATGGGCCTTTGTTATACTATTATTCCATCTATGGCTCAACACACATTCCTCATCTGTATCAGCAGTGGCTATCCCTTTGCTTGTGGATACCCAAATAGTACCAGTATGTCCTAGGAGAGATGACACTTCTTAAACAAATGTAACACACATTCACTGTTGCATAGTCCATAAAATATACAAATGCTATAATATACTTTATTTGCTACATTGCATTATGATTTAATTGAAAATGCAAATATTGATGTGCACATGTTTCATGTGTATGAATCATATACATATATGAGGGCAAGTTATCAATGTCCTTTTGCACACTCAGAGGCTGAAGAAAAAATATGACAGTGATTTTGCTCTATCACTCTTCACCTTACCCTTTTGACAGGATTTGTCTGTGAACCTGGAGCTTACTTGCTAGCAAAGCATCAGTAATCTTGCCTGTGTCTACCATCTATGATCCTGGGGTTGTGTGAAGACATGCTGTGCCTAACTTTGCACATAGGACCTTGGGATTTGTTCTTGCACAGTGAGCACTTCTACTCACTAAGCCATCTTCCTGGCCTCAAAAATATAAAAAGCCCCGGTGAACAAGAACAATACAACACCCACAATGTTGACAAATGACTGGGGCATTTCTTATTATCCCAGGATACTTATTGTTTCTTTAAAACATAAAATGTAAGATAGTATCTTTTGGACTGTACACACAAAAGGTACTAAAATGTCCTTCCCCCATTTGTCTACTGGAATATGCCAGACTCATAAAAGAAAGTTCAGAACCACATGCTAGATCCTTTACTCTGACTCACTGCCTCTGCAGGCTTGCATGATGAGAATCTTGGGTTTGTTTCTCAGACTCGGACAGTTAGAATTGTTGAAAATGGTGAAGATAGTGTCATCATGAAGAACATCTGGCTTTTTGTTTCTGTGCTTCACCCCACAGATTCCTTCCAGGATGCCGTGGGACATAAAGACCAGGAATGTGCTGTCGGAGGACTGGTGCTCTGGACGGCCAGCAAACTTCATTAATTCTGTCTCCATTTCCTAAAAAGACTGCAGAGTCATTCCCAATGTATTCTCCAAATAAAGTTTGTATCTGAGTGACAGAGGAAGTTCACAAAAACTAAACTTCTAGGAATCAAGTAATTTAGGCAGAGTGCTGTGGTAAGATAAGTAACATTTTTTACATCAAGTCAGAAAATGATATGAACATTATTCTTTTGTTTTTTATTAAACATAGCTTTCATTCCTATGTCTTTAAGGAGAATCTTGGATTTTTAAGGAACCTGAGAGATAGAATATAATCAAAACCAACTTTATTACAATTAGGTTTTAGAAAATTCTCATTAAAAGAACTGATACACAGAGTTTATATTGAAAAAATTGAAAATATAAAATTTTTTTGCTATCAAACAATATCAAGTTTTGCATGTTTTAATCAAATTTTCTTAGGTTGTTTGGACAGAATTGAGATTATAACCTTTGTATAACTCACAATAATTAGGCATATTTTTCCGATATTGTTACATTTTTATATGTTTATTCTCTAGGTACTGCAAGTTTCAAAACTCAGAGCTTATGCTTCTCTTAGAACATCAATTAATAGCAACATCCAGACTAACAATTAAGAAATGCCTCCTGTTTTGTTGAAATAATGTTGCAAAGCATTCTGTGAATACTTTTTATGAGACTACACTTTGGACAAGGTCAAAACCCAGGAAATCCTGCTCTGGAGCAAATACAATTTGTTCTGGTTGCTACCCAAAGATAGGTTGACAATAGCACAGGGAAGGTTGCCCCCATCTTTGGGGCCATTACCTGAGCTGTAAGGTTTTCCTTTATCACCACTGAGTATCCAAGATTTTGAAGTAGTTCTTTCATGTTCAAAATGTCAGTCTCAGCATCATCTCTATCAAAAAGATAGTCAAACTTTTTGTTGCAGATGATGAGGGCCAGGCGGGTTCGGCCTTCCTTCTCCATCACTGGATATATCTGCAGTTATCAGACACATGGAATTTAAGAAAGGGTCCTCTTCATATCTCTACAATCAGTACAATGAGGACGGAAGTAGTTGTGAACAACAGAATGTTGCTGATAAAGTTATGCTGTGTTGACGAAATGATAGAATGTGAGACTAAAAACATATATCGTTGCCTGAATAGAGTATAAATTTCAACTAGTGACATGGCTTGGATTATCTGGTGGGGTGGATTTGAGGACATACTTTGAGATAAGATTTAAATATGGGAAAAAATTTAGGAAGAGAACCACTTGATTAGATAAAGTTCATTTTCTTTCATTTAATCTGAAGGAATCTGTGTGCATAGCCTGAATGGGCCAACTCTAGTCCCCTGGTTCCAAAGCTAATCACCTCTTCTGCCCTTTCTGTCTTCATCGTACAAAACCAATCACGAGAACATAGCTTCAGTGAATCCTGTACTTCTGTGCTCTGGATTCCCTGAGGAACTGAAAGAGAAAACAGAAACGAAGAACTGACACAACTCTGTAAGTCATGCACATGTCACAGCCCCCAGTTTATAATTCTGGAGTGCTCATTGATGCTCCTCAAAAAGTAATGAGAAAAAAAAAACAAATTCATATATAAATGACTGAAGCAAAGCTCTTGATTTTTTCTTTCTTTTGTTTTCTGTTTATCACTGACACTGTGCTTTTCTAGTGTGGCCAACATTGTCTAGTCTTTCAAGTTCAATAAATTAAAATCACATAAACTTAGGGATCTAAACTTTGTAAGAAAGTTAAGCTTTATTTAGTTGACTTAAATAGGTAGTTAATATTCTGATTTTTCTACCCTTTCAGGCCATTTCAGTGACAGGAAGCCCACATCGGTTTAGTGGTTCTTTACAGTTCTATATATTGCAAAATATACACCTTTATATCTGGACCATGTAGATAACATTTAACACCTTAATAATGACCTCATGAATTATTCCATATTTACTGCTTGTAAATATAAAAACAAAAGAAGTCTTTAATCGTAATCTAGTTTGATGCACCGGAGAAGAAAACCACTTCATTACTAATAATTGAATATTTTCAACTTCTTTAAAACATTTGCTCTTATGTCCTTGATTTTCCAAAGGACAGTGACCCTCCTGATCTTTTTAAGCACTAATCATTTATTTACCTTGGCCGCTATTCGTTTTCTCTCATACTACAAGGAAGTGAATATCCTTGCTTAGAACACTGCCTCCCTTTCTGCTTTGAACCCCAAACCTTCTCAATCCCTCACAAGAATTTTGGTAGATCATTTACTTAGAATTTTGCATCTTGCTCTCCTCCTCTCTCCCTCTGCTCTTCTTGTATTTTCATAATAATGTTTGGCTCTATCAACAGTCTCTTGTCTCTTTTTGCTGATTTATGATGTGTAAGCTGAGATTACAGAAACATCTTACACATAAAGGATTTCTTGCTATTTGCATCTGCTTAGGACACAGTTGGGTGTTTTTTAACTCTCAGAGATGACCGGACTAATCAGTGGGTCTATATTTGATCAAAGTTTTAGGGAATGACAACTCTCAATGAAAGCAATTTCGCAGGAAACACATACATGCATACATACATTCATGCCTACATGCATATTCACACCTATGCACACATTCATTTACACACACCCATACATACACATGCACACATGTATGCACACATGCACACACATACACAAGCATGCACACACACGTGAATACTTGTATTCATACTCATGCACACACATGCATGCACACAAATTAGCACATATGCATGTACACGTCTACCATAGTAGACTCCTTTTCCACTGAAAAGAAGGCATAGGCATCATATGTCAGACTCTGTACCTAACACTCATGGCTTTACTCATTTCGCATTCAATTTCCTACTTCCCTGTGAGATTATAACCTTCCGTAAGGACTTTGGACATGACAAGGTCATTCTTGTATCAGGTCTACCCTAGCCTTTAGTTTTGTACAACAGTTTTGGACAAATTTCCTTTGCTCCTTGGAGGTATATTCTAATATAGCTCCTCAATAGATGTGAGCTTGACTAAACATCCTCAAGCCTCAACCCATTTTACCTATGCAATTGCTTTCTCTAGTCTAATTCTCTTTCTTTTATCTGTTAAATTAATTTATACTACTTTTTCCATGTTTATGGTATACCACCACTCACTAATTTATAAACTCAATGGTATTAAGGGGTCTTGATCTATCATTCTTGCTGCCATATAAACCAAGTATTGAGAACAGAAATTCAGTATATCATTTAATGTATGGTGTAGGCATGCAAACATAAAAAAAAATTCACAAACGTTTCATTCCTTAGTTTGTCAGAACTTCTAAAAATATAGCATTCTTTTTCTTGTTTTAGATTTTTTATTTACATTTTAAATGTTATTCCCTTTTCTGGTTTCCCCTCCAGAAACCTACTATCCCTTTCTCCACCATGCTTCTGTGAGGGTGTTCCCTCACCTACTCACTTCCTCCCACCTCCCTGCCCTGAAATTCTCCTATAACTCCCCTTTCTAGATAAGTGTAATTCCTTAATAAACTACACTAGTTCATCAATTTCTTTGGTGAACACAAAGAATGTGACTTATGTAATGTTAGGTATTTTTATTTAATTATATATAAAATTTAAAGAGCAGTATACAAACATACTTAACTACATCTTGTTTGTGCTAGTAATTTCTTAAGCCTCTACTGTTTTATAAATTTAAAGATGTTATTAACATCATTTTAAAACATGGGCAATGACAGCACATGTCAGTGATAATGATGGCCTTGCAGTAAGGCCTTCTTGACTGTGGCCCTAGTTCCAGATTCCACAAAAGCTTCGAAAATTTACTTTCTCGCAAATGGCATCAGCATACACCCTGGAATTGACATTACCTGTAAGCATTAGATGTGATGCATGGGCCACTCCAACATTTACCTCCATTTCTTCATCTTCTACTTTTCCCCTGGATTCTGAAGAGAAGTTGAAAACCAGGATTTGAAAAACTTTCAAGTGGTAGAGGATGAAAAATCCCCAGAGTTACTGAGATTCCATAAAGTGATTTCTGCAATAATTCAGGGAACCTGTGACCCCATTCCTAAATGACAAGCAAGACCAATGAAACAGGAGGTTTGGTGCAATTACCCATCAGAGAAAAAGACATTATCTGCTTCAATAAATCTTGTCCCTCATTTTTGTTGACTTTAATTTCTTTTTCAGAATCTGGAGTAGACAAAGAAAAGGAGAATCAGTATTCTGTTTCAAATATAATTTTTATTTGTTTTTTTGAAACTTCAGTATATTGATACATTGCATTGTGATCATGCCAGTGCACCACTATTCAGTCCAAAACAGGAATAATATGCTTTATACGCTAAGGGCTCTGTTTACAGCTAAGATGGGCAATGAATAAATTCATGATTTTCCTGTTTCTTATGCATAATATAAATTGCAAAAACATAGGTTTTAATCTACACTAAACTTGCAGCCCCATTCACATGATTTGTATATGGCCTTGCCTTTGTTCCTTCCCTTGCATTTTATTTTTCTATCAGTATATAACAGCTAACTCACTCAACCCTGGGAATATCTCATCTCTACTATACACAGGATCTCAAGAGACTGGCAGTGGAACATCTGTCAAATCTCTATTTAGGGTGAGGTAGGTGGTTTGCCAATCCCTGGTGCACCCCAAAGGAAAGCTCAACTAGACAATTGTGCATGTGAAATTTTCCCCTTACAATTCTCAGGTTTAACACTATTTCTTTTAAACTCCTGCTTGTGTCCCCATTCCTTAACCTCTAGTGTCATCTCCTCCTTTTCTTATTTTATAGTGTATTATTATTAGTAATGCCTGAATCCAAATTCTGTTGTCTATTTGCTGAAGGCTGAGAGGTCGTCCACTGGATATGAGGAACCAATGGCTATGTCTCCAGTGTCAAGTGACTCTGTCTAACTCAGCAGTTATATACTGTTGACACTTCTGAGAAGGAAAATGTAGAAGACTACATTACCTTGAGTCTTTCCTGGGACATAAAAATAGAGATAAGCTTCTGGTTTTCACCTGTGCGCAAAGCAGACACTGTGCCACAGCTCTCTGTGCTCAGATCCCACTGGAAAAAAGCTGGTCTCCCAGGACTAACACATGAGAGAGCACAGATAAGACAAACATTTCTACTCACATCCCTTGCCCAAGAAGAACCTGCCTAGAACACACAGGACACAGGGATTGAGGAGCAGTCTGCGACAGGATCCTTCTGGTTTCTGTCTGTGCTCTGAGCTGGCCCTGTGCCACAGTTCTCTGTACCCAGATCCTGCTAGGAGAGAGCTGGTTCACCAGTAGTGCTGATAATCAAGTTTATAGGAGGGTCAACCACTGTCAGACACAGCAAGACCAGCTAATATCAGAGGTAAATACATGGAAAGAGGCAAGGGCAAGAACCTAAGCAACAGAAACCAAGTCCACTTGGCATCATCAGAATCCAGTTATCACAACCACAGCAACCCCTGGATAGCCCGATGCGTTGGGAAAAGCAAGATTTTGATTTAAAAGCACAACTCATGTTGACGTTAGAGGACTTTCCTTCTATATGGGTGTTCCCGTCCACATCTTCCCCCCATTACCACTTTCCCCTCCAGAATCCCATTCACTAGAGGTTCAGTCTTGGCAGGACCAAGGTCTTCCCTTTCCACTGGTGCCCTTATAGGCTATTCATGCAGTTGGAGCCCAGGATTAGTCCATGTATATATAATCTTTGGGTAGTGGCTTAGTCCCTGGAAGCTCTGATTGGTTGGCATTGTCCATATGGGGTCTCAAGCCCCTTCAAGCTCTTTCAGTCCTTTCTCTGATTCCTTCAACGGGGGTCCTATTCTCAGTTCAGTAGTTTGCTGCTGGCATTTGCCTATGTATTTGCCATATTCTGGCTGTGTCTCTCAGGAGAGATCTACATCCGGTCCCTGTCAGCCTGCACTTCTTTGCTTCATCTGTCTTATCTAGTTTGGTGGCTGTATATTAATGGGCCACATGTGGGGCAGGCTCTTAATGGGCGTTCCTTCAGCCTCTGTTCTAAACTTTGCCTCCCTATTCCCTCCCAAGGGTATTTTTGTTCCCCTTTTAAAGAAGGAGTGAAGCATCTGCATTTTTGTCATCCTTCTTGAATTTCATGTGTTCTATGCATCTTGGGTAATTCGAGCATTTGGGCTAATATCCACTTATCAGTGAGTGCATACCATGGGTATTTTTCTGTGATTGGGTTACCTCACTCAGGATGATATTTCCCAGTCAATCTGTTTGACTATAAATTTCATAAAGTCATTGTTTTTGATAGCTGAGTAGTATTCCATTGTGTATATGGGAGGGAAACACCCATATAGAAGGGGAGGGGAATGGATTAGGGGGATGTTGGCCTGGAAACTGGGAAAAATAATAACGATTGAAATGTAAATGAGAAATACCCAATTTAATAAAGATGGAGAAAAAAATAAAAATAAATACACTAAAAAGAAGGGGGGAGGGGGAGAGATTAGGGGAATTTTGGATTGGAAACCGGAAAAGGAAATTACATTTGAAATGTAAATAAAAAATACCCAATTTAATGAAGATGGAAAAAACTAATAAATAAATAAATAAATAAATAAATAAATACTAAGTTACCTGGAAAAAAAAGACATAAATAACTCCCTTAAAGAAATATAGGACAGATACAGCCTCTAGGTTCCCGTAGAGGAGGACCCAGGAACAGCAGGTCCACTGCGTCTGAGACACCACTGGAACCTGAAGGGACTGACCGGATAAACAGTTCTCTGCACCCAAATCCCATGGGAGGGAGAGCTAAACCTTCAGAGAGGCAGACACACGTGGGAAACCAGAAGAGACTGCACTCTGCACACATTACTGATTCCAGAGGAAAACACCAAACACCATCTGGAACCTTGGTGCACAGAAGCTCCTGGAAAGGGCGGCCCAGATCTTCCTGGTTGCTGTGGCCGCAGAGAACTCATAAGCAACACCCCAGGAGCAAACTTGAGCCTCGGGACCACAGGTAAGACTAACTTTTCTGCTGCAAGCGACCTGCCCGGTGAACTCAAGACACAGGTCCACAGGAACAGCTGAAGACCTGTAGAGAGGAAAAACTACACGCCCGAAAGCAGAACACTCTGTCCCCATAACTGGCTGAAAGGAAACAGGAAAACAGGTCTACAGCACTCCTGAAACACAGGCTTATAGGACAGTCTAGCCACTGTCAGAAATAGCAGAACAAAGTAACACTAGAATGATGGTGAGAGGCAAGCGCAGGAACCCAAGCAACAGAAACCAAGACTACATGGCATCATCAGAACCCAATTCTCCAACCAAAGCAAACACGGAATACCCAAACACACCAGAAAAGCAAGATCTAGTTTCAAAATCATATTTTATCATGATACTGGAGGACTTCAAAAAAGACGTGAAGAAATCCCTTAGAGAACAAGTAGAAGCCTACAGAGAGGAATCGCAAAAATCCCTAAAAGAATTCCAGGAAAACATAAATAAACAAGTAGAAGCCCATAGAGAGGAGTCACAAAAATCCCTGAAAGAATTCCAGGAAAACACAATCAAACAGTTGAAGGAATTAAAAATGGAAATAGAAGCAATCAAGAAAGAACACATGGAAACAACCCTGGATATAGAAAACCAAAAGAATAGACAAGGAGCTGTAGATACGAGCTTCACCAACAGAATACAAGAGATGGAAGAGAAAATCTCAGGAGCAGAAGATTCCATAGAAATCATCGACTCAACTGTCAAAGATAATGTAAAGTGGAAAAAGCTACTGGTCCAAAACATACAGGAAATCCAGGACTCAATGAGAAGATCAAACCTAAGGATAATAGGTATAGAAGAGAGTGAAGACTCCCAGCTCAAAGGACCAGTAAAAATCTTCAGCAAAGTCATAGAAGAAAACTTCCCTAACCTAAAGAAAGAGATGCCCATAAGCATACAAGAAGCCTACAGAACTCCAAATAGATTGGACCAGAAAAGAAACTCCTCCCGTCACATAATAGTCAAAACACCAAAGGCACAAAATAAAGAAAGAATATTAAAAGCAGTAAGGGAGAAAGGTCAAGTAACATATAAAGGCAGACCTATCAGAATCACACCAGACTTTTCGCCATAAACTATGAAAGCCAGAAGATCCTGGACAGATGCCATACAGACCTTAAGAGAACAAAAATGCCAGCCCAGGTTACTGTATCCTGCAAAACTCTCAATTAACATAGATGGAGAAACCAAGATATTCCATGACAAAACCAAATTTACACAATATCTTTCTACAAATCCAGCACTACAAAGGATAATAAATGGTAAAGCCCAACACAAGGAGGGAAGCTATACCATAGAAGAAGCAAGAAACTAATCGTCTTGCCAACAAAACAAAGAGAAGAAAAGCACACAAACATAACCTCATATCCAAATATGAATATAACAGGAAGCAATAATCACTATTCCTTAATATCTCTCAACATCAATGGTCTCAACTCCCCAATAAAAAAACATAGATTAACAAACTGGATATGAACGAGGACCCTGCATTCTGCTGCCTACAGGAAACACACCTAAAAGACAATGACAGACAGTACTTCAGAGTGAAAGGCTGGAAAACAACTTTCCAACCAAATGGTCGGAAGAAGCAAGCTGGAGTAGCCATTCTAATATCAAATAAAATCAATTTTCAACTAAAAGTCATCAAAAAAGTTAAGGAAGGACACCATATTCATCAAAGGAAAAATCCAACAAGATGAACTCTCAATCCTAAAATGCCCAAATACAAGGGCACCTACATACGTAAAAGAAACCTTTCTAAAGCTCAAAACACACATTGCACCTCACACAGTAATAGTAGGAGATTTCAGCACCCCACTCTCATCAATGGACAGATCATGGAAACAGAAATTAAACAGAGACGTAGGCAGACTAAGAGAAGTCATGAGCCAAATGGACGTAACAGATATTTATAGAACATTCTATCCTAAAACAAAAGGATATACCTTCTTCTCAGCTCGTCATGGTACTTTCTCCAAAATTGACCATATAATTGGTCAAAAAACGGGCCTCAACAGGTACAGAAAGATAGAAATAATCCCATATGTGCTATCAGACCACCACGGCCTAAAACTGGTCTTCAATAACGATAAGGGAAGAATGCCCACATATACGTGGAAATTGAACAATGCTCTACTCAATGATAACCTGGTCAAGGAAGAAATAAAGAAAGAAATTAAAGACTTTTTAGAATTTAATGAAAATGAAGGTGCAACATACCCAAAATTATGGGGCACAATGAAAGCTGTGCTAAGAGGAAAACTCATAGCTCTGAGTGCCTACAGAAAGAAACAGGAAAGAGCATATGTCAGCAGCTTGACAACACACCTAAAAGCTCTAGAACAAAAAGAAGCAAATACACCCAGGAGGAGAAGAAGGCAGGAAATAATCAAACTCAGAGCTGAATCAACCAAGTAGAAACAAAAAGAACCATAGAAAGAATCAACAGAACCAAAAGTTGGTTCTTTGAGAAAATCAACAAGATAGATAAACCCTTAGCCAGATATGAAAAGGGAGACATAACTACAGATTCAGAGGAAATTCAAAAAATCATCAGATCTTACTATAAATTCCTATATTCAACAAAACCTGAAAATCTGGAGGAAATGGACAATTCCCCAGACAGATACCAGATACCGAAGTTAAATCAGGAAGAGATAAACGAGTTAAATAACCCCATAACTCCTACGGAAATAGAAGCAGTCATTAAAGGTCTCCCAACAATAAAGAGCCCAGGTCCTGACGGGTTTAGTGCAGAATTCTATCAGACATTCATAGAAGACCTCACACCAATATTATCCAAACTATTTCACAAAATTGAAACAGAAGGAGCACTACCGAATTCCTTCTATGAAGCCACAATTACTCTTAAACCTAAACCACACAAAGACCCAACAAAGAAAGAGAACTTCAGACCAATTTCCCTTATGAATATCGATGCAAAAATACTCAATAAAATTCTGGCACACCAAATCCAAGAGCACATCAAAACAATCATCCACCATGATCAAGTAGGCTTCATCCCAGGCATGCAGGGATGGTTTAATATACGGAAAACCATCAACGTGATCCATTATATAAACAAACTGAAAGAAAAAAAACACATGATTATTTCATTAGATGCTGAGAAAGCATTTAACAAAATTCAACACCCCTTCATGATAAAAGTCCTGGAAAGAATAGGAATTCAGGGCCCATACCTAAACATAGTAAAAGCCATATACAGCAAACTAGTTGCTAACATTAAACTAAATGGAGAGAAATTGAAGCAATCCCACTAAAATCAGGGACTAGACAAGGCTGCCCATTCTCTCCCTACTTATTCAATATAGTTCTTGAAGTTCTAGCAAAAGCAATCAGACAACAAAAGGAGGTCAAGGGGATACAGATCGGAAAAGAGGAAGTCAAAATATCACTATTTGCAGATGATATGATAGTATAATTAAGTGATCCCAAAAGTTCCACCAGAGAACTACTAAAGCTGATAAACAACGTCAGCAAAGTGGCTGGGTATAAAATTAACTCAAATAAATCAGTAGCCTTCCTCTACACAAAAAAAAAAAAAAAAAAAAAAAAAAAAAACTGAGAAAGAAATTCGGGAAACGACACCGTTCATAGTAGACACAAATAATATAAAGTACCTCGGTGAGACTTTAACCAAGCAAGTAAAACATCTGTACAATAAGAACTTCAAGACACTGAAGAAAGAAATTGAAGACCTCAGAAGATGGAAAGATCTCCCATGCTCATGGATTGGCAGGATTAATATAGTAAAAATGGCCATTTTACCAAAAGCGATCTACAGATTCAATGCAATCCCCATCAAAATACCAATCCAATTCTTCAAAGAGTTAGACAGAACAATTTGCAAATTCATCTGGAATAACAAAAAACCCAGGATAGCTAAAGCTATCCTCAACAATAAAAGGACTTCAGGGGGAATCACTCCCTGAACTCAAGAAATATTACAGAGCATTAGTGATAAAAACTGCATGGTATTGGTACAGAGACAGACAGATAGACCAATGAAACAGAATTGAAGACCCAGAAATGAACCCACACACCTATGGACTCTTGATTTTTGACAAAGGAGCCAAAACCATCCAATGGAAAAAAGATAGCATTTTCAGCAAATGGTGCTGGTTCAACTGGAGGTCAACATGTAGAAGAATGCAGATCAATCCATGCTTATCACCCTGTACAAAACTTAAGTCCAAGTGGATCAAGGACCTCCACATCAAACCAGATACACTGAAACTAATAGAAGAAAAACTAGGGAAGCATCTGGAACATATGGGCACTGGAAAAAATTTCCTGAACAAAACACCAATGGCTTATGCTCTAAGATCAAGAATTGACAAATGGGATCTCATAAAACGCAAAGCTTCTGTAAGGCAAAGGACACTGTGGTTAGGACAAAATGGCAACCAACAGTGTGGGAAAACATCTTTACCAATCCTACAACAGATAGAGGCCTTATATCCAAAATATACAAAGAACTCAAGAAGTTAGACCGCAGGGAAACAAATAACCCTATTAAAAAATGGAGTTCAGAGGTAAACAAGGAATTCACAGCTGAGGAATGCCGAATGGCCGAGAAACACCTAAATAAATGTTCAACATCTTTAGTGATAAGGGAAATGCAAATCAAAACAACCCTGAGATTTCACCTCACACCACTGAGAATGGCTAAGCTCAAAAACTCAGGTGACAGCAAATGGTGGCGAGGATTCGGAGATAGAGGAACACTCCTCCATTGTTGGTGGGATTGCAGACTGGTACAACCATTCTAGAAATCAGTCTGGAGGTTCCTCAGAAAATTGGACATTGAACTGCCTGAGGATCCAGCTATACCTCTCTTGGGCATATACCCAAAAGATGCCCCAACATATAAAAAAGACACGTGCTCCACTATGTTCATCGCAGCCTTATTTATAATAGCCAGAAGCTGGAAAGAACCCAGATGCCCTTCAACAGAGGAATGGATACAGAAAATGTGGTACATCTACACAATTGTAATATTACTCAGCTATCAAAAACAATTACTTTATGAAATTCGTAGGCAAATGGTTGGAACTGGAAAATATCATCCTGAGTGAGGTAACCCAATCACAGAAAAACACACATGGTATGCATTCATTGATAAGTGGCTATTAGCCCAAATGCTTGAATTACCCTAGATGCCTAGAACAAATGAAACTCACGACAGATGATCAAAATGTCAATGCTTCACTCCTTCTTTAAAAGGGGAACTAGAATACTCTTGGCAGGGAATAGAGAGGCAAAGATTAAAACAGAGACTGAAGGAATCCCCTTAAGATCCTGCCCCACATGTGGCCCATACTTATACAGCCTTCCAATTAGACAAGATGGATGAAGCAAAGAAGTGCAGGCCGACAGTAGTTGGATGTAGATCGCTCCTGAGAGACACAGCCAGAATACAGCAAATACAGAGGCGAATGCCAGCAGCAAACCACTGAACTGAGAACGGGATTCCCGTTGAAGGAACCAGAGAAAGAAGTGGAAGAGCTTGAAGGAGCTCGAGACTCCTTATGAACAAGAATGGCAAGCAATCAGAGCTTCCAGGGACTACGCCACTACCTAAAGACTATACATGGACTGACCCTGGACTCTGACCTTATAGGTAGCAATGAATATTCTAGTAAGATCACCAGTAGAAGGGGAAGCCCTTGGTCCTGCTAAGACTGAACCCCCAGTGAACGTGATTGTTGGGGGGAGGGCGGCAATGGGGGGAGGATGGAGAGGGGAACACCCATAAAGAAGGGGAGGGGGAGGGATTAGGCGGATGTTTGTCCGGAAAACGGGAAAGGGAATAACACTCGAAATGTAAATAAGAAATACTCAAGTTAATAAAAAAAAAAAGAAAGAAAGATATATAGGACAACATAGGTAAACAGGGAGAACACATTAAAGAGGTATCATAAAAATCCCTTAAAGAATTATAGGAAACACAAACAAACAGATTAAGGAATGAACAAAAATGATCCAGGATCTAAAAATTGAAATAGGAACAATAAAGAAATCACAATGAAAGACAACCCTGGACATAGAAAACATAGAAATGAGAACAGGAGTCATAGACACAAGCATTACCAACAGAATACAAGAGACAGAAGATAGAATCTCATGAAAGAAGACACCATAGAAATCATTGTCAAAAGCAAAGAAAATGCAAAACACTCAAAAGCTCTAATTACCCAAGATGCAATCTACAGACCAAATGAAACACAAGAAGAAAGACAACCAGAGTGTGGATGCTTCAGTCCTCCTTAAAAGGGGGAACAAAAGTATTCATAGAAGTTGACATGGAGGCAAAATTTGGAGCAGAGACTGAAGGAATGGCCATTCAGAACCTCCCCCACCAGGGGATCCAGGCCTTATATATACAGCCAACAAAACTAGACACTATTGATGAAACCAAGAAGTGCATTGCAACCCCGTAAGAACAACAATACCAACAAATCAGAGCTCCTAGAGACTAAACCACTACACAAAGACTACAAATGGACAGACCCATGGCTCCTGCTTCATTTAGCAGAGGATGGCCTTGTTGGCCATCAATGGGAGGAGAAGCTCTTGGTCCTACCAAGGATGGACTCCCCCAGTGTAGGGGAATGTGAGGGTGGGGAGGCAGGAAAGGGGTTGTTTGGGGAGGGGGAACACCCTTATAAAAAGGGGGATGGGGATGGGATAGGAGGCTTATAAATGGAAAAGGGGGAAAGGAAATAACATTTGAAATGTAAATAAAAATATCAAAATTAAAAAAATAAAAGAAAATGAAAAAATTCCTGTCCTAATACAGGAAATCAAAGACACAATGAAAAGATAAAACCTACAGATAATAGGTATAGAAGAAAACGATGATTCCCAACTTAAGGCGCCAGTAAATATCTTCAACAAAATTATAGAAGAAAATTTCCCTAACCTACAGAATATGCCCATAAATGTACAAGAAGCCTACAGAACTCTAAATAGATTGGACCAGAAAAGTAATTTCTCCCATCATCACATGGTAGTCAAAACAGCAAATGGACAAAACAAAGAAAGAATATTAAAAGCAGTAATTGAAAAAGCCCATGTATTATGTGAAGGCAGATGTATCAGAATCACACCAGACATCTCAACAAGGACTATGAAAAACAGATCCTTAGCAGATGTCATACAGTCTCTAAGAAAACATAAATCTCAGCCCAGCAAAACTCTCATGGACATAGATGGAGAAGCCAAGATACTCCATGACAAAACCAAATTTACAAAATATCTTTCCACAAATTCAGCCTTAAAAAAGAATAATGATGGAAAACTCCAACACAATGAGGGAAACTACATGATCAAAAAGCAAGAACATAATCTTCTTTCAAATAACCCAAGAGAAGAAAGCCACACAAACATAATCCCTCCCCTAACAACAAAAATAACAGAAAACAACAATCGTTGGTCCATAATGTCTTTCAGTATCAATGGACTCAACTTCCCAGTAAAAAGACATAGAATAATAGAATGTATATGTAAATAGGACAGAGCATTTTGCTGCAAATAAGAAACACAGCTTAGTGACAAAGACAGACCCTATATCAGAATAAAAGGCTGGGAAACAATTTTCCAAGCATGTGGTCCCAAGAAACCAGCTGGTGTAGCCATTCTAATATCGAATAAAATCAACTTTCAATCAAAAGTTATCAAAAAGGCTAAAGAAGGACACTTCATATTGATCAATGAAAAAATCCACCAAGATGAACTCTCAATCCTGAACATCTATGCTCCAAATGCAAGGGCCCCTACATCCATAAAAGAAACCTTACTTAAGCTCAAGGTATACATTCCACTCCATACAATAATAGTGGGTGGCATCAACACCCCATTCTCGTCAATGGACAGATTATGGAAATAGAAACTAAACAGAGACACAGAGAAATTAACAAAAGTTATGAACAAATGGATTTAACAGATATCTATAGAACATTTCATCTTAAAACAAAACAATATATCTACTTCTCAGCACCTCATGCTACCTTCTCAAAAACTGACCGTAAAACTAGTCACAAAGGGTTGGGGATTTAGCTCAGTGGTAGAGCACTTGCCTAGCAAGCGCAAGGCCTTAGGTTCAATCCCCAGCTCCGAAAAAAAAAAAGAAAGAAAAAAAAAGAAAAGAAAAGAAAAAAAAACTAGTCACAAAACAGGCCTCAGCAGATACAAGAAGATTGAAATAATCCCATGCATCCTATCAGATTGCCATGGACCAGGAAGCTGCACAATGCTCATCACAATGACATCTTGGTCAGAGAAGAAATAAAGAAAGAAATTAAAGACTTTTTAGAATTTAATGAAAATGAAGGCACACCATACCCAAACTGATGAGACACAATGAAAGCAGTGTTAAGAGGAAATCTCATAGCGCTGAGTGCCTGCAGAAAGAAACAGGAAAGAGCATGTGTCAGCAGCTGAATGCCTCCAACATGAAACTGGAGAGAGCCTAAAAGCTCTAGAACAAAAAAGGCAAATACACCCAGAGGAGTAGCCAGCAAGAATTAATCAATCTCAGGGCTGAAGTCAACTAAGTAGAAACAAAAAGAACTATAGAGAGAATTGACAAAACCAGGATCTGATCCTGTGAGAAAAATCAACAAGATAGATAAACCCTTAGCCAAACTAACTAGAGGGCACAAAGAGAATATCTAAATTAACAAAATCAGACATGAAAAGAGAGACATGACAACAGAATCTGAGGAAATTAAAAAAAAAATCAGGAATTCCTACTACAAAAGACTATATTCAATAAAACTGGAAAATCCGGATTAAATGGACAATTTTCCTGACCTGCACCAGTTACCAAAGTTAAATTAGGAAGAGATAAACCATTAAACCAGTACCATAACTCCTAAAGAAATAGAAACAGTCATTTAAAGTTGACCGAAACAAGAACAACTAAAAGCCCAGGAGGAGATGAGTTTAGTACAGAATTCTATCAGACCTTCGTAGAACACTTAATACCAATACTCTCCAAACTACTCCACAAAATAGAAACAGAAGGAACATTACCCAATTCCTTCTGTGAAGTCACAATTATGCTTATACCTAGACCACAGAAAAACCCAACAAAGAGCATTTCAGACCAATTTCCCTTATGAATATTGAAGCAAAAATAGTCAATAAAATTCTCACAATCTGAATCAAAGAACGCCTCAAAAGGATCATCCATCATGATTAAGTAGACTTCATTGTAGGCACGCAGGGATGGTTTAATATATGGAAACACACCAATGTAATCCACTTTATAAACAAACTGAAAGGGAAAAAAAACACATCATCATCTCATTAGATGCTGAGAAAGCATTTCACAAAATTCAACACCCTTTCATGTTAAAAGCTTTGGAAAGATCAGGAATTCAAGGCCTATACCTAAACATAGTAAAAGCAATATATAGCAAACCAGTAGCCAACATAAAACTAAATGGAGAGAAGCTTGAAGCAATCCCACTAAAATCAGGGACTAGACAAGGCTGCCCACTCTCTCCCTACCTATTCAATATAGTACTTGCAGCCCTAGCCAAAGCAATCAGACAACAAAAGTAGGTCAAAGGAATACAAATTGGAAAGGAAGTATTCAAAATATCACTATTTTGCAGATGATATAATAGTTCAATTAAATGACCCCAAAAAATTCCACCAGAGAACTCCTAAACATGATAAACAACTTCTGCAACATGGTTGGATATAGATTGTACTCAAACCAATGAGTAGCCTTCCTCTACTCAAATGATAAACAGGCTGAGAAAGAAATTAGGGAAAAGTCACCCTTCACAATAATCACAAATAATATAAAATACCTTGGTGTGACTATAACGAAGTCAGTGAAAGATCTGT
The DNA here is from genome assembly GCF_021556685.1 of Rattus norvegicus. Lineage (NCBI taxonomy): Eukaryota > Metazoa > Chordata > Mammalia > Rodentia > Muridae > Rattus > Rattus norvegicus. Next base: position 8,830,717 of record NC_141541.1, on the reverse strand, counting down.
ATGACAAGAACTTCAAGCCTCTGGAGAAAGACATTGAAGAAGATCTCCCATGCTCATTGATTGGCAGGATTAAAATTGTAAAATGACCTTCCTGGCAAAAGCAATCTACAGATTCAATGCAATCCCCATTAAAATTCCCACTAAATTCTCCATAAAGTTCGAAAAAGCAATTAGCAACTTCATTTGGAATATCAAAAAACCCAGGATAGCAAAACCTATTCTCAACAAGAAAAGAAATTATCAGTCAATCACCATCCCTGACCTCAAGCTGCATTACAGAGCAACTGTAATAAAAGCTATATGGTATTCATACAGAAAGAGGCATGTATGTCAATGGAATATAATTGAAGACCCAGAATAACCCCACACACCTATGCTCACTTGATCTCTGACAAAGAAGCTAAAACCACCCAGTGGAGTAAAGAGTATTTTCAACATATGGTGCTGGTTCAATTGCAGATCATCATGTAGGGAATGCAGAACAATCCATTCTTATTGCCCTGTAAAAGCTCAAGTCTAAGTGAATCTAGAACCTCCACATAAAACCAAATACACAAAAACTAATAGAAGAAAAACTGGGCAACATCCTCAAACCCATGGGCACTGGGGAAAATTTCCTGAACAGAACACCAATGGCTTACGCTCATTGATCAAGATTCAAGAAATGTGATTTCATAAATTTGCTAAACTCCTGTAAGGCAAAGGATACTGTCATTAGGACAAAATGGCATCCAACAGCTTGTAAACATATTGTTACCAATCCTCTTTTTTTTTTTTTAATTCGGAGCTGGGGACTGAACCCAGGGCCTTGTGGTTGCTAGGCAAGTGCTCTACCACTGAGCTAAATCCCCAACCCCTATTTTTACCAATCCTACAATTGATAGAGGGCTAATATTCAATATATACAAAGAACTCATGAAGATAGAATTCAGAGAATCAAATAACCCATTAAAATGGGGAACAGAGGTAAACAAAAAAAAATCTCCACTGACGAATATTGTATGGCTGAGAAGCACCTACAGAAATGTTTCACATCCTTAGTCATCAGGGAAATGCAAATCAAAACAACCCTGAGATTCCACCTCACAACAGTCAGAATGGCTAAGTTCAAAACTCAGCTGAGAACAGATGCTGGTGGGTATGTGGAGGTGGAGGAGCACTCCTCCATTTTGGTGGGATTGCAAGCTGGTACAACCACTCTGGACATCAGTCTGGAGGTTCCTTAGAAATATAAATAAGAAATACCCAATTTAATAAAGATGGGAAAAAAAGAAAATTGGACATAGTACTACTTGAAGGCCCAGCTATGCCACTCCTGGGCATATAACCAAATGATGCTCCAACATATAACAAGGATACATGCTCCACTATGTTCATAGCAGCCTTGTTTATAATAGTCAGAAGTTGGAATGAATCCAGATGCCCTTCCACAGACAAATGGATACAGAAAATGTGATACATTTACACAAAGGAATACTTTTCAGCTATTAACAACAGTTACTTCAGAAATTCATAGCGAATTGGATGGAACTAGAAAATCTTGAGTAGGCAACCCAATTGCAAAAAGACACATATTGTATGCACTCATTGATAAGTGGTTATTGGCCCAAAATCTCAATTACCAAGAAACAATCCATAGACCACATGAAGCTCAGGAAGAAGAATGACCAAATTGCAAATGCTTTAGTCCTTCTTAGAAGGGGTAACAAAAATATTCCTAGGAGGAGATATGTAGACAAAGTTTGGAGCAGAGCATGAAGGAGCAGCCATTTTTAGACTATCACACCTGAGGATCCAGCTCATACATAACTCCCAAACTCAGACAATATTGTTGATGCCAAGAAGTGCATGCTGACAGATGCCTGATATAGCTGTCTCCTGAGAGACTCTGCCAGAGCCTGACAAATACAGAGGAAGATGCTTGCAGCCAACCTGCTTGCAACCAACCATTGAACTGAGAATGGGGTCTCCAATGGAGAACTTAGAGAAAGGATTGAAGGAGATTAATGGGTTTCTAACCCATAAGTACAACAATACCAAAAAAACTAGAGCTCCCAGGGACTAAACCACCATCCAAATTGTACACATGCACAGACCCATGGCTCCAGGTGCATATGTACCAGAAGATGCCTCTGCTCGGCATCAATGGGAGGAGAAGCTATTAGACCTGCCAAGGCTCTATGCCCTAGTGTAGGGGAATGTCAGGGCAGGGTGGCGTGAACGGGTAGGTGGGTGGGTGAGTGAATACCTTCATAGAAGCAGGCTGGCAGGGGATGGAATAGGGTGTTTATGAATGGAAACTGAGAAAGGGAATAACATTTGAAATGCAAATATAAAAATATCCAACAAAAACCTAGAGATCAAATGGTTTCTGTTGCAGTCTGTCACATAGAGGTAATTACCTGATGCAGAAGATGGTGTAAACATTTTCTGAAGTTCATCCTCTTCATCATCAGAAGGAAATTCTGAAACAATATGAACAGCAGATTTTTTCTTTTTTTTCTTTTTCTTTTCTCCATATTTATTAAATTGGGTATTTCTTATTTACCTTTCAGTTGTTATTACCTTTCCCGGTTTCCAGGCAAGCATCCCCCTAACCCCTTCTCCTCCTCTTCTATATGAGTGTTCCCCTCCCCATCTTCCTCCCATTACCACCATCCCCGCAACAATCACGTTCATTGGGGGATCAGTCTTGGCAGGACCAAGGGCTTCCCCTTCCACTGGTGCCCTTACTAGGCTATTCACTGCTACCTATGAGGTCAGAGTCCAGGGTCAGTCCATGTATAGTCTTTGGGTAGTTAGTGGCTTAGTCTCTGGAAGCTCTGATTGGTTGGCATTGTTATTCATATGGGGTCTTGAGACCTTTCAAGCTCTTCCAGTCCTTTCTCTGATTCCTTCAACGAGGGTCCCGTTCTCAGTTCAGTGGTTTCCTGCTGGCATCACCTATGTATTTGCCATATTCTGGCTGCGTCTCTCAAGAGAGATCTACATCTGGTTCCTGTCAGCTTGCACTTCATCCATCTTATCTATTTTGGTGGCTGTATATGTTTGGGCCACATGTGGGGCAGGCTCTGAACGGGCTGAACAGCAGATTTTGGGGGCAGATACAACAACATTTCTAGGCCATATATGCATGAAAACCCTCTCAAAGCACTGATAAATAAATGCCCAAGTTGCTCTTTCAAACATGGGTATTCCAATGTTTTCCAAGCTTCAGTTTTGTTTATAACCATCCTAGCCTTTTCCAAATAAAAAATGGAGGCACAGATTCTATAAAACAAAAACTTTTCTTTGATTTTTATATAAAGATGTAGACAAAGCCTTTACCAGAGTTTCTTTGTAATAATAATTTTTCTGAGAACATAGATATACTTGACTGTATTAAAGTTGTTTTTATACAGCATCAAATACACGATGAAAATGTTAACAATTAACGTATACATTTTCTGTATCAACTGCTAGGATATGATCGTGGACCTTCAGTGATTCATGCTGCCCTACCAAAATACAAAACCTGGGGCCTGAATGCGACAGCTCCATACTCAAAATCTAACAATACTTCTTGTTTTTAGAGATAAATTAATAATCCACTACACTTGAAATTTGGAGATTTTTTGTTTATTTGAACCTAAAATCTCCAGGATGTGACCAGAAACTTAGATCACAATTAAAGGGGAGACAGGATCAGGATCAGGTGTGGGAAGAGACAGGGGAGAAGTACAGAGGATCAGGAAATTGAATGGAGGTATGTAGCAGTGATGGATGAAGAACTCAGGATAGCCACTAGAAAGTCCCAGATGCCAGGGAAGCAAGAGGTTCCAAGGACCCAATGGGAAACAAAAATACCCAACATAGGAGTGGTAGAACCTGTAGAGACAATGTCTAGTGGATAGGCACAGGCCCTGGTTGAGGGATGGGGCCACCAACAAATCTCAAAAATTTTAACCCAGAATTGTCTAGCCCCTGTCTCAAAAAAACACAGGGACTAAGAATGAAGCAGAAATTAAGGAAATGTCATGCAGAGACTACCCCATCCAGGGATCCATCCCATCTGCAGATGCCAAATATAGACACTATTGCTGATGCCAAGAAGCTCTGAGTGACTGAAGTCTGGCATAGCTGTTCCCCAAGAGGCCCTGCCAGAGCCTGATCAATAGAGATACAGGGGCTCACAGCCTGTTGTAAGGCTGAGCATGGACACCCCAAGAGAATAGGAGCAGGAGCTGAAGGTGTTGAAGGGGATTGAAACTCCACAGGAAGAACATCAACTAACTGGGCCTCCCAGAGTTTCCAGGGATTAAACCACCAAGATTACATATGGAGAGACCCCATGGTTCCCACCGCAGATGTAGCAGAGAAGTGCATTATCTGTTATCAATCGGAGGGGAGGCCCTTGGTCCTGTAGATGCTTGATGACCCAGTATAGGGGGATCCTGGGATGGTGAGGTGAGAGAGCACCCTCATAGAGGCAGGCAAGGGGTGGTAGGATAGGGGGCTTGCAGAGAGGGAAATCTGGAAGGAGGACAACATTTGAAATGTAAACAAATAAAATAGCCAATAAAAAAGAAAATAAATTTTTTTTTAAAAATCCCTGCTCTTTCTTCATCAATATGACTGAATATTTGCTGAGTACCTGCCATCAGTCACAGTCATTTATTACGTTATTAATATGTATTCATAATATGTATTCTCATGACCGTGTTTTAGGACAGGGAAATACAATAATCTAATGAATGTGTAAATTTCCTGGAGTAATCAATGGTGCAATTGTTAAGGGAAAAATAAAATATTCAGGAATAATATGTACTTTGGGTGAATCTGGGCCTTTTTCATCTGTTAAACAAATAGATAAGCAACAGCCTACAGGATATGGAGAGGTTAGATTTCCTTAAGAGCAAGAGAAGTAAACATAGAAGCCTTGTAGGCAGTGGAAAAGAAGGAATTGATGGTGTTTTGGCCAGAACTACTCACGTAAACTCAGCTGTTTGTCGGAATTGGCAATGTGACCTGCAAATATTTTTCCTGCCATTTCTGTTTTCTCAAAGAAACTTTCAACCAGGTTCTCAGCTTTGCTCAGGATTAAGCTCGCTCCTTCTCCGATTTTGAGTAACTCATCGCCATTTAAAACATTTTTGTCCATCAGGTCATCAAAAACTCCATCCAGCATGTCCTTGGCCAAACCTTTGATCTTGTAGATTGGATCCCTTTCATGTGTTCTCTTGGCTGTAAAATAATAGCATTTAGACATGGAAAGTTATTTAGATAGCTGTTTCTATACTACTAGCTTTCAAATTCAAATAGACTAGAATCTCCCACATAACTAAATAAACAGGACTCCCTTGAAAGGCTTTCTTGGAAATTATACTTCTTGCATTAAGATGGGACCCATGGGTTTTTCTTTTCTTTTTTTTAAAGTCTTTCTTTCATTTTTGAGAATATAATATATTTAATCAGGTGACAGTTGAGTGACAATTTGTCTATAAATCCATGAGAGCATTTATATTGTTTAACACATTCCAAATTTGTATAGGAGGAAACTGATTTAAAGAGAAGAGAAATCATTTCATCAGGTGATTCAATCATAGATATGTGATGTCTGACTTTCCTGGAGATCACTCATGATCCTTCTAATTTTGCTCGTTTTGTAAATAACTTAAAATGACATTGTATTCCATATATAGCATAGTAAAATGTGAACACATTACAGCTATATTGTCCCTCATTTTGTTTATATTTCCAGTGCTCCTGGAGGGCTCTGTGTAGAAGTGAAGAAATCAAACTAGCTGGCTTGCTTGCTGCTGAAAGTAGTTCAGATACTGAGAAAAAGATGGAGTGCAGAGTTCCATAGTAAAGTTTCTCATCCTCACAACAGAACACCCACAGAGTGGCGGGAGACAACTTCTAGTCAGTGAGTCAAAAAGCAAACCTTAAATTACACTACAGGAAAACATTAAAAGCTTGGGTCTAGAGACATCCATTTTCCTGTCTTTCCCACAGTTGGAAATGCTGATCGTAAATGGCTTTGAGTGTCTGTATGTCATCTGCTTCAACATGTGCTACGCCATAGCTTCCTGCTCCCACTTACTAACAGCTCTGCTGTGATGAAGCCCTTCCATGTTGATATATCTGCTCTCAGAAATCAATATGTAGCTCCCTCATAACAACTATAAACAAAGAAAGGACCCACTTACCAGCCATGGCAGTGCAGGATTCTTGGACATAAAAAGCAATGAAACTGAAAGCAATCTGAGAAACAGTCTGCCTTTCCTTCCCAGAAACATACCGATGGTGTTGTGTCACTCGAAACTCCTGCTGACGAAATTCTCCTGCTCATTGCCCAGAAAGTAAACACAGGGCTCTGCTTTGATAGGCAGAGTTTCTCTATGACTTCCTAATTTTTTGTGACTGAAAATGTATACTCACAGACAATTCATTCTCAATTCAGTCAATCTTTAACACAATTTCAAAATGCACTCTGAGTTGTTTTCTTAGCACCTCTATGGGCCTTTACAAAGGTAAGAAACCAGCAAACGTTGCCTGTTGTATTTATTAAAGGATAAAGGAGAGAAAGAATATGTTTGGTGGATGTGTGGCAAGCTGTGGGAAGGGGATGCCTCTGAAGGCCCATGCTGAGCCATTTCTTTCCCTTGAGGGACCAGCCAAACAGTGGTATAGTATAGGATACAGTTTATTCAGGGCATGGGAGGGGGGAGTTAGGAGGGTAGAAGAGAGAGGGAGAGAGAGAGAGAGAGAGAGAGAGAGAGAGAGAGAGAGAGAGAGAGAGAGGGAGGGAGAGAGAGAGGCTGGCTATGAGCACATGGAAAGAAAGAAAGGAAGGAAATGGGAAGATAGGAGGGAAGAGGCAAAAGGACAGAGAGGGCTCAAAAAGGCAAGAGTGAGAAAGTGAGGAGGAGGAAAGCAGACCCTTTTATAGTGGGTCAGGCATACCTTTTGCCAGGTCACTGGGGCAGAGTTTAGACAAAATATTGCTAACAGTGGTACTTGGTGAACCCAGAATGTGTCAATTCACAGGCCTTCAGCTGAAAGAGATGCTGACTGAGATGCCATACCTTGATGCTGGTACCGCCAATAGAAACTCAAAGTAAGTTATTTTGTTTTCATTTTCCCAAATCAGCAGGTTTGTTTGTCAATTTCAGATATTACTTACTGGGAGACACCAGTGCGCACTGCAGTATGTTAAATGCACAGGACAGTCTTTTCCTCTAACTTTTGAAAATATATGGATAAATAATGGCAGAAAAAGTTAAATAAGGGAAATGCTTATAAAATGGAAATGAATGCTGCATTTGTTACTTTAATTTCATGGTTCAGGATGCTGCATATTAGTCATTTCTTTCAGAATTGTTCCTATTCCTCATACAATACTTAATACAATTCTAATGTTGTTGGTTTCATCCATTTGCCTTCTTCTAGTAGCCTTTTTTGCCTTACTGCCCTCAGGAGCTAATTGGTCTGACTAACACCTCATCTTCAAAGAATAGGTGAATTTCCAGGCCTGCCTTCACAAAGTCTTGTGGACTTTTCCAACTTGGAAATCTGAAAGTCCATGTAGAAAACTTGTTGACTGCAACCTGAAGAAAACATCCTCATTTCTTGACAGAACAGGGAGCACAATGCACTCACTTGTAATTCTCCATTTTCTGTTTCATAACCTCTTCTAGACCTCAGTACTAGGGGAAGCAAATCCAGGGTAGCTTCCTGCTCCCCACCAATCTGTAGTCTGTCCTGTCCAGAAACTCCCTCAGAACCATTCTTGCCTCAATGGCAACATAAGACTCTCTTAATCCAATCAAAAGGCTAACACAATGTCAGTGTCAAACTTCTTTCTTCTTTTCTTGAAAGCAACATAGTGAAAATACATAGTTTAATAGGTTGTGAACTATCAAGTGTGTAGAATATAATTTTAAAATATTTGTCATATTAACACACTACATAATTCAATGAATAAGCACAGTGGAGGAAAGTTTACACTGAAAATCAGGCCCTCCAACATTTCTCACTCTTATATACTTGTTTTTTATGGATATTTTTTAAATTTACCTTTCAAGTGTTAGCCCCTTCCCTAGTTTCCCGTCCATAAACTTCCTATCCCCTCCTCCCTCCCCCTTCTTCTATGAAGGTGTTCCCTCACCCATCCACCCAACCCTTCCCACCTCTCTACCCTAACATTCCCCTGTAATGGAGGGTCCAGCCTTGGCAGGACCAAGAAATTCTCCTCCCATTGATGCCCAAGCAGGTCATCCTCTGCTACATAGGCAGTTGGAGTCATGGGTCAGTACATGTGTACACCTTGGATGGTGGTTTAGTCCCTGGGAGCTCTGGTTGGTTGGTATTGTTGTTCTTACGGTATTGCAAACCCTTTCAGCTCCTTCAATCCTTTGTCTAACTCTGCAATGGGGACCCAATTCTCAGTTCAATGATTGACCGCGAACATACACCTCTCATAGTTTTAGCTATCCTGTGTTTTTTTTTATTCCAAATGAATTTGCAAATTGCTCATTCAAACTCCATGAAAAATTGAGTTGGAATTTTAATGGGAATTACATTGATTTGAAAGGAAAAAGTTTAAAATTGCCCCCTAGACAAAAGTTGAAGCCAAAAGCAGGCCCTGGAACTGCCTGTTCCGGAAACTAGCTGATCACAGAAAGAGTAATTGCACCAGCTGGTTCAGCCACTTTGTTCCAGGAACTAGCTAACCATAATAGCAGCTGACCATAATAGCAGTTGACTATGGTAGCAGGAACTGGTTAACCATAAAGTTAGATAAAAATCTTAAAAAAACAATCATGAGAAACAGGAGTTTTTTTCCTTGTGATTCGGTAACAATCATGAGAAACAGGCGGTTCTTCCTTGTGATTCAGTATGGTTTTTCCTTTAAATACCCCTTCTTCCAACCATTTGAGGTCAAACTCCTCGACCCCTGTGTGGGATACGAGTCTTGACCCCAGTGCACTGGTTTCTGTCGTCCCTCTCAATAAACCTCTTGTTGATTGCATCAAGATCGGTCTCTCATGAGTTCTTGGGGGATCGTGTCCTCCTGAGACTTGAGTGAGGGTCTCCCCACTTCAGGGGTCTTTCAGAATCTGTAGATTGCTTTTGGCAAGATGGTCATTTTTCAATATTAATCCTGCCAATTCAGGAGCATGGGAAATCTTTCAAACTTCTGAGATCTTCAATTTCTTTGTTCAGAGACTTGAAGTTCTTGTCATACACATCTTTCTCTGCCTTGGTTAGAGTCACACCAAGGTATTTTATATTATTTATGATTACTGTGAAGGGTGTCATTTCCCTAATTTCTTTCTCTTGCTCTTTATCCTTTCAGTAGAGGAAGGATACTGATTTGTTTAATTTTATATCCAGCTACTTTGCTGAAGTTGTTTATCAGGTTTAGGAGTTCTCTGGTGGCATTTTTTGGTGTCATTTAAGTATACTATCTTACCATCTGCAAATAGCTATATCTTAACTTCTTCTTTTCCAATTTGTATTCCTTTTGTTGTCTGATTGCTCTGGCTAGGACTGCTAGTAGTATATCAAATAGGTAAGGAGAGTGTGGGCAGCCTTGTCCAGCCCCTGATTTTAGTGGGATTGCTTCAAGTTTCTCTCCATTTAGTTTGATGTTGGCTACTGGTTTGCTATATATTGCTTTTACTATGTTTAGGTATTGACCTTGAATTCCTGACCTTTCCAAAACTTTTAACATGAAGCAGTGTTGAATTTTTTGAAATGCTTTTGCAGCATCTAATGAGATGAACATGTGATCGTTTTCCTTTGAATTTATTTATGTAATGGATTATGTTGATGGATGCCCATACATTGAACCAGTCCTGCATCCCTGAAATGAAGCTTACTTTATTTAGTTTAGGGAAATTTTCTTCTATAATTTTGTTAAAGATATTTACTGGCCCTTTCAGTTAGGAATTTTTGTTTTCTTCTATACCTATTATCCTTAGGTTTGATCTTCTCATTATGTCTTGGATTTCCTGGATGTTTTGTATTAGGAGCTTTTTTGTGTTTTGCATTTTCTTTGACCATTGCATCAATGTTTTCTATGGTATCTACTGCCCCTGAGATTTTGTCTTGTATTCTGTTGGTAATGCTTGTGCCAATGTCCCCTGTTATCTTTCCAAGGTTTTCTATCTCCAGGGTTGTCTTTCTTTGTGATTTCTTTATTGTTTCTATTTCTGCTTTTAGATCCTGGATCAGTTTGTTCAATTCCTTCATCTGTTTGGTTGTGTTTTCCTGTAATTCTTTAGGGGTTTTTGTGTTTCCTCTTTAAGGGATTCTACTTGTTTACCTGTGCTGTGCTGTATTTCTTTAATGGAGTTATTTATGTCCTCTTTAAAGTCCTCTAATGTCAACATGAGTTGTGATTTTTAAATCAAAATCTTGCTTTTCCAGTGTGTTGGGCAATCCAGGGCTTGCTGTGTTGGTGGGAACTGAATTTTGATGATGCCAAGTGGCCTTTCTTTGTGTTGCTTAGGTTCTTGCCTTTGCCTCTTGACATCTGCATATTTCTGGTGTTAGCTGGCTTGCTGTCTCTGACAATAGTTTGACCCTCCTGTAAGCCTGTGTGTCAACACTCCTGGAGAATGGCTTTCTCCATTTCTCCGGGATCTGGATACAGAGAGCTGTGGCACAGGATCAGCTCTGAGCACACTGTGAATCCAAAATGATCCTATCCCTGACTGTTTCTTGGTTCCTGAGTTCTGAGTGTTCTGGGCGGGTGCCTCAGAGCAGAAGTGATGGTCTTACTTGTGCTTTCAGGTTTGCCAGCCTTCTTGGAGACTGGCTTTCTCCCAGTGGGATCTTGGTACAGAGAACTGTAGCACAGGTTCAGTTCAAGGCATAGGCAGCAACTAAAAGGATCCTGTTCCAGAGTGCTATTCCTTTCCTGTGTCTAGAGGGCTCAAGGCAGGTTCCTCTTGGGCCAGGGATATGGGCAGAAGTGGTGGTCTCACCTGTGGTCTCAGGATTGTCCACTCTTCTGAGAATCCAGCTCTCTCCCCATGGGATTTGGGTACAGAGATCTGTGTCACAGGGCCAGCTCCACGTGCATGTCTCACTCACTTTTTTACTGTACATCTGTACCTTTTTCAGGTACTTCAGTATGTTAATTAATATATTTCCTGTCATTGCCTAGTTCATATAAAAGCAAACTATAGCTAGACTGATCTCTTTCTCGGTGTTGATACCATGGCTTTTAATGCCTTTTATTTCACCAAATTAAAATTAATTATTTTTTGAGGAAAAATTTATAGCCCCAGGCTGATTTCAAAGTCCTGATCTTCTGGCTTTGGCCTCATGAGTGCTAAGGTTGTAGGCTGTACCAGCATACTCACCTGAAAATACACTTAACCCTCCTTTTTATTTTACAATATTAACAAGTGACTTCACTTTCTTCTGTGTACATAAATTGAGATCCATTCTTCATCTTCCCTGTTATCATACTTCATTTTTGGTATTCATGTTTTAATTGTGGAGAAGTGTAAATAATATGCTTACCATCTTGAACAACTTTTAGACTACAGTGTAGTTCACAACTGTTCATGAGACTACCTTGTTCCCTTTGGCATTCATTCTTAGATTTTATTTTAATTTTTTGCTTGTTTTTTTTCATTCATAAAACTAAAGCACTATACCAATTAAACATTTATCATCTGCTATGGTCTGAGCATGTCAGTATTTATGTGCTGGGATGATTTTTACATAATGCTGGGTTTTATAAAGACAAATTATTAGAAAATAAAGTTGACAGTTATAAATTCTGTCACTGGGCTGGCACCCTTAGGAGCTGCTGATATTGGTCTCTGTGGATAATGTGCTTGATCCATTGTATGTTCAGATGTTTCCCTTCTAGTGTTTCTTCCATGTTGTGATATAGACAAGTTGTGCCAAGATGATGCTTCATCCCTCTTTTTACCAGAACCCCAAAGCAAAGGAATCGCTTTATTCTTTAAAGACCACTGTCAAGCTTCCCTTCTCATAATGCAAGTTAAAAGGAAAAAAAAAACCAACCGAAAACTAAACAGTACTCCTTTCCTCCTTTTGTAGTGTCTGCTATTGCTGCTTTTCTCTCTGTCTCTTTAAGAGTCAGATTAGTCTAAGTTTTCAGAGCAATTCCATACTCTTTCTTTCTCATTGCACAGTATTATGTCCACAGTAGCCACTGATGTTGCGGTATGCAGAATACTCTTTGTTTTAAACGTGAATAACATTCACATTGCAGACTGAGTAGAATGCCATTTCATTCGGTTTATCCATTTGCTTTTGATTTATTGCCATGTTTTAATATTGTGGATGTTACTGTCATGAATAAAACTACTAAAATATTTCTTTGAAATTTTGTTTTTAATCATTTTGTTTAAATACACAGATTGGTCCCTGAAATGCGTAAACACCATATTGTGTGTCATGCTGGCTATCTGGCTATAAAACAACTCACCACAGCCAATAGTGCAGCAGGATTCTGATTACAACACTTCATTGCTAATACATGTTATTAAGATTTTTAGAACTTTTATTTCTCTCTCTGTTTCTCTCTGTGTCTCTGTGTCTCTCTGTCTCTCTCTCTCTCTGTGTCTCTGTGTGTGTGTGTGTGTGTGTCTGTGTGTGTGTGTGTGTTTACATACTCCTGTATAGAGACAAGAAGACAACTTGTGAAATGAGTCATTTTTATTTTCCTCCTTTTACTATGCAGGACCCAAGGACCAGACTGAATTCTTCACCTGCCTCAGTAAGTATGTTGACTCACTGAGTCACCTCAACAGTCTTTCTGATATATGTTTTAATAATATCTAAATGTGTGCAAGGCATATCATCTAATCATTTATATCTTATCTACTTGCAATCTTATTTTTAAAATGTTATGACAAAAGCAATTGAAGGAAGAGTTGGTTTACCATGCTTCAGAGTTTTGAGGGTACAGTCTATCATGATGGACATTAATTTTCCAGGAACTTAGGGTTTTATGCTCATAACCAAGAAGAAAGTGATAAGTTCTCATGTACAGCTTGCTTTCCAGGTCTCAGTCTTAGGATATGATCCTTCCTACTATTAGGCTAGGCATCTCTGCATCACTTGACTTACTCAACATAATGTATCGCTGGCATGGTCAGAGGCTTGTCTCCAAGATACTCTTGATTCTGTCAAGTTGGGTAATAAAAGCTGACGATTACAATCACAGCTTTCTTTCATCCGCCTTCCAGAGGTAACTTCCCTGCTTTTCTTTTCACATATCGTGGACATCATGTGAGCCCTAAAGTTGAAACTACAGTTGGCTATTCCCTATCACTTCAATTTACTACCATTTTAATTTAAACATTCTTCACTAAAAAACCCAACTTAAGACAATTATTTGCCTTTTAAATTTTTAAATTTATATACACAAATAAATACATGTTCCCTTTTGGTAAAGTTTTTTGTTTGTTTGTTTTATTTTTGCTTGTTTGCTTGTTTATGTGACAGAATCCCACAGTATTGCTGAGGCTGGTCTTGAATTCATAATTATTCTTTCCTCAGTTTCCCTAATCCTGGAATTGCAGGTATATATCATGATCCTTGGCCAAGATCACTTCTTCAAGCTGCTTCTGCAGAGGAGAAAAAGAATGCATAGATGGTATGTATATTTATTCCACAGAGAATCCATTCCCTCACTCATTTCTTTTACTGTCAACACCCTTGATATCCACTTGGATTCTCTGTGGTTTATGCAGGCAATAAAAAGATGTACCGCAAGAGAGAAATGATAAAAATGTTAATAAACATATGGGCATAATCTAATTTACTTCAATAATTGTCAAATTAAATTTTCCACCATTTATTGTTGCTTTTTTGTTTTATCTTTGTTTTTCTTATAACCTTTATCATTTGCTTGATTGTTTGAAGTGATAAATAGAATCTAAAAGTATAGAAGTATAAATGTGCCAGGAGTCAATGAACTAGGCCAACCAAGCTAAGTAGTCATTTCTCTAAAAGGAAATCTACTTACTGTTCTCAATTGCCAGGAAAGAGGTAGAAATATCTTGTCAAGGTTGCCCGATCAATGGTGGGCATCTGGGAATTAATACTTGCCTTTTCAAATGATTGTTGCACCTAAAACCAAAAATAAAATATGGATTGTATAAGCTTCAAGATTGACAGAAGACATACTTTATTGCAGTGCAGAAAACTATAGGGATGAAAAGAATTTAGGAGTTATTGGGAGGAAGCTAATGGAAAGTCTAACTCAACATTACTATACTATTCTATGTAAGACTGTTATGTCCAAGTCACAGGGAGCCTAAAAACACCGAGGTGCCAATTTCAATACAAATGTACAATGGTCTTTTATTAAGGGCTCAGGAGTAGGGTCTCTCCGACTTTCACAGTTGCGTTGGGTCAGAGTAAGAGCCCTGAGTCTAGGGATGTAGGTTTTTTATTATGGTTTCAGCAAGCTTGGGGAATCTCCATCTAAGTCTACAAGTTAATATTTTAAAAACTGCATTTCTGGCATAATCAGCAGGAACTGAACACCAGGGCAGAACCACCTGACAAACAGGATGGTCAGGTTATGTATTTTTCTGCACCATGTCTCTATGTACCTTGATCCTGCTATTATATTCTGGCTGTTGTTAAGCGGGTGGCGTTGTCATAGGATGTTTGCTCAGATGAACTTTCTTTCTGGAACTGGAGGTTAGCCCCTGGTTTTGCACAAAATGGTGTTTCTTTGAAAACAGAGTCAGTTGGGCTTTATAAGATTACTATACATAGAAATAAACATCATATCTAATCTGAGACTATCCAACCTTAATTCCCTTTCCTATTCATGGCCTATTTTTAAGTAGCAGCCAAAATGAGAGTTCATTGAAGTAAATTAAAATCTCACTGACTTCTTTTTTTTCTTAATTTAATTTTAATTTTTCCTTATTCAATTTACATCCCACTCAATCCCCACATCTTTATCTCTTTCCACAAATGTCCCCCATAGCCCTCCCTTTCTTCTCTGAGCAGGTGGGGCCCGTATGGATATTCCTTCACTCTCACACTTCAAATCTCTGCAAGGATAGATGCTTCATCACTCACTGAGGCCAGGCCAGGTAGCC
The DNA here is from genome assembly GCF_021556685.1 of Rattus norvegicus. NCBI lineage: Eukaryota > Metazoa > Chordata > Mammalia > Rodentia > Muridae > Rattus > Rattus norvegicus. Next base: position 8,815,616 of record NC_141541.1, on the reverse strand, counting down.
CAGGTAGAACATGTCCCACAAATTTGAATACATCTTGAATTATTCCACAAAACAGAACAAATATTGCCCTATCCATTTTATAGTACCACAGTTAATAATAAAGCAACATAAAGTCCCAACTAAAAAGAACTACAGACTAGTTGCTCTATTGAACTTAGGTCCAAAAAATTCTCAATAAAAATTTCACAAGCAGAATCCTAGAATATATCAAAACAATCATCCACCATGATCAAGTAGGCTTCATTTCAAGATGCATTTATGGTTTGCTATACGTAAAGTGATAAATGAACTCCTCTAAATAAACAAACTGAATGATATAACCACAAGATTCACCATACATGATTAGGTGCAGAAAACACTTGGACAAATTGCAATACCACTTTATGATAAAAGTGCTAGAGATTAGGGATACAAGGGACATACATTAACACAATGAAGGCAATTTATGACAAGCACATAGACAAGTCAACTTAAATGGAAAAAAAACAAAACACAATTACACTACGACCAGGAACAAGACAAGACAAGACACAGTTATCTACTCTCTTCTTGTCTACTGAATATAGCATTTCAAGTATTATCTAGAGCTATAAAACAACTGAAGAGACAAAAGAAATGCAAACCTGAAATAAATAAATCAAAAAATCTTTATTTGCAAATAAATATATGACCATAAAAACTGTAGTGGTTTATTACTATAGCTGATAAACACTTCCAGCAAAGCATCTGAAAACACAATTTCTTTACAAAGAAAACCAGTAGCCCTTCCATATACAATGATGAACAAAAGAAATCAGGGAAACAACCCCTTTTACCATAGTCTCAAATAATAACATAGTCTAAAATAGCTGGTATTTTATAAACAAGCTAGAAATTAACATTGGATGAAAGATAGAATCTTCAACAAATATTTGTTTAACTGGATGACTAGGTGTGGAAGAATACACATAAATCTATACTCATCACCATGCACAAAACTTATCTCCAAAGAGATCGAAGACCTCAACATAATACTATAGATAACACTGAACTTAATTGAAGATAAAGTGAAGGGCCAGCCTTGAACTCACTGGACCAGGACTTTCCGAACATTACACCATCAAGCACTAAGGTCATCAATTAATAAATGGGAACTCATGAAACTGGAAAGTTTCTTTATTGCAATGGACTCTGTTATTTAGATAAACCAATCGCCTATAGAAGGCAGAATGATTTTTATGAAGTTTTTCTCCATATCTGGTCCAGGGTTAATATAAAAATATTACTCAAATAATGTCCTGCCTGTATGATATGCTAGTACATAATGGCATAAAATTTGTGGAGTAGCCAACCTAAAAGTTATTTGATTAAACTTCCATTCCATGTAATAGGGCCCATATCTGAAATTGAGACTAGAGATCACTGAGAACTAGAATAAAACAATATGCTACATTTCTAAATCCTCCAAACCAAACCAAACCAAACCAAATCAAACCAAACCAAACCAAACAACAATAAACTCCACAATCAAACAAACAAGGAAAACAAACAAAACATAAAAATAACAAAAAAATCCCCAAACACAAACAACAAAAACCGTCACCACCAAAATCCTACTTTAATTTATTAAATTGCTGTTATATTTTATTTCTTTTATTATCTTTTAGAAGCCTGTTTGCTTTCTGATGAAGAATAGAAAAGGGAGGGTTCTGTTTTCGAGGTGGGGGGAGGAACCAGGAGGAGTAGAGCAAGGAGAAAACATAATCAGGATATATTATTTATTAAAATAATCTATTTTCAATTGAAAAATTGAATTCCTAGGTCTCTCTTCACAGATACCCCAAGTACTGTAAGAAAGCCACTTTCTCTAATTTGTAAAAATGTGTTTGTTTTCTCACAAATATGTAATGTCTTTTATAATTTTGTATTCACAAACATCTATCCTCCCTTTTGTTCATGTTAATAATCTTCTTTCTTTCCAAAACTATTTCTCGTGAAAGAGCCTAGTATTTAGTCTGACAATTCATAATATGTAAGCTTATATTTGTATTTTTCTAATCTGTTTAGAACTTTCACTGGAATATATTAATATCTTTTTCTAAGCTAAATTTTAAACATGTGAATAAAAAACAGAACCCATTTTCCTTTGCATGTCTAACTATGTTATTGAAATGTGAACAGTGAGTATAGTGAAATCTTGATAAAAAATATAAATGAGCTGTAAAACATTCACCTTCAGAAATATATCAAATAGATGACAAGAGCAGGCATGTATCCGGAAGCAGGAAATGAGTTTGGAGATGAAGTAAGAGCCTCTTGTTTTGTCTCTGTAGGACAAGTGGTCTATGAAAACAGAAAGTGTCATACAATGTGTTATGGATTTTCTGTGCTTTACTTTTTTTTAAAGCAGAGCCTAGCAATCAACTTGCAATGAAGGGAAGTATAGATATGCCTACACTAACTCATTTTGTATAGTAACTCTTTTCCCATTGATAGACAACATTTAGGGTTTCTTTTTTATAGATTATGTCATTTGGATTTTTTGATTGTTTGTTTGTTTTTTACATATAATAATAAAATACTATACAGAACCAATATTTTAGGTACAGGAGATGAATAAGTTATAGGGTCTACTGGATTTCCATGTATCACATATAGATCACAAATAACAATAATGATCTGTAAAGTGTAGATTGTATGCACAATGTTTTAAAAAAAAATCCTCAGTAAGGAAAATAGATGAGACTGATATATATTGGGAGGAGAGAGGACAGCAGATATACTCTGTGCTGATGGTGTCTTACATAAATTTTCAATCTAATTAAGTGCAAACATTAAACTTGTGCTGCTTGAGGTTGTCAAGTTTGCCTCCACAAAATATTTTTTAAAAGAACCCTGAAAAATATATAAATTTAAAAAGTAGACAGAAAGCACCTTAGGGAACACATACACAGGTCAAACAATCAACACTGTGCCAGTCCTTGAGACCTGCAAATGTGACTTCTTCATCTTCTTTAACAGGATACCATTTCCTAGTGAACCATGTCGTAAAATTGATCGATCTAGAATTGGACAAAAATTGATCGATCTAGAATTGGACAGAATGTTGGCCAAAATGTCTTTGTGCCTGAATATTTGAAAAGAAGCAGATAATTCTATGATTTATGACCTTTATGTAAGAATGTTGAACAAATTTGATTAAAAAAAATGAATCAATCATGTTTGTTAAAAGTTACGAAGAGTATCCTCTGGACAGAAATATCCTGAATATATATATATTACTATATAATTATATATATTTACTATATATTGTATGTAAATATATAATACAATTCTTTAATTATAGTAAAAAGCCAGTCTTAAAAGTCGTGTAAAAAGAGTACATGTCCTCAAAACAAAAATCACATTTATTTAACATAAAGTTTGCCTCAAAATTTGTGTCAGACCATTGCTATATAAAGATGGCTTTTGGGTCTCTGTCAATATCCTGGAGCTAAGGCTGTCCCATCGCCCCTCCATACCCAAATTCCACCCTGAGAGCTGGTCTCCCAAGAGTGCTGTCCTAAGCTCACAGAGGAGACCACCACTTTTCCTTTAATAACTGGCCAAAGAAGGATCCACCAGGAGCGCACAAAGCACAGGAACCACAGAGCCCTGTGGTCTCCATAAAGCCCGAGCTAACTCTGTGACAAAGTTCTCCACACCCAAATTCCATCCAGAAAGAACTGTCTTGCAGGAGTGCTGACATAGTTAAAAACCAAGGCTCACAGAAAAAACAGGCTCTAGTCGGAGATATCAAGAACTAATAACACCAGAGATAACCAGATAGTAAGAGGCAAGCACAAGAACCTAAGCAACAGAAACCGAGGCTGCTTGGCATTATCTGAACCCAGTTCTCCCACCAAAGCAAGTCCTGGATTCACTGACATTGGAAAAAGCAAAATTTGGATTTAAAATCACATATCATGATGCTGATAGAGGACTTTAAGAGGGACATAAATAACTCCCTTAAAGAAATACAGGAGAATACAAGTAATCAGGTAGAAGCCCTTAAAGAAGAAACACAAAAATTCCTTAAAGAATTACAGGAAAAACAATGTAAAAGGTGAAGGAATTGATCAAAACCATTTAGGATCTAAAATGAAAATAGAAGCAATAAGGAAATCAGAAAGGGAGACAAGCCTAGAGATAGAAAACCTAGGAAAGAGATCGGGAGTCAAAGATATAGGCATCTCCAATAGATAGAAGAGTGAATTTCAGGTGCAGAAGATACAAAAAATAATAACAAAAAGAGAAAAGAGAGGGGGAGACGGAGAGGAAGAGAGAGAGAGAGAGAGAGAGAGAGAGAGAGAGAGAGAGAGAGAGAAGGAAGGAAGGAAGGAAGGAAGGAAGGAAGGAAGGAAGGAAGGAAGAAAGGAAAACACAAAACAGTTAAAGAAATTTCAAAAATCTCCTAACCCAAAACATCCAGGAAATCTAGGACACAATGAGAAGAACAAACCTATCGATAATTGGTATAGAAGGGAGAGAAAATTCCCAACATAAAGGACCAGTAATATCTTAAACAAAATTATAGAAGAAAACTTCCTTAATGTAAAGAAAATGATGCCCATGAACATACAAGAAATCTAAAGAACTCCAAATAGACTGAAGCAGAAAAAGATTTCCTTCCATCATTTAAAAATAAAAACACCAAATGCACAAAACAAAGAAAAATATTAACAGTAGTAAGAGATAAATGCAAAGTAACATATAAGGGCAGACCTATCAGAAGTAAACCAGACTTCTTCAAGAGACTATGAAAGCCAGGAGATCCTGAGCACATGTCATACAAACCCTAAGAGAAGAGAAATGCTAGCCCAACTACTATACCTAGCAAAACTCTCAATGACCGTAGATGGAAAGACCAAGATATTCCATGACAAAACCAAATTTACGCAACGTATTTCCACAAATCAAGTCCTACAAACAATGATAGATGGAAAACTCCAACACAACGAGGGAAACTTCACCCTAGGAAAAGCAAGAATATAATCTCCTTTCAACTAATCCAAAAGAACATAGCCATACAAACATAATTCCTCTCTAACAACAAAAAAAATTTAGGCAACAGGAATTACTGTTCCTTAATATCTCTCAACATCACGGAATCAATTCCCCAAATAAAAAGACATAGACTAACAGACTGGATATATAAACAGGAACCACCATTTTGCTGCATACAGGAAACCTACCACAGTGACAATGCTACCCACTCTCTCCCTACTTATTCAATATAGTACTTGAGGGCCTGGCCAGAGCAATCAGACAAAAAAAGGAGGTCAAAGGGATACAAATTTGAAAAGACGAAGTCAAAATTTCACTATTTGCAGATGATATAGTAGTATGCTTAAGTGACCCCAGAAATTCCACCAGAGAACACCTACAGCTGATAAACAAATAAACAAAACAGAGAGAGAGAAAGAGAGGGGGAGAGGGAGAGAGAGAGAGAGAGAGAGAGAGAGAGAGAGAGAGAGAGAGAGAGAGAGAGAGAGAGAGAGGAGAGAGAGAGATTAAAAAGAAAGAAATTAGGAAAACTGTACCCTTCACAATAGACAGAAATAATGTAAAAATACCTTGTTGTGACTCTAACAGAGTAAATGAAAGATCTATATGACAAGACCTTAAAGTCATGGAAGAAAGAAATTGAAAAAAATATCTCAGAAGAAGGAAAAATCTCCCATGATCATGGATTGCCAAGATTAATATAGTAAAAATGCTCAACTTGCCAAAAGCAATCTAAAGGTTCATTGCAATCCCCATTAAAATTCCCACTCAATTCTTCATAAAGTTGACATAATTCTCAAATTTATTTGGCATAACCAAATCCCAGGAGAGTGAAAACTAATCTGAACAATAAAAGAACTTCTGGGGGAATTACCATCCCTGACCTCAAGCTGTATTACAGAACAATCGTGATAAAAACTGCATGGCATAGGTACAGAGACAGACAGGTAAATCAATGGAATATAATTGAAGATCCAGAAATGAACCTACACACCTATGGTCAGTTAATCTTTGATAAAGGAGCTAAAACCATCCAGTGGAAAAAAATTTCAAAAAATGGTGCTGGTTCAACTGGAGGTCAACATGTAGAAAAATGCAAATTACCCATACTTAACTCTTGGTACAAAGCTTAAGTCAAAGTGGATCAAGGATCTCAACATAAAACCAGATACACTGAAACTAATAGAAGAAAACATGGGAAAGAGCATCAAACACACGGACACAGGAGAAAATTTCCTGAATAGAACACCAATGTCTTAAATTCTAAGATCAACAATTGACAAATAGGATATCATAAAATTGCAAAGCTTCTGTAGGGCAAAGGACACTGTCAATAGGACAAAATGGCAACCAACAGATTGGGAAAATATCTTTATCAACTAACATTTTATAGAAGGCTGATATCCAATATATATAAATAACTCAACAAGTTAGACCCCAGAAAATCAAACAACCCTATTCAAAAAATGCGGTACAAACCTAAACAAAGAATTCTCAAATGAGGAACATTGAATGGCAGAGAAGCACCTAAAGAAATATTCCACATCCTTAGTCCTCAGGGAAATGCAAATCAAAACAACCCTCAGATTCTACCTCAAACTAGTCAGAATGGCTAAGATCAAATACTCATGTGACAACAGATGCTGGCAAGGATGTGAAGAAAGAGGAACACCTCCATTGTTGGTGGGATTGCAAGCTGGTACAGCCACACTAGAAATCAGTCTGGAGGTTCCTCAGACATTGGACCATCTGAGGACCAAGCTATACCACTCCTGGGCATATACCCAAAGGATGATCCAACATACAAAAAGGCACATGTTCCACTATGTTCATAGCAGACTTATTTATAATAGCCAGAAGCTGTGAAGAACCCAGATGCCCTGCAACAGAGGAATGAATACAGAAAATGTGGTATGTTTACATGATGTGTACTACTCATATATCAGAAACAATGACTTTGTGAAAACCATTAGGCAAATGAATCGACCTAGAAAGTATCATCCTGAGTGTGGTAACCCAAGCACGAAAAAAAAAACTCATGGTATACATTTACTGATAAATGGATGTTGGCCTAAAAGCTCGAATTACACAAGATACAGTCCACAGACCACAGGTAGCTCAAGAAGAAGTAAAGGATGCCCAAAGTGCAGATGCTTCAGTCCTTCTTAAAAGTGTGAACAAAAATATTTATAGAAGGGGATATGGAGGCAAAGTTTGTAGCAGAGACAGCATATATATATATATATATATATATATATATATATATATATATATATATATATATATTCTAGACCATATTGATGAAGCCAAGAAGTGCATGCTGGCAGGAGCCTGAAATAGCTGTCTCCTGAGAGGCTCAGCCAGAGCATGAAAATACAGAAGTATATGCTAGCAGGAAAACCCTTGAACTAAGATCGGGGTCCCCATTGGAGGAAGTAGAGAAAGGATAGAAGGAACTGAAGGGGCTTTTATCCCCACAAGAACAGCAATACCGACCAACCAGAGCTCCCAGGGACTAAACTACTACCCAAAGATTACACATCGATAGACCCGTGATGCGTATGTAGCAGAGGATGGACTTGTTGGGCACCAATGGGAGAAGAAGCTCTTGGTCCTGCCTAGGCTGTACCCCTCTCCCCCCATATAGGAGAATATCAGGGCAGGGAGGCAGGAAGGAGAGGATGGTTGAGAAGGGGAAACACTCTTGTAGAATAAGGGGAGGGGGATAAGATAGGGGGCTTATGGACGGGAAGTCTGGAAATGGGATAACTTTTGAAATATAAGTAAAAACTCCAATAAACAAAAGAAAAAAAAGAAAGAAAAATGAGTAACTTAAAAAACCCCAAAAAGAACACATGGAGGGACCCATGACTCTACCTACATATGCGTATGTGGGTACAAGGAGAGGCTCTTGATTCTGTGAAGGCTTGATTCCCTAGTGTAATGGAATGCCAGGCTGGTGGTGTGGGAGCACCCTCATAGAAACAGGGGCAAGGGCGGATATTAAAGGGTATAACATTTGAATTGTGAATACAAAAAATCTAATAAAAAGATGGCTTTTGATCTGCAAAGCTGTATAGTTGAGAAAACACATACGTGGTGTTGTAGAGTAGAGGGCAATGAAGTCCTTCTCCACATGGCTCATGCGGACAGCATCAGCTTCCATATTCCTAGGTAGATCTACAGCTCTGTAGGAGTGGGCTCCTGAAGACTCTCTGATCCACACTTCCCCAGGGTTTCCTGGAGAAACAATACATTCTACAGCACTGATCACACTCAGTAGGGCTTCCAGTTTTCTACCTCAGTCATTTTAAGCACTCATTCTAATTAGTTTCACATATACTTACAAGCACTTTAAGTAAGAGCACACACACACACACACACACACACACACACACACACACACACACACACACTCAGACAGAGCAGAGAAACAGACTGAGAGTGAATTTCTTTTTCGCTAGGATAAGTGAGATTTGTTACATGATAAGAAAAAATAAGGGCAGAGACAAAAATTATAAGAATGTGTTTACTAAAATCAGCAGAGGACTTTTAGATCTGCTTCATTTTACAACACCTGGCTATAGAGAATTTATTTCTACTTTAGTTACTTAAGTCCATGGTTATATGAATTTAAAGTCATATAAGCCTATGGGCATCCTACATGTTGGAGATGATGGTACACAACTATAATCCCAGCTTCTCAGAGACTGAGGCAGGAGATTACTATGAGTTCTGACAAGTTGGAAAATATACAGCAAAATTCTGTTTCAATGTAAATAAAATTAAGTATATAATAGGTATATGCATGCCCCCATTATTATTAATTATATCCAAAGTGTGATATCAGCATAGCTACTAACTAATAATTAAATGTATAGAACAATGAGATTAATGCACACAAGAAAGCATTATGTAATGAAAGAAGACCTGAATTTTATTATTTCAAAGTAAATGGGTTGGGGTGTTGGAGAGATGGCTCAGCAGTTAAGAGCAATGACTGCCCTTCTAGAGGTCCTGAGTTCATTTCTCAGCAACCACATGGTGGCTCACAACCATCTGTATTGAGATCCAATGGCCTTTTCTGGTGTTTGTGAATACAGCTACTATATATGGTATGTATATGGTTCCTCACATACAAACACTCTTATACCTTCAGATCACATTTTTATATTTTTTATTCAGTGTCCATATATAGGAATCTGAATACTAGCATGGACAATCACCATTCTGTGATTGATTCCTCTTGCTTAACATGGGGATATAGAGTTACGTTTATTTTCCTTCACATTTCAGGAATTTATTCTTTTTATGGTTTTGCAGTACCTAATTAAGCATAAAGACTTTTTTTTATCCAGTCATGTGTTGAAGGTAACCTGGGCTGATTCTATATTTTACTATATTTTTTAAAAAAAGTTAGCATGAGGAATATTTTGAATGGTAATCTTGGTGAAGAGTAAATGTATTATATATACATTTTATATACTAGCCACAAACATGACAATATATTGTGGTATTTGTCCACTGTGCTGTGCTGTCTTCTACAGTTATCTACCTGTCCTTTTCTCCCAGAACTGGGATTGCAAATATGTATTCTGTATATGTTGATCACAGTATTCTGTAGATATTATTTATTCCCATTGGATGTAAAATATAGTCTAACCCTGGTGTTTCTTTGCTGATTTTATTTCTGTATGGTCTTATGATCCTTCCATTAATGAGAATAGGGTATTGAACTCAGATACAATAATGGTATTGGAGATTTTCCTACTTTCAAATACAAATTTCAAAATGATAATATAAAAACCACAAGTATATCAAACATTAAAATGATTTTGCTCTAATATTTATATACTTCTCTCAATTGACTCAGGGATTCTGGAAAAGTTCTTAATCACTTGTACTGCTTATATGAAAATCTTTCCACTAACCAGACAAATTTTTGTACTGGCACATTTGAAGGCATTTCTTACTGGGTCCTTTAATTTCTGAAAACTAAACAGAGCCTAAAGTTATTTCTCCTAGACACAAAGCCTATGTGGCATTATCTTGCATAGCTAACAGCCTAGGAGTTCACAGTTCCACCGAAACCTTACCACCTCTGCAGGCCTGCACAATGATGACTTTGGGTTTGTCTCGTAGACCTGGACAGTGACAATTGTTAAATATCTGATAGATAGTATCATATAATAGCACATCTGGAGTTGCTTCACTGTGCATTGTTCCACAAAGGCCCTGCAATGTGCCATGAGACATTAACACCAGGAATGTGCTGTCTGATGTTTGGTGCTCTGAGAGTGCAGCAAAGTCTTTCATTTCTGATTCCATGCCCTGGAAAAAACCGATGACTTCCTTTAGGACGATAGTTAAGATATATCTTACCTCCTCATTTCCATAAAACCAACACTGGAAACATACAAAAAATCTGTTACTTTACTTGCTGGGTACCCAGTAATCATAGTTGGTTTGCTTTTTGTTCTTAGAAGTACTTCGAGGCCCCATACTTAGTAACACTGTGTGAGCTGCTTTGGTGAAAACTCAGAGTCATGTCTCTTATTATGTTTCCTTTTTCATGTGTATGATATCTTTTATTTTGTAGGCATTGGACTGTTCTATTAGTACTAAATATTGCCCTCAAAAGGCCTTCCTATGTGCTTTGAGAGCAACTAAACTTAGGCATCCAGTCTCATTATATTTCTCATCTCCTGTGTCTCTCAGACACTTAGCATCATCTTGTACCTTCTCACATGTAGCTTATGCACCCCTTGCAAATTGAAAGTCTCCCTGTTGATACTTTTTCAGAGCCCCTTGCTCAAGTAATGCATTTCAGTGTCTTCGTTATCTTCATTAGGTTTTCTAGACAGCCTCATCTTTTACTGAACTCCACTCTCCAACTCTTTCCCCTTTCCTTTCCCACCTTTCAGTTTGAGTTAACATGCATTCACTTTAAGTTTTATAGATAAGCACATATACTATTCTCTGTAGATATGTTTTGTATGGCTGATTGTCATTCTGTATGCTACATTGTATTGTGAAATGTGGATTGCCTGCTTCCTATTCAGTGCTTGCTACATTGTCATGTTCTGACACTGAGTCTCAATTGCTCCACTTTGGAAAGAAGAATACTGCATGAACCCACACTGCTGGGCACTTTTGTATGGTACATAGAATATTTGAAACTTACAAAAGGCACAGATTTCATTTTCCTAATTTGAGTTTGGTAGAGGATTCTCCTTAACATTATAATGTTTACCTGTGAATCAAACTTTTCATGTTCCCAGCATAGGAGGTTTCAATGGCTCTTACCTCAGCCGTAAGCTCCTCTTTCACCACCACATCATAGCCCAACTCTTCAAGAAGGCCTTTCATGCCACTAATGTCAATGTTAGCCCCATATCTCAGGGAGAGATGTTTGAACTCTGTATTGCATATGATAAGAGCCTTTCGAGTACGGCCATTGGTCTCCTTTATTGGGTAAATCTGTAGAAAATAGACATACAATGAATTTGGCTTACTTGAGGTTTTTGAAATTCTATTTGACTATCATAAACATTGCTTTATTAAGATCTCATATAGCTTCCATATTGCTCAACTTGTAACTGAAAGATATTATCTATGTCCTTCTCAAGGGCTAAAGTCAAATTTCCTAGATTGTAAGGGTTAGCTTAGCTATAAAATCCAAAGATATGATCAATTCATGTCAAGAAAATTATGAAACAAAGTGCATTTAGTAACATTACTGTATAATATTGTCAATATTATATTTCGTATACTGTTATAATAAACCTTCACTATGTGTGCTCTTCTAAACCAGTCTACAGATAACTATTAGTCAACTGTATTATTTTATATTTTGATTCCATGACTGCAGATAAAATTTTTGTAATTTGTGAATAGAAGAAAATAAAAAAAGAAGAAAAAAGAGAGAAAAAGAGAAGAAAAAAGAAGAAAATAAAGAACTAAATGAACACCATGATTTTTATCATTGAATTAAAAAAATTAAAAGAATTAAAAATTGAATTTGTTCACAATGAAAATCATAATTTAAAGCAGTTATATCACTATCCCTTGGGATCAGAGGCTTAACAAACTGTCTTTAGTATGAAGAATTGTTTTGGTGTCTCTATGCCAACAGCAAAGGACAGTACTTCTTGCTTCTTTTCTCTGCACAGCCTTGTGAACTCCTCGGAGGAACAAAGCTTGAGAGTGTCCACTGATTCTTCTGGTTCCTCCATTTCCAAATTAGCTGTAAAATATATCAGATAATGTAAGTGTTTCAGTCCTATTTAGAGACCTGATTTGTTGGCTGGGCAGAATGGTCTAGAAGAAAACGAAGTGAAGATGACTCTTGATATGAAACGATGAGTGACAGTCATCAGCACTACTGTTACGACAGCACAACTAAGACTGCAGAGGGAGGAGGTTGATGCAAAAAGCAGAGAAGCCCAACAATGAGACCCCGAGTTCTGGTAATTCTTGGGAGAATGCCACTGTAATTTGGGGGCCAAATCTGACTTTTCCATACTCAACAACTTTAAATTTCTGATGATTTTATTCTTAAAAGCCACCTTATCCTTGTCTATTTCAATTGTATCTTTGCCAAGAATAATTTATTTACCAGAGTGTTATCCACTAGAAAATCACTTTAATTAATATTCCAGTTTAACTTTTCTAATATCATATAAAATGTAAGGAAAAACAAGGAAATAATTTTAGTAATATTCTTATATTCTTCAGTGCAATGTATCACACATTTTACTATTTTGACATGTGTTACTCTGCGCAAGTGTCTCCTAGCTCCTCTCTGAAGGAGAAGAAATTATAAAACAATATGAATTCAGATAAATTTTTAATTTTTGATTCCCATAAACTTGAAAGAAATCCTATCGAATTAATATAACAAATGAAGGATTCCTCTTAGGTAAGACAAATATATAATTTTTGGTCAGTAGAACCTCAAGTGCTTCTTTCTGTTTAAAAGTTCCTGACATAAATTAGTTCAGAGTAAACATACAAATATACTGGATTCCTCCTATCCTTCACTATCTTTTGTCAGACCGTCAGGATTAAATCCATATGCAAGTGACTAGCCAGAGCCTGCACCTATTCTCACATCCTTTTCTCCCTTGTGGCCTGGTCTACTGGACCAGTGCTTTCGTGCTGTCTTGGAGATTCCAATCCAGACAAAGCCCAGAGTTCTTCAAGAGAGTGCACACTTGTACCTCCTCTCTGCTGAACATTCAGTTCAATTCAATTCAATTAAGCTCAGAGTTTGGACCTCTGTGTAATTTCTGAAATTACTAAAAATATTTTGAACATTTTCCTATTATTCTGATCCTTATTGCGTGCAATACTTTTAGTTTAGTTTTATCCTTGTGATTCTTTCAGTTTGTGGGAAAGCATCTAATTGAGTTAATGGGAGAAGACAGTGCTTAGCTGTACACATGTTCATTTCATGAAACAATGGAACATGTGCTCAGAAGTACTAACTGTGCAGGCAGTGCTAAGTGAATATGTAGTCCAGAAAAGAACCTTGGATGAGAGCCAGTATTTGTTGAGTTATGTTTCTAGTTCTGCAAAAACATGAGAGAAAGTATTAGGATGCTTAGACAGATGCTAAGACTGATAAGGGTCACAAAATTCACAAAGTGATAAACTTTAGGATTAGGGTCCCATTCTATAATTGTCAGGTGACTCGCTATTTCTCAAAATAGCTTGAACAGAGGACTTAGCTTTTTTACCACGTTGGAAACTGGATCCCACCTATGAAAGTCAAAACACTTTCTGAAAGGTTGTCTATTTACAGAAAAATGATAATTTAGATAATTATAAAGTGTTGGACCTGACAACAGATCATGGCTATCCTGAACTCTTCACAATGCATTCTGATCTTACCTTCACCATGGTGGCTGCCTGAGTCCACATTAAGAAATGTCTGGAGAAGCATTTTGCCCACTTGGTTGTGTTTCCTTTTCAGGGCATCTACAAAAACCCAGCGCTTGTCACTGCGTTCAGCATTGTTAAATTTTTGTTTCTCTTCTTCCTTTAATTTCAATACATTGCTTTGTACCAATTTTTCTAGGTACTCTGTAAGGAACTCTTTGCCCAGTTCTTCCAACACCTTAAGTGGTTTATCAGGGTGGTTGTTTTCTGTCAACAATATAAGATAAAATCAGTTAAGTAAGAAGTTACTATAAAATATACAAATTAAGATAATAAATACTCAACCATGACATAGGCTTTATAATAATAAAAATTGCTGATTTGCCATTGCGCCAACTCTTTAGATGAATGCTTTCCCCAAGATGTCACAAGAACAATTTTTGTGAAAAAGATGTTAGTAAGACTTACACCCTATACACAGAGAACTTAGCTATTAATTGATCAAATCGTAAAAATGCTATAAATTAAACAGAATATGTTAGCTCAGATATTAGAGACAATCTTTTTAACAGCATATGGTATTCCATGTCATTTGGTGAAGAGATGCTTGAAAACATACTAATATGTTGTTTCAAGACACTGAAAAGAGAAAACCTGTGTTTGGTATGAGTGTCAACTCTATATAGAAGAGATGAAGAGATGTTGGTCTTGGATGATAGTCTATAAACGTCATCTCATGGAGTTTGATAATGTAAATAGAACTCAGGCTAGTGTTGAAGCATCTACTTTGCCTAAACTCTGGTCCTCTGTTGTAGCAATTTGAATATTCAAAAAAGAACAGTGCTGAATGGGTGATCAATAGAAGAAAATAAAGAGATTAATAAGATGGAAAATTATATATATATGCATAAATATGTCATTCACCGTAGATAACATCATATTCAATGTCAACAAATAACATAATTTTTACTATGATAAGAAACAAAGTTATCCTCTACATTTTTGTTTTATAAAATATTGAAAATTCTAGAAATCAGAAAACAAAATAGAGAGCATCTGATTCTAGGAAAACAGAAAGTAGTCTTATAACCAGGAACTTCAAACTTTTTACCAAAGCTTTAGAAACTAATAGGTGTAATATAGGTATCTGAATTCTCACCCTTCAAAAACTGAGAAAAAAGGATGACTACAAATGTGAGGCCTGCCTTGGATATATAGTGAGTGCCTGTTTCCACAAGTTTACCAACTTAAAAAAATAATAATAAAAACCAACTACTTATTGTAATAGTAGATCATGTGACTTAAAAATTAGTTTTCTCCAATGGAGTCTCATTGGATATACAAACCACTCTTAAGGGTAGTCACATGCCCAGCCGTCAATGTCCAATACAAAATAAATTCAAGGTTATATATTTAGGTATTTTGTTTCATATTGCCCTTTTACATTACTAGTATTTTGATACATATTATGATATTTAATTTTATGTTTATATTAGTTTTACTTATGTGTGTATTTCTTTAAGTTTTTTTTCTATTTTTGTTGTTTTTTTTTATTCTACTTTGATATTTTACTGGCCTGTTTTTTGGAGGGTTGGTTTGGGTTTTTTTTCTTTTTTGTTTTGTTTTCATTTTCTGTTTTTTTTTTTGTTTTTGTTTTTGCTCTTTTGTTCTAAGGAGAGAGAGAGAGAGAGAGAGAGAGAGAGGGGGGGGGAAGTGTGATCAGATAGATGTTGAAGCAATGGAAACATTGATCAGAATATATTATATGAAATTTTTTTCAATAGATATATGAAAATATTCAATGTAAAAATGCTACCCATTCTATGGCAAGATGTATCTGAAAAGTAATTTAAAAAATAAATTCCACTAAACATAGCTACAAAAATCATCACAAGAATTAATTTGGCCAAGGAAGTGAAAGATATATACTGTGAAAACTAATACATATTAGAAAAAGAAATGAAATGTTATGTATAAATAGAGGGATACCCTGTGTTTGTGGAATTGAAGGGTAAAAATTGTTTAAAATAGCCACAACATCTAAGCAGACTATAATTTCAACATGATATCTATCAAAAATCAAATGGCATTTTAATAAAAGTAGAAATCTTTTAAAAATTCATAGCACATCAACTTGTAAAACTCAAAGTACATATTTGTATATAACAGGAATTGATGAAAAAAGAGACTGAATTTGAAAGAGAACAAGAAAAGTTAGATCACAAGGATGTGTGAGAAAGCAAGGAGAGATATACTCGAGGCTTTGGAGGGAGGGAAGAAAATGGGAAAATGATGGAATTTTATTATAATTTTAATATCAAAATAAATAAAAATAGTCTAAGAAATCATGACTAAAATATTAAATGGCAAGAGAAGAAACACTATGTAACTACAAAGCTAAAATAATCAAAGTGAAATGAGGCCCACAGAGAAGCAAACATAAAAGCCCATATAATAGGGTGTAATTATAGCCAAAGATTTTCCTCAGATACTTTTCAACCAAAGCACTGTGAACCTGCGTGCAATGAGTAAAGATCTCCTCCTCAGTAAATACTATGTATGCACTTGTAGAGGAATAAAGTTACTTCTAAATGGCAGACCAAACAAAAAGAAAAGTACCTCAATAATTACAGTTTAGACCACTAATTATATAACACCAGAAAACACAGGAGGATTTTCCAGTTATATTACTCTGTGCAATGATTTTCACCCTAATAATCTTAAGTGTAGTTAAGACAAATTAATGTAAATCAATGTAAACAACAAATAAATAAGCAAAAACAATAAAGCAACTGAGCTGGAAACAATGGATTAACACACAGCCTGTGGAACTGAAGAACAGATTTGCAATTTGAGAAGCTAATACCTTGATTATATAAGAGAGCCAACAACAACTTAACAGCTTTAATAGCAAGAAAATAGAGTAACAAAATAGTGACAGGAACTAAACAGATAAATTTGCAGAAAAGTACAGGTAGCATGTTGTATGTATAAATACAAACAGTAATTCTAATTATCAGGAAATGAATATTAAAGCCACAGTAAGATAACATCTGATGAGTAACAGACTGATCATAATTAACATGACACAAATTTTTATAGTCTCCATGAAAACCAATATGGTATATACTCACTGAAATGTGAATATCAGGAAAAAAGCTCAGAATACCAATGATACAATTCACAGACCATATGAAGTTCAAGAAGAAGAAAGACCAAAGTGTGGATGCTTTGGTCTTACTTAGAAGGAGAAAGAAAATAACTATGGGAGGCAGAGAGTGAGAGGAACTTGGAAGGAATAGAGGAGGGGGAAGGGAAAAGAGGGTATGGGAGGAGACAGGGATGGGGGAAGATGTATAGAAAGTCAGGAAATTAAATAGAGGTATGCAGCAATGGGAGGTGGGGAACTTGGAGTAGCCACCAGAAAGTCTCAGATGCCAAGAAAGCAAGAGGCTCCCAAGAGCCAAAAAGGGATGTCGTTAGCTGAAATACCCAACAAAGGGAAGAGAGAAGCTGTAGAAGCAATATTCAAAGGTTAGGCAAGGCCTCCAGTTGAGGAATGGAGCAACCTACCCATCTCAAAATATTAATCCGAAATTGCTCTTGTTTAAACGAAATAGAGGAAGAAAGAGTAGAGCAGAGACTGATGGAAAGGCCATCCAGAGACTGTCCCACCTGAGGACCTTCACATGTGAAGCCACCAAAACCAGACACTATTGCTGATATCATGAATTGCTCTCTCAGGAGACTGATATAGCTGTCTCCTGAGAGACTCCACCAGAGCCTTAACAATACAGATGTTGATGCTTGCATCCAACCATTCACTGAGCACAGGACCCCAATTGAGGAGTTAGCTGAAAGACTGAAGGAGCTGAAGGAGTTTGCAACTCTATAGAAAGAACAACAATTCAACCAATCAGATTCCCCAGAGCTCCCATGACTAAACCACCAACCAAAGAATATGCATGGAGGGAACCCATGGCTCCAGCTGCATATTTAACAAAGGATGGCATTGTCTGGCATCAGTGGGAGAAGGTTTACAGAGGGGAAACCTGGAAGGGGGTTAACATTTGAAATGTAAATAACTTCAAGGTAGAAATCAAAGATCTCAAAAAATGGAGAGATCTCCCACGCTCATGGATTGGTAGAATTAACATAGTAAAAATGGCCATCCTATCAAAGGCTATTTACAGATTCAGTGCGATTCCCACCAAAATCCCAACACAAAGACATGGGAAAAGCAATCCTCCAATTCATCTGGAAAGGCAAAAAAACCCAGAATAGAGAAGCAATTCTTAACAATAAAAGAACACCTGGGGGAATCATCTTTCCTCACCTCAAGTTCCACTACAGCACAATAGTGATAAAAACTATATGGTACTGGTACAGAGACAGGTTGATCAATAGACTAGAATTGAAGACCCAGAAATAAAACCACACAATTATGCACTCTTGATCTTTGACAAGAAGCTAAAAATTTACAATGGAAAAAGGAAACATCTTCAATAAATGGTGCTGGTCTAACTGGTTGTCTCTATGTAGAAAAAAGAAAATAGACCCATATTTTTTACCATGCACAAAGCTCAAGTCCAAGTGGATCAAGGATATCAACATAAAACCAGATACACTGAATCTAATAGAAGAGAAAGTGAGATAGAGCCTTGAAATCATTGGCACAAGAGGAAATTTCCTAAACAGAACTACAATGGCTCATGCTCTAAGATCAAGTATTGATAAATCGGACCTCATGAAACTGGAAAACCTCTGTAAGGCGAAAGACATAGTCAATAAGACATATTGGCAGTCAATAGACTGGGAAAACAAAACTTTACTAACCTCACATCCAATAGAGGGCTAATATCCAAAAAAAATATTTAAAGAACTCAGGAAGCTAACCACCAAAAAAACTCAAACAACCCTATCAGAAAATAGGGCATAGAACTAAACAGAGAATCACAACAGAGGAATCTTGAATGGCTGAGAAGCACCTAAAGAAATGTTTAAAGTCCTTTGTTATCAGAGAAATGCAAATAAAAATGACCTTGAGATTCCACCTTACACCAACCGGAATGGCTAAGATCAAAACCTCAGGTGACAGCACATGTTGGTTAGAATGTGGAGAAAGTGAACACTCCTCCATTGCTGGTGGAATTGCAAACTGATACAACCACTCTGGAAATCAATTTGGAGGTTCCTTAGAAAATTAGAAATAGATTTACCTAAAGACTGAACACTACCACCCTTGAGAATATACCCAAAAAATGCCCCACAGGAGCATGCATTCCACTATGTTCATAGTGGCTCTATTTGTAATAGCCAGAAGCTGGAAACAACCCAGATGTTACACCAAAGAAGAATGGATAGAGAAAACTACTCAGTCATTTAGAAACAGGACATCCTGAGATTTACAGGCAAATTGATAGAACTAGAAAATATCATCCTGAGTGAGGTAACTCAGAAACTAAAGGACATTTATGGTATGTACTCCCTAAGATGTGGATATTAGCCAAAACCAACCAAACAAACAATAAATAATAACCAAGATACAATTCACAGAACTCAAAAAGTTCGACAAGCTAAAGAGCCCAAGTGATGATGCCTCAGTCCCACTAGGAGTGAGTAGAAAGCAACCACAAATGTGGAGAGAGGGAGGGCACAGGGAGGGAAAGGGGAAGAGGGTTGTGAGAGGGGAGCATGATCTGGTATTGGGTGGGAGAAAAGGTCTGAAAATCTGAGGGTCATCAGAAAGGATGGCAACAGGCAACTTCAGGAGATAGGAGGTTGGGAGGATCCTCCAGAATGCACCAGAGACACTTAGAGATGAGCTGGAGGTATGGGGTTGCTATTCCAGAGTCAAAATTCTGACCCATAATTGTTCCTATCTGAAAGAACTTCATGGATGAAAATGGAGAAGAGCTTGAGAAGAAGAAGGTCCAAAGACAGGCCCCGAAAGGGTTCCAGCTCAAGGGTTGGTCTGAAGGACTATCACAATTACTCAGGCTGTAGAGCATTGACAAAAAGAGATCTATCATGACTGTCTTCTGAAAGACCCACAAAGAAGCTTCAAGTTCCAGATGCAGATATTTGCAGCCAACCAATGAGCAGAATCTCCTGACCTCTGTGGTTGAATTAGGGAAAAGCTGGAGGAAGCTGAGGAGGAAGGTAACCTTATAAGAGAATCAGCAGTCTCAATTAAATTAGACCCCTGAGATCTCTCAGACACTGGATCACCAACCAGACAGCATACACTAGCTGATATGAGGCCCCCAAAACATTTACAGCAGAGGACTCTCAGGTCTGGGTTCAGTCAGAGAAGATGCCTCTAACACTCAAGAGACTGGAGGCCCCAGAAAGTTTAGAGGTCTGGAGGGGTTGATCCTACTTCTAGTGGAGACAGGGGGTCAGAGAGGAGGTATGGGATCTGGAACAGTAAGAGAGTGGATCGGGAGGGGAATAAAATCTTGAGTGAAATTAATTAATTAATGCAAATAAACAAAATAATTAACAGATCATTAAAATGAAGAAAATAGATATGGCAGTTTCTCAGAAAATTTGGAATTGATTTACCTGAAAACCTAGCTGTGTGAATCTTGAACATATACCTATAGGATTTTTCAGCATACCACAGAGACACTTGCTCAACTAGGCTCATAGCAACTTTACTCATAACAGCCAGAAATTAGAAACAACCCTGATGTCTCTCAACTAAAGAATGGATAAAGAAATTATCGTGTATTTACACAATAAAGTATTTCTCAGCAGTTAAAAATGGCATCATAAAATTTGCACAACAGCGGATGGAACTAAAAAGTATCATCCTGAGTGCGGCTACTCGAACACAGAAAGATGACAAGAGTGTATACAGAATTATGAGTGGATATCACACATTTAATAAATGTTAGTTAGGCTACATCCACAAACCCAGAGTGGATAAGTAATAAGGAGGTCCATAAAGGGGATACATTTATCTTTTGGGGAAGAGGGAATAGACTTTGCAAGTGGACTAGGGAGGTTGGGGATAGGACTAAGAAGAACGAGGTAGAGGGAGATAGCAGTGGAGGCTGGGGGTACAGGAAGGGATGACTGGAGTTACAGGGCATTTGGGTAGGGGTGATGTGGAAACCTAGTGTAGTGTAAACTCCCTGGAATGTATGAGTCAGGACTACCCTTGTGGTGACTCCTAGTGATGGAGTATATTGAACCTGAACACTCCACCTTCTGTATCCAGGCAAGAATGGAACACCAAAACAGCCATAAAACTTTCATGCTATCAGTTGTTCAGCCTGCAAGATTTACTGGGGCAATGATGTCACAGAACCTGAGAAAGTGACCTACAAATGACTGTTTAATTTGAGCACTATGCCAGTAGAGGCATGCCTCACACTGCCTGGATGGTAAGGAACTGGAAGCTGGATAGACAGAGACATAGAGTAAAACCAAACGTGACTATACAATGAAGGAAAAATCAATGAAATGATTCCTAATGATGTTTTCAGCTATCCTAATAGGTCTGGTACCTAGTCCAGTCATCCTTAGAGAAGCTAACTCAGGCAGTTGATGGGAAAAGAAGCAGAGACCTATAGCCAAACAAAGGGTGGAGAGACAGTCTAGGTTTAAGGTCTCCTTTGGTTCCCTCCCTTCAGAGTGTGGAAAGCCCCTTGAAATGGGGGAGGACTGTGAGAGCCAGAGAGGAGGGGGGACAATGGAAGAACCCACAGAATCAACTAAGCAGGGCTCATGGGTGTTCACAGAGGCTGAAGCAGCTATCAGAGTCTGCATGTGTCTGTTCTTGGTCCTTTGCATATATTACACGTATTGGCTTGGTGTTTTGGGGGTATTCCTGATGGTATTAGTAGGGGTGTCTCTGAATCTTTTGCCTGCTTTTTGGACCCATTTTTACCTATTGGGCTGCCTTGTCCAGCCTTGATGAGAGCGAAGATTTGTGCTAATCTCATTCAATTTTGCTAGGCTGTGTTCCGTTGATGTCCTTGGGAGGCCTGCTCTTCCCGAGGGGAGACATGGGAACACAGTTGATTTAGGGGGAACTGGACATGGTATGGAGAACTGGGAGGAGTGGAGGGAGCAAAAGCTATGATCAAGATGTATTATTATACAAGAGAGGAATAAATAAAAATGAAAAAGAAAAACACAAGGTTAGTGATGTAGAGTATGCTAAGAAAGTGATCCTTTGCACATTATTGATGGCAGTATAAACAAGTATACTCATTAGAATAATAAAAATGATTCATGGACATTCTTCAGAAATAATATATAACTGCCACGGATCAATCAAATCCACACCTGTTTTTCTCCTTTTTATGAAATAAGGATAGTGGACGAATACTACAAACTGCTTATTGCAATATTGTTTAATCAGCTATGATATAGAGACAGTATGTCTGTGGATACATGAATGAATAAGGGAAAGAATATAGATAGGTAAAGAAACAGATCATAGAGAATAGATGGGGATGATGTAGCTGTAGATAGATAAAGCTCTAGGAATAGAGATAGTGTTCTAGCATTTATAAAACAGTATTTTAAATGAAGTTCTGACTTTTGTGAATATGTTGATGAAACTGTAAGACATTGTGCTAGGTGAAATAAACCAAGCCATGCACACAAATCTAAAATACAATATGATTTTACTTAGTCGTGGCATATAAAAGGAGTACAGCCAGGAAAAGAATAGAAATGTGGGGTGGGTAGCAATTTAGAGAGATACTCTATCCATAATTACTTGGTGGACTTGGAAAAATTGCATGTTTCTCATATATTCTTCACAATGAAATTGAATATTCTAAGTTCTCAAATTAAATTTAGGCCTATCACTCAGCTTCATTTCTGCTATCATCTGTCTTGCTCACTGATTTTTAAACATACAATCTTCTTTTAGTATATAAATTACGTACAAATATATGCAAGGTTTAAACTCCCATGTGCTCCTTTCTTCTAGTGTTGTCTTCAATTTATACTTCACATTTCAGCTTAGTTAGCACTAAATTTGGTAAATTCCCTCCATGTTTCCAAATTTCAAAGTATTTGTTATTTAGTACCTGGTTTTCCCATATCTGGCATTTCTTGTTTCATAATAATGATTCCAGCCTAAATATCAGCATTTCACCATTAGATTCCATGCTTTGGATGCCCTGTACCATCAACCAGTCTCCATTACTTACGATTTAAATGTAGTCTTCAATAATTCTCTCTGAGTTACTGATAGCTAACGTATGAAGACACACTATGAACTCTATTCTTTAAGAATATTTAAGAACACGGTAGACTTGGCATATTAAAACAAGAAGTCTAGCACATTGGAAGATGTCAAGTTGAGGGGAGGTGCGTTGGTCTTTCCCTTGAGTCAGCAATTTTTATTGAACATCTCTGTTTAAATGATAGTTTTCTAGCTTTGGCAATGCCATTTTGAAATTCAGTCCTTGTACAGCAAAGTTTATAGGGCAAAGGTAAAAATAGCTATTCAAACAAATGAAATATAAGACACTACAATCATTTAAATGGCTGATGTGTTCAAGAAAATCACTTTTAAAAGCTTTCATCCATCAGAACACAGTGTCTCCCAGGAGGAAGTGAGACCTGGCAAGGCTGAAAGTATCTCCAGAGTGTCTTACGTAAACAGGAAGCTGGAGGGGCTGGGTAGTAGAAACAGATACTCTGGTCAAGTGTGGGCAACAGCAGCATAAAAGGCAATGATCAGATGCATGTATTTATTTTAAAGATTTTTGCAGAAAAAATAAGGTAATATTGGTGTTCTGCGTGTGAGAACAAGGTTACTCTGCTCAAAGGACATTGGACCTAAGCTCACAAATGCAACTTTTCATCAGCCATAAAACAACAATGGTAATACAACCATGCTCACATAACTGTGAACATGAAGGCACAGACAATTAAATAGAAGTCACATAAAAATATTACAACTATAATAATCATAGACTATTTTGTTGCTACTATAATTATTTACTTAGGTAGGTTTGCAGTAATAATGAAATTAAAGGGGAAAGTTAGAAGGTGAAATTCATCCAGTCAGTAGTTTTAGTCCCAAGCAGTATAATAAAATGTTATGGATGTTTATATGTATAAGGGTACTAGGCTTAGTTTTGTCTAATATCATTGTTTCTCTTTCCTACTATTTGATTATCTGTTATTTCAGTCTCTTAATCAATCAGAAAATGGCGTGCCTGCTTATGAGGCAGCCAGCAACAGGTTTGAATTTAATTTAGGGACTATACCATTTGTCATATAGCAGTTTTACCTTTAAAATCAGTCCATCTGGAAGAAATTGAGAGGTATAAATGGATTAAACAAAATGTCACATATGTGAGGGAAGGGAAACTTGGAAGATCCTCAAAGGCTTCCAGTAAAAATAAACATCTGCTCCCCAGAAGGAAGGAGACTTTACCTCAGAATGAAAGAGAAGAGATTCTCAGACTGCAGTGTCCTGCAAGCAAGTGCAAAGCTCCAGAATTGCTGTTTTCAAGAGCCATCACCCATGATGACATGAACGTTTTGATGATGCAGTTGTGCTTGAGTCATACCTATTTCTTGTAAGTAACATCAATAAAAACTCAAGTTCATGCCAGTTGAGCTTGGTGTAATCGTTACTTTAGTCTGTTGTGGTTTTCCTTTCTCTGGTGAGCAGGTGTTCTGTATTATGTGCTCTAAGAAAATTCTGTCAACAGCCTAACTCCTTTCCTCAACAGATAACTTACTGACATCATGAAAAATAAGCCATCCTAGAGTTTAAGTTAAACATTGGAAGATGAAACATAGAGCACATGGAAAGAACTACAACCAGGAAAAATCAAAGGAGTAGAAAAACACAGTAGAAGGAAACTGTAGGGTAAAGACTTTGTTTTTCTCTGTAAGGCTGCAATCAAGTTTTCATTGGTCTACAGAAACATAGAAAAGTGCATCTTTTCAGGTAGGAAAATCTGTCTGAAATGTTGATATCTCTATGTATATCATTCATCTACATATCTATCTATATCTATATTATATGTCTATATCTGTATATCTATATCT
Organism: Rattus norvegicus; assembly: GCF_021556685.1. NCBI lineage: Eukaryota > Metazoa > Chordata > Mammalia > Rodentia > Muridae > Rattus > Rattus norvegicus. The sequence continues at coordinate 8,790,668 of NC_141541.1, read as the reverse complement.
ATCTACCTACATCTATCTTTCTCTATCTCTATCTCTATTTATATTATATGTCTATGTCATAATCTATATCTATATATATCTATATATATCTCTATATATAATCTGTGTGTTTAAATGAAAAGGATAGTCACCTATAATCTTGAGTAAGAAACTATAGTAATAGATATCTAAAATATCAAAACTGAGAACAAATTTACTGCAAATCACAAACATAGGAATGTATAAATTTGTTCTAAACAAACTGCAGAATTGCATTTAGTTTGCAGTAAATCTCTTTAATATTTAACTAATCAGGGTGAGGGCAGAGTAGTTACCTGAAACCTTAATGACTCCTTTAATTATAACACTTAAAAAAAAGAAACTGCTCATCTTTAAAAAACAAAACAGAAACTGCCCATCTTCACATACACATTTTGTGAATAAAGCCAAAGAAGTGATAAGATGCATTTGAACACTTGCTACCAAAACACCAAGTGATTTTCAGTCCTGTGCCTTTTCAGCTTCTGAGTGATTTAAAAGCAATGCCAATGATGGAACAGAAGGCTAAGACGTGAAAAGGAAGAAGTGAGTCAAAACATTGTGATAGGAATCTAAGAACAAGTTACAACACAGTTGGTTTTAGCAGAAGCAGAGAGGTAGCAAGAAAAATGAAACCATTTAAAATGGAACAAGAGGGTAACTTCAGGCTTGGGAAATGGGTGGTGACTTAAAATATGTGCCAATCAGCATCTTGGGAAAAAAGAAGTTTTAGAGTTCATTACAGACTTCTAGCATTGTCTCATATGTGTTATTCTGGCTTGACCCTCCCTTCTGATTTCCAAACAGGAAAATAAAGGATCATTTTTTTTTTTGTGGCTCAAAGCTGCATACATCTCAGCATCTCCACAATTCCTTATACACCATAGTTTCTGGCTGAGAGTAATCAGGCTTCTATGCTACTGATCTGCTTTGTCCCCACACTTTTTTTTAATTCCCTGCTGTCCCAAAGCTAAGGATAAACTAAATTCTAGTACTCAAATCTTAGTCCCTATTCAGCAAGAGCCCCCAGACTCACCAGCCATGAGGAAAAGCCTCAGTTCTTTCGCACCCTGCAGAGAGCTTCGGAGAATAAACTGAAAGTTACTTGGGCATTTCATCAGCATATGGAGGCGGGGATTTCCAGGAGCTGCTGAAAGAGCCACTCAGAAAGGATCAAATGCTGTGGGGAAATGCCCTGTAACTCATAAAAGTGGCTTCCTTTTTCCTGATCTCTTGGGAACAAGCAAACACAACTACATAGGCTGCAAAAATAGAAAAAAGAAAAAAAAATGCCGTGGAGGCCTCATCCTTTGAACGCGTTTTCCTTTTTCTCTATTCTTCAAGGCCCCAGTAAGACACAGAACTGTTTTTTTCTTTTCTGGTTTTCAGTAACTCGACCTTTGCTTTCTAAAACATCAGTTCTAAGTCCATACAATTTAACAGTCTCATTTCTACTGGAGAATTAAGCAATTGTTTCCTATTTCAGTGTGTTGTTCACAGTAGTATAACCTTTCTATACATATTCCTACAGACTTAGTCTTTTATTAGACATAGTTCAGAGCAAGCCTTTTGTCCCCTCACCCCTGGAAGAATTCCATTAACTGTGCAAGACTATCTTTTTGTAAAAATTTTTGCTTCAAGTGATTGAATACTTCTACTGGTTGGTACCCCCTGAACAAAGGCTACTCATACAGGCAGTTGCAGGCTGAAAGAGAATGAATGCATGATCACATGATCTTGGGAGAGAGGTATATCAGGGGAATGATTAGAGAAAGGGAAAAGACAAATGCTGTGGTGTGTTGAACTTGGAGGCTTTAGGGAATATTGGGTTAAATAGGCAGGATTAAAGGAAGTGACCTTCCTCAGCTCCTCCTGCACTTAACAAATACTGCTGAGAGACTGGATAAAATAATGACACTACTGCCCTTCTGCTCAATGTCATGCTTGTTTGGTAATTGTTCCCTGGTTGCTTGTTTGTTGAGTGTGAAATTTTAAGGTTCTTAGGCTAAATCAATATTCTTAGATCCATGACTTTTTGGGATCTATGAAGCATAATAGCATGTAGAGGTTTCTTTGTTGTGCCCAAAGCTTCCAAAGTAATAAGTAAATACTCCATTTTGAGATACCATTTATTATTTTGTCTATCATGTCCCAGGTCTATTTTATACAAATCTACTGCTGAGCGCTAAATTATTGGAATTCAAAAGGCTGTGGTATCTATATGATTATAGGAAAAAACAGGCAAATTATATCATAAAAAGAAATAATGCCAATCAGATAGAGCTGCATTTAAGAATAAAGTCTAAGGGTTGGGGATTTAGCTTAGTGGTAAAACGCTTGCCTAACAAGCTCAAGGCCTGGGTTCAGTCCTCAGCTCTGGAAAAAAAAAGTGTATGATTCCCTAAGAATAAAGTCTAAGAACCCTGCTGATATTGTGACTACTGAGGGATTCCGGGAGAGAGGCAGTAAACTGTTTTCAGTTGTGTTTCCAGGAAGTTATCTATCAGTATCCAGGAGACACTCCATTCCCATGGTCACACTGGTAATTCTGGTTAAACTAAGTGAGTCTCAAAAACAAGAAAAGATATGGGTGTTTGAATGGGAATTTTAGAGAAGAGAATAATTGTAGGGATAGAAGAATACTATAGAGGATATAAGGTTGCAGTAATCAGAATGCATTTTATACATGTGTAAAATTTTCTAAGAACAAGTTGAATAATAAAGACTTAAGTTACTCTTCTTTTGCTCTAAAAATCAAGTCAAATAAAGGAAAATCTAATAGCAACAGCAACAACAAACAGGATAGCTTTTTTGTTTTGTTTTGAAATTTATTGTATCATTTTGGGGATTATTGGCTTCTTATTGGCATGATTCCCAACACAGGTACATAAGAATGAAGTCTTGGATTCCTATACAAAAGAGAAATAACAAAAACATGAGCATTCTGCTGAGATGTATGCAGAATACAGTATCACACTGCAATGCTGGTATATACACTCACAACAGAGAGAGCCTAAGGCATATGTGTTTATCCTACTGAGAGAAAAATGCAGACACATAGAGCATGGGCTTCTCAAAATTTTGTTACGTAACAGCCAACTCTGAGAAAGAACCATGAAAATCTGAGAATGTTAAAAAAAATCAAAGTAATTTGTAGACAAATGGTGTCCCTTCAGTCTGTCTCTGTTCTCACCATATTATACCAGATGTAGAAACTTGGATCCGAATCAGTTATATTACTCTTCAGTGGTCTTTATTCAACATTCCCTTATTGTACACACACACACACACACACACACACACACACACACACACACACACAGAGGCACATGAAGATACACATGCACACACAAACACAAATGCACAAACACACAAGTGAACAAATACATTGGTATGACATACTTTAATGTCCTGGGAAGAGGTAGAAACGTTTTGTCAGGGTCACCCTTTCAGTGGTTGGCATCTGTAGTCTAGAGTCTGGTTGTTCGAAAGAAAATCGAACCTAGAAGTGAAAGCAAGGTTTGGAGCGATAATTTTCAGAGAGTACAGTCTCAACTCAAGGTGGACAAAGACTGCATTGACTGACATGACAGTAAGTAATGAAACAATAACCCATGGTAATATAAGAACTAAAGTTATGAGAATATTTCCCAGACTATTAAGTCTCTTTCTGTAGTTGACAAATATGATGGGTACAGATATATTAAATTCTGCTCCATATTCTACCAAGATAAGGATATAGGTTAATATATATATAATTATTTCTTGAGGCACCTAATCATAAAACATTGACATGACATATGGATTGCTGAATAACCAGTAAATAAATAAACATCCCTTTTGAAAGAATGACAAACATGCATAGAACTTTTTCACTGGAAGCAGTTTGAGGAGCCGAAGACCAGAGAAGTAGAATTGAAAAGCATCTAGAGCCCCACCTTTCTGAAAATGTCCTCCAAGTCACAAGACCAGGCATATTCTTTCATGTGTTTGATGAGTGACTCAATGAAGAGAGATCCCCGGACAGGATGTCTCCAGGACACATTATCTGTAAATAAAGTACATTCCAAATCTTAGGGTAGACCTAATCCTTGATATAGATCCAGCCTTTCCACTCTAAGTGGACACATTATAGAGTTTATACTTTATTTTATATACTGCCTGCTACTTTTTCAGTGTATACAAAATTCAATGGGAACATTTTCCCTCTTACTCAAGATGGTTGCTGTAAACAATGCAGACATTCAGACAGTGTAGCTTCTAATTTCAAGGAGGTGAAAATCTAACAGAGAGATAGGCTAACTAAAGAAGGGAATGTGATTAGGTTTGGGAAAGTAAGTATCTGACTCTGTGTCTCTAGCATGCAATTCAATGACTATGATAGAAGTTCATTGTACATTTTAAAATGCAATGTTCTTAACTATAATGTGAGAATAATTATTTCTACTAAAAGAGATATTTGAAGAATAGATGACAAACCACAAATATCTAAGTGACGTAAAGGAAATGGAAAGGAGTGGAAGCAGATATCTCTGAAAGCACTTTGTTTGTTGAAAAGAGTAAAAGGCCAGATTCTTTTCAGAAAAGTCCTAGTACGTGATTGGCATTTACACAGTCAAATTGCAGCTGGGTTTTGTTAGTAAAAGAGTAGAGTCTGAATCATGTATAGGGAATAGTGAAGAAGGCAAGAAAAAGGAAGGCAGAATTCAGTTTGGGGATGGCAAGAGTGCAGAAGACTCTAGAACTAGAGATCAATATATGGTGCAAGACAAAAGGAAATTATTCGAAGGAAGAGTTACATCTAATAATAAAGCTATTTGCATTCTTAAGCTGGAAACCTGTGGGTGCTTTGGTATGGTATTTTTAAATTAAATACATTTATTTTTTGACAATTTCTTCCGTGTGTAAAATGCATCTGATTATGTTTATGACTTGTTCTCTCTTTAACTTCTTTTCACTCATTAACCAATTCTTCTCCCTTATATGTCGTTCCTGCATGCATTTTTTTTTGTATTTTTAGTGATGCACTGAATCTAATTAGGAATGTCTGAGTGACCATGAGTATGATATCTATGTAACAGAGTCTCGTGAGCTTACTGATTGGTATATTTCTTCAGATGATTATCCATCTGCCAGAATTTATTAGTAGCCAAAAGTTCAGCAAGGCCCTATTGGCCAAGAGTGTATCAATGGGCATTGTGATTTTAACATAGGAAAAAATATAGGGATATATACATCAAGGCATGGTTCACCCAATGTAGAAATAGGCTATATCTGGAGGGTGTAACCATAGTCAGCAATATAATTTTGTAAGCTATTTAATTAGATATGAGACCTTAAGGACACATTTGAGTAAAAGAATGTAGGTCTCAAAAAAGGTAAAATTCAGAAAATAAAAGAATCAAATGAGTTTTAATTAAGCCTTAACATAGTAACTTAAGTTAGAATTCAAATTAGAACTTTAATAATAAGTGTAACTTAATGTTTTAGGAATTCTTCAATATTTCACAAATATCACCTCATTCAGTCCTTGCCACAATAACAGAATATTAACATATAATGGTGAGAAATTTGAAGCAATTTCAGCATGATGAAAGAATTATACTTAATTTAGATGTAATAAATGGGAATGCAAGAATATAATCTGAATATAACCAGTTAGCATACATTTTAATTACTTACAATATTTGTTTTATTGTATAAAACTGCCTCACATTAAAGTTTACTTATCCTCTAATACGTAACATAAACTAGCTGGTCTGTATGATTTGAAGAGATTGGCCTATATCAACACTCCTAACTACTCATAGGAACACTGAGATTACAGTGTTTGTCCAGGTTTTCATAGTCTCTGAGAATCTCAGGTTAAGTGATCAATCTTCCTGTCTCCATAACCCCATCATCAGGATTCTGTAAATACTTGATACTTGTGTACAATTGTGTTCTGACTAAACTCTGTGATGTACACCTTTAAGATTTTATGGAACTTTAGGGAGGATGTTCATCTATTTAACTTTTAACTTTTATAGCTCTAGGGGAAATATTATGCAGCATGAAGAGTTTACTAGTTCAGAAAAAAGACACATATATTTTGTCTGTGCGGATAAGAGGGATTGGATATGAAGTTTAAAGGTGGTCTTAAGGATCTGAAGGGGTTTACAACCCATAAGAAAACAACAATATGAACCAACCAGACCCCTAGTGCTTCCAAGCAATATACCACCAACCAAAAAATACACATATAGGGTCCCATGACTCCAGCTGCATCTGTAGCAGAGATGGCCTCTTGTAGGACATCAATGGAAGTAGAGACGCTTGATTCTGGAAAGTCTTGATAGCCCGGTATAGGGGAATGACAGGGCAGGGAGGCAAGAGTGGGTGAGTGGGTGGGTGGGTGGAAACAGGGGGAGGGAAGATGGGATAGGGGTTTCCAGAAGGGAAAGCAGGAAAAGGGATAACATTTGAAACATAAATAAATAAACTATCCAATAAAAATAAATAAAATAAGGAGACCTAGGAGACCTTAATGCAATTACAAAAAACAAAACAAAACAAAACAAAAAAAACCCAAAAGTCTTATATATTGCTATATGTATATATAGAGTCTTTTTTTCTAACAGTAACAGAGACAAAAGTAATCTGTATAAAAAACCCTTTACCTGGTGTTGAAGAGCAGAAAGCAATAAAATCTTTCTCTATATGGGCCTTCTTAATGCCATCATCTTCAAAAATTGCATCTGTTAAGAATCCCTCTTCGGAGTTTCCTACTGAATCTTTTAACAACACCACTCCTTGTTTCTCTGGAAAACCAAAACTGATTTCATATTACTAACAATTTCCAAGAGAATTATTGCTGTCTTGAAACTTCTCTTAAACCTATTCTAAACTCATTAGTCTGCCTTTTATTTATATCTATTAATATGTGTGTTTATGAATATGTATAAAATGTTTGTTATAATCCATGTCTCAACAATTCCTTTCTCCCTTAATTATTTTTCCAATAATACCCAAAGATCAATATACATGCACTGATTATTGATAGTGATATTCACTGGTGAAAAAATGAAGCAAATATTTACCAATTTGAACTAAAACTCACAGAATACATGAGTAGTAAAATAGATGTTTAATATTTGAGAATCAACCTCCAAACACTGAAGAGTACTGTCTATCCATAAATGATAAAGTCTCACTGGGAATGCCCTGTTATTTTAAACACTCACCTCCACGGCATGCCTGAATAATGATAACCTTGGGCTTGTCTTTCAAGCTTGGGCACTTCAATGTGTTCATCATTTGAAAGATTGTGTCAACCTTTAAAATATCTGCAACTTCATTAGAGTATGTGATCCCACATATTCCCTCCTGGAGACCATGAGACATGAATACAAGGAAGGTACTGTCAGAAGTCTTGTGCTCTGGGCAGGCAGCAAATTCTTTCAATTCTTTTGTCATCTCCTGTGTGAGACAAGACAAGTGATTTGACGCTGTGATTTTACTAGGGACAGTAAAAGGAGTCCTTGCATAAATACATAAATGTGAGTGACATGAAAATGAAAATTTTAATTTATAATTTTTTATAAAGCAAGGCTATAAAATTATAGGAAGTCATCCAAAATTATTGAACTGATACAAACTTCTTACAATTGGATATTACGTGAGACTTTGGCTAAACCATGTTTGCATTTGACAGGCATGCATTACGTTCAGTGGCTAGTCACCAAAGGATATCACCAGTACAGAACTAGCAAAACTTCAATCTTTAGCTTCTATAACATGTCTTCTAGCATTTTCTAAGGGGGAAAAAAAGACATGAACACCGTTTCTATACCCTGAGAAGTCTTACCAGAGCTGTGAGATTTTCTTTGACTTTCACAGTATAGCCCAGATCCTGCAGCAGCAACTTCATTTCTCTGAGGTCAACATCAGCTCCGACTCTCCGAGAAAGATGTTGAAAGTCTGTGTTGCAGATAATGAGGGCAAGACGTGTACGAGTGGGTGTTTTCATTATTGGATAAATCTGTATGAAAAGCAGATTGAATGAAGAACCTTGTTATTTCATTATCTACTTTATGTGTTTATAAAAATTCCTAATTCCTTTCTCTTAATCCTTTCAAGAAACCAATCCTGTTAAAGTTAGATTAAAAATAGGGAGGAACCTGAAAGCTGATGGAATCTATGAAACACCAGGTGAGTTCTGGGCATCTGACCTTGATTTTGAAATTGAAATTTTAAAAATGAAGGGGGGTTGTAGCTAGGATGTCTGAATTGTAAAATTGTGTGACTTAGGAGTATGGGGGGCTCATTAACTGTAGAGTTAATGTGGTTCCACATCTGACTTAGGTTCCTAATCGCTAAATTTGAGAAGCTGCAATTAACTTGGCCATGACACAGAAATTCCACCCTTGGGGATGCCCCCAGTATTCTTGAGCTTGTTCCATCCTAGATTCGGAGCGTAGCACCTCTGAATGATTTTCTTTCCATAATTTCTGGGCTATTTCTAAAGGGCAAAACTTGAGGGAACCACTCGGTCCAGGAAATGCGCCACCTTCTTTGTTCAGTTTTTCTTTTGTTTCTGTAAGAGATGAAAAATTCAATAAATGCCTTTCACGCTAGTGTTCTCCAATCCATTCTCTTACAGCCTTAGCTACATGTGGTGACAGGCAACCCTGACCTCATTACCACATTGCAGAACAAGATACATATTCCCACCCAGAGATCCCTAGTGGTGTGGAATCTACCTTGGGGTTAGATTTTGACAAATATTTTAAATAAAAACAAAACAAGGAGTATTAAAATGTTTAATATTTATTTTAGAAAGTATTTGAGACTAGGAGAAAATTTTAAGTGGTGGGTATGGGTAGAAAATATTTATGTGATTATAGTAATAATTTTAAAAAATATGTTTGCCTATTATTTTATAAAATTATGCATACTAGTAGGCATCAAGTGCTTTTTAGAAATGATCCTCTGCCCCAGCATCACGTTCTACTGTGTTTACACATAAATGAAAAAAGGAATACAATATTGAATACGTGAACTAGAAGGAAAGTGAGGTAGAATAGAAGGGTAAGTGATAAAGTTAACTTACAAATTTTATGAATTCATATCACTCACTATTGACTGTATCTATCTCTGAATAAGTGTTTTACAATAGTTTATGTCAGTAACTCCTAAGGCTTTTATTACATTCAAAGTTCAGTATCATCAAACAAGATGATAAACTTCTAAATGATTTGCTATAAACTTGGATTATTTAAAAATAAAAACAATTCACCTAGCTACCTGGAGAATAGAAATTAATCAATCATAATGAACAGAATTTAACTAATTATAAAAGGCATTTAGATAAATTGTTTTGTGTTTAGCAAGTTAAACAAAGTCACAAATATCGGTTTGTTGTAGAAAAGAATTCATGCTACTTAGAATTAGTATACTGGAAAAATGTTAAAATATTCATTAATTTGTAAAACATCTTGCCTTTACACAAATATGTTTAAAGCAACAACAAACTAAGCAAATATTTATTTACACTAGAGAATTTTTTCAACAATGCAATAAAGTATTCAATTATATGGAAATGTCACATCAGATGAAATATCAGAGAAAGCATGTGGATTAATCACTATTAATCACTATCCAGTGGATAATTGATATTTTTAAACACTTGACTTTCTGACCTGGGGAGAAATGATTGTCTTCTAAATTAAATTATTTCAGAACTATGGTGGAAAACTGCTCTTATAATTTACAGCTTTAGTTATTTCTTAAGAAAGAAATGAACTTACTCAAAAGTAAAACTATAAGCGAGGGATGTGTGTGTCCTGACTACCTCAGCTTCCATAATGTAGAGTGAACATTTCAGTGTAGACCACCCCAATAGGTGTTTTTTTGTCATTTGAGACATAAGTAATTTTTTGTGGGAATTCTATATATTGTGTGAAATGAAGCTTATTTTTGCTTTTTGTTTAGTAAAGTTGATTGTACAATCTCAGAATCTGTACTCAGTGTCCACAGGATTCCACCACCCTAAACTACCAAGCTGTCATTGTTATCATCATTCCAGAATGTATCCTGTCTGTGTGATCAGCTGTAGTCAATAGAAGATACACATGTGTTTATTGTGTGACACATCTAGGCTGAGCTTACAATGTCTTCCACAAACAACCTACTCATATTCTTTGCAATGTCCCTTAAAGGAAAACTGTAAGCATAGTTCTGTTAGTTCTGTCAGCTGTAAGTGTGTGACACAGCGTAGAAGATGTCTGGCATGGAAGAGAGCTCTTTGCTTAGTGAGAATGACTATTTTACAATCATCATGCACAAGTAACTGCCTTCTAACCATGTAAGAACAAAGGTGAATATTGACTTTCTTACTGCATTCAATATTACCTTAATAAGAGTTTGCATTATCATTTCTAGGCCTGAAATGCTAGTAGCCTTAACTTAGTGAGAGTTTTAAATAAATATTCATTTATTATTTATTTATGCAAGTTCAGTTCAGTCAAAAGTATACTTATTCTTGAACACTCTACAGAGTAATGTCTGGAGTACAGTTGGTATATGATAACTATTATTCCGCTAATGACCAAGGAAATTATAGTTGCCATAGATAACTGGAGATTCATGATAGGCAGCTACTATGTGCTATGATAACAGGTGTGTGATAAAGTGGTTGAAGATTTGAAAGAGTAAGTCATTAAAACCTAGCCACAGACTGAAAGGAGGTGGGAGGGGAAAGAAGTGGTAGGCTGCATTTTGAGTTTCACATTTGAACAACTGCCAGTGTTGAAGCATTACTAAAAAAACTGCTAAAAGTGGGATAGGGAAGAATGACAAATTTATCTTTGGGGGGTGTTTAGATAAAATGCCCAGAGAAAATGGGAATATATATACTAGGTACTAGAATGGTAAAGTTTGGTACTTAATGAGCAAGTTAATACTTGGCTATAGACTAAGAAAGTTTTAGTATAAATATACAAGAACTGCTTTGCTCAGCAAGATATACAGAGGATAAGAAGAGGAAAATGTTAGTTACACAGAGCACCCCAACCTCTGTTTACCCCATGAGAAAATGGCAAACAAGATGAGGGTCTACTGGGTGTTTTTCCTCTTCCAGTATGTGTACCTGAGGAGAAAGGATGTCCTCCCTTAGAATCTTCTGTAACAAAAACAGTTTCAGCTGATGGACCTGAAGAGAGACAAAGGAAATTAATTCACCATAGCAAGGTGAGATTGAGGCAGATGTAACCTACAGGACACACGGCAGAAAGAATATGAGTAAAGGAGTCATGTGACACACAACAGGACCAGAGACATAGAAATGGGAGTCTGGAGTTGGAGCTAAGAGAGTTGTCTTGAAATCACATAAGAAATGAATACATCAGACTTTGCTTATCCAAATATATAGACTCTCCACTTGGTCTAAGATGCAGGTTCTTACCTGACTGAAGCTCCAGAATTTCTGCCAGGTAGCAGTCTTCATTACAAATGTAAGTGATAAACATCTGGCTTGCCCGGGGTCCTTTTTTAGTGACATGATCGCACAGGTCTCGTGCCTTTTCCATAACAGTGATATTTGCAAGTTTGATTGTATCCATCTCTTCCTGGTTCAGGACTCTCTTCTCTAAAAGTTCATCCAGCAATCCATTTATTGTCCCTACACTCACTGAGTTGATAAATTGCTTCCTCTTTGCCCTCAGGATCTTGTCTGTTTAAGGCACAAAGAATTCTCAAGTCAAGAAAACAGTTGAATGTTCCTTTCATGTAGTAAAGAAGGCCTGCTCTCTTTCAGAGTGAATCAGCATAATGTCCCTCTCACATACATCGTTTCCCTGCTCCTTTTTTCTATCTCTGCTTCACATTTGCCCTTTAATATTACACAAAAACATACAGTGTGAGGCACATGTACCGAGTTACCGTCTTTCTGTTAGAACTCAAGAAGCATAAACCATTTTCTTTTGCTGTCACCATCTCTGTTACTCATCCAGTTCCCTCTGTCAGATTAGAGACTTAAAAGAAAAGATTGCAAAAATGATGGCAACGATGGCAGGATACAAGTAAAACACCATTTCCTTTCTAGCCTTAGCCAGACACTACGGCTTCAAGAATCTTCTGTGCAGACATCTACAGTCTTCCCTTTGCCCAGATTCAGCTCAGCTAAATAACTCCAGAAACTAATGATGGCTTTCAGAGAAATGAGTCTTTTTCCAATTGACTTATTCCCCAAACGAGCCCCTTTAACAACTGAGAAAACTCACCAGCCATGGCGTTTCTCTCCTATAATGCAGAGCTACTGAAACTGAAAGCATCTAGCAACTTCCTTTCCAACAGGGCGGGAATGCAGATTGAGAAATAACCACAATTACTGTGTGCGCATGTTTATTTCTCTAATTTAACTTAAGTTTAAGTGCCAAGGGGTCAACCCTGATAATGATCTTTCCTCAACACTTGGAAGGGCTCAGGAAAGGAAGGGAGTGAGTCTTAGCCATCAAGAAAGAAATGAGCTGTAACAAAGCAACAAGCCCAGGAAGAGAAGGTAGAAGACCTGTGGTTTCACAGGAGATCGAACAAGTGAACAAGTGGGCAGGAAAGGCTGCCACAGGTGTTTCTGCTGCAGGCCTGGTGCTGAGACTCTGAGATTGGAGGTGGGAGAACAAAGGGAGAAGAGAAGATCTGTAGTCAGTATACTACTGTCTGGCTTGTGAGACCTGTTGGCTAGCAGGGGTGCCTTTTGCAGTTGGGGGCTAGATTTAAGCAATGAGTAGTGGAAAAAAGGGTAGGAGGCAGGTCAGAAGAGGTTCCTGAAGTTACTGTTCCTGTTCTGTTGCAGAGTTAGAAAGGCAGCAGGGCCATATGTAACCACCAAAACTAGATAAGGTTGATGAAGCTAAGAAGTGTATGCTGACAGGAGCCTATATAAATGTCTCCTGAGAGACACAGCCAGAGAATGTCAAATACAGAGGCGAATGCTAGCAGCAAACCATTGAACTGAGAACAGGATCTCCGTTAGGGGAATTAGAGAAAGGATTGGAAGAGCTGAAGGGGCTTGCAATACCCTAAGAACAACAATGCCAACAAACCAGAGCTCCCAGGGACTAAAGTAGTACTAAAGGACTATACATAGACTGAACCATGTCTCCAGCTGCACATGTAGCAGAAGATGGCCTTGTGGGCAACCAAGGAAAAAGAAGCCCTTGGTCCTGCCAAGGTTGGATCCCCAGTGTAGTTGGGGGTGGGAGCAAAAAGGGGGTTGGATAGGATAGGGAGGGGAACACACTTATAGGAAACGAGGAGGAGAATGGGATAGGGGGCTTATGTCTGGGAAACTGGGATAGGGAATAATATTTGAAATGTTAATAAAAAGTACCCAGTAAGAGAAAAAACAAACAAACAAACAACAACAACAACAAAAATACAAATCACCAAAATTTATAATGCATTTACCAATGGAAACTCTTTATAGGTGATTACCAACAATGTCATTCTTTGTCTCTCTTATAACTAAACTGAAATTAAATGCATACTTTTGCTAAATTTAAAAAAAAAAGAAAGAAAGACAGCAGGATTGGACTCAGAGGAGCAGAAGGAGAGTTGTGTGTTTGATATCAAACTACTTGTTTCCCTCGTGGGGGAGGCCCTTGAATTAGCAAGGGTGCCTGCTAGGCATGGGAGAACAAAGGGTGTTGGTAGGGTAATAAGGATACATCAAGGTGAACTGCTTGTGTCATCAAAAAAACCACAGCTTTCACCTTAAAGGTAACAAGGGAGAGATAGTTCATTTTGGAGCCATTTTGAATGACCAGCACCCAAGTACACAGATTTAGTTTACCCCAAATTCCAATTTCCAATATGGAAGTAGTTTCATAATGCTTTTCTAGTTTTGGAGAACAAAGAAAGTTATAAATCAAGGTAAGTTTAAAATGCATTGGCAAGCTTAAGAAGAAGATACAGACACACTGATGTGGGGAAAAGCTTTGCTATAGTCATACAGTGTCATCTGATGACAATCTTACCTTTCTAATTGGTTAAATCGCATGTTCTTCTATGTTACTAGCTTCTGTGAGGTTTTAATTTATTATCATAAGGTGCTACTTCAGGTGTAGAGTGGAACAGGAATGGGTTTTCTAGAAGGCTAACACTAGTCTAAGATGAAGTAATCAGCCTCTGAACCTACAAAATTCCAACATTTCTACAGTACAGCCATTCCAATTGGTCTGTCCATCTCTGCAGACACAAAACCTTATTCCAGGAAGTTTCTGTTCATAGCGAGATATAACTTCTTTTCTGGGATTTTCTTTCACCCTGTGATTAGATGCCTTAGTTCTTGGCTTCTTTGTTTTGGTTACTGTAACATACAAATTCAGTAAATATAAGTTTTACTTAAATTATTAACAAAAGAAAGGGCTGGCCTCAACTACTGGCTTTGTTTACCTGTTATGAGCTATATCTACAACACTATTACGAAGTTTCAAGAGATAGTTTCTTGCTTCTCATTCAAGGTAGAAGCTCTAGTCTAGAAAGGAAGACAGAGATCTAGAAAACACATTCCATTGAGCAAATATTGGGGGAAAGACATGGCAATACAGAAGCTAGGCAATGCAGAGTCAGGTGGTAAATGAAAGATTGGGATGCTAGGGTATATACTCAAGGAAAGAAACAATTTACGTAGCTTATGAGTTTGGGTGTTGTCCTCCCTAGTTTTATATCAGCTTGACACAAGCAAAAGGAAAAAAGAGCCTCTTCACTTTGACATAGTCATGTAAATGTTTACTGTGGAATAAGGAAATCAAGTAACCTTGCTTCCCTATAATCTTAGGGTGCAAAGGTCCAAACCAAGCCCTATATAAATCCTCATAATGCTTGGATTAGATAATAATCCTTTTACTCTTTTTTTAGGTGTGCTTAAAATTTTTTCTTTTATACCCAAACTACAGACAATTATGAAAATAAATATAAATTTAAAAATTGAAAGTTAAGATTTAATAAGAAGAACAGGTATTTTGGAGAGTAAGTGATATGATACTAGTGTGAGGGATATTGGATTAGATGCTGAAGTTTAAGATGCTGAAGGACATAGTAAAGGCTCCCCTACAGTTTGCATGAGAGGTGTGAGAACTCAAGATTTCAGTGTCTTTGCAAGTAGCTGTGGGTATATTGGGTGAGTTCAAGGAGAGTATCCTGATGAAAGAAGTCAGATTTTGATGCAAGCAGTACACCAGAGGCTTACAATGAGAATTCCTTAATTCCATAAGTATACTTGAGAAGACAGAGCCATCATGTTCATTAAAACTCAAAAGAAATAAAAATGGTGGTAACAAGTTGAATTACTGGAATTTGACAGCTGCTACTTTATGACTTTGATAGTAATAGGACGAGGGTCTCATGTTCACATGTTCTGGCCTGCCTTGATGGTGACTGTGCTCTACCTTAACTGTGAGTGAAAGTAATTTTGTGTTTCTTCATTTGGTATTTTTAAGTATTTGTCATAACATTGATAAAAGTAACAAATGTAGCAGGTAAGCTGGCAACAGAGAACTAGCATTTGAAAACATATTTAAAATCTATTAAATGAAGCTATTTGAAATGAGATATCATTTCAATAGGAAAGTTCTAGTTGCAAGTGGAACTCTGTCATATTTATGAAAGAGAGCTTTCTTGATTAAGGAAGTTGTGAATGAAGAAACTAAAGCAACCATTTTAAACTGCCCTCTCTTAAAGTTTTAAATTTCATTTACATCACACATATCTTGATTAGGGTTAACTAAGAGTTTCTGAACTTCACAGAACGAATTAGATTAGGTGGAGGAGGTCAGACACTCCTGCTTTGAGCCTGTTCTTTGAGGCACTGTCATTACCATTAGTGCTCAAGAGTGGCTGCCCTGTGCACATGGCTGGAACATTGAGCCCCTCATTTGCTTTCATAGCTTTGCTGAATATGAGGCCTCTCCAAAACTTCTTTAATTTTCTTTGAACTTACTTGTAATGAACATGTGCTTTACATGTTCATTTTAATAATTCTAAGTTTTGTAGTGTTCATGATGTTAAGGGAGAGTCAGTTGCCATCTTTGCAAAAGAAGTTATAATGCATATTTTCTAGATCTTCTTTTACTCAATCTCATGACTCTGTGTTTCTATAGATATTAAGAGCAATAAATATAGTATATTTGGAAGAAAAATTCACTGTTTTTGATTCTGCTTCTATCAAGCAATGGGTTGGGCCTTTAAAAGATCTTGTAGTTCTCTAAGGGACTGTAGTGTTAATTCCATTTTATACATGGATAAATTAGGGTGAGAAAACTTCACATGGCCACATAGCCTATGATTATCCTGCGTTGAACCTAGACAGAACTCTTGATCCTGGAAATGATATTCGATGTTCTTCAAATAACTCATGTCATTAGTAAAACTTTCAACATACTGTCAAATATTTCCCAGATAAGTACAAATTCACTGTTAATGTCACAACCTTCTATGGAACAAATATTGGAAATACTCAATATTGTATTTGGCTTCAAACTAAAGTGATTTCACACTAAGACTTCTGGTGTGTGTCTTAGGATTTTACTGCTTTTATCAGATACCATGACCAAGCCAACTCTTATAAGGACAATATTTAATTGTGGTTGGGTACAGGTTTAGAAGTTCAGTCTATTATGATCAAGGTGGGTACACGGCAGCACTCGGCAGGCATGGTACAGGCAGAGCTGAGAGTTCTACATCTTCATCTGAATGCTGCTAACAGAAGACTGACTTCCAGGCTATTAGGATGAGGGTCTTAGGCCCATGCCCATGCTCAAAATGATACACTAAGGCCACAACTAACAGTACCATTCCTTGAACATATACAAGCATATCAAACCATCATAGTGGGGAAACTCAATACAATAGGAAACACATTGAATTTTATTTCAGCTCTATGAAGAGCTCATCAGAAGTTCAGTAACTGAAAACTCCAGTAAATGTGTTAGTCTTCATTTCTAGTACCATCCACATACTATATATGATACTCTGTGCTATAAAAAAAATGAAATTGGCAGGAATTAATGAGTTAGAAACTCTCTTGAGCTTTCTACAAGATCATGCTTTGGAATATAGGCAAATAGAGGTCAGACTAAGCAAAATTATGCTGATTTTTCTCCTAGGAAGGATGTGGCGTCTTAGTCAGTCACCATGCTATACTAACTCTGTCTATTTGTATTCCCCAGAGAGCATGCTGCATCAGGAGTACCCTCCCATTCATACATTCAAATCATATATTTTGAAGATAGTCTGCTTCTGACAAGGGATTCCTTGGGTTTACTCTGTTGCATTCCAGGTAAGGTTTGTTAATTATAGTTAAGTATAAATATTGTAGACCCAGATCTAAAACATTATATCAGACTCCTTCTCTCTCTCTCTCTCTCTCTCTCTCTCTCTCTCTCTCTCTCTGTTTGTATGTATGTGTGTGTGTGTGTGTGTGTGTGTGTGTGTGTGTGTGTGTATCTGTGTCTATGTACACATTACTGAAAATTCAGAATGAAGACTGGTTGTTTTCCAGGCTGTAGCTCACACTGCCTAAAATTCTCAAAGCAGAAAGTTGGTATGTCTTCAGATTGTAAGAGAATCCCGAAAAAGACACAAAGACAAACTAGAGGACTAACAAATGTTTGTCAGTCCCTTACAGACTGTACTGATACTAGTTTATCTTGATAGGAGTAATAATTTGAAACATAAGAAACAATGTATAAAAGAATCAGAAATTATTAGAAACAGAGGACCAATAATGGCATTGATAATTGACAGGATCTCCATGACACAAAGCAGGAGCAGAATAACTGGGAATTGAAGTAATGTACATATATGTGGAGTATGTATATATTCCAATTATGTCAACCAGTGTTCTTTTCTTTTTACCCTTTGCCCTATATCTCCCACTTTAATCCTCATCTACTCCAAGTCCATACTTAAAATCTATCTCTCAGCTCATGGGTGAACTAGGAGTCCAATCTTGAGCCCTCCTTGCTATTTACCACCTCTGGGTCAGTGCATTATAACATAATTATCCTCTATTGGCTAATATTCACGTATAAGGGAGTACATGTTTGTCTTCCAGGCCTGGGTTACCTTACTTATTATAATTTTTTTGTAGTTCTATTTATGTGCACAGTGGATTTCATGATGTTATAGTTTTTGACTGCAGAGTAATACTCCTTTTTTGTAAATTTACCACATTTTTTATTCTATCCTTTGATAGAGGGACATCAAGGTTATTTTCGGTTTCTGACTACTATGAATAAAGCTTCTATGAATCTAACTAAACAAGTATCCTTGTGTTAGGGTGAAATGTCTTTTGGATATATACCTAAGAGTAGTATAGCAGGGTAGATTGATTCCCGACATTCTGAGGAACTGCCATATTGATTTTCATACTGGCTGTACAAGTTTGCATTCTCATGAGCTTAATCTTATGGACAAGTGTTCCCCTTTCTTCAAGTTCTCATCAGCTTCAGCTATCACTTGTGTTATTGATCTTAGTCATTCTGACAGGTATAAGAATGATTTACATTTTCTTGATGGTTAAGGATGTTAAACATTACTTTGTGTATTTCTTGGTTATTTCAAATTCCTCTTTCTAGAATTCTCTTTTAGAACTGTACCCTGTTTTACTTGGATTATTTAATTTTTTTTAGATTCAATTGATAAGATATAATTGCCCACCTAAACATACAAAGCCCAGTACCATCCATCCCTTAAGAACATTGATAACAACCTGTAAATACACAGAGTGAGATCTTTATGTCAGCCTCCATTGTCCTGTCACGGTTTCTCAGCCTCTCCTCCTCTTCTCTTCCTGTCTCTTCATTCCAGTCTCCTCCTCTTCCTTCAGACTTTTCTCCCACCCATCCTTCCTTCTCATCCAATTACAGGCCTCCTTCTATCTTGTACCTGCCTCACCTGTGACATCATCCCACATTTTACCCTTTCAGTCTAATTAAAAAAAAAACAATAAACTTTTCTCTCAAATATAAGCTGAGTACAACTATTATCAGTTTGTAATTAAAAGCATAAAATTTATCTAACACCCAGTCCAACACTATATCAGTTAAAGAGAACATTTAGTTATCCATTCCAGCTTAAGAAAGGCTTAAAATCTATATTATATCTGGGCTAGCTTGTATACTATTTGATAACTATCTAATAAAATATGTATATTCAGAGTTAAACAGCCTGATAGGCTATAAGACTATAATCAGTCTTCAATCCCGTCAGAAATCTGAGAATGACCAAATATCTATACACATGGGAAGCCTAACACGGCTTCTAGAACTGAGAGGTTGTAAAGACAAATCTCCACTAGCACAGTCCCTGTTAGCAACATGTGAGTGCAAGTCTTCAGCTTTCTGGCCCAAAATTAACTGACAGACTCTTGAAATGCAGATTTTGAAGGGCTGATGACCCTGTCTTGGCAAGAGTTTATCAGTCAACTATTCTGCATAATTTGTCCTTTTCTGGACAGCATAGTCTGCAGATGAAACAGACAGTTTTGTCTAGTGGCTGCCTAGCCACACAGCATTGCCTTACCTGGAGGTAGAGATGTTCAAATTCTTCGTTATATCCGCCAAAGGGGACTATTCGGAGCAGATACGTCTCAACAAAAGATAAATAACTTTAAATCTCAAATTTTATGGATTTCTGACGTTTTTGAGAACCATCTACCTATATAAGACAATCTGGACTATTGTCTTTATATCTTAATAATATCTTGAAAGTATTTTTACAAGGTCAGCAATATGTTGGCCCTTAACTCACATGTGTAATCAACTCAGAAGTTTGTAATGACATAAATAGTAGGCCTGGCTCTAAACCTTGTACTTTTAAACTTTTAACAAATAAATTTTATAACAAAGCAAAGATATGATTTTAGCTTAGTTAACAAATGACATTACGACCGTATAACTCAATCTAGCTAATTCCTCCCTGTTAAATTACAATCATTTCTAAATTCCTTGTAAAAACAACCTTAGAATAACCACTTTCAGGGAATTGGGGTGATGACTCCTCTATAACTTCTTCAAGCTGTACATGGGCATTGAGATATCCTTGAAGGTAGGGGGTAGGAAGAATGGAATAAATGTTGTAGCCGATGTGTCCTGACTGGATCCAGCTGAAAGTCCTTGAGACCAAGAATCCTAGTAGGCACACTCTGTAAAATACAACTCTCAAGACAAAAGTTTAGAATCGAAATATCTTTTTGTTTGATTCTCCTGCATTAATGTTTCAGGCAGTCTACCTCTATCAAATCTGATCAGTATGACTCTGTGAGGTTTCCATAGCCTAATCACACTTTTTAAAAACACAAAGACAAAAATCTTTCTCCCAAAATACTGTGTTCCTTAATCTGTAACCAGAAAAGCTTGTATCTTGCTCTCTCCCAGAGTAATAATATAACCATAAAACTCAAAGTCACACCCATTATGAAGATTAAACAATTTTTTTAAAAAAGGAAGCAAGCTAAACAATGAGCCTGATAGGCTTTTGTACTCTGTGATATCAGGAAATTAACCCCAAATTCCTGTGGAGCCCACGTTAAAAAGAGTATGAGTATTCTGAAAGACTTTCTAAACAACTTTCTTTAAAAAGCAGCTTTTAATCTTTAACTCTCTGAGCTGCCATTACTTATCACACAGCATAGGACTGACAACCTGCCAGCCCAGGCTATTTCCCTGTTTCTTTGTTAATTTCCTCACGCTTGAGGTATCACATGACTTAACATGGCCCTGGCCTCCTCTTAGAAAATAAAAACTTTCTCTCAACTTTTAGGATTACTAGTGGATTCTTGCCCATGACACTGGTTCACCATCTGTTGTTGTAAAACTCTAAAAAAACTATGGTTGTCTTTTACCTTGCTAGCTTCAGCACTGCAGTGCACCAAGATACTTGATAGATATCTTGGTGGAAACACATCCCATCTCCGCCGCGGCCTCCCAGTGTCTCCAGCCACCACACACTTTCCTACACTCAAACCCTCACATAAAAGATCACACAACACAATAATCTTAGATTCAATTGATAAGATATAATTGCCCACCTAAACATACAAAGCCCAGTACCATCCATCCCTTAAGAACATTGATAACAACCTGTAAATACACAGAGTGAGATCTTTACGTCAGCCTCCATTGTCCTGCCATGGCTTCTCGGCCTGGATTATTTGATTTTTGTTAGCTGGTTTTTGAGTTTTTTAATATATTTTAACTATTAGCCCTGTGTAGACGTGGAGTTGGTAAATCTTTTCTCATTCTGCAGGCTGCTATTCTGTCCTGTTAATGGTGTGCTTGCTTTACAGAAAATTTCCAGTTTCAAGAGGTCCTATTTATTCGTTTTTGCTCTTAGTGTCTATGCTACACATATTCTGTACAGGAAGTTGTCTTCTGTACCAATGCAATAAAGGCTATTCCTCACTTTCTCTTATATTATATTCAGGGGTAATAAAATATATCAGAACATGGAAAAATTTCCCATATTCATGTATCTGTAAAATAATTTAGTAAAAATGGTTAACTCACCAAAAGCAACTTACAGATTCAATTCAATATCCATCAAAATTACAATAAATTCTTTTCAGACCTTGAAAGGACATTCAATTTTGTGTAGAAGAACAAAAATCCCAAGAGAGCTAAGACAATCCTGTATAATAACAGAACTTTCAGATGTATCACCATCCCTGATTTCAAGCTATCCAATAAAACAAGAGTAAAAAAAAACTGTATGGTAGTGGCATACAAACAGCCAGATTAGTCAATGAAATCTAATCCAAGACCTAGATGTAGATCAACACACCTATGTATATTTGATTTAATAAAGAAGCCAAAAATATACATTGGAAAAAAGAAAGCATCTTCACCAAATGAAGATGCTGGAAACCCTGGATGTCAGTATGTAGAATACTGCAAATAGATCCATTTTGTACCAAACTCAGGTCTTTCCCAAAGACCTTGACAGTGGTCTTTTCAAATTTTATTTTCTCCATCTCCTCATGGTTCAGCAATTTTTATTCCAAAAGTTTGTCAAGCAAACCATCACTCATAACTAAACTTACTGAAATAAAAAAAAAAAAAAACCAAAAAACAAACAGCTTCTTTGCCCTTAGAATGTCATCTGTTTAGGACACAAAGAGTGTTTAGGTCAGAAACACAGCCCCTTTATCATGGCCTGAATCAGATAGCATTAGCAAAATTGCTGTTTCATACTCTTTGCTTTTCTCTTTTTTTTATTGTGTATCTGCTCCATGGTTCCTTGAAATAATACCCATAGTTGAACAATATCAAATGCCCTTATTTGCTTATCTTATTGAAATCCATATTCTACAAATTTCACAATAACAGTCTAGAAACTCTCTTTTAACTAGCAACTTTTCTTTTTTACTGTCTCCCAAATGCCCTACTTTCCTGAAAGATGTGTATACCACACTGGCCTTGACTCATAGATAACCAACTTTCTCTGTCTCCTGACTCGTGGAATCAAAACTTGCATTATCCAAGCTCAGTAACCATAAGACTTTTATTTTAGCTGGATAAACGTCCTCATTTATGACTGAGTATAACACAACTTCCCAAGTTTTCTCTGTTACATGATTCATTTGCATATGAAGATCACTGATATCTCACCATTAAATGTACAGGCAACTACTTCCTTGTGGTTGAAGTATAAAATGCCCAAACAAACACAAGTATTCTTTTTATCAATGAGGCCATCTGGAGCCTATGAGGAAGTGTTTCTCTGTATACCAGTAAGTTCTTGATCAATACATATTCATTCACAAAGCACATTACCTATAAGGCTCATATTTCATAAAAGAAACTTAGACAAAGGCTTTATTATTAGCATGTTTTTTCTTTTTTAAAAAATCAAAAAAATTCGATATTAAAGATATAACTTTCTTGATAAGGTCTAAATTCAAAGAAAAAGTAATTGAATGTGACTTTTGTTATGGTATCTCTTTAAACTTTGTTGATTCTTTGTGAATTTCATATCATGTGCCACAATTCCATTCATCTTCCTGTCACTTCATATTCCCCCTACAGAGAAAATAAGGAAAACCATCACCACCACCACCACCACCACCACCACCACTACCACCACCACCACCACCACTACCACCACCACCACCACCACCATTATCAACAGCAACCAAATGATGTCCTGGAAACTGCAGTGTTTGATAGTGTCACACTATATTCTTCATTTGCAAATGTTCACTGCAATGAGTCATTAATTTGTTTTAAGACCTCTGGCTGCTGCTACACTATTAATACTGGATCTTCATGAGAAATTCTCCTGAATATCCTCTTGTTGCCTCACGTCATGGAGATCTCACAATTTTGGATGTACAGGCCTGACCCTTTCACATTCTCCAGCAGATCATACATGGAATAGATGCTGGGGTGGGCCAAATCAAATATCTGGATCTGGCCAAATATCTGAGTTAGTCAGCCCTCTGCAGCAAGGCCCTTACTAGTTCACCTAATGCCACAGCCAGCAATGGACAGGGTCAGCTGTCTTGCTTTCATGTCCTTGAGTCAACTCTACTGTGCTGCTCAGGTGAAGTGCAGGGACTAGTCTCCTATGTGTGGTGGCTGGCAAGGAACAGGATCAGTTAAGCATAGCAGTCCTGATCAGGGACATATGTATGCCCTTTTGTTTCCCATGGGCCAGGTTACATAAACACAAACCCCAGATGCCATAGGGAAATGGACTCAGACATGGCCTCTGACAGCAGCATGTGCTTGGATGTCCCCATGCCCACAGGTGGCAGCATAGCACTAAGGTCAGCATGTCTCCTCTGAGTAAGCATGGTCGTCAGATAACCACATGTTCTCTGGTGGCAGTTCAAACTATGGACATCTGACTAGCCTTTAGTAGTAACTTAGGCCACATATGTCAATACAGACCCTAGCTACAGCAAGACCATGGACTTAGACATGGCTCTTGGCAGCACCCCAGGGAAGGAACTCATCATGGCCTCCTAATATATCTTGTTTCTCACAGCTGAAGGGTCTTCACTTGCTGTCTCCACAGTGTATAATCCACTAAGCTTTCCTTTCTCTCCACCATGTACTCTATCTTTTCCCCCTCTCTATAACACTTATATACATCTTAGTGGCATTCCACGGAGGGTAATTGGGTGCCAGTCTTTTGGCTTCCCTGGAGTGGCATGAGTGCTTGAGTGTCTTCTTTCAGTACACTATGTCTCTCTCTGTCTGCCTTTCTCTCTCTCTCTCTCTCTCTCTCTCTCTCTCTCTCTCTCTCTCTCTCTCCTCATCCATAGCCATATCTTTGAAAACAGGTATAACATGGTACTAGTCAAGCATGCAACCACATATATGTTTCCAAATTTTTTTAGTCACTTGACAGTAAGATAGATTCAAGAACCGCAAGTCCCAACAGTCAGTTGGAACATACTTTGACTTCCATCAAGCTCTGTATACCATTATATTCCTGAAAAATATACTCATAACACCAAGAAACAGGAAAACTTATCATGATCCCTTCACTAAAGCAAGGCAGCAACCACATGAGAGGAATTCTAAGAGGACAATGAACTTCAGTTTGCAGATTATGCTAGAGAAAGTCCCAAGCATACCTCTTTTTTTGAAATAGCATCCCAGCAAGTATAGCATTCACTATGCTCTGGTTTGTTGATATCACATTGAAATTTACAGAAGCTTTAAAAAAAGAAAGGATTCTCTGAGTCTACCTGTACATGTGGTTGACATTGTGATAAGGTCACAATGGGGTTTGTTTGTATGTTCTAGGTTTAAAATACTAGTCTAAATGCTTCTTTCCCCTAGTATCATTCAAGAAGTAATGAGACGTGATAGTATTGTCAACTTGAAGAAATATAAAATCAGCTAAAAGATGGCCTCTGAGCAAGGCTGTGAGGGGTTATCTTGATGAGATTAATTGATGTAGGAAGGTCTATTTAATTGTGGATGGGGCCATTTCCACCCTGAACTGTATACATATAGAAAGGAGCTAAATGCTTGTGTACACCTACCCATTATTCTCTGCTTTCCTGCTGTAGACATAATATGCCCAGTTGCTTGCCCTTGACTGCTCTGCCTTGATGGACTGTGAGCCTGAACTTTTTGTCCCTTTTGTAGCTTTTATGACAATGTTTACCACAGCAATAGGAAAAGTAATCTAGACAAAAATAAACATAAGAAAATCGCCTGGGCCAGGCACAAAGGATACATGGAAAAATCAAATCTTGAAAATGTCCACAGTTACTTCATTTTGGCTCAGCTGAAGTAGACCTGCCCAACAAAGTAAACTAAGTAGCCAAACTTCTCCTTCCCATTTGCTGGGCCCCTTGGTATGATGCTGTTTCCTCTTACTAACACAAACCACTAGGTTCTCTTTTCTTTTATGGTTTATTGGAATGCAGTAAGAAATGAATTTAAGTCAAAGGTCAGAAAATTTGCTTCTATTACTATGAGACTGGACTGTTGCTTTATTTTGAAATGAAGGATTAAAGAAAATTTTAGCATGAGCACCCTTATAGCATTTCCTGCTCAGTAGAATACAAAGCACATCTTGCCTGAGCAACAGTGGGGTTTCTGCTGGGATGATACGTTCTGGATTGATGACATATAACTAATGCCAAAATTAGGTTACTTAATAATTTTCATACTGATTTTGGACTGCAACTAATACGTGTGCTATTAGTAAGTCTAAAATATATGTTTCATAAATGTAATCTCAGGGGCTGATAAACAAATTATTGACTAGAATAAGTATGTTTATATTTTGATTGTACAAATTTACTGTGTAGTAGTATATCATAATTTGACATATCAAAATATTTCAAAAGTTAACTTTACTTTTTGGACTATTATACACACTTTAAACTAAAAACTCTTTATTAACATACTGTTTTTATCCTTTTATCATTATTTTCCAGTATTGAAAACTTAGAGGTAATTACTCCTAATTGCTCACAAAATATGCAATTTATCGTGGTATAGTTACCATACCCTGCCCTGGCATAGTACAATTTATTATATGTTCTATGTTTTTGTTGTTTATTGCCTACTTAAATATAATAAACCAATGTGTTTACTGAAGTCACAAGAGTTTGAGTGAAACACACACACACACACACACACACACCCAACACTTTGGAGGTCAAGATAGAATAAGATATACATTTGGGGGTCAACCTGGGCTACCTGGCACTTTCAGCCAGACAAAGTTGCAAAGTGATGCTCTGTCTCTAAAAGGCTAAATAAAACAATGTCTCTTCCCACCAAAGTCTATGCCAGCCTCCTCATATTGGTGTACTCTGAAAAGGCAGAACTATCTGGCAAAAATGTTGCATTGCTAGGTGTTTTCAAAGTTCCCATTTGATCGGATTTTGTGAACTTTGTTCACACCAGATGGCAGAAAAACAACAAATAGCCCTTTGTTGTAAGACAGTGAATTAGCAGGCTATCAGTCTGGTACTTAATCCTGTGGTGTGAAGTAGTGAAACCCACTGCTCTGGCCAGGGCTACAAATTGATACCAACTGAAACTTGGTGTCATTCCCACCTCAGAGTGAACACAACCCCAAAGTCCTCTGCTCTTCATTGGCTTACTTGGTCTTCCTAGCTTTGGTGATACCCAAAGTGTAATCATGTTGAGGAAATTTCTGAACCATTTTGGAGATTGAAAGTGGTGCTTACCACTTCAAGATGACTGAAAATGCTGCTCTACTTCTTAAGAACTTAAGGGACTGACATCTATTGCTGTGCCTCTCAGCAAAAGAGAGAAGGCAAGGCAAAATAATGACCTGAACACATATCCAGTGCAGGGGCTTCAGAAACATCCCTTGTTTTATTCTGCTTAATGTAAGCAAGCTGAGCATTTTAAAATATCACCAGGTGGGCGTATGGAGCATTGCTGTGTTTCGACCAAAAGTGCTTTCCAAAGTTATATGAGTTGAAAGGAATGTGGTATAAGGTTGATTCCGTCAAGAGAAATGATAACCTCCAAATGCACAGGACTGATAAACACAGACACTAACAGAAATGTGAAAAGCCCAGAGATCCAAAGAGCCCACTGCTCATGACCACTCAAGAAGGTTTGAAACAGAATAAAGTGAGAAACATGAGGTTTATGTTGAAACTGGACCCTTATACAAAGACTATACACAGGAATGACATTCATCTCCAGGACAGATATCACAAACTTCAATCAAAAAAGTGAAAGTAACAGTTAGCAACCTGCAAGCCAAATCAGACATGGTGTCTGCCCAGAAGTCAAAGTTCAAGATAGGCAAGACATATGTGGGTCACAGGAAGCCAAATATGCCTTAGAGCGGAGAGAAAGGGCATGCAGCTACTAAGAGACCAATAGCTGAGAAGCAACCAGCAGAGAAGGAACATACTGCAAGAGCAATGTGTGCTGCAGGAACTGTCAAAATCTGTTTCATCCCCAAGAGAAAACAGCCTATTTGAATAAAAGTCTGATCAAAGAGGTAATGAGAAACAAAATAAATGAACAAAACAATGGAAAGTGCTCAATTACAAGAAAACTACAATTAAATCTGGGCAAATGTTATAAATAAATAGTTGTCAAGAGAAAACAGCCAGCATGTTTGTGGGAAAAATGAATAAACCTTAATTGTATTAGTGGTCAAAGAAATGGAAATCAAAACCACAAAGAGCTATCATCACCAGTTACAATGGCTATTGTCAGAAAGTAAAAAAAAAAAAAAAAAAAAAAAAAAAGAAAGAAAAGGAAAGGAAAGGAAAGGAAAGGAAAAAATAGTGCTGCTAAAAGCAGAGATAAAACAGGAAAGCCTATATGTCAGGTTCAAAAAAAAATCACCAATTTTTGTGAAGAACAGTGCTAAGCTTCTTTAAAACACTGAAAATTAATGAACGTGCACATCTGAAAGGTTTTGACCACAAGGGTTTTGAAAGCTCAGAAAATATACGTTGTGTACAACTAGTCATTTTGTGCTTAGACTCAGGTTTCAAGTTCCTCTTTGTGTCCTGTACAAACATTTGAATCTGGCAGCAGTAGGAGCGCTGTCAAAATAAGAAATAGCCAACATTGGTTTGTGATAATTTATATCAATCACTTAGTGATATTTCTACATACAATTAAGAAAAGGCCCATTTCTTTACAGTTGGTTGTCTCCTGAGTTACAGTTGGATGACTCTTCTTGATGGGTTATTAGGAGACCTGTTAATCACATTGACATTAATAAAGAAATGACTCCTTGAAAGCCATGTCCTTTCCATTGTACAAAGTATCTTGATTTTCTTTATTTTGATCATCCAACCAACCCTTGACTTTATTTCTTGATGTCCTTGTCATGCTTTATTACACTGTATTATCAATTTCTAAGGCAGAATTACTGATATTAGTCCAAGATATTCCCTGAGGGAAAAAGAAATTTGTTTAATAGCATTATTCTTCATTTTTCAAAAACTTAGCAAGAGAAAACTTTACCTCTATCATTCTTTGTGGAAAACACTTTTGAGGTTTTGTCCTTGAATCCAAGAGACTTTCATCTAATTTGTATAAATACTAACTTTTTAAAATGATGTCTTAATTTCCTAATTTTCTGACCTATTAACATGAAAGATATATTTCCCTAAAAGAATTTATATGATTGTACTTTGTTATAATCATATCTTCTGGCATTTTCTCACATTTTCTCTAATATTCCAGGCTTTACAGTCCCTAGTTGTGCTGTGAAAATTCTATGTTCCTGTCTTTGTCGATGAGTTCTGCTCAGCTATTAAAGTGGAGGAGGAGTGAGCATAAAGAAAGTGACATACTTCATAAAGAAAAGGAATTACTAGTATTTACATTATCAAAGTCCTCTAATGCTAATTATATGTTTTAGGTAATATAACTGGATTTGGATATTTGCACAGTGTATTGAAGGGAGCTTGGTTTTCAATGACTGTGAAATTAACAGACTGCTAAATGTACACATTTCTTGAGGTCACAGTGCAGGGATAATTTTGCACTTTTACAAAACTTAACCTAAATGATGCCATTTCCTATATCAAAGATTGAAAACAAGTTTAAAAAATTACACAGGGGATCCCGGACCGCAGCAGCTCTCTGCTCCCAAACCCCGTGGGAGAGAGACCTCACCGCCTGATCAAGTGGGCACTCCTGAGGCTGCAGAGCGGAGGAGACCACCAACACTGCCCACCCCTGCCCACATCCCTGGCCCAAGAGGCAACTGTATAAGGCCTCTGGGTTCCCGTAGGGGAGGGCCCGGGAGCGGCAGGACCCCTGCGCCTGAGACACTGCCGGAACCTGAAGGAAACAGACCAGATAAACAGTTCTCTGCACCCAAATCCCGTGGGAGGGAGAGCTGAACCTTCAGAGAGGCGGACACGCTTGGGAAACCAGAAGAGACTGCACTCTCTGCACATCCAGGCGCCAGAGGAAAACACCAAACGCCATCTGGAACCCTGGTGCACGGAGGCTCCTGGAAAGAGCGGCGCAGATCTTCCCGGTTGCTGCCACAGCGAGGAGGACTTAGGCAGTACCCCACGAGCAAACTTGAGCCTTGGAACTGCAGGTAGGACCAACTTTTCCCCTGCAAGAAACCTGCCTGGTGAACTCAGGACACACAGAGGCAAAATTCCTCTAAGGCCGGGCACTTCCTGTGTTTACCGGAAGTCCCACACCGGCGGATCCCGGACCGCAGCAGCTCTCTGCTCCCAAACCCCGTGGGAGAGAGACCTCACCGCCTGATCAAGTGGGCACTCCTGAGGCTGCAGAGCGGAGGAGACCACCAACACTGCCCACCCCTGCCCACATCCCTGGCCCAAGAGGCAACTGTATAAGGCCTCTGGGTTCCCATAGGGGAAGGCCCGGGAGCGGCAGGACCCCTGCGTCTGAGACACTGCCGGAACCTGAAGGAAACAGACCGGATAAACAGTTCTCTGCACCCAAATCCCGTGGGAGGGAGAGCTGAACCTTCAGACAGGCGGACACGCCTGGGAAGCCAGAGGAGACTGCACTCTGTGCACATCCAGGCGCCAGAGGAAAACACCAGACATCATCTGAAACCCTGGTGCACGGAGGCTCCCGGAAGGAGCGGCGTGGATTTTCCCGGTTGCTGCCACAGCGGAGAGGACTTGGGCAGTGCCCCACGAGCAAACTTGAGCCTTGGAGCCACAGGTAGGACCAGCTTTTCCCCTGCAAGAGACCTGCCTGGTGAACTCAAGACACAGGCCCACAGGAACAGCTGAAGACCTGTAGAGAGGAAAAACTACACGCCCGAAAGCAGAACACTCTGTCCCCATAACTGGCTGAGAGAATACAGGAAAACAGGTCTACAGCACTCCTGACACACAGGTTATAGGACAGTCTAGCCACTGTCAGAAATAGCAGAACAAAGTAACACTAGAGATAATCTGATGGCGAGAGGCAAGCGCAGGAACCCAAGCAACAGAAACCAAGACTACATGGCATCATCGGAGCCCAATTCTCCCACCAAAGCAAACACGGAATATCCAAACACACCAGAAAAGCAAGACCTAGTTTCAAAATCATATTTGATCATGATGCTGGAGGACTTCAAGAAAGACATAAAGAACTCCCTTAGAGAACAAGTAGAAGCCTACAGAGAGGAATCGCAAAAATCCCTGAAAGAAATCCAGGAAAACACAATCAAACAGTTGAAGGAATTAAAAATGGAAATAGAAGCAATCAAGAAAGAACACATGGAAACAACCCTGGACATAGAAAATCAAAAGAAAAGACAAGGAGCTGTAGATACAAGCTTCACCAACAGAATTCAAGAGATGGAAGAGAGAATCTCAGGAGCAGAAGATTCCATAGAAATCATTGACTCAACTGTCAAAGATAATGTAAAGCAGAAAAAGCTACTGGTCCAAAACATACAGGAAATCCAGGACTCAATGTGAAGATCAAACCTAAGGATAATAGGTATAGAAGAGAGTGAAGACTCCCAGCTCAAAGGACCAGTAAATATCTTCAACAAAATCATAGAAGAAAACTTCCCTAACCTAAAAAAAGAGATACCCATAGGCATACAAGAAGCCTACAGAACTCCAAATAGATTGGACCAGAAAAGAAACACCTCCCGTCACATAATTGTCAAAACACCAAACGCACAAAATAAAGAAAGAATATTAAAAGCAGTAAGGGAAAAAGGTCAAGTAACATATAAAGGCAGACCTATCAGAATCACACCAGATTTTCGCCAGAAACTATGAAGGCCAGAAGATCCTGGACAGATGTCATACAGACCCTAAGAGAACACAAATGCCAGCCCAGGTTACTGTATCCTGCAAAACTCTCAATTAACATAGATGGAGAAACCAAGATATTCCATGACAAAACCAAATTTACACAATATCTTTCTACAAGTCCAGCACTACAAAGGATAATAAAGGGTAAAACCCAACATAAGGAGGCAAGCTATACCCTAGAAGCAAGAAACTAATCATCTTGGCAACAAAACAAAGAGAATGAAAGCACACAAACATAACCTCACTTCCAAATATGAATATAACGGGAAGCAATAATCACTATTCCTTACTATCTATCAATATCAATGGCCTCAACTCCCCAATAAAAAGACATAGATTAACAAACTGGATACGAAACGAGGACCCTGCATTCTGCTGCCTACAGGAAACACACCTCAGAGACAAAGACAGACATTACCTCAGAGTGAAAGGCTGGAAAACAATTTTCCAAGCAAATGGTCAGAAGAAGCAAGCTGGAGTAGCCATTCTAATATCAAATAAAATCAATTTTCAACTAAAAGTCATCAAAAAAGATAAGGAAGGACACTTCATATTCATCAAAGGAAAAATCCACCAAGATGAACTCTCAATCCTAAATATCTATGCCCCAAGTAAAAGGGCACCTACATATGTAAAAGAAACCTTACTAAAGCTCAAAACACACATTGCACCTCACACAATAATAGTGGGAGATTTCAACACCCCACTCTCATCAATGGACAGATCATGGAAACAGAAATTAAACAGAGATGTAGACAGACTAAGAGAAGTCATGAGCCAAATGGACTTAACGGATATATATAGAACATTCTATCCTAAAGCAAAAGGATATACCTTCTTCTCAGCTCCTCATGGTACTTTCTCCAAAATTGACCATATAATTGGTCAAAAACGGGCCTCAACAGGTACAGAAAGATAGAAATAATCCCATGCGTGCTATCGGACCACCACGGGCTAAAACTGGTCTTCAATAACAATAAGGGAAGAATGCCCACATATACTTGGAAATTGAACAATGCTCTACTCAATGATAACCTGGTCAAGGAAGAAATAAAGAAAGAAATTAAAAACTTTTTAGAATTTAGTGAAAATGAAGGTACAACATACCCAAACTTATGGGACACAATGAAAGCTGTGCTAAGAGGAAAACTCATAGCGCTGAGTGCCTGCAGAAAGAAACAGGAAAGAGCATATGTCAGCAGCTTGACAGCACACCTAAAAGCTCTAGAACAAAAGGAAGCAAATACACCCAGGAGGAGTAGAAGGCAAGAAATAATCAAACTCAGAGCTGAAATCAACCAAGTAGAAACAAAAAGGACCATAGAAAGAATCAACAGAACCAAAAGTTGGTTCTTTGAGAAAATCAACAAGATAGATAAACCCTTAGCCAGACTAACGAGAGGACACAGAGAGTGCGTCCAAATTAACAAAATCAGAAATGAAAAGGGAGACATAACTACAGATTCAGAGGAAATTCAAAAAATCATCAGATCTTACTATAAAAACCTATATTCAACAAAACTTGAAAATCTTCAGGAAATGGACAATTTCCTAGACAGATACCAGGTATCGAAGTTAAATCAGGAACAGATAAACCAGTTAAACAACCCCATAACTCCTAAGGAAATAGAAGCAGTCATTAAAGGTCTCCCAACCAAAAAGAGCCCAGGTCCAGACGGGTTTAGTGCAGAATTCTATCAAACCTTCATAGAAGACCTTATACCAATATTATCCAAACTATTCCACAAAATTGAAACAGATGGAGCCCTACCGAATTCCTTCTATGAAGCCACAATTACTCTTATACCTAAACCACACAAAGACCCAACAAAGAAAGAGAACTTCAGACCAATTTCCCTTATGAATATCGACGCAAAAATACTCAATAAAATTCTGGCAAACCGAATTCAAGAGCACATCAAAACAATCATCCACCATGATCAAGTAGGCTTCATCCCAGGCATGCAGGGATGGTTTAATATAAGGAAAACCATCAACGTGATCCATCATATAAACAAACTGAAAGAACAGAACCACATGATCATTTCATTAGATGCTGAGAAAGCATTTGACAAAATTCAACACCCCTTCATGATAAAAGTCCTGGAAAGAATAGGTATTCAAGGCCCATACCTAAACATTGTAAAAGCCATATACAGCAAACCAGTTGCTAACATTAAACTAAATGGAGAGAAACTTGAAGCAATCCCACTAAAATCAGGGACTAGACAAGGCTGCCCACTCTCTCCCTACTTATTCAATATAGTTCTTGAAGTTCTAGCCAGAGCAATCAGACAACAAAAGGAGATCAAGGGGATACAGATCGGAAAAGAAGAGGTCAAAATATCACTATTTGCAGACGACATGATAGTATATTTAAGTGATCCCAAAAGTTCCACCAGAGAACTACTAAAGCTGATAAACAACTTCAGCAAAGTGGCTGGGTATAAAATTAACTCAAATAAATCAGTTGCCTTCCTCTATACAAAAGAGAAACAAGCCGAGAAAGAAATTAGGGAAACGACACCCTTTATAATAGACCCAAATAATATAAAGTACCTCGGTGTGACTTTAACCAAGCAAGTAAAAGATCTGTACAATAAGAACTTCAAGACAGTGAGGAAAGAAATTGAAGAAGACCTCAGAAGATGGAAAGATCTCCCATGCTCATGGATTGGCAGGATTAATATAGTAAAAATGGCCATTTTACCAAAAGCAATCTACAGATTCAATGCAATCCCCATCAAAATACCAATCCAATTCTTCAAAGAGTTAGACAGAACAATTTGCAAATTCATCTGGAATAACAAAAAACCCAGGATAGCTAAAGCTATCCTCAACAATAAGAGGACTTCAGGGGGAATCACTATCCCTGAACTCAAGCAGTATTACAGAGCAATAGTGATAAAAACTGCATGGTATTGGTACAGAGACAGACAGATAGACCAATGGAATAGAATTGAAGACCCAGAAATGAACCCACACACCTATGGTCACTTGATTTTTGACAAAGGAGCCAAAACCATCCAATGGAAAAAAGATAGCATTTTCAGCAAATGGTGCTGGTTCAACTGGAGGGCAACATGTAGAAGAATGCAGATCGATCCATGCTTATCACCCTGTACAAAGCTTAAGTCCAAGTGGATCAAGGACCTCCACATCAAACCAGACACACTCAAACTAATAGAAGAAAAACTAGGGAAGCTTCTGGAACACATGGGCACTGGAAAAAATTTCCTGAACAAAACACCAATGGCTTATGCTCTAAGATCAAGAATCGACAAATGGGATCTCATAAAACTGCAAAGCTTCTGTAAGGCAAAGGACACTGTGGTTAGGACAAAACGGCAACCAACAGATTGGGAAAAGATCTTTACCAATCCTACAACAGATAGAGGCCTTATATCCAAAATATACAAAGAACTCAAGAAGTTAGACCGCAGGCAAACAAATAACCCTATTAAAAAATGGGGTTCAGAGCTAAACAAAGAATTCACAGCTGAGGAATGCCGAATGGCTGAGAAACACCTAAAGAAATGTTCAACATCTTTAGTCATAAGGGAAATGCAAATCAAAACAACCCTGAGATTTCACCTCACACCAGTGCGATTGGCTAAGATCAAAAACTCAGGTGACAGCAGATGCTGGCGAGGATGTGGAGAAAGAGGAACACTCCTCCATTGTTGGTGGGATTGCAGACTGGTACAACCATTCTGGAAATCAGTCTGGAGGTTCCTCAGAAAATTGGACATTGAACTGCCTGAGGATCCAGCTATACCTCTCTTGGGCATATACCCAAAAGATGCCTCAACATATAAAAGAGACACGTGCTCCACTATG
Organism: Rattus norvegicus; assembly: GCF_021556685.1. Lineage (NCBI taxonomy): Eukaryota > Metazoa > Chordata > Mammalia > Rodentia > Muridae > Rattus > Rattus norvegicus. The sequence continues at coordinate 8,755,531 of NC_141541.1, read as the reverse complement.
TTCATCGCAGCCTTATTTATAATAGCCAGAAACTGGAAAGAACCCAGATGCCCTTCAACAGAGGAATGGATACAGAAAATGTGGTACATCTACACAATGGAATATTACTCAGCTATCAAAAACAACGAGTTTATGAAATTCGTAGGCAAATGGTTGGAACTGGAAAATATCATCCTGAGTGAGCTAACCCACTCACATAAAGACATACATGGTATGCACTCATTGATAAGTGGCTATTAGCCCAAATGCTTGAATTACCCTAGATCCCTAGAACAAAGGAAACTCAAGACGGATGATCAAAATGTGAATGCTTCACTCCTTCTTTAAATGAGGAAAAAGAATTCCCTTGGCAGGGAAGGGAGAGGCAAAGATTAAAACAGAGACTGAAGGAACACCCATTCAGAGCCTGCCCCACAGGTGGCCCATACATATACAGCCACCCAATTAGACAAGATGGATGAAGCAAAGAAGTGCAGACCGACAGGAGCCGGATGTAGATCGCTCCTGAGAGACACAGCCAGAATACAGCAAATACAGAGGCGAATGCCAGCAGCAAACCACTGAAAAAAAAAAATTACACAGTGAGAGTATATATAAAGTTATAATATTTTGCTATCTACTGATAGGTAAACATTTTTGTGATTCCCCAGAAGAAAAGCAATGAACTTAGAACTATTAATCATTACTTATTCTTTTTAATAATTATGAAAAAATTACATGTATAAATATGTGCATGTATGTGCTCATGTTGATGTTCATGTGCCATAAAAAACGCAAAAGCATAAAAATAAAATACACAATGTTGACAAGTTTGAGTATGGAGATATTATCCAGAAAGGATGTTGAATGAAATTTATTTTTACTTATGTTTTTGATATTTGAACATCTTAATGCTTGAATTTATTTTAAATTTTATTGTACAATAAATAGTTTTGAAACAATATAAAATCCTTAATGATTAATCAGAACTTATACCTTCAACATTATGAGTTTCACCCAGGTTAATCATTTCTAGACTAATTATTTGGAGAGTCTAAGGTCACCATTTTCTGCAAAGTATTTGGCTGAAGTATTCTTCAGGGTTGGTTATTTGAGCTTTAAGAAAACGAAATCGCAATTTCCAAACAGAGTGCCTGGAAAAAGTTAAATGTACTATTTTAAACACATAAATCTGTATCTTCTAATCCTTTTCAATAAAAAAGTATTCACCCAGTCCAAGCATCTCCTAATTTCTTGCTAGCATCAGGGAAGACTTTCCTGCTGACAAATACTTTCCGCTGTTGGAAAAGAACTAGGTAATTGGCTTTGCTTCTTTCATTTGTGAGCTATGCTACAGCTTCATTGTTGACATTTATATCTTATTTTGAGAACCAAAATTCTAAAATGGCACTGGCTAAAGAAAAAGTGAATCCTAAATATAATTTGTGACCATTGATGAATTCTTTCACAGCTCATCCAACAACCCATTAAATTTTATGAAGTAGATTAGGAATAGATGACAAACTGTTATGCGTCTATGTATCTGTGTTCATCTATATGTCTATCTGTCCATTTTTCTGTTGGTTTCTTTGTATGTCTGTTTGTCTGTTTGTTTGTAGACTGGTAAGATGTTTTAGCAGGTAAAATAATTTTCTTTTAAACCTAGTGACCTGATTTAGTTTCTGGGATCCACATTGTAGAAGGAGTGTACAGATTCCTTTAAAGTATTCTTTAAACCCCACCTTATTGCTGTGGCATGTTCTTTCTAATACACACACACACACACACACACACACACAAACACACACACACACGCACACAAGCACACAGAGAGAGAGATAGAGGCACATACACATGCATGCAAATGAAGACACACACACTAAAGTTTTAAATGTTTGAAACATTTAACATTTATATTTAATGTTAAAGATTTTTTGTATATGTGTATATGATTGGAAATGTGTATGCATGAGTTTAGATGCATACAGACACTTGAAGATAACATAAGATCCCCAGGAGTGGGAGGTTCAGGTTTCTGTACAATCCTAAGCAACTTAACAGCTCTTATCTTTGGTGCACTTATTTTTAAATTCAGATCAAATGTAATTTTAAAGCTGTTATAGAAAATAAAGCACGATGATACCTAGTTAATAATAATCACAAAGATAATAACATGCAATTATCCAAATATATGTGTGCATATAGATATATACACACATATACATTTGGTATGATCACTTAGTTAAAACTTTTCCGTAAGTTACGAATTTATAGTAGGACTTCTACTAGATTCTTTTCTGATTGTCAAAACCACAATGAGAACTATGTCCGTCTCCCATGTGTCACCAGTTAATTGCTTCTAGATAGTATCCAGACTTACTACTACTCAGGGCAAAGTCCAAGAGGTTGTAAAACAATTAACCAAAGGTCATAAATAGAAAACTAATGATTTATTATAGGTGCTAGAACAGAAGATAAAATATTTACTTGAGGGGTTGGGGATTTAGCTCAGTGGTAGAGCGCTTGCCTAGGAAGCACAAGGCCCTGGCTTCGGTCCCCAGCTCCGAAAAAAAGAACCAAAAAAAAAGAAAAAAAATTTACTTGGCTTATCTCTACAAGACTTCACTAATAACTTGTAGTTTTTAAGTTTCAACAAGACTGTAGAGCTGTGAAAAGTGATGAATGTTTAGACAGATAGTTTTACTCCTAAATGATATGCATGTAAACATTCTCTATTGCTAACTTCTGCTTCAATTAATGATTTGATTTAATGTGTGTACTTGTGATGAACTTTTTAACACGTTATCATGTATTCTGAAAGATGTATAAGTACTGAGGACAAAGAGAAAAAATAATTTTTCCTTTGCCCCATTTATAATCTTTCTGTTTTCATCCATTTTCTTAGAGAGTTATTATAAGAAACATTTTACAACTTAGTAATAAATGCTATAATCACTTTTCAGAGTGCTCCTTTTTTTCCCTGTGACTTCCAACTAGCAAACTGAAAGTTAGAGTTGCACAATTCCGGCTGAGACTGAAAAAAGGCCACATTATGTAATCCTCCCTGTTTGGCTACAGGTGTCAATCTCCTAAACTAGCAGCTTTTTACCTTCAAAAATGACAAGAACGTTTTTAGGAATTTTTAGAAGTTATCATCAGCATTTCAGTATAGTTAGAGAGAGCTAGAATGTCTCGAGACCCAGAATTTAAAGCCACACCTTTGTGCCTCCTTTGTATGCTCTTCAGGATGGAGGCTCATGGCAGAAAATACGCTCAATTTTACATCATGAGAAAATGGAAGATAAAACTCAAAATAATAATAGCATCTACTTAGAACATACAAATAAAAATCTTGAGCACACTAACGTTGAGTACACTAATTGCAACATTGTATAGGAGAATTTTAAAATGACACAGTGATTTTGGAAAATAATGGCTTTTATTTTTATTTCTATCCCTTAATCTTTGTTACAGTCTAGACGTTATCCACCTACCAGTCCACCGTTCAACTGTTCCACATCCCATACTTCCAACCCTAACCACACATTGCCATCCCCAAGCGGATGTCTCCACCCCGTACCCTCCACACCAGACACACCACTCCCTGGGGTCCCACCTCTCTGGAGAGTAGGTACATCTTCTGCTACATATGTGTTGGGGGCTTCATTTCAGGTAATATATGCTAACTGATTGGTGGCTCAGTGTCTGAGAGATCCTTAGGGTCCAGTTTAGTTGAGACTGATGGTCTTCTCATGTGGTTGCCCTCCTCCTCAGATTCTTTCAGCTTTTCCCTGACTCAATCACAGGAGTCAGCAGCTGCTAATCATTGGTTGGGTATAAAATCTGTAGCTGACTCTTTCAGCTGCTTCTTAGCATCTGAAAAGCATCAATGATAGGTCCCTGTGTAAGCACACCATAGCCTCAGTAACAGTGTCAGGCCTTGGGGCCTCACACTGAGCTCAAACTCAATTTGGACCTGCCACTGGACTTCCTTTTCCTCAGAATTTTCTCCATTTCCATTCCTGCAGTTCTTTCAGACAGGAAAAATTATGGGTCAGAATTTTAACTGTGGGATAGCAACCCCATCCCATGCCAACATCAGATCATGTTCCCCTCTCCCACCTCTGTCCCCTTTCCCTTCCCAGTCCCTCCTCCCCCCACCCCTGTTTGTGATTGCTTTCATGATCTGAAAGGGACTAAGGGACTGAGGCATCCTAACTTGGGTCCTTCAGCTTGTTGACCATTTTGAGTTCTGAGGACTGTATCTTGGGTATTTCATTTTGTACTTTTTTTTGACCAATATTCACATATTAGGGAGTACATACCATGCATGTTCTTTTGGGTCTAAGTTTCCTCACTCAAAATGATATTTCCTAGTTCCATCCATTTGCCTGCAAAACTCAGGATGTCTGTTCTTTATGACTCAGTAGTTTTTCGTTCTGTAAATGAACCACATTTCTGTCCATTGTGCTGTGGGACATTTAGTTCATTTCCAGCTTCTAGCTATCACAAATAAACCTGCTATGAATATAGTGGAACATGTGCCCCTGAGACATGGTAGGGCATCTTTTGGCTATATGCCTAAGAGTAGTATAGCTGGGATCTACATCTAATTTTCTGAGGAATATCCAGACTGATTTCCAGAGTGGTTTTGCCAGTTTGCAATCCCACCAGCAATGGGGAGTGTTCCTCTTTTTCCACATTCTTGACAACCTGTAGTTTTGATCTTAGTCATTCTGATTGGTGTAAGGTGGAATCTCAGGGTCATTTTGATTTTCATTTCCCTGATCACTAAGGACTTTGAACATTTCTTTAAATGCTTCTCAGCCATTTAAGATTCCTCTGTTGTGAATTCTTCATTTGGTTATTTACCCAATTTTTGGATTGGGTAGTTTGGTTTCTTAGTAGTTAGCTTCTTGAATACTTTATATATTCTGAATATATAAAGTATTCAGGTTAGTGGAGATTTTTCCCAATTTATAGGTTGCTTACTGGATGTGCCTTTGACTTACAGAAGCTTTCCAGTGCAGTAGGAGTTCTGTTTAGGAAATTTCCCCCTATGCCAATGATTTCAAGGCTCTTTCCCACTTTCTCTTTTATTAGGTTCAGTGCATCTGGATTTATGTTGAGAGCTTTGATCCATATGGATGTGAGCTTTGTGCAAGGTGACAAATATGGGTCTATTTTCATTTTTCTACATACAGAAGGCCAATTGGACCAGCACCATTCATTGAAGATACATTCTTTTTTCCATTGCATATCAAAGATCAATTTTCCAAAAGTATATGGTTTTATTTCCAGGTCTTCAATTCTATTTGCCTGAACAACATGCTTGTCTCTGTACAACTATTATGTAGTTTTTATCACTATTGCTCTGTAGTATAGCTTGAGGTCAGGGATGGTGATCCCCCAGATGTTCTTTTATTGTTAAAAATTGTTTTCAGTATTTTGGGTTTTTTACTTTTCCAGATGAATTTGAGAAGTGTCTTTTCATGTGTTTGAAGAATTTTGTTGCGATTTTCATGGGGATTGCATTGAATACGTTGAGGGATTTTGGTAGGATGGCCACTTTTCCTATGTTAATTCTCCTAATATATGAGCAAAGGAGATCTTTCCATATCCTAAGGTCTTCGATTTTTTTTGTGAGTCTTGTTCTTGTCAAACAGATCTTTCACTAGTTTGGTTAGAGTAATTTCAAGCTATTTCATATTATTTGTGACTGTTGTGAAGGTTGTTATTACCCCACTTTCTTTCTCAGCCTGTTTTTCCTTTAAGTAGAAGAAGGTTACTGATCTGTTTGAGTAACTTATATATCCAGCCACTTTGCTGAAGTTGTTTATCAGCTGTAGAAGTTTCCATGGTAAAATATTTGGGGTTGCTTATATATACTATTTTGTCATATGCAAATAGTGATACCTCGATTTCTCCTTTCCCAATTTATATTGCCTTGATCTCCTTTTGTTGTCTTATAGCTCTAGCTAGAGCTTCTAGTATTATATTGAATAGATATGGGGAGAATATGCATCTTTGTCTTTTCCCTAATTTTAGTGGGATTGCTTTAGGCACCTCTCCACTTAATTTTGGCTATTGGTTTGCTGTAAATTGCTTTTATTATGTTTAGTTATGGGCCTTGAATTTTTGATCCCTATAATACTTTTAACATTAAGGGGTTTTGTATTTTTGTCAAATACTTTTTCAGTATCTAAGAAGATGACCATGTGATTTTTTTCTTTGCTTTTTTGTTTGTTTGTTTGCTTTCTTTTTTTAACATACTGGAATACATTAATGGATTTTCATATATTGAACCGACCTAGCATCCCTCGGATGATGCTTAGTTGATTATGCTGGATGATGGTTTTGATGTGTCCTTGGACTCAGTTTCTGGGAATTTTATTTAGTATTTATGCATTGATATTCATAAGGAAAATTGGTCTGAAGTTTTCTTTTTATGTTGGGCCCTTGGGTGGTTTAGGTTTCATAGTAATTGTGACTTCATAGAATGAATTAGGTAGGGTTCCCCTCTGTTTCTATTTTGTGGAATATTTTGAGGAATGTTGGTATCAAGTCTTCTTTGAAGGTCTGCAAGAATTATGCACTAAATCTATCTGGCCCTGGCCTTTTTTTGGTTGGGAGATTTTTGAATGTCTTCTATTTCCTTAGATGATATAGGCCTGCTTAGATAGTTTATCTGCTCTTGATTTAATTTTGGTACATTATATCTGTCTAGAAAATCATCTATTCCATCACCCAAGTTTTCCAGTTTGGTTGAATATAGGCGTTTGTAGTAGTATGTGATGATTTTTTTAATTTCCTCAGCTTCTGTTGTTGTATCTCCCTTTTCATTTCTGATTTTGTTAATTTGAATACTGTCTCTGGTCTCTTTACTTAGTTTGACTAGGGGTTTATCTATCTTGTTGATTCTCTCAAAGAACCAGCTTTTGGTTTTGTTGATTCGTTATATAGCTCTCTTTGTTTCTGTTTGGTTGATTCCTGCTCTGAGTTCGACTATTTCCTGCTTTCTACTCCTCTTGGGTGTGTTTACTTCTTTTTGTTCTAGAGCTCTTCACTGTGTTGTTAAGTTGCTAACTAGGATCTCTTCAATTTCTTTACCAGGCTACTTAGTGCTATCAATTTTCCTGTTAGCACTTCTTTCATTGTGTCCCATAAATATAGATATGTTGTGTCTTTATTTTCATTGAATTCTAGGAACTCTTTAATTTCTTTCTTTATTACTTCTTAGATCAAACAGTGACTTTTAGATAGATAATTGTAACAAATATACATGAGCCAATCCTCCTGCTCTGCATATGCCGAAGGATATTTAAGGACAATTACCTCAGCAACAATTTGCCTGTGAACTGTATTTTAAAAACCTGAATAAAGAATTAATTCACTCTCTTTCAGCTACTGAATGGATAATTTAGGGGTGATATAAAACAATGTCAAGATATTGATTAGGTCTGTTGGTTAGGTCTTTTCTGAAGCATCCCTTTTCTTGTTAGTGCTGTCTTCTTGTGACCTTCACTAACATATCTTTATGTATGGCTTCCTGTTAACTCAAAATGTTCCCAAACCTGTTCTGTAAATAAGAATATGAGTCCAGTAAGACAATATTGTAATCAGACAATATTGGCTGCATTTTAATGTAATCATCCCTTTAGAACATGATCTCTAAAGTTAGACATACTCTGAATACACATTCTTAGGAGTTAAAGTTACGAATTTGGGGGCAGCTTGGTATGGTATGGGGGCTTGAATTTTGTGGGATATGAATTGTAGATCAAGTTTTATTTCTGACAGAGCATATCAAATTTTGGTAATGAGAAGGCATTAGGAGTGGAACTGAAGATTGGTCCAACTTTAGAGCCCTTATGTGACAGTTTTTCTTCCCTCAAATATTTGTTAATATCCTATAACTCATATCTCATCAAATTGTCATCAGGGGTTCTATGTTGTTATATTTTATATCTCGCAAACAGGACTAAAAATATTTAAAATTTAAATTCAGCAATCCTTTGAAATACCAGGTGTTAAAACACAGATGCTTACCATTGGAAGACAAAAGCTGACCAGATATTTTGGTCTCTTGCTAGGCAACTAAAATGAGTAAGTATCTACAGATGATGTTAACACACCTGAAAATAAAAGAAAACTGGAGGCAGGATGGTGAAATAATTGGCCAACTACATTTGTATTTATTATTGAATCTTTCATCCTTAAAAAGTATATAGAAAATAAAAGTAGCATTTTATATTTATTTAAGAATAAGGAAATAGGCTCCCAGACCCGGTGAGAGAGAGACCCAACCACCTGGTCAGGTGGGCACTCCTGAGGCTGCAGAGCAGAAGAGACCACCAACTCTGCTCACCCCTGCCCACATCCCTGGCCCAAGAGGAAACTGTATAAGGCCTCTGGGCTCCCGTGGGGAAGGGCCCAGGAGCGGCAGGACCCCTGTGCCTGAGACACCGCCGGAACCTGAAAGAAACAGACCGGATAAACAGTTCTCTGCACCCAAATCCCGTGGGAGGAAGAGCTAAACCTTCAGAGAGGCAGACAAGCCTGGGAAACCAGAAGTGACTGCTCCCTGCACACACATCTCGGACGCCAGAGGAAAAAGCCAAAGACCATCTGGAACCCTGGTGCACTGAAGTTCCCGGAAGGGGCGGCACAGGTCTTCCTGGTTGCTGCCGCTGCAGAGAGCCCGTGGGCAGCACCCCACGAGCGAACCTGAGCCTCGGGACCACAGGTAAGACCAAATTTTCTACTGCAAGAAAGCTGCCTGGTGAACTCAAGACACAGGCCCACAGGAACAGCTGAAGACCTGTAGAGAGGAAAAACTACACGCCAGAAAGCAGAACACTCTGTCCCCATAACTGACTGAAAGAGAGGAAAACAGGTCTACAGCACTCCTGTCACACAGGCTTATAGGACAGTCTAGCCACTGTCAGAAATAGCAGAACAAAGTAACACTAGAGATAATCTGATGGCGAGAGGCAAGCGCAGGAACCCAAGCAACAGAAACCAAGACTACATGCCATCATCGGAGCCCAATTCTCCCACCAAAACAAACATGGAATATCCAAACACACCAGAAAAGCAAGATCTAGTTACAAAATCATATTTGATCATGATGCTGGAGGACTTCAAGAAAGACATGAACACACTTAGGGAAGCACAGGAAAACATTAATAAACAAGTAAAAGCCTACAGAGAGGAATCGCAAAAATCCCTGAAAGAATTCCAGGAAAACACAATCAAACAGTTGAAGGAATTAAAAATGGAAATAGAAGCAATCAAGAAAGAACACATGGAAACAACCCTGGATATAGAAAACCAAAAGAAGAGACAAGGAGCTGTAGATACAAGCCTCACCAACAGAATTCAAGAGATGGAAGAGAGAATCTCAGGAGCAGAAGATTCCATAGAAATCATTGACTCAACTGTCAAAGATAATGTAAAGCGGAAAAAGCTACTGGTCCAAAACATACAGGAAATCCAGGACTCAATGAGAAGATCAAACCTAAGGATAATAGGTATAGAAGAGAGTGAAGACTCCCAGCTCAAAGGACCAGTAAATATCTTCAACAAAATCATAGAAGAAAACTTCCCTAACCTAAAAAAAGAGATACCCATAGACATACAAGAAGCCTACAGAACTCCAAATAGATTGGACCAGAAAAGAAACACCTCCCGTCACATAATTGTCAAAACACCAAACGCACAAAATAAAGAAAGAATATTAAAAGCAGTAAGGGAAAAAGGTCAAGTAACATATAAAGGGAGACCTATCAGAATCACACCAGACTTCTCGCCAGAAACTATGAAGGCCAGAAGATCCTGGACTGATGTCATACAGACCCTAAGAGAACACAAATGCCAGCCCAGGTTACTGTATCCAGCAAAACTCTCAATTAACATTGATGGAGAAACCAAGATATTCCATGACAAAACCAAATTTACACAATATCTTTCTACAAATCCAGCACTACAAAGGATAATAAATGGTAAAGCCCAACATAAGGAGGCAAGCTATACCCTAGAAGAAGCAAGAAACTAATCGTCTTGGCAACAAAACAAAGAGAATGAAAGCACACAAACATAACCTCACATCCAAATATGAATATAAAGGGAAGCAATAATCACTATTCCTTAATATCTCTCAATATCAATGGCCTCAACTCCCCCAAAAAAAGACATAGATTAACAAACTGGATACGCAATGAGGACCCTTCATTCTGCTGCCTACAGGAAACACACCTCAGAGAAAAAGACAGACACTACCTCAGAGTGAAAGGCTGGAAAACAACTTTCCAAGCAAATGGTCAGAAGAAGCAAGCTGGAGTAGCCATTCTAATATCAAATAAAATCAATTTCCAACTAAAAGACATCAAAAAAGATAAGGAAGGACACTTCATATTCATCAAAGGAAAAATGCACCAAGATTAACTCTCAATCCTAAATATCTATTCCCCAAATACAAGGGCACCTACATACGTAAAAGAAACCTTACTAAAGCTCAAAACACACATTGCACCTCACACAATAATAGTGGGAGACTTCAACACCCCACTCTCATCAATGGACAGATCATGGAAACAGAAATTAAACAGTGATGTCGACAGACTAAGAGAAGTCATGAGCCAAATGGACTTAACGGATATTTATAGAACATTCTATCCTAAAGCAAAAGGATATACCTTCTTCTCAGCTCCTCATGGTACTTTCTCCAAAATTGAGCAAATAATTGGTCAAAAAACGGGCCTCAACAGGTACAGAAAGATAGAGATAATCCCATGCATGCTATCGGACCACCACGGCCTAAAACTGGTCTTCAATAACAATAAGGGAAGAATGCCCACATATACGTGGAAATTGAACAATGCTCTACTCAATGATAACCTGGTCAAGGAAGAAATAAAGAAAGAAATTAAAAACTTTTTAGAATTTAATGAAAATGAAGATACAACATACCCAAACTTATGGGACACAATGAAAGCTGTGCTAAGAGGAAAACTCATAGCGCTGAGTGCCTGCAGAAAGAAACAGGAAAGAGCATATGTCAGCAGCTTGACAGCACACCTAAAAGCTCTAGAACAAAAAGAAGCAAATACACCCAGGAGGAGTAGAAGGCAGGAAATAATCAAACTCAGAGCTGAAATCAACCAAGTAGAAACAAAAAGGACCATAGAAAGAATCAACAGAACCAAAAGTTGGTTCTTTGAGAAAATCAACAAGATAGATAAACCCTTAGCCAGACTAACGAGAGGACACAGAGAGTGCGTCCAAATTAACAAAATTAGAAATGAAAAGGGAGACATAACTACAGATTCAGAGGAAATTCAAAAAATCATCAGATCTTACTATAAAAACCTATATTCAACAAAATTTGAAAATCTTCAGGAAATGGGCAATTTCCTAGACAGATACCAGGTATCGAAGTTAAATCAGGAACAGATAAACCAGTTAAACAACCCCATAACTCCTAAGGAAATAGAAGCAGTCATTAAAGGTCTTCCAACCAAAAAGAGGCCAGGTCCAGACGGGTTTAGTGCAGAATTCTATCAAACCTTCATAGAAGACCTCATACCAATATTATCCAAACTATTCCACAAAATTGAAACAGATGGAGCACTACCGAATTCCTTCTACAAAGCCACAATTACTCTTATACCTAAACTACACAAAGACACAACAAAGAAAGAGAACTTCAGACCAATTTCCCTTATGAATATCGACGCAAAAATGCTCAATAAAATTCTGGCAAACCGAATTCAAGAGCACATCAAAACAATCATCCACCATTATCAAGTAGGCTTCATCCCAGGCATGCAGGGATGGTTTAATATACGGAAAACCATCAACGTGATCCATCATATAAACAAACTGAAAGAACAAAACCACATGATCATTTCATTAGATGCTGAGAAAGCATTTGACAAAATTCAACACCCCTTCATGATAAAAGTCCTGGAAAGAATAGGAATTCAAGGCCCATACCTAAACATAGTAAAAGCCATATACAGCAAACCAGTTGCTAACATTAAACTAAATGGAGAGAAACTCGAAGCAATCCCACTAAAATCAGGGACTAGACAACGCTGCCCACTCTCTCCCTACTTATTCAATATAGTTCTTGAAGTTCTAGCCAGAGCAATCAGACAACAAAAGGAGATCAAGGGGATACAGATCGGAAAAGAAGAAGTCAAAATATCACTATTTGCAGATGACATGATAGTATATTTAAGTGATCCCAAAAGTTCCACCAGAGAACTTCTAAAGCTGATAGACAACTTCAGCAAAGTGGCTGGGTATAAAATTAACTCAAATAAATCAGTTGCCTTCCTCTATACAAAAGAGAAACAAGCCGAGAAAGAAATTAGGGAAACGACACCCTTCATAATAGACCCAAATAATATAAAGTACCTCGGTGTGACTTTAACCAAGCAAGTAAAAGATCTGTACAATAAGAACTTCAAGACACTGAGGAAAGAAATTGAAGAAGACCTCAGAAGATGGAAAGATATCCCATGCTCATGGATTGGCAGGATTAATATAGTAAAAATGGCCATTTTACCAAAAGCAATCTACAGATTCAATGCAATCCCCATCAAAATACCAATCCAATTCTTCAAAGAGTTAGAGAGAACAATTTGCAAATTCATCTGGAATAACAAAAAACCCAGGATAGCTAAAGCTATCCTCAACAATAAAAGGACTTCAGGGGGAATCACTATCCCTGAACTCAAGCAGTATTACAGAGCAATAGTGATAAAAACTGCATGGTATTGGTACAGAGACAGACAGATAGACCAATGGAATAGAATTGAAGACCCAGAAATGAACCCACACACCTATGGTCACTTGATTTTTGACAAAGGAGCCAAAACCATCCAATGGAAAAAAGATAGCATTTTCAGCAAATGGTGCTGGTTCAACTGGAGGGCAACATGTAGAAGAATGCAGATCGATCCATGCTTATCACCCTGTACAAAGCTTAAGTCCAAGTGGATCAAGGACCTCCACATCAAACCAGACACACTCAAACTAATAGAAGAAAAACTAAGGAAGCATCTGGAACACATGGGCACTGGAAAAAATTTCCTGAACAAAACACCAATGGCTTATGCTCTAAGATCAAGAATCGACAAATGGGATCTCATAAAACTGCAAAGCTTCTGTAAGGCAAAGGACACTGTGGTTAGGACAAAACGGCAACCAACAGATTGGGAAAAGATCTTTACCAATCCTACAACAGATAGAGGCCTTATATCCAAAATATACAAAGAACTCAAGAAGTTAGACCGCAGGGAAACAAATAACTCTATTAAAAAATGGGGTTCAGAGCTAAACAAAGAATTCACAGCTGAGGAATGCCGAATGGCTGAGAAACACCTAAAGAAATGTTCAACATCTTTAGTCATAAGGGAAATGCAAATCAAAACAACCCTGAGATTTCACCTCACACCAGTGAGAATGGCTAAGATCAAAAACTCAGGTGACAGCAGATGCTGGCGAGGATGTGGAGAAAGAGGAACACTCCTCCATTGTTGGTGGGATTGCAGACTGGTAAAACCACTCTGGAAATCAGTCTGGAGGTTCCTCAGAAAATTGGACATTGAACTGCCTGAGGATCCAGCTATACCTCTCTTGGGCATATACCCAAAAGATGCCTCAACATATAAAAGAGACACGTGCTCCACTATGTTCATCGCAGCCTTATTTATAATAGCCAGAAAATGGAAAGAACCGAGATGCCCTTCAACAGAGGAATGGATACAGAAAATGTGGTACATCTACACAATGGAATATTACTCAGCTATCAAAAACAACGAGTCTATGAAATTCGTAGGCAAATGGTTGGAACTGGAAAATATCATCCTGAGTGAGCTAACCCAATCACAGAAAGACATACATGGTATGCACTCATTGATAAGTGGCTATTAGCCCAAATGCTTGAATTACCCTAGATCCCTAGAACAAACGAAACTCAAGACGGATGATCAAAATGTGAATGCTTCACTCCTTCTTTAAATGAGGAAAAAGAATACCCTTGGCTGGGAAGGGAGAGGCAAAGATTAAAACAGAGACTGAAGGAACACCCATTCAGAGCCTGCCCCACAGGTGGCCCATACATATACAGCCACCCAATTGGACAAGATGGATGAAGCAAAGAAGTGCAGACCGACAGGAGCCGGATGTAGATCGCTCCTGAGAGACACAGCCAGAATACAGCAAATACAGAGGCGAATGCCAGCAGCAAACCACTGAGCTGAGAATAGGTCCCCCGTTGAAGGAATCAGAGAAAGAACTGGAAGAGCTTGAAGGGGCTCGAGACCCCAAAAGTACAACAATGTCAAGCAACCAGAGCTTCCAGAGACTAAGCCACTACCTAAAGACTATATATGGACTGACCCTGGACTCTGACCCCATAGGTAGCAATGAATATCCTAGTAAGAGCACCAGTGGAAGGGGAAGCCCTGGGTCCTGCTAAGACTGAACCCCCAGTGAACTAGACTATGGGGGGAGGGCGGCAATGGGGGGAGGGTTGGGAGGGGAACACCCATATGGAAGGGGAGGGGGGAGGGGGATTTTGCCCGGAAACCGGGAAAGGGAATAACACTTGAAATGTATATAAGAAATACTCAAGTTAATAAAAAAAAAAAAGAATAAGGAAATAACAATTAGTCTTCTTATAAAGAAGTCTAATCTAGAAAATGAATGATATAGTTCCTGTCAGAAAATGGGGAAGGAATTATGTAGAATTTTCTTATAAAAACAGAGGAAAGTGTGCTGAACCTTCAGTTTTATTCCTGCATTATAAGCACTGTGAAGTGCAAGAAGAGATAAGCAAAGAAAATATCGTTGTTGGCTACAAAACAGATGAGGATATGTTAAGAGAGCTGAAATACAAAGGTCTAAATACATAGTTTTGGGTGAGAGCAACTCTATCCTTTTATAGTGTAATCAGGAACCCAGGGATAAAACAAAATAACAAAGCACCAACAGGAAAGAACATCTTCTCTTCACTATAAATTCTCGACTTGACAACTCTGAAAGTGCCAAATAAAGTGATTGTTCTTCCCTTATATTGTCCCTGTTAAGTATATTTCTCACAATGGTGAGAAAGCTAATACTTCCAGGAAATTGGTACC
The DNA here is from genome assembly GCF_021556685.1 of Rattus norvegicus. Classification (NCBI taxonomy): domain Eukaryota; kingdom Metazoa; phylum Chordata; class Mammalia; order Rodentia; family Muridae; genus Rattus; species Rattus norvegicus. The sequence continues at coordinate 8,740,400 of NC_141541.1, read as the reverse complement.
AGTCAAGTTGGATGCCTGCTGTGACTAATTGTCCATGTCATTCAGAAACTTTTGAAACAAGAAAGAAAAGAATTTGTAAGTTCTTGGAGCAGTGGATAGGGAACTAGTAGAGTTCTCTGACTAGAAGCTGCAGGATAATTCTGATGGACACTTAGAAGTCAAGAACAGGAATTAACCAACAAATACTTTGTGGCTTATGAAGTTTTTGATGAGAAAGAAGATTTTATTTTAAATAGGACAAGAGCTAGTTTGCATTACATTTTCAATAAGAGTTTAATTATGTGTGTTCTAGATCCTGAAACTTTGAGAAACACCCTAAAAATAGTGGGCTGAATCATTTGACGTTGGGGACCCGACGTCCGAACTAAGCAAAGCTAGAGCCCTGCCCTGAGCAGATTCCTGAGAATGACTTGAACTTTTCAAAGAACTTGTCCCCAGAAGACTGTTGCCTCATTGTGTAAGGAGAATATCTTGCAGTTTAATGATTTACCTTATGTCCTTGGGCACTTCCCAGTACTCCACCGCCCTAAGCTTCAGTTCCTGCTTCAATTCCTGCTTCAGATCTTTAAATGCTGTATATTCCTCTCAATAAATGAGACCTTGACAACAGAACCTCTCCTTCTTTTCTCCCCTCCCCTTGACCCTCAGGTAGCGCCTCTTCAGGACCCTGCATAACTGGACCTGCTGGACGGTTCAAGTGGTGCCTGAACAGGGACGTGAAGCACGGCCAACTACCGGACGACAGAGACAGGACATCTGCGGAAAAACTGAGGACTCTTCAGGCCGCATCTCTCGTGTGTCGCTGGAGAGGGAGGTAAGAGAGGGCCCCCAAATAAATGTCGTCCCATTGTCATGGGGAAGGTATTGTCTAAGGAAGCTTGTTTCATAGGAGAGATCAAGCTTTCACTCAGGGAGAGAGGAATAAGAGTTATGAAAAAGGATCTCTTTAAATTATTTTGTCTTTGTGTCAGAAACTTGTCCTTGGTTTATTATTGAAGGACCAGAAAGTAGCTCCTATAGTTGGGATAAGGTAGGAAAGTGTTGAAATGACTTATTGTAAGAAGAAGGATCCAAGGCGGTTCCCATTCAGGAAATAGTGTCTGCGTCTTTGTGCCTCTGTGTTTTGTGCCAACTAAACTCTGAATCTGTATTTGCTACTCTGGGTCTGTATTTGATCGAGAGTTCTGGAGTTCTGGAGTTCTGGTTTTGCAGTTGCTCCCACCTCGGGATGAGAGGGAGGCTCATGTCTCAGGAGAGACGCAAATTTGAGCGGTAGATGTGCCAGGGGCTCACCGATTACGCTGCCCTAGGAGAGGTGAGAAGGGACTCCAGGGATGCCTGGGAGATTCCCGTCTGGGTGCCAGTGAGGATTCAGTGATTCTCTTGGATTGGAGAAAAGACCCGCTTTTCTGGCTGTCTGTTTTTCCAGAGTGGTCTTTGTCTGTGTGTCTTAGGTCTTTGTTTTTTGTTACTTGTGACTTTGACAATGGGAAGATTCTGGTTAGGAAGGAGGAATGCTGTGGAATCCGCTCCTCTTAATCTGTCTTTGGTGAGGTCATGGAAGCTCCCATCTGAATCAGTTCAGTTTTTGTGACAATCTTGCGGTGGTCACTTGTTTTTTGTTTTTGTGCTTTTGCTTTTCTGTCTGTTAATCTTTGGATTGTCTTTCTGTGTGACTGAATGCTTTTGTCCTTTTCGGTGGACCTCTATTTTATGGACTCTCTTCTTGTTTTCTCACCATCCCACTTGAGATGCTAGTTAGTAGCTGTTACAGGAAATCTATATGCTCACATGAGGCATGTGCTTTAGAAGCAAGAATTTCATGTTTGCCCTGGCTTCCATCGGGATAGGTGTGGGAATAGGCTTGATTTCTATTGCAAATGATGTAATATTGCATATGTTAGTACTCCTAACACTTCTTGGGACTGTGCCTTAAGGATTACAACCTGTATAAGTTTAGAAGTTCTAAAAGTCAGTCATGACCTTTGTGTGTAGGTTCAGATAGTGTCCAGATTGGAATCCTGATGCTAAAGACTTAGTAAGACACAAAAGAGAGTTGAGAATTACTTAGGGCTATTTTTAGGCTGAATCTAGGTGCTGCAAGGGCAGCTACAAGACATCTGCTGTTGCCCTGCAACACAAGGCTTACGGAGAATTCAGAATTGCCATTGACTTAGATATAGAAAGAGTAAAAAAGACTTTTTAGCTGACCTCCAAGAATCCCTAACCCCCCTCTCAGAGATAGTCCTTCAGAATAAGAGAAGATTAATTTGACCTGATATTCCTTAAAGAAGGAGGTCTGTGTGTTACACTAAAAGAAAAATGTTGCTTCTATGTAGACCATTCAGGAGTAATTAAAGACTCTGTGAGTAAACTTTTAGAAAAGTTACACAAAAGACAGAGAGACAGAGACCATCAGGGATGGTTCGAGAGCTGGTTTAATAGCTCTCCTTGGATGACTACTCTGATAACTTCCCTTATGGGACCCTTCTTAATTTTGCTTCTGTTTCTGATTATAGGTTCATGTGTGTTAAATAAGCTAGCTACCTTCATTAGAGAAAGAGTAAGTGCTGTTCAGATTTTGATGTTACGTCAGCAATGTCATGTTTTAATTTAGTTCTATGATTAGAACTAGCCACTAGAAGAAGTGGGGAATGAAAGGTAGAAGTTTTAAAGTTGCCTCCCGCCACTAGACAAAGGTTCAGAGTAGAAAAAAAAAAAAGAAAACCAAAACCAAAACCAAAAAAAAAAAAATATATATATATATATATATGGTTAGGCCCTGGATTGTATGTTCCAGGAAGCTTCTCCTAGGGCTATAGAATGGGTAATTCACATCAGTCGGTTTGACAACTCTCTCCCAGGAACTAGCTGACCATAAAGTTAGATTAAAATCTTAGAGAACAGTCTTGAGAAGCCGGAAGCTTCTCCCAGGAAAAAGCAGACCATAAAGTTAAATAATCTTGAGAAACAGGAAGCTCCTCCTTGTGATTTTTCACTGGTATTCTTGACATTTTCCAATGATGTCCTTACTACCTCCTTTTCCCCAACAGCTGTTTTTTGGCAGTAATATCCTCTTTACTTGATACATTTACCTGCCTCCTCAACAAGGGTCCTTCCCACCTATCGCTTGCTGGTTGCACAAATCATACATCTTGGAAGAGAACAGTCCCATAAGCTCTTTGGAAAGGACTCCGATGCTTTAATCTTACCCTGTAGCCCCTCCCAAGTCTCTTGGCTCAGTCAACAGGTAGATGAATGGACAATTAGCTGCATTGCCTTTCAGGGTAAGAGAGATAATCATTACTCCTCAGATAAGTTGATACAGTTTTTTTCACAAAATTGCAGTCCCAGTGGTCTTTCCAAAGGTAATACGTGATCACCCTATGTCAGGAGTCCATTTATCTTACAGACAGCTCCTCTAATGGACAAGCCACATTTTTCACTGATGGTCAAATACAACAGTTCTCTACCCCTTTAGATTCTGCTCAGCTGTTGGAGCTTCAAGCTATCCTCGCAGTATTTCATGCGCTGCCTGAAGCACCCTTTAACCTGTATACGGATAGTTCATATCTTGCCTTTTCTATCCCCCGGTTAGAAACAGTGCCCTATATTCAGCCTACCACCAGTGCTGCCCCCCTGTTTGCCACCTTACAAAAGTATATTCAGAGGCATTCTTGCCCCTTCTTTGTGGGACACATTCGAGCACATACCGGATTGCCAGGCCCCTTGGCTGATGGTAATGATGCCGTTGATCACCTCACCTGGCTCGTGGCCTTGGCCCAGGGGGCCTTCTCTATGCCCCTTAAACTTGCCCAAAAAGCACATGACTTATATCACCTTAATGCACAAACCCTTAGGATTAAATATAAGATTACCCGTGAACAGGCTCGCAAAATACTCTGTAGTTGCAAAGGCTGCGTGACCCTACTGCCTAACCCCCACCTAGGGGTCAACCCCCGTGGGCTGGTTCCTAGAGAGCTCTGGCAAATGGATGTCACCCATCTACCCTCCTTTGGTAAATTAATATATATTCCTGTCACCATTGATACCCTTAGCGGCTTTATCTATGCATCCCTGCAGACAGGGGAAGCCACCAAATTTGTTATAAGTCATGTTCTGGCTTGCGTCACAGTTTTACCTCAACCTAAGATTATTAAACAGATAATGGACCTTGATATACTAGCTCTAATTTTAAAGACTTTTGTTCCCAACTCAGAATTAAACATGTCATGGGCATTCCTTATAATCCTCAGGGACAAGGTATAGTTGAAAGAACTCACCAAATCCTTAAAAATATGATCCATAAATTACAGTCAAATGGGGGAATAATATTCCCCCTCCTCGGTAATCACAAAAATTTAATAAATCATGTACTCTTTGTCCTTAACTACATATACAAAGATGGAAAACTGCAGTAGATCGCCTGTGGCACCCCCATAATTCTTATGATTATGCACCAGTCCTATGGAAGGACCCATTAACATCCCAATGATATGGCCCTGATCTGGTCCTCATTTGGGGACATGGATCAGCCTCCATTTATGATTCAAAGACTGAGGGGACCCGTTGGCTACCCGAGCACCTTGTTAGGGCCCTTAACCCACCCAGGGGACAACCCTGAGGAAAAGTCTAACTATGCTTAATTACAGACCATGCTGACCAGGGGAACCTTCATCTGGATCCTTGGAAGCATCATCACGTCTGCCCTTGCTACATAGCCTCATCAGATCTTCAACTATACCTGGGTGATTCTTAATGGCACCAGAGATGTGGTGTCTGCCAACTCCACCATTGCTGCACGAGTTCCCTGGACCAATTTTGAGTTCCTGCAGTTCTGGGAAAGAGGCAACCTGTCACTGCTGTGACTCTTGCAGTACTTCTAGGCCTGTCAGCTGTGGGGACAGGAACTGGGGTTGCCTACCTGATCACCTCCCAACAGAGTTATCATCAGCTCAGTGCCACCATAGACAAGGACATCAGTGAGCTATAACAAGGAATAACCTATATTAAAGACTCAGTTGCTTCCTTGGCTGAGGTTGCTCTACAAAATAGAAGGGGTTTAGATCTTCTCTTTCTCCAACAGGGAGGGCTCTGTGCGGCCCTCAAGGAGTGTTGCTTTTATGCTGATAAGACAGGATTAGTAGAAAACAGCCTAGAAAAGTAAGAGAAAGTCTACAAAAGAGACAAAGAGAAAGAGAAAAGAGTGAAGCTTGGTATAAAAATTGGTTTTCTGCCTCTCCCCTGCTCACCACTCTTCTACCCAGTATCCTGGGTCCCTTTATAGGACTCCTGCTACTCGTCTACTTTGGCCCATGGGTGCTTAAAAGTTAAATGATTTTATCAAGGCCCAGGTGGATTCAGCTACCAACAGGTCTCAGTCCATTACCACTGCCTCCATTGTGAGGAGGCTGAGACAACCGGGGAGTGTGATACTCCCCTTGGGTTGCCAACGGCTGGCCTGGACTTCTCCACCCTAAATACAACCTATAACTCAGGCTGGAAAATCAGTCACTGGTGGAAGCCTCAATGATGGGAATATTATGGTGCCACATACCAGGTGCACACCTCACCGCTGTGAAGTAACCCTATGACACGATAAGCACGGGTCCATGATCTGGGTTTCCCATTCTCACAAAACACACACGGATAGTCCAGAATGGTTTGTTAAAGCATAAGATTGTTCCTAGCCATTGGGGTGCAGTCCTAACTGCAAGAGTGGCTCAACATGGCCGGGCTGAGCACTCTGTGAGACATGTTTGAACTATCTCAGGCCACTACTTCCACCCTGGCGGATATAATGAAACCTAAGTGAGAGTGCCAGACGTGGGGGCAACCTGTGTAGACTACGACAGTGGGCTTCACCGACCAGGTGCTGGTTGTGGATGCACACCATATAGACAGAACTTCTTCCCACTGATAGTTAAGGAAAGGTGGAGATGTCGGGGACCAGACATCTGAACTAAGCAAAGCTAGAGCCCTGCCCTGAGCAGATTCCTGAGAAGGGCTTGACCTTTCAAAGAACTTCTCCCCAGAAGACTGTTGCCTCATTGTCTAAGGAGAATATCTTGCAGTTTAATGATTTCTCTTATGTTTTTGGGCACTTCCCAGTACTCCCCCGCCCTAAGCTTCAGTTCCTGCTTCAATTCCTGCTTCAGATCTTTAAATGCTGTACATTCCTCTCAATAAACGAGACCTTGACAACAGAACCTTGCTTGGTCTCCTTCTTTTCTCCCCCCCTTGACTCTGAGGTAGCACATCTTCGGGACCCTGAATAACTGACCTGCTGGATGGGTCAGTTTGACAAAAGATATTTCAAGGAAGTCACCGTTTAAGACATGGTTAGTGAGAGCTGGTTTTATTCAGATTTACAGTGAAATTTGGGAGCAAAAAATAATACAGAGCATAAATATTTGAAAAACATTTTGCTGTTTAACAAGAAAAAGGAAAGCTTTAATATCAACAGAAAGTACTTTCTAAGACCATAGTAGAGCGTTGGAAACAACCTTTCGTTGGATGAAGGCCATGATGCTTTGAGCTTATTTAAAATATTTTATTTGAAGACAGAAACTCCAAGGAATTTTGGTGATACAAAGTAGCCCAGGGGAGTATTCTTCTGAACTCAGCCATCTACACACTCAGAAACCACTGTGGTTATAGTCTGATTGGGTCTACTGGCCAAGCAAGCTTTGGCCATTCATCTCATTCACATATCTACACATGGCTAGTTTTGTAGCCATCCAGAAAGACTGGAGCTACTGTGGATGCCAGCATCATCTTCATTTCAAAGGAAGTTTTGCAAACATGTAGCAGTTCTTAATAATGCTGATGTACCCCTAAGGATCAGAAGCATGAAGTTATGACAGTGAAGACTTCACAATCTCACATTTCACCACCATGTATACTGGAAGGCAGACATGGAACAATGGATTTTAATTTTTTTCTTTCACTGACTTTCCATCTTGTTTGTAAGTCTTATCATTACTTAATGTACTACATAATTCAGAAGTGCAAATAGGACCATAAATAGCCAAATAGGCAACAATAATCTCCAACATCTTCCTGTATTAGTGATTTTTATATTTAAAATGGCTAAGATGTTTGATGTCTCTGAATGAGACATAACTAAAGCATTCATTACGAGTTATGGAGCTCTCGTCCATGACATCATAATAAAAAATTCTGGGGAGTTTTTCAGTTTGTCTATTCAGTTACAATTAGTTTTATGAGCAATAGTACAAAAGATTTTCATCTTCTTGTTGAACATCAGACTTCTATGATATCACTGAATTTAATGATCTCTAGAGCTACTTCATAACATTTACAATATCAGGCTTTTTATTGATTCTTTCACGAATTGTACATGCTTGACCTTTGAGTCTAGCACTTTATGGTTCTAATATTCCAAATTCTCACTTAATTATAAAAGTTCTCTTCAAATCTCACATTCTCTTCCTTCTTTATACTGTTTCTATTGAAAATTTGAGAAAGACTGAGTTTTAGTCCTCAGGTTATTTTCTTTCCTGAGCCAAATTTTTATATGTAATGTAACATGGTAAAAGAGCCTTTGTGGATATGATTAAGATTGCTGAATAATTGAGCATAAGGTAAATACACTCTGCTGATTTATCTGAGTAAACTTCATACAATCACACAATTCCTTCCAAGCATAAATCTTGCCAGGTGGAAGCTGACAATATACAGAGGGGACATCAGACTGATCTTTGCACAGAGGAGACATTTTTTGCACAAAGAACCTGATACCTCTCATTGTCACTGAAGTGAACAACAGTGTAAAATCCACAGGCACTGGGAGGCAGGAGCAAGTTAGAATTGACAGTCAGAACACTCTTGTTTGATGGAAATGTAAGGGTTTTTTCTCGTGTAAACACTAGGGTCACTGGTATTTTCTTATTTCTTTTTCCATAGCAGTAATGAGTCCTCCTATCTCATAGCCGCCATTTTATCTTCAATAGAATAGATGGCAAGAACTTACTGACTCTTGGTATTCAGATTGTTTCTAGGAACATGCCTTGGCCATCAATAGAGTGAGACATCATCCTACAGTGTTTTCAGAGAGTGGCATATTACCCTGGCATAATTGGTTCACAGACAAAATGGAATTAATACTATCTAAATGTGATCCTCAAGAAAATGAAAAGACCTTCTCTTTGCCAACTCAGCGTATGCCAGCGACAGAACAAGCAATGTATATTGCTTAAACATGCTGTCACTTTACTGCTGCTTCTATTTATAGAGTCACAGAATCATGAGTTTGTGTAAAAAGTAGGAAATTTAGAGAATACAGATTATAATTGGCATTGCGAAGAACACGAATTAGTATCCTAAAAGCATAAAACTCATAAATAATCAAATCAACATGACAAAATTCACAGAATTTCAATTGCTCTGGAGTGCTTTCCTGTCCAGTAACCCTTTTAATACAGAAGAGAAACCAAAGGTACTGGGCATGTCTTTTGAAAAACAGTGAGCATTGAACAACAATTACAATCTATGGTGGAAGGGACAGACTTAAGGAAGAGCAAGTTCTTGATCATCAGTTTTCTACATGATATGAGTCAATCCCTGAAGCTCAGAGACTCTCAATTAACCTTATTCAAAGTACATGTAATATAAATCAAATCCAAGAAATGAGGGAGAAAAGTTTTAAAAAATGACTACTTTCTCATCTGAAATCACAACTTCCTTAACTAGGAAATATTTCTTGCATAAATATTTTGGAGGTACCATTTTGTGTCTTCAATCTTATCAGGGAATTCACTGACAAGCATTGTTCTAGTAAATATTAATAATAGACAAACTAACCCATGCTATTGCTGGTACCGGTGGGCCACATGGCATCTGTGGGGCATTTTCATCTCAATCAGTAAAACGTCTCAACCTGACTTACTAAGTTTCCAATTTCCATGCCACACTGCAGCCGACTACTCTCTGGCCTTGCAGCTATCTTGGCTGCCAGGGCTAGCCCTATCAGCAGCCACCTATCTAGTTCCCAAGGGCCTTGCCAGTCCCATACAGAGACCATCCCATGGCTCTCTTGCTGTGGAGTCTGCTCACATTCCCAGCAACCAAGTAAAATCAAAACTAAATTAGCTTGTAATTTTTCGATCAGATGTATATCAGTAAATTCTCACCCCACAAAACATCTATACAATAAACTCAGACAATTAATATTGACATAAACTGCCCATTTAATAAGACAAATTGTCCTATAAAAATCCATCTCTTAGGAAATATTCATAGCTACCTGTGGCTCTTTAAGGCTACACAGATCTGGGTCGTCCTTTCTGTCCTCCATCTTGGTTCTTTTCCTTCTCCTCCCTCTCTCCAAAACTCTTTTCCTGCCTTACTATTTCACTGCTGAACCACAAGCCTTGCCTTAGCTTGTGCCTGCCCTGCATATAGGCATCAATCCACAAAGCATAATTAACTTAATCTAACAGTCTTTCAGCATGCTTAAGAAGGATTCTTGCAACTGCTTCTGCACCTAACTTATGAGTTACTTCTCTCATTGCTGTGACAAATTTGATTTATCTATCTATCTATCTATCTATCTATCTATCTATCTATCTAATATATCTATATATCTACATATCTATCTCTATCTATCTATCTATCTAACTATATCTATATCTATATCTACATCTATATATCTATATCTATATCTATCTATCTATCTATCTCTCTCTATATATATATATATATATATATATATATATATAGAGAGAGAGAGAGAGATTTAAAAAGTTTATCTTGGCTTAAAGTTTGACAAGAAATATAGAGGGACTGAAGAGAAAACATGTGTTGCCTACTCTGAAGCCCTCGATTCCATCCTTGAAAGATGACTGGTAAAAGGAGAGAATTGTATCCTTGCATGTTGGATTCTGATACCCACATGCAAGTCCTGATGTAGAGTTCCTCACACAAACACGCACACACACACACACACACACACACACCCCAAATGCATACATCAGAACAAGTGAAGTAAAGTTTTAAAAAATATAAAGTAGTTAAGGTCTGCGATAGTAGGAAGTGTGAGAGGTAGAAGCGTAAGGCAGTTGTTCCCATTATTTCTTAGTCAGGAAAAAGAGAAAAAATATCTATTGACACTAAGGCAATTTACTCTTTTCCTTTTTTTAATTTAGTTTAGGTAACTAGTGAGCAACTGAGTGTCATCCCGATTTCAAAAGGACATGTCTTTGCTCTTCAATTGAATGGCTTTAGAAAGACCCTTAAAAACACACAAGGGCTTGTGTGACTCAGATCCAGTGAGGATAACAAATTATTCCACCCCCTTGAGGAAAACATGAATTCCTTATTTTAAGCCTCCAGTGCACTGCTTGCACTAAATTCTGTCTTCTACCATCACAATGCTCTTCTTCATCTCACTCCAAAACACCTCATATTTCAGTTCTTCCAGTTGTTCCTAAGAACTGGTACTGAAAAGTCTCATGATATGTCAGAGTTCAGTATCCTCTCTAATAATCCTCATACTAGCCTATTAATCTTTGTCCCATGTACCAAGTACTTTGTGTCCTGCCAAAATTTTGTAATTATGTTGATCTTCACAACTGTCTGTGATTTCAGAATAAAGGAGACTTTTGAAAAAAATTGTCTCTTCAAAATATATTAAAAACAGATTTTGGAGTTGCCTCACTTCAGGGATCTGAATCTCCCTCCATCTCTAAGCAATACAGGCAGAATAATTCCACCCTGTGTGTGTGGATTAAGCTGGACTTTGTGCCCTGTGTTTGGGAAAAAGCAAGATTACTTAGTTTTCTGCTCTTTTAATAAACTTTTAAAGACTGTCATTTTTTCTAATACTCTTTTCTGTTTGTCTGTATAGCCTAGTGATTTCTAGGCTAAACAAATCCATTCTAGGAATAATTGTGCATTAGTCATTGATTTGGGGTCCTTAAATATACATTAATTTTAAATAAATTTCACTTTAGGATGACATTGGGCAAATGTCATTGATTCCACATAATCACATCTTGAAATGAGGCTTCCTGCACCCTAGGAAAGGAATTCTTACTACCAAATAATGTGCTAGCAGAGGTCAAAAGGGAGTGTTGAATCCTCTAGAACTAGAGTTCCAGGTGATTGTGAGCGGCTGTATGTAGGTGCTGAGCAGAGCTCCCTGGTGTTCTACATTTTCATCTTTGAGCCTTGTCTCTCTTCCTCTCTAGATCACTACTCCTGAAATGAGTGGGGCATGTGTAGGTCTTACTTGCAACTAACTACAGCCTGAAGCTTAGAAGATCTGGTTCATAGTATACAAAAAATAAATGATAGTTGAAAGCATGGTGGAGATAATTTCTACAAATATGTTAATGCATGTATTTAAAATAAAAAACTATTTATTGCTCATGTATCAAATTCAAGAAACTATTTTGTTATCTGGAGTTACTAGAATGAAAAATCAAACAAAGGCCTCGGGTCACACATACCTCCTGTAAACACATTCTCTATCATCAAATTTTTAAATTGTGGATTGAAAGTGGAAGCATCTTGAAAACTCTATATATTATTAATAAATAAGCAAACTGAAATATGAAATGACATAAATGTGATTGACATATGCTTAATTTCTATGTCAATCCTCAAAAGGATGCTTCAATAAAGAGAATAGCTCTTTTCCAAGCTGTGAATCAAGAATTAAAACTATTGCCATTTTCAGTTTAAGCAGTTAAACTTGTAGTTCCCAAAAATAAAGTTTTATTATTGTATATTTGGTGCATCGTGTTTGCATATTAGTCTGACTATGACCAGCTGATACTTTAACTTGCCTGTCTTCTATTATGCATGGAATCTTGTTCTCTTCTTTTTCATCAATGGGATCTAATCCCTGTGTTCTCATGTAACATGCCATCAAAAACAAACATATTTCTCTTTTGTATTCTAATTACCACTTTTGAACATATTTCTAATGTTATTTTATTTAAGGAATATTAAAGTATTAAAATGTCTTATTAATTAGTATATTTGTCATTTATAATCAAAGCCAAACTATTATTCTCTTGAATTCAAATAACCATAGAGACTAAATTCACTGAGTAGATTCTTACATGTTTAATGCCAGAGAATGTGATTGAGAAATATTAATTAGAAAAGATAGAGGTAAGACTAAAGTCATATTATGTGTTAAGGAGTGTGGCTAAATAGACATTTCAGCAAAACAATAGCTCTGTGGAAGAAAGTTTTTATTATGTGACCATTGTCAAGGGTTGAACTCACAGTAAGTTTTCAGGGGGTCTAGAATACAGGGAAGCTGGGAAAAATAGAGTTCTATTAGTCCAGTTGTAGGACTGGATTTATAAATGGAATTCAAGCAGCTACCATATGTTATAAAATGTTAGATTAAAATAAATAATTTTTACATTTAAAACTTATTAAAAGTCTCCAAACCAAAAATAGTCCAGGACCAGATGGGTTTAGTGCAGAGTTCTATCAGACCTTTGTAGAAGACCTCACACCAATACTGTCCAAAATATTCACAAAATAAAGACAGACAAAGCACTACTCAATTCCTTCTAGAAAGCCACAATTACGCTTATACCTAAACTACAGAAAGACCCAACAAAGAAAGAGAACTTCAGACCAATTTCCCTTATATTGATGCAAAAATACTCAACAAAATTCTTGCAAACCGAATCCAAGAACACATCAAAATGATTATCCATCATGGTCAAGTAGGGTTCATCCTAGGGTTGCAGGGATGTTTCAATATATGGAAATGCATCAATGTAATCCACTTTATAAACAAACTCAAAGAAAAAAAACCAACATGATCATTTCATTAAATGCTGAGAAAGCATTTGACAAAATTCAGCACCCCTCATGATAAAAGTCCTAGAAAGATCAGGAAGTCAAGGCCCATACCAAAACATAGTAAAAGCAATATACAGCAAACAAGTAGCTAACATTAAACTAAATAGAAACTTGAAGCAATACCACTAAAATCAGGGACTAGACAAGGCTGCCCACTCTCTCCCTATTTATTCAATGTAGTACTCCAAGTCCTAGCCAGAACAGTCAGACAACAAAAGGAGGTAAGTCAAAGGATACCAATTGGAAATGAAGAAGTCAAAATATCATTATTTGCAGATGATATGATAGTATACTTAAGTGACCCCAAAGGTTCCACCAGAGAAATACTTAACCCGATAAACAACTTCAGCAAAGTGTCGCGGTGTAAAATTAACTCAAACAAATCAGTTACCTTCCTTTACTCGAAGGATAAACAGGCTGAGAAAGAAATTAGGGAAATGACACCCTTCATAATAAGCCCAAATAATGTAAAATACCTCGGTGTCACTCTAACTAAGCAACTGAAATATCTGTCTGACAAGAACTTCATGTCTCTGAGGAAAGAAATTGTAAAAGATCTCAAAATATGGAAAGACCTCCCATACTCATGGATTGGCAGGATTAATATAGTAAAGTGGCCATTTTGCCAAAAGCTATCTACATATTCAGTGCAATCACCATCAAAATTCCAACTCAATTCTTCATAGAGTTAGAAAGACCAATTTGCAAATTCATTTGGACAAAATCCCAGGATATCTAAAGCTATACTCAACAATGAAAGAACTTTTGGGGTAATCATCATCCCTGACCTCAAGCAGTATTATAGAGCAGTAGTAATAAAAACTGTATTGTATTGGTACAGAGACAGGCAGGTAGATCAATAGAATAGAATTGAAGACCCAGAAATGAACCCACATACCTATGTGTATTTATGCGTGTATGTGTGTGTATGTGTGTTCACCATTTAGAGGTGAACATTCTTCAGGCTCTTAATATCTTCTGATAAGAATAAAATACACATTGAGTTAACTGCTTAGTTTTTCTAGAGCCCTTTCTTCATTCCTTCCTATGAGTAATGATAGCAGTTCCTGCAAAACAGCAGAGACTGGGGAATGAACTGATACCTGGGGTACAACTAATGAACACAACTCCATATTGTGAATTAGGACAAATGTCCATGATTTTCACTGATCATACACAAAGGATTTGAATTACTTTCTATCCCTCTTTTTCCTCGCATATGCAGCTAAATCTTACTACTTATTAATAATTCATGTCAGACCTAGTAAACATTCTGGCCATTTCTCACCACTGGAATCTGCAATTCTCATTAAAAAAACTTTAATGCTGTTATAACTTTGACTTTAAATCTTTTGCACCAAAAACCTTTAGATAGTACCATCAACATATAGTGCCTCATATCATTATTATATCATTATTGCATATATGTTTTTCACAGTAGAATATACCTACCTGCCAAGATCATTGTTAATATGATTTATAAAATACCAGTACTTACTTTTAACCCTCCAGGTACTTTAAGAATATTATACAAATGGATTGTAATTTTTATTCCTCTGTCTGTATATTTTGCATCAAGACAAGTTTTACCTTTCATTTTATTCCTCACTCCATTTATGAACTATCTTATCCAAACAAGCTTCCTTGGCAAAGTGTTCCAGGAATTTTTCTGAGGACAAATTTTGAAACTTACTCTGTATTCTTGAGATTTCAACCCAGTATTACCAGAAAGAGTTTCTGTAAGAGCTTTAAGAAAAATGATGTAATTTTAGTTCTGACATCTGGCATAGCCAGTTTCTTGTTTGGTGCTAGTTCTCATTACACTACCATAAATGTCATTATAGACATTATGCAGTCACCTGAATTATGAAATAATATGGTGACAAAAGGTATTTTGGCTGGTAGAAAATGCAGTTTTGTTCAACACCCTTATCTTTACCTAAAAGCTGGCCAGGAAAAAGTTTTATTTCAATTGTAAGAAAAAGTATCTGGTTGTGAGATCTGTTAAAACTACGAATTTACACATGGAATTCACTGCTAAAGACTGAAAGAGATATAACCTAGTTCTAATTATCTTGATCAACTCTGAAAGTCATATTAAGGAGCTCTACCATATCTAGTCTCTTAAGAAAATTATTGAATCCATTGGTTTTCTTGTTACTCTCTTAAGAACAAAACCTAATGTCCTTTACTCTAGAGAAATCCTCAGCCACTCTCTATCAGTGTTCATGCTTAGTAATATCAGATTCTTGTTTCTTTGGTATTTGTATGCAAGGAATTTTAAAGATCACAGGCCTTTTCTCATTTTTGCAATACAAATTGAGTTTGGAGTTTTGTTGTGTAATGTTATCTTCCAAATAGGATCCATGATGTAAAACAGCATTTGGAATAAGTGGAGAAATGGAACTGCAACTGAGCATTCAGTACTCAATAGTCATTGTACTGAGGATATTCTAGTGATGATAACTGTGAAGTCAGACTGGAGAATACTGACATTTATTTTTACCACAATTGTCAGACATTAAATAAACTCTAAAAGACTGTAAAAGAATGGAATAAAAGGTATTGGGCTTCTGTTTATTTAGTGGGTATTTGCTGTCAGTTACTATGAACTCAAAATAGAGTAAGGATTATTTGTTGTAAAAATATAAAAAATAAAACAGTCTTTTATTCCCACTAGGTCTACACTGCACTGCCCCATGATATCTGATAGACATAGTAAAACTCAGTCAGGAAAGTGTCTCACCTGCTCTGCTCCATCCCATATCACACTGCCAAAGGCCTCTCTCTGAGCCTGGCAGCAATCTGTCTACCTATCTAGTTCCCAAGGCAGGTTTCCATGCCAGAAACACACATCCCAATTCTGTGGTGGCCCAGTGTTTCCAGCTGCCGCACACTTTTCTACACTCAAACCGTCACATAAAAGAACACACAACACAATAACGTTTGACCCAATTGATAAGAAATAATTGCCCACCTAAACATACAAAGCCCAATACACATCCATCTTTTAAGAACATTAATACAACTCCATTGCGTAGATGTACCACATTTTCTGTATCAATTCCTCTGTTGAAGGACACCAGGGTGCTTTCCAGCTTCTGACTATTATAAATAAGGCTGCTATGAACATAGTGCATGTGTCCTAGTTGTATGCTGGAACATCAATTGGGTATATGCCCAGGAGTGGTTTACCTGGGTTCTTGGTATATCTAATTATTTGATCTTAGACATTCTGACTGGTTTGAGCTGGATTCTCAAGGTTGTTTTGATTTGCATTTCCCTGATGACTAAGGACATTGAACATTTCTTTAGGTACTTCTCAGCCATTTAATATTCCTCAGACAAGATTTCTTTGCTTAGCTCTGTACACCATTTTTAATAGGGCTATTTGATTATCAGGAATCTAACTTCTTGAGTTCTTTGTGTATATTGGATATTAGCACTCTATTGAATGTAGAATTGGTAAAGATCTTTTCCCAATCTGTTGATTGCCATTTTCTCCTAATGACAGTGTCCTTTGACTGACAGAAGCTTTGGAATTTTATGAGGTCCCATTTCGATACTTGATATTAGAGCATAACCCATTGGTTTTTTGTTCAGGGAATTTTCCCCAGTGCCCAGGTGTTCAAGGCTCTACTTCACTTTTTCTTCTATGAGATTGAGTATCTGATTTGGTGTGGAGGTCCTTGATCCACTTAGATAGAGTGTTAAGAATGTATATATTTGCATTCTTCTATATGTTGACCTCCAGCAGAGCCAGTACCATTTGTTGAAAATGCTATCTTTTTTACACTGGACGGTTTTAGCTCCTTTGTCAAGGATCAAGTGTGTGGGTTCATTTCTGGGTCTTCGATTCTATTCCATTGATCTACCTGCCTCTCTCTCTACCAAGACCATAAACTTTTTATCATTATTCCTTTGTAATACAGCTTGAGGTCAGGTATGGTGATTTATGAAGAAGTTCTTTTATTGTGGATGATAGTTTTCACTATCCTGGGTTTTTTGTTATTCCAAATGAATTTACAAATTGTTCTTTCTGTCTCTTATGAAGAATTGAGTTGAAATGTTGATGGAGATTGCATTAAATCTGCAGATTGCATTTGGCCAAATGGCCATTTTTACTATATTAATCCTGCCACTCCATGAGCATGAGAAGTCTTTCCATCATCTGAGATCTTCTTCAATTTCTTTCTTCAGAGACTTGAAGTTCTTATACAGAGCTTTCACTTCCTTGGTTAGAGTCACACTGAGGTATTTTATATTATTTGGGACTACTATAAAGGGTGTTGTTTCCCTAATTTCTTTCTCAGCCTGTTTATCTTTTGTGTAGAGAAGGGCTACTGATTTGTCTGAGTTAATTTTATACCCAGCCACTTGCTGAAGTTGTTTATCAGGCTTAGTTGTTCTCTGGTGAAACTTTTAGGGTCACTTAAGTATACTATCATACCATCCACAAATAGTGATATTTTGACTACTTCCTTTCCAATTTGTATCCCGTTTACCTCCTTTTGCTGTCTGATTGGTCTGGAAAGGACTTTGAGTACTGCACTAAATAAGTAGGGAGAGAGTGGGCAGCCTTGTCTAGTCCCTGATTTTAATGGGATTGCTTCAAGTTTCTCTCCATTTAGTTTGATGTTGGCTACTGATTTGCTGTATACTGCTTTTACTATGTTTAGGTATTGGCCTTGAATTCCTGATTTTTCCAAAACTTTTACCATGAAGGGGTGTTGAATTTTTTCAAATGCTTTCTAAGCCTCTAATGAGATGACCAAGTGTTTGTTCTTTTCTTTGAATTTGTTTATATAGTGGGTTATGTTGATGGATTTCTGTATATTGAACCATCCCTGCATCCCTGGGATGAAGCCTACTTATCATGATGGATGATTGTTTTAATGTGTTCTTGGATTCTGTTTGCAAGAAAGTTATTGAATATTTTTGCACTGATATTCATAGGGGAAATTGATCTGAAGTTTTCTTTCTTTGTTGGCTCTTTGTGTGGCTTAGGTATAATTGTGACTTCATAGAGGGAACTAGGCAGTATTCCTTCTCTTTCTATTTTGTGGAATAGTTTGGACAGTTTTGCTATTAGGTCTTTTGTGAAGTACTGATAGAATTCTCCACTAAACCCTGGACTTTTTTTGTTGGGAGACTTTTAATAACTGCTTCTATTTCTTTAACAACTATGGGACTGTTTATATAGTTTGTCTGATCCTGATTTAACTTTAGTACCTGGTATCTGTCCATAAAATTGTCCATTTCATCCAGATTTTTCAGTTTTGTTGGATATAGGCTTTTGTAGTAGGATAGGGTAATTATTTGAATTTTCTCAGGTTCTGTTGTTATGTCTCCCTTTTTATTTCTGATTTTCTTAATTTAGATACTCTTATCTGTGTCCTCTGGCTAGTCTGGCTAAGTGTTTATCTATCTTGTTGATTTTCTCAAAGAACCAGTTCCTGGTTTTGTTATTCTTTGTATAGCTTTGTTTGTTTGTTTGTTTGTTTGTTTCTACTTGGTTGATTTCATCCCTGAGTTTGATTATTTCCTGTCTTCTACTCCTCTTGGGTGTGTTTGCTTCTTTTTGTTTTAGAGCTTTTAGTTGTGCTGTCAAGCTGCTAATGTATGCTCTCTCCAGTTTCTTTTTGGAGGCACTCAGAGCTATGAATTTGCCTCTTATAACTGCTTTCATCATATCCCATAAATTTAGGGATGTTGTGCCTTCATTTTTATTAAATTCTAAAAAGTCTTTAATTTCTTTCTCTATTTCTTCCTTCACCAAGTTGTGATTGTGTAGACCATTGTTCAGATCCCATAGGTATATGGCTTTCTGTCATTTTTGTTGTTATTGAAGGCTATACTTGTAAGCTGTGCAAATTACTTTCTTGAGTATTCACATTAAGTAACACACATTCGCTTAGAATGTACTAGGAAGTAACCCATGCTCTCTGAGCTTCCATTTCATATATTGGTCATATTCCTCATGAACAATGGAAATTTCTGTAGTCAGTTCCCAGTTCTTTAAAACATGTAGTCAGACTGGAAAGATGGTTCAGTGAGTAAATGTGAGGGAGAAAACATGACCAGAGTTTGATCCTTAGGATCCCCTCAACACACACACACACACACACACACACACACACACACACACACACACACACACAGGTATGCACACAGGCAAGCACACACACAGGCAAGCACACAGGCATGCACACAGGCATGCACACACACACACACACACACAAAGAGAGAGAGAGAGAGAGAGAGAGAGAGAGAGAGAGAGAGAGAGAGAGAGAGAGAGATTTTGAAAATGAAGCTGAGCATTGTTTAAAAACCTCTTTAACGAGCTAAAGAAATACCCAGGAGAATTAAAAGAAAAAGGTCAGAATATCTACCATGATCATTCAATACTTTTTAAGCACCATGGTGGCTGACTATGTTTCAAAGCTCACTTTGCTTCATTGTCCAAAGTATGTAGTGCCTCCAGATAAAGAAGAAAAGTTGTATTTCTGCAGTAGAATATAGTAACCATATTTTCAACTTTTCTTTCTTTCTTATATGCCTCCCTGTTTTCATCTCACTGCAACTACAGTTGTGAGTTTGAAAGGAGATATTAACTCTTTCAAGGTTATCCCCATATGCTACCTGGTTTAGGAGTGAAGTCTAATCATTCAGGCACTGGCAGCTCTTAAAAAAGTAAAAGAGAAGAAAGCTTTCCATTTTCTGTTATCAAGGTGTTATGCCCTACTCTATTATTGTAAGCCTCCTATGTCATAAAAAATTAAAGAAATTCATACCATCTTCCTAATTTTATTCACTACTTTTTTGGCTCTCTCACATTGAAGTCTTAGTGTAAACAAAATTGTTCTTTAGAAAAGACAAAGCATCACTGTACACTTGCATTAGACACAGACTTTTAAAATCATTTTCCCTGATAAGGATGTCCATACAGAGGAAGGCTATACTATAGGATTAAGTGAGAGGAAAGGCAGGGTCAACAGTACAAAGATGTGAAGAGGCAAGACTCTGTGACTACTGGCTAATAAGGTAATTTGACTCTTGGAAGAAAACTGAATTGGAAATTTTCTGAAGAAATAAAATAACATTTAGTTTTAAAATATTTGCACATAAAAGGCATATTCATAAGGGAAATTGGTCTGAAGTTCTCTTTCTTTTTTGGTTCTTTGTGTGGTTTAGGTATAATTGTGGCTTCATAGAAGGAATTGGGTAGTGTTCCTTCTCTTTCTATTTTGTGGAATAGTTTGAACAGTGTTGGTACTAGGTGACTTCCTAGAATATCATGGTAAATCCAAGGGCTATATTTATCTAAGGAAGATTGAACTAGGGCGTAAACTTAAGTGGGAAACCCGAAAGCCACTTCATTTGTGGCATGAATGACATTTAGAATTAGAGAGAGAGAGAGAAAGAGAGAGAGAGAAAGAGAGAGAGAGAGAGAGAGAGAGGGAGAGAGAGAGAGAGAGATGGGAATATGGATTTTAGAATTTCAACCTAATTTTTATCTAGCTGTGTTGAAAATCTCATTGAAAGAGGTAGACATGAGTTATGCAGTTTTCAGTGGCCTATCTACCTTTAAAACGCACACACACACACAAACATACATACACACACACACACACACACACACACTCAAGCATTGAAAAATTATGCAGTGGATGTATCGTAGTATCATTTGTGAAACAAATTTATCTTTCCTTGAGTAAGTATTCATTAATGTGATGAATTGTTAGCTGGGCTAATACAACTTTTTTACTGCTACAGATGAGAATTTGTTATTCATTTCAGTGAAACATAGGTTGAGGTGTTAAGTTTTTCTTGAGAAAATGAATGAGTCATAATACCCCTTTTGCTGTCTTGGGAGGAATGTGAAGTTTGGTATGATGTGAACAGGATGCACTTTTCAAACCACTTGAGAGTGCAGGTGTCAAGATTCCTTGGATTGCTGCTTCAGTAGCACATCTGGCAAGATGATGCTGTTCCTGTTTGATTCTTGAAGTAGATGTAGAAGTCAGGAAACTTAAACTTTGGTGACCAACACCTGATTTTGCTTTTCTCTGTTTAGATGTAGTAACTTGGTTCTTAATGTTTTTTTTTTCTCTCCCTGGATTCCTTGTTGCAGGGAGTGTAAACTTTTTACTGTATGCTTAGTCACACTGAAAAGAAAGCAGGTATCACAAGATAGGAAGCTAGAATTTTAGAGACAGCAATCAAGTGTTTTGATGTTACTAAAGAATGCAGGCATTTCTATTAATTATGATCATTATAGTTGATCTCTACTGTGCATTTCAACTGGAGAAAAGATGTGTTTGTATGAGTTTTAAAAAGACAAAATAATCAGGTCCATAATAGAAAATTTAGAAATCATGGAAAAATTTATTTAAAATATTTTTAGATTTATTTTATATTGTTGACCATTCAACACTAACTGTAATTAGGCTGCAGTTCTAAAGTTAGAGACTTTGAAAAGCATGACCATCAATGCATTATTTCTGTGAAAAATATGTAGAAACTGCTCCATGTTTGAGTAAGAAAAAAACAATTTTAAAAGAGCAACACAAAAGTAACTATTTAATGTGCTTTGAATAGACTTACAGAATTTTTTTTTTTTAAAAGCAAAGTGGATGGTATTCTTCAAGTGGCTCTTCAGGGGTAGAGAATGATCTTTTTATGTCAAATAAGCCACAAATGTTTGATACAGTCACTTAAAGGTTGCAATCATTTCAGAATCGTGCAGAATTGTGCAGAAACATTCAATAAAAGTCACTTTACTTGTACACCATGTTGATTTAATTTGAACTGAAACTAGTGACCCAGATCTTTCTTTTCTTTTCTGTATTCTATATAAATGTGAATTTATAAGTTTTAGTCTTGGTAATAACATAAAGATAGGTGTGATGGTTTATATATTCTTGGTCCAGGGAGTGACACTATTAGGAGATGTGACTTTATTTGAGTAGGTGTGTCACTGTGCATGTGTGCTTAAGATTCTCACCCTAGCTGCCTAGAAGTAAGTCTTCCACTGGGGACCTTCAGATAAAGAGGTAGAACTCTCAGCTACTCCTGCACCATGCCTGTCTGGATGTTCATTACTTGATGATACTGGAATGAACCTCTGAACCTGTAAGCTAGCCTTAATTGAATGTCCTTTTTAAGACTTGCCATGGTCATGGTGTCTGTTTTCAGCAGTAACACCCTAATTAAGAGCTAATTAAGCTGGCTCTTCCCTATCAATAACTAATTTTAAAATGTCTTACAGTCAGATCTTAAGGAGGCAATTTCTCAATTAAGGTTTCCTCCTTTCTGATATCTCTAATTTGTGTGTCAACTCCACACAAGACTAGCCAGCACATGCATACACTGAAGAGGAATGCTATGTGGATTTGGCAGAAAAATGTGTGTGTGTGTGTGTGTGTGTGTGTGTGTGTGTGTGTGTGTGTGTGTGTATTTGTGAATGGTAATTAGAGGAGAGGTTTTAGTTGAGTTGGGGTGCCGCTAAGAAGTTGGAGGGGAGAAAAGATGGGGTGCAATGGTATAAATGCCGTACTTATGTGTTGCAGAACAGTGAACCATGCAAGGAAGTCTGGTAAGGTTGTACTAAGGCTAGAAGTCCTGTGCATCCTAAAGGGATGGTATGAGCTTTGCCTCTCCTGGCACCAGGCCTTTGTCACATAGCTACAGTCCCCCAGAGAGAAATCTGTGGTCATAAACCAGGTAGGGGTAATGCCCCAGATGCTTCCACATGTGCTTCCCTAACATCTCAGACCAAGCCAATAGGAAATGCCTTGTTATACCCCAGCCCATCCCATAATTGTATATAGGATCCTATCCAAATGGAGTAAAGGTGTGTCTTGGGTGTAGTTTTAAAAATGAACCCACACTAAATCTGGTTATGTGCCAGCCTTAGCGGTCTTGCCCACCCCCATGGCTAGCCTTAATCAGCTATCTTGCTATGGTTCCCATGGCCAACCTGCTGCCAAGCTGCTCTAGTCAAAAGCTCCCAAGATAGCTTCCTCAATCTCTGTTAACTGAGCTGACTGAACCAGTCTTTCCTGAAATTCCTGGAGCCACCCCTTCTGGCTGGCTTGAAGAATGCCAGCTACTGCTCACTTAGATCCCATTTGTCTCATGAAATAAAAACTCTAGAGACTTATAATATACCAGCCAGTTTTGTAATAGTAAATCTCCAACCCTAAAATGCCCATGCAAAGAAAACACCACTCAATAATATAATTATAAGCTGCAGGCTTAGATGGGACAGATATACCACTTCACTACTGTATTGTCCAGCTATGAAATCCCTAGCTACTAGGCCTTGTAGTTATGGTTCATCTTCATCTCCTGCTCCCTTCATCTTCTCTCTCAGTCCTCCACCTGGTCTGATCCCACTCTCCTCCCCTTCCTTTCCTGTTCTTCCCAGAAGATACTGCCACCACATCTTCACCCAAAGATTGGCTTCCTGTCGTCTTTATCAGCCAATCAAATAACTAGGGGGAAATTTCCCTACAGGTATGTGAGAATTACTCCCTAATGAATATTAATGCAAAAACACTCAATAAAATACTCACAAATTAGATTCAAATGTAATCCACCACATAAACATACTGATAGAAAAAAAAACATAGTCATCTTATTCGATCCTGAAAAGACTTTTGACAAAGTCTTCATGATATAAGTGTTGGAGAGATCAGGGCTACAAGGCACATATGTAAACACAGTAAAGATAATGTACAGCTAGCCAATAGTCAATACCAAATTAAATGGAGAAAAATTTAAAGCAATTCCACTAAAATCAGAACAACACAAGACTGTTCACTGTTCTC
This sequence comes from Rattus norvegicus, assembly GCF_021556685.1. Classification (NCBI taxonomy): domain Eukaryota; kingdom Metazoa; phylum Chordata; class Mammalia; order Rodentia; family Muridae; genus Rattus; species Rattus norvegicus. Next base: position 8,716,710 of record NC_141541.1, on the reverse strand, counting down.
ATATCTCTTCAACATAGCAGAAGAGGTTTTAGTTATAGCAGTAAGACAACAGAAGGAGATCAAGTGGATACAAATTAAAAGGAAAAAAGTCAAAGTATTACTATCTGCAAATGATATGATAGTATATATAAGTAACTCCAAAAATTTCATCAGAGAACTTTTGCCACTGGTAAATACTTTCAACAAAATGGCTGGATACCCATTAACTGAAAAAAAAATCAGTAGGCCTCCTTTATACATATAATAAATGGGCTGAAAAAATTAGGGAAATAACACACTTCACAATAGCCACAAATAAAAGACCTTGGTATAACCCTAACAAAACAAGTGAAAGACATGTATGATAAGAACTTCAAGTCTTGAAGAAAGAAATTGAAGAAATATTAGAAGGTAAAAAGATCTCCCAATGCTCATGGATTAGTTGGGTTGACACAGTAAAAAATGGCCATTTTACCGAAATTAATGTATAGACACAATGCAAGTTCCATCATAATTATAACATAATTCTTTACAGACATTCAAAAAATACTCAACTTTTCTGGAGAAACGAAGATCCTGGGAAAGATAAAACAATTTTGTACAATAAAAGAGCTTTAGGAAGTATTCCGATCCCTGATCAAATTGGACTACAGAGTAGTAGTAATAAAAACTGAAAACCAATTTCATATATTAGAAGTCCTGGAAGAAAACGTACATGCCCATGGGTACTTAATTTTGAGAAAGAAACCAAACTGTACAATGTAAAACCAGAAAGCATCTTCAATAAATGGTGCTGCTCTAACTTGGTGTCTATATGTAGAAGAATGCAAATAGACCTGTATTGATCATCCTGCAGAAAACTCAACACCTAGTTAATCAAGCAGGTGAACATAAACCTGGATACACAAAGTCAAAGAGACCAGAGAATGGGAATCAGCCTTGATCACATTGGTACAAGAAACAACTTCCTGAACAAATACCAACTGCTCAGGTACTAAGATCCAAAATTAATAAATGGGACCTCATGAAACTGAAACATCTCTGTAAGGCAAGAGACAATGTCAATAGGAAAATACGATAGCCTGTAGATGGGAAAAGGTCTAAATCTTACAGATGGCTAATTTCACAATAAGAACCAAAGAAATTAGACACCATCAGAATGGATAAACCAATAAAAAATGAGGTATAGATCTAAACAGAATTCTTGACAGAATAATCTCTGATGGTTGGGAAGTACTTAAAGAAATGTTCAAAATCTTGAGTCAACAGGTAATGTAAATCAAAATGACTCTAAGAATCTATCTTATACTTATCTGAATGGCTAAATTAAAAAAAGTGGCAGCTCATGCAGACAAGGAGGTGAGCAAGATATTCTGCAAAAGAGAAAATTGTAGTATCTCTGGAAACTAATTTGGTCAATTCTTAGGAAATTGGGAATAATTTTATCTTAAGACCCACCTATATCACTCCTAGGCATATACCCAAAAGAAGCTCCATCATTCCACAAAGACACTTGCTCAATTAAGATCATAGAAGCTTTAATCATAATAGCCAAAACAAGACATTATCTATATGTCCCTGAACTGGAGAATAGATAAAGAAAATGTGATTCATTTACACAATGTAATACTATTCAACTACTTTAAAAGATTGAAATCATGTAATTTGCAGGCAAATAGATGAAAGTATAAAATATCATACTGAGTGAGGTAACTCAGACCTAGAAAAACACACATGGCATTTAGTCATTTATAAGTGGGTATTAGCCATATAGTACAAGATAACCATACTACAATCCACATACCCAACAATATTAAGTAGCAAGGAGGGCTCAAGGGAAGATGTGTGAATTTCACTGAGAATAGGAAATAAAATAGACATTAGGGGTGAGTGGAGGGAGAGATCTGTGTAGGATAGAGTGTGGGGAGGGGAACAGGAGGGATAGATTGTAGAAAGGATGAAGGGAAAGAGATATAGGAGGAAAAATATGTGAGTGAGGGGCATATCTGGCATAAGCTAGAAACATAGAATTATTCAAACACAATAATGTATGAGGCTGACCCTAGCTAAGACTCCAACAAATGGAACCCCTGAACTGGTTACATTTTGTAAAAGCAAGACTTTCAATGGAGGGATTGGGATTCTCATTCAGCCACAAAACCTTAGATCTGCTATTTGCCCTGCCCACAAGATGTGCAGGGATAAGTTTGGAAAAGAAAGTGAGAGAATGGTAAACCAATGGCTGGCCCAACTTAAAACCCCTTGAGAGAAAGACCACTCCTAATACTCTTAATAATATTCTGCTATATTTGCAGACAGATACCTAACATAGTAGTTATCTGAGAGGTTACACACAGCAGCTGATCAAAGCACATGCAGAGACCTAATGTCAAACATTAGGAAGAGCGTGGGAATCCAGTGGAAGGTGGAGAAAAAGAATTAAAGGAGCCAGAGAGGTCAAGGACACCACAAGAAAACCTACACAGCTAACTAATCTCGTCTCATAGGGTATCAGAGAGACTGAATCACCAACCAGAGAGTATACAAATGTAGGCCATCTACTCATGTGTAACCAATTTACAGCTTTGCTTTGCGGGGGAGACTTCTAACAGCAGGAGCATGGGCTGTCTCTGACTCTGTTGCCTGCCTTTGGATCCCTTCCCCTAAATGGACTGCCATGTCTAACCTCAATAGAAGAAGATGTGCCTGATCCTACTGCTATTTGATAGGCCAACGCTGTATGATATCCATGGGAGGTTACCCTTCTTTGAGGACAAAGAGGAGTATTAGGAGAGGGTAGGGAAAGGGAGGGACTGAAAGGACAGGAAGGAGGAAAAGCTACATTAGAGATGTAAAGTAAATAAATAATTTAATCAATGTGAAAAAGAAATAATTTTTGCATGCTTTATCAAATATGGTCTATTAGTTAAAAATATTCCAATGATAAAAATATTAAGATATAGTTTTATAAAAAGATGTAAATCTTCCATACTACACATTCTGCATGATTCAAATTCACTTATTCTTTGTTACTGTCACAATTTTTTCAACTTAAATAATTTTAATCCTATGTATATTTATTCTATTTACACCTTATCTAACCTACTCTCTCCCTTTTCAAGCCATATACCCCTCTCAAATTAATGTCACTATCCTCTTTAATGGTTGTTATGCATGTGTGTAGTTATATAAAATTACAGCACATTGAGTCTGTTTAGTTGCATTAATTCTATCTTGGCAGTCATTAATTGCCTGTAGTACTTCACTGAGGAATGAAGCCTTGTGAACATTTCACACATCTATGTTAACATGCTAATTGCTCTTGTGATTGTTCCTTTTAGAGGCAGGCATACTCTTGAGATTTCACAGGTAGAGCCTTATTGTGTATATAGATGGCTTTATCTTACAGCATGTGCCTTGGTCCTTTGGTTCTTACAATCATTATGCTCTCATCCAGAAATTCACAGGAAGAGACAGCAAGAATCACACATGGGTTTGGGAGAGATAGCCTTTGATAGGAATGATAATAATTTAATGGAAGGCATATTTTTATTTAAATTATTTTTAATAACACCACTTACAGGTTTACATAAGGACAGAAAATTAAACATTTTTAGAAAAGGCTGGTCTGCTACACTTTCATCTTTTTGTGACTATGGATGATAATTTATCCTGAGATTTAAATTATTATTGCTTTTAAATTGCCTCTGTTGTGCCAAGAACTTGAGTAATTTTTTCATTATTTTTAACAGTCCAGTCATTGCCACCTTCCTAGTCCACCCTCTCACAGTTGCTCATTCCATGTCTCCTCCGCCTGTCTCCAATAGAATATACCCCACCATGCCAGTCCTCCCCACTCCGTGGGGCCTAAAGTCTCTTGAGATTCTCCCACTGAGGCCAGATTAGGCAGTCCTCTGCTGTTTATGTGTCTGGAGCCTCAGACCAGCATGTGTGTGTTGCCTGGTTGTTAGGTCAATATGAAATTTCAGAGATTCAGGTTAGTTCAGACTTCTGGTATTCCCATAGGCTCACTCTCCTAGCTTCTTCTAGCCTTTCCCTAATAAAATCACAGGGGTCCCCAAATTCAGTCCAATGGCTAGGTGTATTTGCTTCTGTCTTAATCAGCTGTTTGTTGGGTCTCTTGGAGGACAGCCATGCTAGGCTCCTGCCTCTAAGCATACTATAGCATCAGTAGTAGTGTCAGGACTTGAAGACTCCCCTTGAGATGGATTACAAGTTGGGCCTGTCACTGAACTGACTGCCTTTCCTTCCATCTCTTCTCCATTTTTGTCCCTGCATTTCTAGTAGACAGGAATTATATTGGGTCATAGATTTTGACTGTGAGAAGGCAACCCCATCCCTCCACTTGATGAATTTTACTGGAGGTAAATTCTACCAGTTCTTTCATCCTGCTGTTGGATATTTTATCTAAGGTCCCACACTTTGAGTCCTGAGAGTCTCTCACCTGCCAGGTCTCTGATACTTTCTAGAGGCTTCTCCCACCTCTGACTGTTCAAGGTTGCAAGTTTCCGTTCATTCTGCTGGCCCTCAGGGCTTCACTCCTGTCTTCCCCCCATAACTGGTCATGTTCCTCTTTTCCCCTCCCTGTTTCCTCTCATACCTAGGTTCCACCCTTCTTCCTCACATGATTGTTTTCTTATTCCTCTCAAATGAGACCAAAACATCCTCCCTTGGGCCCTTCTGTTTGTTAAGCTTCTTGAGCTCTGTGGATTGTATTCTATGTACTTTTTATTTCTTTGGCTAATAGTCACTTATTAGTGAGTAAATACCATGTATGTCTGAGTTACCTCACTGAGAATAATATGGTGCCCTTGTTCTTAATAGCTGGATGATATTCCAATGTGTAAATAAGCCACATTTTCTGTATTCATTCTTCCATTGTGGGACATCTGGATTACTTCCAGCTTCTGGATATCAAATATAAGGCCTCTATGAACACAGTAGAGCAGGTGCCACTGTGGCATGGTGGGACAACATTTGGGTACATGCCCAAGAGTAGTATAGCTGGGTCTTCAGTTAGATCTATTTCCAATTTTCTGAGGAACCTCCAGACTGATTTGTAAATCAGTGGTTGTATCAGTTTGCAATCCCATCAGCAGTGGAGGAGTGTTCCTCTTTCTCCACATTCTGTCCAATATGTGCTGTCACCTGAGGTTTTGATCTTACCCATTCTGATTGGTGTAAGGTGGGATCTCACGCTTCTTTTGATTTACATTTCCCTGATCACTAAGGACTTTGAACATTTCTTTAACTGCTTCTCAGCCATTTAAGACTCCTCTGTTGTGAATTCTCTGTTTAGCTCTACACCCCATTTTTATTGTGCTGTTTGGTTTTTTGGAGGTTAGCTTCTTGAGCTCTTTATGTATTTTTGATATTAGCCTTTTATTGGATGTGGTTTTAGTGAAGCCATTTCCCCAATCTCTAGGTTTCTGATTTGAATGCAATACCCATAAAAATTCCAACACAATTCTTTACAGACATGAAAAGAGCAATTCTTATTTTCATAAGGATAAAAACAAAAAAACTCCAGATAGTGAAAATAATTCTTAACCATAAAAGAAATTCTTGGCAAATCACCATCCCTGACTTCAAACCGTACTATAAAGAAACAGTGATAAAAACTGTGTGGTGTTGATACAGAGACAGACAGGTTGATCAATGCAATAGAATTGAAGATGCAGAAATAAAACCACACACTAATGGACACTTGATCTCTTACAAAGAAGACAAAAAACACAATGGGAAAAAGAAAGCCTCTTCAAAAATGGTGTTGGTTTAGCCGGCAGTTGGTATGTAGAAAAATGAAAATAGACCCCTATTTGTAACCTTGCACAAAGCTCATGTCCAATTAGATCAAGGACTTAAACATAAAACAAGATACACTGAATCTAGTAGAAGACATACTGGGAAAGAGTCTTGAACTCATTAGATGGTATATGGGGAGGAGGATTTCCTAAACAGAACTCCAATGGCTCACTCTTTAAGTTCAGAAACTGATAAATGGGAACTGGTGAAACTAAAATGCTTCTGTAAGGCAACAGATATAGTCAATTGACTTATTTTTAAAAATGTCTTTTCTGCAAGTGGATTTTAAAATATATCAGTTTGATTAGATTCTCAATTTTTCATCATTACATTTAAAAAATTATAAAAGCTCTCTTGTTCCCCACGCAATTCTCTCTTTCTCCCTCCCTTTCCCTCTCGCTCTCCCTCTCTCCCTCCCTCTCCCTCCCTTCCTCTCGCTTTCCCTCCCCCACTCTCTTACTCTGTTTCTCTCTCTCTGTCTGTCTCTCTGTCTCTGTCTCTGCCTTTCTCTCTCTGCATGTATGTGTGGGGGTGGGGTGGGGGGCTTTTGTACTTATCTATGCATGTATAGACCGAGGGTTGACCGTTCATGCATTTCCTGTATTCTATTGTTCTCCACTATATTTTTTACTTTAGTATTTTTTAAGGTAAATATTTTGAGGTATACCTGAAGATCACCATTTGAGCTGTGTTGTCTGAACTAAAGGCCAGAAATTTTTTCCTGTCTCCATCTCCCCAACACAGGACTTACAGCTAGGTAGTATGCCACTGTACTAAGCTTGTACTCAAATACTGAGCATTTAAGTCTGTCCCATAGGAATAAGTAATAAGCACTTTAGCCACAGAGCTGTCTTCTTAACCCTGGATAGCAGGTATTTATCAGGTATGGATTGTGCAAATGCATAATCTAAGGACCTGTCCTACTTTTTGTTTTTTAAACTTATTATTTTTATTATTATTATTATTATTAAAGGAATAAGTAATAAGCACTTTAGCCACAGAGCTGTCTTCTTAACCCTGGATAGCAGGTATTTATCAGGTATGGATTGTGCAAATGCATAATCTAAGGTCCTGTCCTACTTTTTGTTTTTTAAACTTATTATTTTTATTATTATTATTATTAATAAAGGAATAAGTAATAAGCACTTTAGCCACAGAGCTGTCTTCTTAACCCTGGAGAGCAGGTATTTATCAGGTATGGATTGTGCAAATGCATAATCTAAGGTCCTGTCCTACTTTTTGTTTTTTAAAATTATTATTATTATTTTTATTATTATTATTAATTATTGACTTCAGTTTGGTTGAAATGAATTTATCAAACATTTTCTATATTGATAATCTTTGGTATTATACCTAAAGTATCACTTCTAAATTCAAAGTTTTGTAGAATTTTCTATGTGTAAATTACAATTTTCACAATTCTAAATTTTAGCATAATCAACTAGGGGAGTAATAGAATTTATTTTGAAGAAAGAAAATAAAAACTTAAAAATATCTGAAATTACTTAAATTACATTCAGTTATTTTCAACTTTTAGTGTTTTAACAATTGAGTGCACTATTCATGATAATTCAATTTTCTAAATGTCTTGAGTTTAAATCATTTTAATTTATTTACTTACATCCCAGCATTACCCCTTTTCACTCCTAGCATGTCCTCATGCAGAACCTTCCCCCATTCCTCCCTCCCCTTCTCCTCTGAAAAGGGGGAGCTCTCCTCTAAATATCATCATCATCATCATCATCATCATCATCATCATCATCATATCATCCCTCAAAACATCAAGTCACGGCAGGACTAGACACATCCTCTCCCACTGAGGTCAAACAAAGCAATCCAGTTAGGGAAATGGGATGCATAGGGAGGTAGGCAACAGATTCAGGAACAGTCTTCTCTCCAGGTGTAGGGGTCCTGCATGAAGAACAAGTTGCATATCTGTTACATATGTTCAGGTAGTCTAGTCCAGCTCTGAGTTTGATTATTTCCTGCCTTCTACCCCTCCTGGGTGTATTTGCTTCCTTTTGTTCTAGAGCTTTTAGGTGTGCTGTCAAGCTGCTGACATATGCTCTTTCCTGTTTCTTTCTGCAGGCACTCAGCGCTATGAGTTTTCCTCTTAGCACAGCTTTGTGTCCCATAAGTTTGGGTATGTTGTACCTTCATTTTCATTAAGTTCTAAAAAGTCTTTAATTTCTTTCTTTATTTCTTCCTTGACTAGGTTATCATTGAGTAGAGCATTGTTCAATTTCCACGTATATGTGGACATTCTTCCCTTATTGTTATTGAAGTCCAGCTTTAGGCCGCGGTGGTGTGATAGCACGCATGGGATTATTTCTATCTTTCTGTACCTGTTGAGGCCAGTTTTTTGACCAATTATATGGTCAATTTTGGAGAAAGTACCATGAGGAGCTGAGAAGAAGGTATATCCTTTTGCTTTAGGATAGAATGTTCTATAAATATCTGTTAAGTCCATTTGGCTCATGACTTCTCTTAGTCTGTCTACGTCTCTGTTTATTTTCTGTTTCCATGATCTGTCCATTGATGAGAGTGGGGTGTTGAAATCTCCTACTATTATTGTGTGAGGTGCAATGTGGGCTTTGAGCTTTAGTAAGGTTTCTTTTACGTATGGAGGAGCCCTTGTATTTGGGGCATAGATATTTAGGATTGAGAGTTCATCTTGGTGGAATTTTCCTTTGATGAATATGAAGTGTCCTTCCTTATCTTTTTTGATCACTTTTAGTTGAAAATTGATTTTATTTGATATTAGAATGGCGACTCCAGCTTGCTTCTTCTGACCATTTGCTTGGAAAGTTGTTTTCCAGCCTTTCACTCTGAGGTAGTGTCTGTCTTTGTCTCTGAGGTGTGTTTCCTGTAGGCAGCAGAATGCAGGGTCCTCGTTGCGTATCCAGTTTGTTAATCTATGTCTTTTTATTGGGGAGTTGAGGCCATTGATATTGAGAGATATTAAGGAATAGTGATTATTGCTTCCTGTTATATCCATATTTGGATATGAGTTTATGTTTGTGTGCTTTTCTTTTCTTTGTTTTGTTGCCAAGACGATCAGTTTCTTCCTTCTTCTAGGGTATAGCTTGCCTCCTTATGTTGGGCTTTTCCAGTTATTATCCTTTGTAGTGCTGGATTTGTAGAAAGATATTGTGTAAATTTGGTTTTTGTCATGGAATATCTTGGTTTCTCCATCTATGTTAATTGAGAGTTTTGCAGGATTCAGTAACCTGAGCTGGCATTTGTGTTCTCTTAGGGTCTGTATGACATCTCTCCAGGATCTCCTGGCTTTCATAGTTTCTGGCGAAAAGTCTGGTGTGTTTCTGATAGGTCTGCCTTTATATGTTCCTTGACCTTTTTCCCTTACTGCTTTTAATATTCTTTCTTTATTTTGTGTGTTTGGTGTTTTGACTATTATGTGACGGGAGGTGTTTCTTTTCTGGTCCAATCTATTTGGAGTTCTGTAGGCTTCTTGTATGCCTATGGGTATCTCTTTTTTTAAGGTAAGGGAAGTTTTCTTCTATGATTTTGTTGAAGATATTTACTGGTCCTTTGAGCTGGGAGTCTTCACTCTCTTCTATACCTATTATCCTTAGGTTTGATCTTCTCATTGAGTCCTGGATTTCCTCTATGTTTTGGACCAGTAGCTTTTTCAGCTTTACATTATCTTTGACAGTTGAGTCAATGATTTCTATGGAATCTTCTGCTCCTGAGATTCTCTCTTCCATCTCTTGTATTCTGTTGGTGAAGCTCATATCTACAGCTCCTTGTCTCTTCTTTTTGTTTTCTACATCCAGGGTTGTTTCCATGTGTTCTTTCTTGATTGCTTCTATTTCTATTTTTAATTCCTTCAGCTGTTTGATTGTGTTTTCCTGGAATTCTTTCAGGGATTTTTGTGACTCCTCTCTATGGGCTTCTACTTGTTTATTTATGTTTTCCTGGAATTCTTTCAGGGATTTTTGTGACTCCTCTCTTTGGGCTTCTACTTGTTTATTTATGTTTTCCTGGAATTCTTTCAGGGATTTTTGTGACTCCTCTCTATGGGCTTCTACTTGTTTATTTATGTTTTCCTGGAATTCTTTCAGGGATTTTTGCGATTCCTCTCTGCAGGCTTCTACTTGTTCTCTAAGGGAGTTCTTCACGTCTTTCTTGAAGTCCTCCAGCATTATGAACAAGTATGATTTTGAAACTAGATCTTGCTTTTCTGGTGTGCTTGGATATTCCGTGTTTGCTTTGGTGGGAGAATTGGGCTCCAATGATGCCATGTACTCTTGGTTTCTGTTGCTTGGGTTCCTGTGCTTGCCTCTCACCATCCGATTATCTCTAGTGTTACTTTGTTCTGCTATTTCTGACAGTGGCTAGACTGTCCTAAAAATCTGTGTGTCAGGAGTGCTGTAGACCTGTTTTCCTGTTTTCTTTCAGCCAGTTATGGGGACAGAGTGTTCTGCTTTACGGTGTGTAGTTTTTCCTATCTACAGGTCTTCAGCTGTTCCTTTGGGCCTGTTACTTGAGTTCACCAGGCAGGTCACTTGCAGCAAAAAAGTTGGTCTTACCTGTGGTTCCGAGGCTCAAGTTTGCTCCTGGGGTGCTGCCTATGAGCTCTTCGAGGTGGCAGCAACCAGGAAGATCTGCTTCACCCTTTCCGGGAGCTTCCGTGCACCAGGGTTCCAGATGGCGTTTGTTGTTTTCCTCTGGTGTCAGAGATGTGTGCAGAGTGCAGTCTCTTCCGGTTTCCCAGGCGTGTCTGCCTCTCTGAAGGTTTAGCTCTCCCTCCCATGGGATTTCAGTGCAGAGTACTGTTTATCCAGTCGGTCCCTTCCGGTTCTGGTGGTGTCTCAGACGCAGTGGCTCTGCTGCTCCTGGGCCCTCCTCTTCGGGGACCCAGAGGCCGTAAACAGTTTCCTCTTGGGCCAGGCATGTGATCAGGGGTGGGCAGTGTTGGTGGTCTCTTCCACTCTGCAGTCTCAGGAGTGCCCACCTGACCAGGCGGTGAGGTCTCTCTCCCACGGGGTTTGGGAGCAGAGAGCTGCTGCGGGCAGGGATCCACCGGTTTGGTCCCTCATTAGTCTTACAAAGTGTTTCTCTTGCTAAACTATTTTATCAACTATAATATTCACAAGGTCAAGTTTTTGAGTTTCTTTTGTCCCTCAATTATAAACTTTGAATTGTTTCTCATTTTTCTAAATGTAATGTAATCAGTCCCCTATACAGAATGAAAAAGTGCTTCTTGTTCCTTCTGCTACATGAAAGGTTTTTGTCATCTGTAAGTCAACTTTGTTATGACAGAATCATAGCTCAAATCCAGACACACCACACCACACCAAGGCAGTTAAACATGAAAGCGGATTATTGTGGGGTAAGAGGACAAAAGGGGACAATGAGGACAAAGGGGGAAAAGAGAAAGAAGGGGAAAGAGCAAAGGTCAGGAAGGGTCTGCCTTTTATTTAGGCTGTGATGTAACCACTTGAAGGTAAAATTGGGAGGTAAACCAAATGGACAGTAGGAATGTGTGGGGATTGCCATGGCAACAGATGTGTGGGTTCCTGTGGCCTATAGGTGACATTACCACTGAGTTGGGAGGCGATCTGCAACCAGCGGTAAAGTTGGTTCCTGATACCAACTATCTTAAAGATTGTTCATTTTATTAATAAATTTAAGCCTTTTGTAAATTTATAAGCTATAGAAAACCTAATTAGACCTTCCTCTAATGGACCAAATAGACTTCATGCATATAAGTACATCTGCTAATCAATAGACTAAAGTTCCCACCTACTACCTATTCCAGAGGATGGCATTCCTTTCCTGTTCCTTGGATTTAGACTCATCTCACCCACAACCAACAAGACATAAGGGTGTTTGTTTTTTTCTCCCAAACATAATTAATTTTATTCTCTACTGTGTGTGTGTGCGTGTACGTGTGTGTGTGTGTGTGTGTGTGTGTGCGCGCGTGTGTGCATGTGTGTATGCATGTGTGCATGTACGTGTGTGTGCATGTGTGTGTTTCAGCATCTTGTTAATTCCAGACATTTACTACATCCAGGAAAGATTCAGGGAAGCAACTCTCAGAACCTCCCATCCTCTCTCACAGATACAGATGTTTCTACTGGACCTGTTCCTTCTTATCTATCCACTGATGGTTCCACAGACACTGGACACCAAGAAAACAGCTGACGTTCCTAGTACTTGAAAGTTTCCCAGAGATGCATTGCCCCCTAATTAGCAGGACATAGCTAGAGATCATGATAACCATATTCCTGCTCCACCATCAACTCTTTCTAATTTTTCTTTTTTTAATTAAACCAACATTGGGGGAATATTAGCACTTAGTCTAGGCTGAGCCACACTGTTACATGGCAACAAACAGGTATGGCTGCTTCACAATCAAAGGGGGTCTGCAACCAGCCCCTTCCTCTCTCCTCTTCCTCCAGATCCTTACTCTCCCTCCTTCTTCCCATTCCCCACCCTCTTTCTACATGCTCATGGCCTCTACTACTCTTCTCTCTCTCTTTGTCTCTCTCTAACCAAGTCAGCTAAGTCAGTCAACAAGTTCTCCAGCTGTGGAGTGAAGACTAAAAAGAAAGAGACAATTAGACAACACTATAGCATGACCCCCAGCCAGTTCTTAGGCTGAAAGGTGAACTTATTTTTTCCTAGTCTGCTTTATATCCTTTTAATTGCATGCATATAATAGGACCATTTCAAGGTTAAGAGAAAAAACAAGACAATAAACACAATAGTCAAGGAACAAACAAGGCAACAAACAAAGTCACATGACCATGGTTTCTAAGGGCTTATAATAATGACCAAGAATATCTGAGCCTACTTCCCTGTCCTAAGCCAAAGTCATACTTTTGCTTGAAGCCTACTTCTTTGTTCCAGTCTAAAATCAGATTCCTGCCTGAAGTATACTCACTTCCTTGTCCTGGCCTAATGTCAAATTCTTGCAAAGTGCCCCAAAGATTCACCACATCTCCCCATTTTTTATTTCATAAAGACTGAGTATGTCTTAGGTTATTCTGACAAGAGTGCCTTACTTACTCATCCTGGAATATGCATTATCAAAAGCAACGCCTTTCTGTCTTAGGTTGGTAAGGCTCTGTGCAGAACTTACCTGTATCTGACTGCCAGCCTGTTACATTAATAAGTCTTGGGGAGTCCATTCTTAGTTCCAAGTCAAGTATTTTGGCCACTAACATGTTGACATTGTTAAATGCAAGCTTTATCATAATGGGCAGGAATAAAAGTATTCCTAGGACCAGGAGGACTAGCATGATCAAGCTATATGTGTCATTCTTGAAGCTTAACCAAGATGGAAATACTTATCTCAGGTCATCAGTGATTTTTATCTGCAATATGTGCAGCATCAAAGCTCAATGGATTAGCATTCTTTAAATTCATAATCTGGTGTTAGTATTATACCAAATACCCTACAACTGTCTTTGATCCTTTTCCCAATTATAGTGACTATCATTGTAAACTTTAGAAGTAACACAAATTCATTGGTATTTGGCATGGCACTTGAGATGGCTTCTTACTCTTAAACTCTGACATTCCTCTCCAATAATTTGAATAGTATCAATAAGAGAATCAAAATGCCTATCTAAATCCTCAAGTACTCAGAACATTAGTAACATTTTTTGGTAAATGATTAACAAAGTAGCTTTCTTAACTTGTGTTAAAGCAATTGCAGAAACAATAGTGTTATCTATTAATGTATTAATTAAACCTGCTATGTCAGCAATAATCAAGCCCACTCCCCTCTTGCTTCTGTCTAAAGCCTGCCTCATTTCTTCCAGTACTTGTGAATTTTTCCAGAATACCAATTCCTGTAATCCTCACAGCAGTAAAACAGAAGCTGGTTGATAAACCACCATAACAGATTTGTCAGACTTCAACACATTAAAACAGTTAGAAAGTGTACAGTCAATACAACTTACATTAAATACTATGGAAGAAACAAAAGTAATTTTAACATGACTAATTAATAAAAGATTGGGAGCCTTAACATATGCACTAACAATTGTTCAAAGTCCAGATCCTGTCCCAGTTTTATTTATTGCTAACATATCTTCATAAAGGACTGCAGCTAAATTCCAAATGTTTCTCTGAAAATGTCCAGGACCAGCCTTCTGATGAAGACTGTCATTTCCTTTTTTTTCCAATATTGGTTTGATTTCTAGAGCAGCCCATGATTGATTCAGCATAATGTGATGTGAGGAACTGTCCTCACATACTCCATTACAAGATGGCACCGGCATCCGGCAGAATGCACCTAGTAAAAAGGGCAATACGCAGGCGCCTGGTAACTTCCCTACTCAAAGGGACCCGTATGCTTTGGTATGTCATCTGGCATAATTGGCAGCGACCAGTCAGAGAGTGACACGTCCTAGGCGAGGATAGTTTCCTATATAAGGGACGGTTATTCCTCACTTGGCATCTCCGCATTGTAAGCTTATGCTCTCCCTCTCAAGATGCATTAAAGCTTTTCTGCAGTAGGATCCTGTGTGTGCCGCGTCGTTCCTGCTGGCGAGACGTAGCGCGGGACAATGTCACATTAAAGGAAAGAGTCATTATAACTTCCTATTTGATTACTTTTTCAATGGCAATTTCCAGTCTCTATATTCTCTGTCCCACAAGGTCTAAAAGCTTGTAGCAAGTCGGCTTGTCCAATCTGGGATGTAGACAAGCAAAGGTGAGTCAGGAACATATGTCCAATACAGCTTCTCATCATCATTGTCAGGGCACTTGTCAAGATTGCAGTCAGCATCATTCTTTGTTCCAGCTTCAACATGTCTCACCATTCTCTCTGGCAGGTACCATGTTCCTTCATCATCCTGAGGAAAGAAGGCAAACATGCCATCTTCACCATATTGACACCTGATCAGGACCATGCCATATGGCAGTATATAGATCCTTCCATTTTACCTAGGCATAAGTATGCCTAGTTGTAGTGTGCCATAGACACTCAGATAGTTCCTTGACATTCAAATTTTTAAAAATTTAAAATGAATAGAACATAATTTAATTGTGTGGTATACAGGGATCTAACTCCCCCTTTTTATTTTATGAAGATATTGTTTTAAAGTTCCACAATACCTTGTCCTTGAGGATTATGAGGAAACCCAGTAATATGGGTAATATTAAATTGTCAACACAATATTTCAAATGACTGCAATAGCCACCCATTTTCTGTTTTAATTTGATTGGGAACACCCAGTATAGAAAAACAACATAGGCAATGACTAATTACATTTTTAGTTGCTTCTCCTGTTAAAGCAGTTACAATTAGAAAGGCTGAAAAGGTGTCAATTGTCACATGCACATATTTTAATTTCCTAAAATCAGGAATATGGGTAATATCCATTTGCCATTGGTTGGTTAGGTAAGAGTCTTGGAGGATTAACATCATTATGTGGTACAGGTAAAAATTGAGGACATACAGGACAACTCTTTACAATTTGACTTGAACATTCTCTAAAAATACCAAATTGTTTTCTCAAGTTATTACTATTTGATGATGTAAAGAATGAGATTACCTGGATAACTGCTCCTATGTAAAATGTGTAACCTGCATGGTATACAAATCTGCTGTAGCATTGCCCTCACTAAGGGGTCCAGGCAATCCAGTATGAACTCTTAAATGTCCTACAAAATAAGGAGCAGTACATTTTTTTAAATTGAGTTGTATTTGCATAAGCAATTGCAAAATTTGAGAATTAGCAGTATTTAAAAAAGGAACAGTTTCAAGCAATTGTAAACCGTGAGCTATATATTGGCTATCAGTATACAAATTAAAAGCTTGATGTTTTTCAGCATTCCAAAAACAGTAGCTACAGCACATTGTTTAATTATTTGTGCTGAAGCAGGAGGAAATTTAAGAGAATGAACATGTGACCAACCATACATGCTGCTTTTTCATTAGATGAACCATCCATAAATACAGTAAGCACATACTTTATGGGATGCATGAGTAAATTTACAGGAAATACAAAAGCATGCATAGAAGAATATTTTTAACTTGTCTTTTGGATAGTGATTATCAATTTTGCCTGAAAAGTTTCTGCATGCAATAGGCCAAACATCAATATTCTGCAACACTCAATCTAATTGCTGTTTGGAATAAAGTATAAATATTTCATCAGGTTCTTTTCCAAAATATTTTTTGTGATTATATCCCACAATTCTGTATTCACGCAGCAACAACTTCAGAATAGGATGCTAAAACTTGGAGATGAGGAAAGATGAATCACATTATTGGTCCCTTTTGCCAAAGAACTTCTGAGGGCACATGAGAAAGTAGCAAAAACACAGTCAACAATTGATCTTAGTCTATATAATGGATATGTTATTGGCTAACAGCTTCCTCTACTTTTTGCAAAGCTATTTGTTCCTCAGTTAATTGTGGAGGGCAATTAGGATTTGCATCCTCCTTAAGAATATCAAACAGAGGTTTAAGTTTGACTGCCATGAGCTTAAAATGAAGTTTTAGTTAAATAACATCTCCTAACAATTTTTGGAAATCATTTGAAGTAAGTAAATTATCCCTTTTTATTTGAATTTTCTGTGCCACAGTTTTTTTTTTTTAGAATATAACTGATGACACAAATATTGAAAAGGATAATGCTTTGAATCTTTTATGGAACAACAACTAATCACCAAGATTCTAAAACTTGCTGTATAAGAGCAAAAGCTTGTAGTAAAACTCTTTCAGAGGGATCAGCTAATAAAATATCATCTCTATAATGAGCAATATACACAGAAGAAATAATAGTCCCAACTTCTTGTATTGAAGCAGCAGCAAATTTTTGGCACAGTATAGAGCTGTTAGCCAGACCTTGAAGCAAAACCTTCCAAGGGTATTACTTCATGGATTCTTTAAAATTACAAGCAGGCACACTAAATGAAAATCTTTTACAGTCATCAGGATGCACAGGAATAGAATAAAAACAATCTTTTAAATCTATGATAATTTTACATGTAGTTTTTATAATGGCAGCTTGGGTAGGTAAGCCAGATCGTAATTTTCCCATAAGTTCCAAAGTATCATTATCCTTTCATAAATCTTGTAACAATCTCCACTTGTCTGGTTTTTTTCTTAATGATATATATATAGGTGAGTTACAGGGGGAACTAGAAAGTTCAAGGTGGCCAGCTTGCAATTGCTTCTGCACTAGCTGTTGAATGGCCACAATTTTTTCTGAAGTAAGAGACCATTGATCCATCCATACAGGAACATCACTTTTCCAAGTAATTTTATCTGCTTGGAGTATAGGCTTGTCAATGGTCTCCATTAAAAATACTCTAGACCTGTATTTCCTTCCTGAGGGGTAATTATAATGGGCTCCAATCCTCCCTGATTTTGCATAGCTAACCCTTGGTTATGCAAATAACCATAGTCAAACATTTGTTTTGTAACTTTGCTATTTGAAATTCAT
Organism: Rattus norvegicus; assembly: GCF_021556685.1. Lineage (NCBI taxonomy): Eukaryota > Metazoa > Chordata > Mammalia > Rodentia > Muridae > Rattus > Rattus norvegicus. The sequence goes on along the minus strand of NC_141541.1, from coordinate 8,699,470 downwards.
AAAAGGACTCCCATGTCCTTTTTTATATCTCGCCCCCATAAATTAACCAGCACACTAGAAACAATGTAAGGTTGAAAACATCCTTGTTGACTTTCCTCATCCTCCCAATGAGATCACTGCTTTGAGCAGGACTCTTAACTTTGTCCTATCCCTTGTAGTAGAGTAATTACAGTTGTTTTAGGTCAAGATCCAGGACAATGAACAGATGTTATTACAGATACATCTGGTGGTGTATCAAGCAGCCTCTAAATATTTTTCTACTTATTCTTAAAACTAGTTTAGGTCTTTCAGCTTTTATTGTTTGGACCCAATAAGTATCTGAAGAACCAAATCCTTTTGCCCCTCGAACAGTAGTTTTAACATTATTTTTGTCATAACCAATGGTACAAGGAATAATTGAGCAATTCTTTGTCCAGGTTAAGTGACAGAATTGTGGGTAGGTGAAGTCATAATTTTAATTTCCTCTGTATAATCTGCACCTACACCTTGTGGAGCAATCATTAGTCTTTCCATAGTGGCACTGCTTCTTCCCAGGAACAGTCCTACATGTCCTGACAACAACAGACCACATATTCCAGTAGGAAAAGCCTGCATTTCCATTTCAAGAGTTAATACTGTGTAGGTAGAGGGACTGAGGTCCAGTCCTGCACTGCCTGGAGTGGCTCAGAAGAGATTCTGAAAGGATTGTTTTGCTGGGGAATGAACTGTATTACCCCATAACATTTTTTTCAGAGTCTGGGGCTGGCCTCCTCTCTCATTTCCTGGAGGGAGAGGATTTCCTAAGTCTCTTAGACCTGCATTCCTTAGTTCAGTGTGCCTCTCTGTTGCATCTAGGACAGACTCCTTTTTTTCCCCACTATTTTCCTAAGTTTTATTTGGACAATTCCTCTCTAAATATCCTGTCTGTCCACATCCAAAACAACTTCCAGGGGGCCCATTAACCCTCCTTTTTCCTTTTCCAGTGTGTTGAGATCAAACATGTTGCATTTTTTTTCTGTAGCTTGGCAACTATGGCCATATCCGGCATATAAGAGGGACCAATGTCAGACCATAATCTATTATAGTCTATAATAGTTCCAGTCCTTCTATAAGTCTGATAGTGCCCTGACATGCTGTGTTTGCATTCTCATAAGCCAATTATTTTACTTAAAGCATTGTAGCATTAACATCTCCAAACACTCTCCCTGATGCTTTATTTAGTCTATCAACTAACTCCTGAAAAGGCTCACCAGGTCCCTGCCTTTTTTTTGAAATATCTTGAGACTGCGATTGAACTCCAAACTGCAGCCAATGGAAGACTGACAGTTTAATCACAATCTTCAAATTTCCTTTGCAGTACCAGAGTACACAATCACAAGTTTGGAAATCAAAATTCAACCTCCAACAAACAATCCTGTCTCTGTGAAATCAACACCAAGTGCATCACTCCCATGCTGCAAAGTCTGGCTGCCTATTTCTGCACACGAACACACGATGGTTCGGCCTCTAACATCTCAACAAACCTTATCTTTTCAGTCTGTTTTCTAGGATAAGTATTACATAAAATATTACCCAAGTTAGCCATATCTTTAGAGACCTGTTTTTCTTGGTTGGCTCATGCCACATGTTGTTCTGAATGACTCTAACCCTGAGTTACAAGTTTTAAGCTAACTTCCTCTTGCCAATATTACAAATTTTTAATCATACCCAATAACATATAAACCAGTAATCTAAAGAAAAGACATGCAGAACATATTTATATACTTAAAACCAATTAGAAACAAAAAAGTGGCCACACATTTACTTATTTAAGCCAGACAAAAGTCTTTCTTTTTCCAGCTGCAATTTCAATAGAGGAGCACCTTGTCACTTGATGAACTAAATAGTTACAGGCACAGATTTTTCTAGGAGAAACAAGTATCAGCTTCCTTACCATAGAAGTGGAGAAACTGCTGCCTTTGATACTGGCTTGTGCAGACAATCAGCCCCTAGCTGAGCTTCTCCAGCTGTGCTAGACTCCTAGCTACAAGTGCGGGGCTGCAAAGGACAATTGAGACTGCTTTTTACTTTTACTGTTTTTTTTTTTTTTGAAATGGGTTAAAACTAAATCAAGGGATGAATAGCCAGCAGATAATGTTTTAACCATTTTTTTTGAACATGAAACAAAGAACAACATTCAAGCAATGAAACACAAAACACAGACATAAAAATTGACAGACATGGATAGATTGCTGCACCAAGGACAGACAATAGACAGAGAGAGAAGAGAACTAGATGATGTCCCACCAAAGGGACCCAGATATCCTACCTAAGGGACCCAGAACAAAAACTAAGCATTCTTCCAACAGGAGCCAGAAAGGAGGCAAAACTTCTCCTGACCTCCTTTTGTCCCTAGGAGAGCTCTGAAACAGCTTACATTCACTTTCCTTCTTTTTCACCAAAACATGGCCTGATAGTTGGGGAGGACTGCTTTTCTCTCTCTCAGGTCTAGGGGGTAAAGTACCTCTAATTAAGGTCCAATGTCTAAAAGCCTCTATTGGAACTTTTTCTGACCATGCTTTGTATAGTACCCTTTTATTCCTTCTCCCACCTCCTCCTATGTCTGTCACTTATTGCACCCTTCCCAGGGAACCAAGAACAGATTTCTCCTATAAAAATCAGAAACTGGGTAATTTGTTTCTGACTTATTTTTACCCCTTTAGCCTTTAGCATATTTTTAAGCATATATACAAAAGGCATTCTGCCATTACCAATCCCCAGTTTTATAGGGTTTATTCACCCCTGGCCCAAATTTTCCTCTGCGCATGCTTCCTTTCCCCCGGTGACCTTGACTGTATCATCTTACTGGAGCTGGACGTTGAGATGCCACCTGATCAAGCCAGCTCCTTCAGTCAACAAGTTCTCCAGTGGTGGAGTGAGGTTTAAAAAGAAAGTGACAATTAGACAACAGTGTAGCATGACTCCTAGCCAGTTCTAAGGCTAAAAGGCAAATTTATTTTATCCTAGACTGCTTTATACTCTTTTAATTGCATGCAAGTAATAAGGTCCGTTCTAGGTTAAGGGAACAAAGAGACAATAAACACAAATAGTCAAGGAACAAACAAGGCAATAAACAAAGTTCCATGATCACTGTTCCTAAAGTTATATAAGGATGACCAAAAATATCTGAGCCTACTTCCCTGTCCTAGGCCAAAGTCATATTCTTTCTTGAAGCCTATCTTTGTTCTAGCCTAAATCAGATTCCTCTCTGAGATTACTTCCAGTTATGTATTGCTGTATCTGTCATAATTTACAAGGTTGGGTATGGAACCCAGGCCTTCCTGCATGATTCATTACCTCTAGTGTTGGACTACGGCAAATAAAGATTCTATGAGCAGTCATGCGTGACTGTTAATATAAAATTGGCTTTATGTTTTCTGAAATAATTATCTGAAAAGTGCCATTACTGAATTCCATGGTAGCCAATATGTAAACTTCAAGATGCCGTCAGTGACTGATTTGTTCACTTTGACAGCAAATATTTGAGATCCTCAGGTATTCAATTTTTTTTGACAATACTCATATTGTTTATATTCTCAGTTAAACAGTTTTGTTACCGGATACATCAAAGTTAACTTAATGATTCTTAGTGTCACAGATGAGGAGTGCATTTTGATATGTTTATTTTCCTTCTAAATATGCAATAACATGTAGGAATACATTTATGGAATCTTAGTTTATTATCTAAGTAGAGTATTTGGGTTGGTTTTAGAATTTGAGAGTCCTTCTTATATTCTTAAGTATAAGTATTTTTACAAATGTGTGGTTACAAATATTTTAGGTTTGAAACTCATTGTTTTGTGTTCTTGAATGATATTTACAGAGTACATTTTCTGAGTTTTAGTAAGATACAGTAAAAATAATTAATTTTCTCTTGTGGATTGTTTCTTTGGATTTGTGCATAAAAATTTTCACATATGCCCACATTGTAAGTTTTATCTACATTACGTTCTAAAGATTTGAAAGATTCACCGCTTTATGGTTAACATTTTCTCTCCCTAGAGTTTAATTTTATGTGCCTCAGTGCCTTACATAGACTTGCCCATGTGCTCATTTTGGCTAAGTGTAATTGCTTCCTGTGTTTAAAACTCTGTCTTTACTCAATTTACATTTCAGCTTAAAAAGAAACAGTTGTTCTTAGTTGTACAAAAGTCATCTCTTCGCTGTTATTTCACTGATGCATGTATTTATCCCTGCTTGAATACTATAAAACATTTTGCTAAATCTTATTGATATTATCATACAATTCCATTATTCCCCCCTTCCTTACTCCAAACCCTCCCATGAAATGCTGCTTGTTCTCTTTCAAATTCATTTTATAGTTTCCACTAATGGTTGTTATATATAATTTGTAAACATATATCTTCCTAAATACTGTCTTACCAATAAGTATAAAGTTACCCAGATATATGTATTCAGAACTTTTCAATTGGTATTGAATAAATGTGTTCTAGTTTGGTGAAGATTATTTCTGCCATTCTTTCCATTTCTTAACTGCCTGTATTTTTTTCTGAAGGATTGAGGCCTCATGGTCTTTCTCTCATAATTTGGTGTGTATTAGTTATTGTTGTTGTCCCTTGTTCACCTTATGATTAGGCAGTCGTGTCTGTGAGACTTTAAGAATGTAGTTTTGGAATTACCATGGAACAAAACTCATAGACTAATTTTAGTGTATGGATAAACTTATGTGCTTTTATGGTATTTGCACATATTTGTGTTTACGTGTACATTCATAAAGGCCAGAAGAGGATGTATGTTGTCTTACCTCTGGGTTTGGTCTCTAAAGGTTCTCTCTCCCCTTTGTTGCGTATTTCAGCTAATGTCATCCTTGTTGGATCCTGGGATCCTCTTACTTTCCAGGCATCTGTTACTTTGTACATTAGTACACACTTCTGGTCAATTTCCTTTCTCTCTGTACATCCCCTCATCTCCTCCCACACCCAATCCTGCCTCTCCCTTTTCCTTCTCTCCTTCTCTTCTTCCTAAGTCCTACCGACCCTATACCTCCCATGATTATTTTGTTTCTCCTTCTAAGTAGGATTGTGGCATCCACACTTTGGTCTTCTTTTCTCATGACCTTCATATGGTCTGTAAGTTGTTTCATGGGCAGTAAGAGCTTTTTTCATAATATCCACTTGTCAATGAGTACATGTTATGTGTGTTCTTTTGTGACTGTGTTACGTCATTCAGGATAATATTTTCTAGTTCCATCCATTTGCCTGCGAATATTGATTTTAAATGATGTTTTATTTTTATTTCTAGATTTTTTGGTATTTCATTTTTATTTTTCCATTTGTTTGTATCAATTTTCTAATTGTTTGTAGAGGTATTTTATATTGAGTGCTCTGAAATCCTTGCCAAATAATTTTGACATCTGTACCATCTCCTGATGGTTGAATCTGTTGATTGAATTTTGTCATTCAAGGGGAATTTCTATTTCTGATTAACAGAGCTAGGAGTTACGTTCTATTGAAACATGAACACACGGAACTATTATACTAGGAGACTGTTTATCTTGTTTTGTTTCTGAGTATCAACAGTTATTTTTCTGACACTGCTGAGTGTAAAAATAACAGGGCAAAGTTTTTGCCAGGTGGAAACTAAAGTCAACATATCCCAATGGGTCTATAATGGCAGAATTGCAAGAAGTTGATATTAATGCAGGTACAGAGAAGTAAGCTGAATTCTCAATGGGTTTCACTAATACCTAGCTGTCACTGTTTCAGCAGCTTACAATAATGCTACAAGTGGAAGAGTAAACTCATCAGTTGTCAAATCAGTTTTCTAAAACATCATTCTTTGCAGAATTGCAGGGTTCCCTCATCATAAGAAAGAGAAATCTCACATGGTCTCTAATGACATCATGCTGAGAAAATGTACTTAGTAGACCTGGCTCTCCTATTTTTCTCAATCCCTGCCCAAGGCTGGGTTGGGGACTCTGCTTATCACAGTATGACAAGGGTAAGTGTCCATGCGTTCCCCTCTTTTCATACCTTTTTATGAATAGTGCTGTTATTTTCTACAGAGACTATCAGGAAGAGAAACCCTATTTCTAAACTTTGCTTTATTATCCAGATATATCTTTTTTCTGATCTTTGCTTTAAAAGAAAACTTTAGTTGTGAGATTTTTTGAGTGTTTTAATAATTTTTAATCAAAATCAAATTATGATGGTAAAGAATGATTCAAAACAAAATTAAGTAAAGATCAGAAAGTAGACCTGTTTTATATACTCTCTCTCTCTTTACCCCCAGCCTGCTTGTCTGTCTGTGTCTGTCTGTCGTGTGTGTGTGTGTGGGGGGGTACATGGTTGTTCGGGAATACATATAACCTATATACACATACATGTAAAGACTAAGATCTATTATCATTTTATTACTGAATTAATGTTTAATTCAACTTAGCATTTATCTTGCTTTAAACTCAAAACAGAATTGACTAATCATATAGTATACAGTAATTAGAATTACATTTCTAATCATATTAGGATATACCAATTAATATTCTACAAAAGCTATTTCCATGCTACTTCCACAAACTGGAAGGATCTATGGTTTTATTGTCAAAGGATAAAATGAGCAAACAAAACCACCAAAAGGGATCCATCAACAAGAATTTGGCTTGAGACTAAGGCCATAATTTAAAAGTCAAATGCATGGCTAGCAAGTCTGGAGTTCACACTCAACAATGTTTCCCTTCCACTTTAGTTGCGAGATTTTGCGCATATGCTTCCTGGTGTTTTCAAGTATCCAACTTCTTCTTTACTAAGGTTAGTATGCACAAGACCTGACAAAAGGAATACAATTATGTTTTGGTTGATGATTATGGTTACCGAAAAAAATGAGCCTGATGCTCGGAAAACCTTTAATGTTAGAAAGATAGATATTGTCAAAGCTTATTTTTTTTTTTTATTAACTAGAGTGTTTCTTATTTACATTTCAAGTGTTACTCCCTTTCCCGGTTTCAGGGCAAACATCCCCCTAATCCCTCGCCCTCCCCTTCTTTATGGGTGTTCCCCTCCCCATCCTCCCCCCATTGCCACCCTCCCCACAACAATCATTCACTGGGGGTTCAGTCTAAGCAGGACCAAGGGCTTCCCCTTCCTCTGGTGATCTTACTAGAATATTCATTGTTACCTATCAGGTCAGAGTCCAGGGTCAGTCCATGTATAGTCTTTAGGTAGTGGCTTAGTCCCTGGAAGCTCTGGTTGCTTGGCATCGTTGTTCATAAGGGGTCTCAAGCTCCTTCAAGCTCTTCGAGTTCTTTCTATGATTCCTTCAACAGGGGTCCTATTCTCAGGTCAGTGGTTTGCTGCTGGCATTCGCCTCTGTGTTTTCTGTATTCTGGCTCTGTCTCTCAGCAGCGATCTACATCAGTCTCCTGTTGGCCTGCACTTCTTTGCTTCATCCATCTTGTCTAATTGGATGGCTGTATATGTATGGGCCACATGTGGGGCAGGCTCTGAATGGGTGTTCCTTCAGTCTCTGTTTTAATCTTTGCCTCTCTATTCCCTCCCAAGGGTAATCTTGTTCCCCTTTTAAAGAAGGAGTGAAGCATTCACATTTTGATCATACGTCTTGAGTTTCATGTGTTCTAGGCATCTAGGGTAATTCAAGCATTTGAGCTAATAGCCACTTATCAATGAGTCCATACCATGTATATCTTTCGGTGATTGGGTTACCTCACTCAGGATGATATTTTCCAGTTCCAACAATTTGCCTACGAATTTCAAAAAGTCATTGTTTTTGATAGCTGAGCAATATTCCATTGTGTAGATATACCACATTTTCTGTATCCATTCCTCTGTTGAAGGGCATCTGGGTTCTTTCCAGCTTCTGGCTATTATAAATAAGGCTGCTATGAACATAGTGGAGCACGTGTCTTTTTTATATCTTGGGGCATCTTTTGGGTATATGCCAAGAGAGGTATAGCTGGATCCTCAAGCAGTTCAATGTCCAATTTTCTGAGGAACTTCCAGACTGATTTCCAGAATGGCTGTACCAGTCTGCAATCCCACTAACAATGGAGGAGTGTTCCTCTTTCTCCACATCCTCACCAGCATTTGCTGTCACCTGAGTTTTTGATCTTAGCCATTCTCACTGGTGTGAGGTGAAATCTCATGGTTGTTTTGATTTGCATTTCCCTTATGACTAAAGATGTTGAACATTTCTTTAGGTGTTTCTCAGCCATTTGGCATTCCTCAGCTGTGAATTCTTTGTTTAGCTCTGAACCCCATTTTTTAATAGTGTTATTTGTCTCCCTGCAGTCTAACTTCTTGAGTTCTTGGTATATTTTGGATATAAGGCCTCTATCTGTTGTAGGATTGGTAAAGATCTTTTCCCAATCTGTTGGTTGCCATTTTGTCCTAACCACAGTGTCCTTTGCCTTACAGAAGCTTTGCAGTTTTATGAGATCACATTTGTCGATTCTTGATCTTAGAGCATAAGCCATTGGTGTTTTGTTCAGGAAATTTTTTCCAGTGCCCATGTATTCCAGATGCTTCCCAAGTTTTTCTTCTATTATTTTGAGTGTATCTGGTTTGATGTGGAGGTCCTTGATCCACTTGGACTTAAGCTTTGTACAGGGTGATAAGAATAGATCGATCTGCATTCTTCTACATGGTGACCTCCAGTTGAACCAGCACCATTTGCTGAAAATTCTATCTTTTTTCCATGTGATGGTTTTGGCTCCTTTGTCAAAAATCAAGTGCCCATAGGTTTGTGGGTTCATTTCTGGATCTTCAATTCTATTCCATTGGTCTATCTGTCTGTCTCTGTATCAATACCATGCAGTTTTTATCACTATTGCTCTGTAATACTGCTTGAGTTAAGGGATAGTGATTCCCCCTGAAGTTTTTTTATTGTTGAGGATAGTTTTAGCTATCCTGGGTTTTCTGTTATTCCAGATGACTTTGCAAATTGTTCTGTCTAACTCTTTGAAGAATTGGATTGGTATTTTGATGGGGATTGCATTGAATCTGTAGATTGCTTTTGGTAGAATGGCCATTTTTACTATATTAATCCTGCCAATCCATGAGCATGGGAGATCTTTCCATCTTCTGAGGTCTTCTTCAATTTCTTTCTTCAGAGTCTTGAAGTTCTTATTGTACATATCTTTTACTTGCTTGGTTAAAGTCACACTGAAGTACTTTATATTATTTGGATCTATAATGAAGGGTGTCGTTTCCCAAATTTCTTTCTCGGCTTGTTTCTCTTTTGTGTAGAGGAAGGCTAAACATTTGAGTTGATTTTATACCCAACCACTTTGCTGAAGTTGTTTATCAGCTTTAGTAGTTCTCGGGTGGAACTTTTGGTATCACTTAAATATACTATACATCTGCAAATGGTGATATTTTGACTTCTTCTTTTCCGATCTCTATCCCCTTGACCTCCTTTTGTTGTCTGATTGCTCTGGCTAGAACTTCAAGAACTATATTGAACAAGTAGGTAGAGAGTGGGGAGCCTTGTCTAGTCCCTGATTTTAGTGGGATTGCTTCAAGTTTCTATCCATTTAGTTTAATGTTAGCAACTGATTTGGTGTAAATGGGCTTTTAATATGTTTAGGTATGGGCCTTGAATTCCTATTCTTTCCAGGACTTTTATCATGAAGGCGTGTTGAATTTTGTCAAATGCTTTCTCAGCATCTAATAAAATGATCATGTGGTTTTATTCTTTCAGATTGTTTATATAATGGATCACGTTGATGGTTTTCCGTATATTAAACCATCCCTGCATGTCTGAGATGAAGCCTACTTGATCATGGTGGATGATTGTTTTGATGTGCTCTTAGATTCGGTTTGCCAGAATTTTATTGAGTATATTTGCGTCGATATTCATAAGGGAAATTGGTCTGAAGTTCTCTTTCTTTGTTGTGTCTTTGTGTGGTTTAGGTGTAAGAGTAATTGTGGCTTCATAGAAGGAATTCGGTAGTGCTCCATCTGTTTCAATTTTGTGGAATAGTTTGGATAATATTGGTATGAGGTCTTCTATGAGGGTCTGATAGAATTCTACACTAAACCTGTCTGGACCTGGGCTCTTTTTTGTTAGGAGACCTTTAATGACTGCTTCTATTTCCTTCGCTGTTATGGGGTTGTTTATCTGGTTTATCTGTTCCTGAGTTAAATTCGGTACCTGGTATCTGTGTAGGAAATTGTCCATTTCCTGCAGATTTTCAAGTTTTGTTGAATATAGGCTTTTAGAGTAAGATCTGATTTTTTGAATTTCCTCTGAATCTGTAGTTATGTCTCGCTTTTCATTTCTGATTTTGTTAATTTGGACACACTCTCTGTGTCCTCTCATTAGTCTGGCTAAGGGTTTATCTATCTTGTTGATTTTCTCAAAGAACCAACTTTTTGTTCTGTTGATTCTTCCTATGGTCCTTTTTGTTTCTACTTGGTTGATTTCAGCTCTGAGTTTGATTATTTCCTGTCTTCTACTCCTCCTGGGTGTATTTGCTTCTTTTTGTTCTAGTGCTTTTAGGTGTGTTGTCAAGCAGGTGACATATGCTCTTTCCTGTTTCTTTCTGCAGGAACTCAGCACTATGAGTTTTCCTCTTAGCACAGCTTTCATTGTGTCCCATAAGTTTGGGTATGTTGTACCTTAATTTTCATTAAATTCTAAAAAGTCTTTAATTTCTTTCTTTATTTCTTCCTTGACTAGGTTATCATTGAGTAGAGCATTGTTCAATTTCCACGTATATGTGGACTTTCTTCCCTTATTGTTATTGAAGTCCAGCTTTAGGCTGTGGTGGTCTGATAGCACGCATGGGATTATTTCTATCTTTCTGTACCTGTTGAGGCCAGTTTTTTGACCAATTATATGGTCAATTTTGGAGAAAGTACCATGAGAAGCTGAGAAGAAGGTATATCCTTTTGCTATAGGATACAATGTTCTATGAATATCTGTTAAGTCCATTTGGCTCATGACTTCTCTTAGTCTGTCTACGTCTCTGTTTATTTTCTGTTTCCATGATCTGTCCATTGATGAGAGTGGGGTGTTGAAATCTCCTACTATTATTGTGTGAGGTGCAATGTGTGCTTTGAGCTTTAGTAAGGTTTCTTTTACGTATGTAGGGGCCCTTGTATTTGGGGCATAGATATTTAGGATTGAGAGTTCATCTTGGTGGAATTTTCCTTTGATGAATATGAAGTGTCCTTCCTTATCTTTTTTGATAACTTTTAATTGAAAATTGATTTTATTTGATATTAGAATGGCTACTCCAGCTTGCTTCTTCTGACCATTTGCTTGGAAAGTTGTTTTCCAGCCTTTCACTCTGAGGTAGTGTCTGTCTTTGTCTCTGAGGTGTGTTTCCTGTAGGCAGCAGAATGCAGGGTCCTCGTTGCGTGTCCAGTTTGTTAATCTATGTCTTTTTATTGTGGATTTGAGGCCATTGATGTTGAGAGATATTAAGGAATAGTGATTATTGCTTCCTGTTATATCCATATTTGGATATGAGTTTATGTTTGTGTGCTTTTCTTCTCTTTGTTTTGTTGCCAAGACAATTAGTTTCTTCCTTCTTCTATGGTATAGCTTGCCTCCTTATGTTGGGCTTTACCATTTATTATCCTTTGTAGTGCTGGATTTGTAGAAAGATATTGTGTAAATTTGGGTTTGTCATGGAATATCTTGGTTTCTCCATCTATGTTAATTGAGAGTTTTACAGGATACAGTAACCTGGGCTGGCATTTGTGTTCTCTTAGGGTCTCTATGACATCTGTCCAGGATCTTCTGGCTTTCATAGTCTCTGGTGAGAAGTCTGGTGTAATTCTGATAGGTCTGCCTTTATATTTTCCTTGACCTTTTTCCCTTACTGCTTTTAATATTCTTTCTTTGTTTTGTGCATTTGGTGTTTTGAATATTATGTGACGGGAGGAGTTTCTTTTCTCGTCCAATCTATTTGGAGTTCTGTAGCCTTCTTGTAGGCTTATGGGTATCTCTTTCTTTAGGTTAGGGAAGTTTTCTTCTATGATTTTGTTGAAGATATTTACTGGTCCTTTGAGCTGGGAGTCTTCACTCTCTTCTATACCTATTATCCTTAGGTTTGATCTTCTCATTGAGTCCTGGATTTCCTGTATGTTTTGGACCAGTAGCTTTTTCCGTTTTACATTATCTTTGACATTTGGGTCGATGATTTCTATGGAATCATCTGCTCCTGAGATTCTGTCTTCCATCTCTTGTATTCTGTTGGTGAAGCTCGTATCTACAGCTCCTTGTCTCTTCTTTTGGTTTTCTATATCCAGGGTTGTTTCCATGTGTTCTTTCTTGATTGCTTCTATTTCCATTTTTAATTCCTTCAGCTGTTTGATTGTTTGACTGGGTGTGGAGCCAGCACCTGAGGTCTCCTCAGGGAACTGTTCTAGACTGGAAGGGTGCTATTGATCTTCTTACATGAGTGGTTAGATAATATGTGCGGTGGTATGAATAAGACTGCGCCTCATTTATTGGTTCAGTTATGTACATGCTTTGTCATCAGGAAACAGCATTAATTGAAAAGGGTTAGGGATTATGGCCTAGTTTGCAAATGGAGTTGTGTTTTGAGGTTTCCAAAGCTTAATCACACCCCAGTGTCTCCTCCAGTCTCTATGAATGTAAAACTCTCAGCTACTTTGTCCTATATCATGCCTCCCTGTTTGCTGCCATGTTCCCCACCATAGTGATAATGGGCTAAACCTCTGAAATTGCAAGTAAGCATCAATTAAATGCTTTATTTTATAAGAACTTATTTGGTCATGCTGTCTCTTCACAGTAATAGAATACTCACTAAAACAGTAGACAGAAAGGTTCATGTGTACTGGCCAGCACAGGTAGATGTTGAGATGTTAGCTATCACCTCCATCATTCTCCACTTCATTTTTGAGTCAATGTCACAAGCTAAACATATAAGTCCCAGACTTGAGTAGTAAGCTCAAAGATACTTTGTTCTCACCTCCATCTATGTGCCAACAACATATTTTCAACATCAGTTCTGATAACCTGAACACATGACCTCATGTTTCTCTGCAAGAAGTTTACCACCTTAACCTCTCTACAAATTGGTTGGTTTTTGTTTTGAAGACATAGTTTTATTCTATAGTTGAAACTGACCTTGAACTTGCTAGCTAGACCAGACTGTTATCAAATTTTGGTAATCCTTCCATGAGTATTTGAAGGTGTTGTGATTACAATCAAGCAAATTCCAAAATGCTACAATGCTGAGAAAAAAAGGTTTCTTTTGTATTTGCATTTTATATTTAGTATTTATCCACAACTATGTCAAGAACTTTACCCTAAGGAGTTTTGACAAATGCACTGGATTAATGAATATTATAATAGCAGAAAGATTGTGAGAATCTATGTCTTATTTTAGAAATATGAAAATTATTCTATTAACAAATTCAGGTGGACTTATAAAATTAACACAACCAACTACCAGAATGTACATTTGAAACAAGTTATGTCTGAACATAGAGTCCAAGAAGTAAAAAACACATAGAGACTGTATTTTTCAAATAAATTACAAACTGAAAAACTAAGATCTCACCTAGATAAACCATAGAAGATATTTTGTCAGAATAATTGTCTTTTTTCCTTTTGTTTTTATTTGATATTATTTATTTACATTTCAAATATTATTTCTTTCCATGCTTTCCTGACAATAAGTCCCCATTTATTCCCCCCTTTTTCCTATAAGTGTATTCACCCTCCGCAACCAACTCATTCCCGCCTCCCTGCTCTGACATTCCTCTACATATACTTGGGGGAAGGGGATCCACCCTTGGAAGGACCAAGGGATTCTTTTCCATTGGTGCCCAACGAGGCCCATCCTATGATACATATACAGGTAGAACCATAAGTCTGTTCTTGTGTACTCTTTGGGTAGTGATTTAGTCCCTCGGAGCTGTGCTTGATTGTAATTGTTGTCCTTATCCAGTTGAAAGCCCCTTCAGCCCCTTCAATCCTTTCTCTAACTCCTCCAATGGGGCCCCATTCTCAGTTCAATGATTTGCTGCTAACATTTGCTTCTGTATTTGTCATGCTCTGCCTAAGCCTCTCAGAGCAGAGCTATATCAGGCTCCTGTCAGCATGCACTTCTTGGTTTCATCAATATTGTCTAGGTTTGGTGGCTGATCTGAAGGTAGATCAGGCTCTGAATGGCTATTTCTTCAGTCTCAGTTCCAAACTTTGTTTCCATTTCTACCGCTATGAACACTTTGTTCTCCCTTTTAGAAAGGACTGAAGGATCGACACTTTCATTGTCTTTTTCTTGAGCTTCATGTGGTTTGTGGATTGTATCTTGGGTAATTAGATCTTTTGAGCTAATATTCACTTGTCAGTGAGTGCATACCATGTGTTTTTTTTTTTATGATTGGGTTACCTCACTCAGGATGATATTTTCCAATTCCATCATTTACCTATGAATGTCATGAAGTCATTTTTTAGATAGCTGAGTAGTACTCCATTGGGTAGATGTACCACATTTTCTGTATCCATTACTCTGTTAAAGTGTATCTGGGTTCTTTCCAGTTTGTGGGTATTATAAATAAGGCTGTTATGAACATGTGGTGGAGCATGTGTCTTTGTTACATGTTGGAGCATCTTTTGGGTATATGCCCAGGAGTGGTTCTAGGTCCTCAGGTAGTACATGCAGTTTTCTGAGGAACTTCTAGACTGATTTACAGAGTGCTTGGACCAGCTTGTAATCATACCATCAATGCAGCAGTGTACCTATTTCTCCACATCCTCTCCAGCACCTGCTATTACCTGAGATTTTTTTTGGCCCTTCTGGCTGGTGTGAAGTAGAATCTCAGGGTTGTTTTGATTTGCATTTCCCTGATGACTAAGGATGTCAACCATTTCTTTAGGTACTTCTCAGCCATTTGATATTCATCAGCTGAGAATTCTTTCTTTAGCTCTTTACCCCATTTTTAATAGGGTTATTTGGCTCTGTGGAGTATAAATTCTTGAGTTCTACGTATATACTGTATATTAGTCCTGTATCAGTTGTAGGGTTGGTAAAGATCATTTCCTAATCTGTTTGTTGTTGTTTTGTCCTAATGACAGTGTCCTTTGCCCTACAGAAGCTTTACAGCTTTATGAAGTCCCATTTGTCAATTCTTAATCTTAGAGCAAAAGCCATTGGTGTTTTGTTCAGGAAACTTATCTCTGTGTCTATGTGTTCGAGGCTCTTTCCCACTTTTTCTTCTACTAGTTTGAATATATCTGGTTTGATGTGGAGGTCCTTGATCCACTTGGCCTTAAGCTTTGTACAGGATAAGAATGAATCAATTTGCAATCTTCTACATGCTCGTTTGTCAAAAATCAAGTGACCACAGGTGTGTGGGTTCATTTCTGGGTCTTCAATTCTATTCCACTGATATATCTGCCTGTCTCTGTACCAATATCATACAGTTTTTATCACTATTGCTCTGTAATACTACTTAAGGTCAAGGAGGGTGATTCCCCCAGAAATTTTTAATGGTGAGTATAGTTTTTGCTATCATGCATTTTTTGTTATTCTGAATGAATTTGCAATTTGCTCTTTCTATCTCTGTGAAGAATTGAGTTGAAATTTTGATGGGGATTGCATTGAATCTGTAGATTGCTTTTAGCAAAATGGCCATTTTTATTATATTAGTCCTGCCAATCCGTGAGCATGGAAGATCTTTCCATCTTCTGAGATCTTCGATTTCTTTCTTCAGTGACTTGAAGTTCTTAGACAGTCCTTTCACTTGCTTGGTTAAAGTCACACTGAGGTATTTTATGTTATTTGGGACTATTATGACATGTGTCATTTCCCTAATTTCTTTCTCAGCCTATTTACCCTTTGAGTAGAGGAAGGCTACTGATTTGTGCGAGTTAATTTTATACCCATCCACTTTGGTTAAGTTGTTGTTTACAATGTTTAGTAGTTCTTTGGTGGGTCTTTTGGGATCACTTAAGTATATTATCATATCATCTGCAAATAGTGATATTTTGACTTCTTCCTTTCCAATTTTTATTTCTTTGACCTCCTTGTGTTGTCTGATTGTTCTGGCTAGGAATTCAAGGACTATATTGAATAAGTAGAGAGAGAGAGAGAGAGAGAGAGAGAGAGAGAGAGAGAGAGAGAGAGAGAGAGAACCACCCTGTTTAGACCCTGATTTTAGTGGGTGTGCTTCAAGTTTCTCTCCATTTAGTTTGATGTTGGTTACTGGATTGCTGTATATTGCTTTTACTAAGTTTAGGAATGGGACTTGAATTCCTGATCTTTCCAAGGCTCTTACCATGAAGAGGAGTTGAACTTTGTCAAACCTCCAGGTAGATCTCTTAAAACAGAAGAGTTTGTCTTACTTATTCTCTTAGGTGTGTATGTACTCCTGATGATGGGCTTTCAGTTCTTAGATCAGGAGGAAACCAGAAGGATCCTGCCCTTTACTGATCCTATGTCCCTGTGGCCACGGGGCATAGATTGCACTAGGCAATTTCCTCTTAGGTGGGGCATGTGGACAGAGAGTAGTCTCCCCTGATTTCTCAGGAGTGTTTGAAATTCTGAGGGTCCAGCTCTCTCCCCCACAGGATGAGCATGCAGGGAGCTGTTTGACTGGTTTAGTTCAGTTTTGGGCACAGACCTGGACTGCAGGTTCCTGCTGCTAACTGCTCCTATATTCCTATGTTTCCTCTTGGGTTAAGGAAATGGGCAAAGTTGGGCAGAAGTGGCAGTCTGTCCTGTAGTCTCAGGATGGTCCACACTTCTGGATGTTCAGCTTTCTCCCCCACAGGATTTGGAAGCAGGGAGCTGTGGGATGAGATCAGTTCAGTTCTGGGCACAGCTAGAAATTAGAAGTGCCCTGTTCTAGAGGACTTCTGCTTTGTGTCCCCTGGGTTCACCAGGAAGGTCACTTGGAGCAGAACATTTGGTCTTACCTCTGCTCTCAGGTGTGTAGGTGCTCCTGGCAACTGGCTTTCAGCTTTCCTGTTCTGTTTCTTTAAGAAAGTTATTTATATCCTCCTTAAAGTTCTTTATCATCATTACAAGATGTGATTTTTAAATCTAAGTCTTGCTTTTCTGGTATATTTGTATATCCCATATTTGCTTTGGTGGGAGAACTGGGCTCTGATGATGCCAAATAATCTTGGTCTCTGTTGCATAGGTTCCTGCGCTTTCCTCCCACCATCAAGTTGTCTCTGGTGTTAGTTAGCTTGTATTGCTATCTCTGACAGTGACTTTACCCTTCTGTAAACCTCTGTGGCAGCACTCCTGTAGACCTGCTATCTTTCAGCTGGATCTTGGTACAGAGAGCTGTGGGACCAAATCAGATCAGGATCCAGGAAGAAACCAGAAGGGTCCTGTCCTGGCTACTCCGGGGTTTGTGTCCTGAGACCTCCAGTCAAGTCACTTGGAGCAGAAGAGTTGATCTTAACTGTGTTCTCATGTGTTTCAGAGCTTCTGGTGACTGGCTTTCAACTCTGGGCACAGGCAGAAACTGGAAGTTCCTTCTGCAAACTTCTCCTAATTTCCTGTTTCCAGAAGGCACTAGGCAGGTTCCTTTTGGGGCAGGAATGTGAGCAGAAGTGGAGGTCTCCTCTGAGCTTTCATGATTGTCCCCACTTCTGAGAGTTCAGTTCTCTCCCCCATGGGATTTGGGTACAGAGAGTTGTAGGACAGGTTCAGCTCTGGGTAGATACAGAAACTGTAGTGTCCTATCCCAGACTGCTCCTGGGTTTGTGTGTCCTGAGGCCACAGGCAGGTTGCTCAGAGCAGAACAGTTGGTTATAATTCTGCTTTCAGTTGTGTCAGTGCTCCTGGTGACTGGCTTTCAGATCTGGGTACAGGCAGAAACCAGAAGGTTCCTGCTCCTGACTGCTCCTAGGTTCCTGTGCCTAGAGGGCACAGAAGGCACTTCATTTGTTCCTCTTGGGCCAGGAATATAAGCAGAAGTAGTTGTTTTTTCTGAGCCCTCAGGATTTTCTGCACTTCTGACATAATGATGTCACAATGACAGATATGATGTCATATGATGCCACAATGGTCTTTTTAAAGCTAGGGTTAAAATAGGTATAATAGAACTTCTGTTAATCTTGGCCTTTAGCCAAGCCATGTTGAGGAAAGAATGTAAATGATTCAATTTCTGTTTCAGATCTAGAAATGGCTTTAGGTCTTAGAAAGAACTGAAATATTTCAGTACCTAGCACACAGATGCAGTATTCAGACTGCAATTAGATAAATGAAAATAGAAAATTACGGGATATATATTCTAAAATAGAATGTATCCAAAATTTCAAATTGCATTATATATTATTCAATGACATATCAAATCAACTCACAGCATCACAATATTCTACAAGTCTTTTGTGTTATAAAGAAGATGGATTTTTCTAGGAAGAAAAAATTCAATGAAAAGGTATATATTATTTCTTCAACTTTTAAACATGTGTAACTGATCCTGAGCCTTGCTTTATGAAGAATATACCTGTTATGCTTCCTTCAGAAGACTAAATTCCTAATGTGAAACATATTATCTCCCATTATGTGCCAGAGACTCCTCAAAATAGAAACAAAAGGGCAAATTGGACTTTGATGATGTACTGAAACTGCTTTCCAGACAATGCTTAGATTTGATAAAAATCTTTTCCTTCCCAAGAAGAAACATATAACAAGTATGCTTAAGTACGCTTTGGTTTAATTGCAGAACATTTATAGTACTGGGTTTAGAGATTAGAGGGCTAACTGTCTTGGTAGGAAAATTAAATGGAACAGTCTTTGTTAATATATTCTCTATATAACCTTGGCTATACTGAAACTCATGTTGTAGAAAAGACTGACTTTGAACTCAGAGATCTTCTTGCTTCTGCCTCGCAGGTCCTGGAATTAAAGGAACGTGTCACCACTTTCTAGCATTTGTTAATTTATTTTGAGTTTCTTTTCCTACAATTTTAGTTAACCGAGAACAAGAATTCAAAAAAAGGTGAAAAAAAAAAAAGCAAAACCTGTGCAGATTTTCCTCCATGATCAAAACTGTTTCACTTTTCACAGAACAACAGGCTTCTGTGTGTATCATTCCAGCTATAGAGTAAACAGTTGTGGCATGGAGAGGATGCTCTTGACATTCATAACACTAAGAACATAGTTTTTGTTCACCTATATATCTTTATTTTATTTTTTATTTAAATTTTATGTATGTACTTACTTAGTTTTGAGAGACTCTCATGTAGTATAGCCTGGGTTTGAACTTCTTGTCTAAATTAGGTGTGAACTCTTCACAGTCTCCTTCCCACTTTCATGTGTTGGGATTACTACAGATATGCACCACCATTCCTGGTTGTAGAGGAACTTAAAATGATTTCTTGGTCAGATACTAAAATCTTCCTATTGTGTAAAACAGATAATTTATAAACATTTGTTTCCAAATATGTCTCTTGAATCAATACATTATCTAAATGTAGGCGATTTAAATACTCAAAAATTTTCCAAATGTATATAAAGTTTCTGTGTAAACCTGTCAGTAACAGCTGAGACATTGATTATTAACTCAATTCTTTCTGGAATTGCTCAGATCATTTAGAAAAATGTTGGCAATGATTTTTTCCCTCTTTTTATTCCATCTTCTCCTTTTCCTGCAATACTGGATTCTCCTTTTCTTTTCTTTTCTTTTCTTTTCTTTTCTTTTCTTTTTTTTTTTTCGGAGCTGGGAAACGAACCCAGGGCCTTGCACTTGCTAGGCAAGCGCTCTACCACTGAGCTAAATCCCCAACCCCGCAATACTGGATTCTCATAATTTTTCTTTGACAAATAATTTTGACTGTGCCAAACACATGTTGTACACAATGAGTAATATGAATTTTACGATTTTAGTATATACCCACTAATTTCTCCATAGACTCAAATATTTTCTAATCTTCCCTTTGTGTACATACATATTATCATATTATTAATTTATTTTTTTCTTTCTTACAAAGCTTATTATTGTATAGCCAAGATTTGAAGCAAAAGGCCAAATTTGTGCAATCTACTTTTTCCTCATTTTTTGTAGCTATGATAATTTCAAAATATAGGACAGGACAACCAATATAATGTGAAAAATATACAAGGGAAAGAAAAATTAATAAAGGAGGGATGGAAAGTAGAAAATATTTGAGGGTAGCAACTAAAATAATCAAAATATCAAGTGTAGCAAAAAAAATGTAGAAATGCTAGCTGAACACATAAGTTTTGACATTTTCCCCGAGAAATTAGGAATTGAAACATAACTTTTGGCATGAAAGAATGTCCCCAGTGAGGTGGATGGCCAAATCTAAAGAGGAAAAAAATAGCTCTGCTGTTGGGGCCTGCAGCAAGACCGGTGTTCAACAGACTGGCATCACACTCAAAACTAAGTTGATATTTCTTTTAAGTATATACACATGATCTATTTGTTGGCAAATGTTGATGGATTCATTTCCACATAAATCCTTGATTGCTGTGAAGAAATCTCCCAAATCTCTTAAAAGGACACACAGCACATGCAAGTATTCATTTTTAATCTCAGCACTTGAGAGACAGAGGCAGGTGGGTCACTGTGAGTTCAGGGCCAGCCTGGTGTACAGAGCAACAGCCAGGACTGTTGGTTACACAAAAAAACCCTATGTTGAGAAAATAAATAAATAAATAAATACATACATACATACATACATACATACATACATACATACTTTTTTCATCTTTATTAACTTGGGTATTCCTTATTTACATTTAGATTGTTGTTCACTTTCCCGGTTTCCTGGCCAACATCCCCCTAAACCCTACCCTTCCCTTTTTCTATAGGTATTCCCCTTCCCATCCTTTCCTCATTACCGCCCTCCCCCAAAAATCACCTTCACTGGGGAACAGTCATGGCAGGACCAAGGGCTTCCCCTTCCACTGGTGCTCTTACTAGGGTTTTCATTGCTAACTATGAGGTTGGAGCCCAGGGTCAGTCCATGTATAGTCTTTGGGTAGTGGCTTAGTACCTGGAAGCTCTGGTTGCTTGGCATTGTGGTTCATATGAGGTCTCAAGCCCCTTCAAGGTCTTTTAGTCCTTTCTAAGATTCCTTCAACAGGGGTCCCGTTCTCAGTTCAGTGGTTTAATGATGGCATTCGCCTATGTATTTGCTGTATTCTGGCTGTGTCTCTCAGGACAGATCTACATCCGGTTCCTGTCAGCTTGCACTTCTTTGCTTCATCCATCTTATCTGGTTTGGTGGCTGTATCAGTATGGGACACATGTGGGGCAGGCTCTAAATGGGTGTTCCTTCTGCCTCTGTTTTAAACTTTGCCTCCCTATAACCTCTCAAGGGTATTCTTGTTCCCCTTTTAAAGGAGGAGGAAAGCATTCGCATTTTGGTCATCCTTCTTGAGTTTCATATTTTCTGTGCATCTAGGGTAATTCGAGTATTTGGGCTAATATCCACTTATCAATGAGTGCAGTGCATACCATGGGTATTTTTCTGTGATTGGGTTACCTCACTCAGGATGACATTTTCCAGTTCTATGAATTTCATATGGTCATTGTTTTTGATAGCTGAGTAATATTCCATTGTGTAGATGTACCACATTTTCTGTATCCATTCCTCTGCTGAAGGGCATCTGGGTTCTTTCAAGCTTCTGGTTATTATAAATAAGGCTACTATGAATATAGTGGAGCATGTGTCTTTGTTTGTGTTTATGTTTTATGTTTGTTATATGTTGGGATATGTTTTGGGTATGTGCCCAAGAGAGGTATAACTGGGTCCTCAGGTGGTTCAATGTCCAATTTTCTGAGAAACCTCCAGACTGATTTCCAGAATGGTTGTACAATCCCACCAACAATGGAAGAGTGTTTTTCTTTCTCCACATTCTCGTCAGCATTTGCTGTCACCTGAGATTTTGATCTTAGCCATCCTCACTGGTGTGAGGTGAAATCTCAGGGTTGTTTTTATTTGCATTTCCCTTATGACTAAAGATGGTGAACATTTCTTTAGGTGTTTCTCAGCCATTTGACATTCCTCAGCTGTGAATTCTTTGTTTAGCTCTGAACCCCTTTTTTAATAGGTTTATTTGTCTCTCTGTGGTCTATCTTCTTGAGTTCTTTTTTCACTTTGGATATAAGCCCTCTATCAGTTGTATGATTTGTAAAGATCTTTTCCCAATTGGTCGGTTGTCATTTTGTCCTAACAAAATGTCCTTTGCCTTACGGATGCTTTGCAGTTTTATGAGATCCCATTTGTCGATTCTTGATCTTACAGCATAAGCCATTGGTGTTTTGTTCAGGAAATTTTCTCCAGTGTCAATGTGTTCGAGATGCTTCCCCACTTTTTCTTCTATTAGTTTGAGTGTATCTGGTTTGAGGTGGAGGTCCTTGATCCACTTGGACTTAAGCTTTGTACAGGGTGATAAGCATGGATCAATCTGCATTCTTCTACATGCTGACCTCCAGTTGAACCAGGAACATTTGCTTAAAATGCTATCTTTTTTCCATTGGATGGTTTTTGCTCCGTTGTCAAAAATCAAGTGAACATAGGTGTGTGGGTTCATTTCTGGGTCTTCAATTCTATTCCACTGGTCTATCTGTCTATCTCTGTACCAATACCATGCAGTTTTTATCACTATTGTTGTGTAATACTGCTTGAGTTCAGGGATAGTGATTCCCCCAGAAGTCCTTTTTTTGGGGGTATAGTTTTAGCTATCCTGACTTTTTTGTTATTCCAGACATACTTCCAAATTGGTCTGTCTAACACTCTGAAGAATTGGATTCGTATTTTGATGGGATTACATTGAATCTGTAGATCACTTTTAGTAAAATGACCATTTTTACTATATTAATCCTGCCACTCCATGAGCATGGGAGATCGTTCCATCTTCTGAGATCTTCTTCAATTTATTTCTTCAGAGGTTTGAAGTTCTAGTCATACAGATCTTTAACTTGAAGGGTTAAAGTCACACTGAGGTATTTTATGTTATTTGCAACTATTTTGAAGGGTGTCGTTTCCCTAATTTCTTTCTCATCTGGTTTCTCTTTTGTGTAGATTTATTTGAGTAAATTTTATACCAACCCACTTTGTTGAAGGTATTTATGAGGTTATTAGTTCTCCGGTGGAACTTTTGGGATCACTTAAATATACTATCATATCATCTTCAAATAGTGATATTTTGACTTCTTCATTTCCAATCTGTATCCCTTTTATCTCTATTTTCTGATTGCTCTGGCTAGAACTTCAAAAACTATATTGAATAAATAGGGAGAAAGTGGGCAGCCTTGTCTAGTCCCTGATTTTAGTGGGAATGCTTCAAGTTTCTCTCCATTTAGTTTAATATTAGCTACTGGTTTGCTGTATCTGTCTTTTACTATGTTTAGGTATATACTCTCCAGGCCTTTTATCATGAAGGGGTGTTGAATTTTGTCAAATGCTTTCTCAGCATCTAATGAAATTATCATGTGGTTTTTATCTTACAATTTGTTTATATAGTGTATTACGTCGATAGTTTTCCATATATTAAGCCATCCCTCCATAACTGGGATGAAGACTACTTGACATCATGGATGATTGTTTTGATGTGTTCTTGGATTCAGTTTGCCAGAATTTTATTGATGATTTTTTTGTCAATATTTATAAGGGAAATTGGTCTGAAGTTCTCTTTTTTGTTGGCTTTTTGTGTGGTTCCTTTTGTTTTAGGATAGAAAGATCTATAAATATCTAACTTATGGTTTTTAATTGTACCCTTTGAAGAGAGACCATGACGACACCAGATTGCAAACAAATTATACTATACACATATTCACAATTAGCATTATATTCATTTTTTTAGACTTTAATTACATTAAATTTACATGCAAGAAGTATGGAATTCTCATATCTTCCCTTTTCATATAAAAGTAGGGAATGTTTTTGCTACACATACAAGCATTTTCAACAAATGTTGCTGGACTACCTGGATGTCTATATGTAGAAGAACGAATATATAAGATTTTTACATTTTTGACACTTTTTATCAAGTATCAAAATAGGTAGGGAGTTGAGGAAGTCCTTAAGAGTAATACATAGGTTTAAAAACTGTAAAACAACATAAATATTCTCATGGAAGTATAATAATAATAATTAAAATAATCAATAATACCATTCATTTAAATTAAATATTAGCTTTATTGTGTTTATTTCCTATTAATGTGTATTGAACATAGTTTAAAACCCTGCTAAATTATAATAAATATCTTTTCCAAAAAATATTGAGGTAAAGAAATAACTCATCATGTACAATAGCTCACTAGGAGGAGAAAACTGACTTATGCAGGTTGGCTCTCTATCCTCCACATGTAAGCTATGACAGATGTAGATGCACAAATAACAGATAAAAAACAAAGAAAGAAAGAAAGAAAGGAAGAGAGAGAGAGAGAGAGAAAGAGAGAGAGAGAGAAAGAGAAGGAAGGAAGGAATTTAAATTCTCAATTCTATAATGAAAGCAAATAATTATTTATTTTCAAAAGGCAACCAGTTCTAAATAGAATTAATGTTTGCAAATTTGTAGAGGAGAACTAAACAAACTGAATTACAAATGTTTCCTGCCTGATATGAAACAAAATGCAAAGATGTACTGAGTTTCTTTATGCACATAAACATAAGACACAGTTCTTGCTTTTCTTAACAAATTCATCTCTACAAACTCTGACCTCATACTTTATAAATTGCTAAAGAGTGATTTCATAACTTAACTTGTGAAAATTAAATCAACAAATATCAACATTGATAATCATAATCTAAATGCATTTTTTAAAATATATCTCAAATCGTATATCTGGATGCAGAAGGAACAAATCTTCTTTACTGCCTGGTGTCAGGTATAACCACCATAAATCTAGAGCTATTGAAGTAACTTCATAATAAATAACCCTTCCTTTTCAATAAGATATTTAATTCATTCACTTCTGCCAAAGAATGATTTATACTTCTGTTGGGGAACATGTTATAGTTCTGCTTGTTCCAAGAAATATCTGAAACTATGTCAGTATCTTACAGATTTCCTGGTTATATATCTATGTTCCTTGTAACTGGATTTTAAAGGGCAACAAAACCAAAACCAAGACAAGCTTGACATTGTCCATGTCTACTGTGTTTTCTTAGTCTCATTTGTGGGAATAGCATCCCTTCACCTTCACTGCACCCTGTTTTAATTATTAATCCATGAGCAGTTCTTCTCTTTTAAGGAACTGTGGTTGCCTTTCTGTTGCTGTGGTTTTGTTGTTGTTGAAGATCTATTTGTTTGTTTGTTTGTTTTAAAGATTTATTTATTTTTATTCTATGTATAAGGGTACTAGACCTCCTGGAACTAGCTTTACAGAGAGTTGTGAGCCACCATGTGGATGCCTAATACTGAATCTGGGTCCTCTACAAGAGCAGCCAATACTGTAATTGCTGAGATAGTTATTTGACTTTCAAATACCTCTGCCTTACTTCATTTTGTAGATATGTATACATCATGTTTTAAGGCCGAGTTTGTAAAATTTCATCTGATAATACTTATAAGAAATGTATGTCTTTATAAAAATAAAATTTGCTAAACTTTATAGTTCTTTAATCTATATTTTAGAAATGAGAAAGGGAAATATTAATTATTTTTTCCTTAGAAAATGTTTTCATCCCCTTAAACAGCTAACTGTTTTGGGTTTTATAGATTTTATTCCACTCACACTTGAGGGAATAGCACTATGTGAAAACTTTCAATAAAACTGTTTACCATGACCTAAAATTGTGAAGTTGCCCTGTCTTTAAGAAACAGAATAAGAAATTATCAAATTAAAACAGACATTTGCACAATTACCTGGATAAAAGTATGTATACAAAATCTCCATTTTCTACATTGAAACAAGTGCAGAATATTTTACAGTGGACTTTTATTTTTGAGATCTCAAAGAGTAACTCTCATTTGCTAGTTTGTCCAGTTAGTAAGTAACAGAACTTGATTTTTCATCCTAAGTAAGTGTAATTCTAATAACTGCATTGACCTAAATAAAAGATATTAAATAAGAAAGAATATTTATCAATTTCTGAAGCTTACATATGTCATTATTCTACCATTTTTGAGACAGATCTGGTGTCATCTTACAGGGAAGATCATGTCATAGTCCATTGAATTTGTGTGGCAAATAGAGAAAATTACAAGATACTTGAAGTTCTTGGAAACAGTCTCAAAGTAAAAAGGAAGGAGCAGCCTATGAAAGGGACAACTCAGAGTAGGACAACAAATCTTGTATGCTTTATTGCTTGTGAGGACAATCAGGTTAACTCCTTATTTCACACATTTTTCCCCAAAGCATGAGATGTTTCTTGAAAACATTTATGCTGAAGTAAAACTTACTCCAAATTTAGACTCTGTCTACTAATATTCTCTTCCTGCTGTTTCAATTTGGTTTTCAGGATGTTTTAAATACCCTGTTCTTTTCTCTGCAATGTTACCAGCATGTCTGCTGGGAACAGAATTCATCTGAATCAGAGACATTCTTTGCCACTCTTCTTCTGCCCCAACATCTTTAGGCTTCATTACTCTTTATAACTCTGACCACTGTTCACATGTCTGTAGTTTTTTCCCTACCCCACTGAAGTAATGAATGAATCCCAAATCATCTATAATAGTAAGAATTGACATTTCCATATCCTTGGTTATCTTGATATTTAAAGCTCACTATCTCATGAGTCACAAATATGCCCTAAAGCCTCTAAGACTTCTTTCCATGAAGAACTTTCTCAATATGTTCTGCTTTTCTCAAATATGTTCTGAGAATTTCAATTTATGGCAGGATGTTTAAATTAACATCATAAGTACATTTCTTAAATAAGTTTTAGATATCAGGCTTAGTCTTTGATCCATGTGCCACAGAATCATTGTTGTACTTCAAGGAATGAGGACACTATTAACTCTCATTGCATGTTACAGAGTTGTTGCATAATCAAGGATGTTAATGACTAAAGTTAAAATAAAGAGTAAAAGAGGAGTAAAAAAAATTATGTCTCAAAATCTTACAATTATCCTAGATATTTTCAGTTAACACTGTAGTAAACAGATACACCACTATCCAGGCTTTCCTAATCAACTCAAGGAACACAGAAGTCTAGATTTAATAATATTAACTGCAACTTTTAACATGCCACATAAAACAACCCTTAGGATTTTAAGAATTTCAAGGGGACACTGGATTAAGCATTCAGATAGCAGTTGCATCAGCCAAAGTTCAGGCACTGCCTTCTTTTCTTTAGCTGTGAGATTTCCAGATGGTATCTTCTTTAAACACAAAGATAGTTTCTCTATAGTCAAAGTCTGTCAATTGGTGCATCCACCTTTCTCCATTATTAGTAGATAGATCATTGCAGAAGCTATTTCATTTTCCTTTTTATTTAATGAGAACTTTAATTCCCTTCAAGATTATTCTTTAGTATCACAAAATAACTGCTTCTTTCCAGATGCTTAGATGTTGACTAGAAATTTTGACATGTCTTGCTCATCTAAAAGGTTAACAGCTTTTAGGATAGGCATAGGATTCTTCCTTCAATTTGGATATTACAGGCCTATTGACAGTTCTCAGGAAATTAGGAATTCCAAGGAAAAAGCACATATGTATAGGTTAATGACCAAGGAGCCAAAACCTATATAACATTTATTAAGTTAATCACCTTTTTATAAAAAGTTAAGTATTTGACTCAAACAATGACAATAATAATGTCAAAGATCACTGATCAGAAAGAACTTATAATAGCCATAATACCTTATAAAGTTTGACCGGTTTTAAAAATTGCAAAAGTATAGCAGTCATATGCAGTGAGCATATGTTGAAAGTATATCCACTAAATTTTTCAATGCCATGTTGTTACAACCTTTCAATTCATAAAATGTGCAATATTTACTTTGAATAGAAGAGCATAAAGGACTGTATGGAATTTATGCTTCCACTATAGATGGCAATGTAAGAGCTATTTTTCATAATAAGCTAAACAATGAATTTGATGTTTGCATATTTATGTTGTTTTATTTTATTGTGGTCACTGAAGAAGTTTTGTTGGAGAAGTTAAACTTTCCCAAAAGTACTACCAAACTAAGAGTTGCAATGTTATCATTGCACACAGTTAGGGCTCCTTAAAAATAAGATAACTTTCTTTTGCTCACATATTTTCCTCTGAAGACTTACCCGTGCCCTCATTTCCTAGATAATCTCATGATTTGGCAAAATCTCTGTTCTAAGACCCAGCCTCTCACGTGTATTATTTCTGCTTGCATAATCATCTTCCTTATCTTTTTTATTTTGAATTTTTTCATTTAACTTTTGAACATACTGCTGACACCATCTCTTCCCAAAGCATGTCTTTGACTTCTCCCTTTAGTGACTAAGTTTTCACTTCCATGCCTCCATCACTTTATGCTGAGTCTAATTACATTATTTGTAAGTTGTGTATCTGACAGTGTTCTTATCTACTTTAAGGGTGTTGCTCTCTTATTTTCTTCCTACATTGAATAACTGTGCTTTGTCAATTATTTGGTAAATACAAATTTTCCAAGCATATAACTAAAAACTCCTATGTCCTTTCCTAGAATCATTAGTATTTTGTTTCTATTAGAGCTCTAGGACAAACATTTATGGAATTTAACCAATATCTGTTAAATAAATAATAAAACATGGTTAAATTATATTCTGCGAAAGATAATATTGAAGATTGTTTTAAAACTCATCGTTTTATAGAATCAGTACCTGTGATCCTGAGTAATTATTAGAACAAAAATTATATGATGGTATTGTTTTTTATAGTCCTTTCTTACAGGAAAATTTCACAATTATTTCTCCAAAACAATGAAAGACATAAAAATTTTTGTCTAGTTGGAATAAAATTGCTGTTATTGAATGACAGAAATGGGGAATTAAAACTTAATACAGGGCAGGAAACTAAATAAAGTTGTGGCAAAATCCTCAGGCAAATCTCAGTTTATAGATGCAGAGATGGGCTGATAATAAGACTTCTGCATCACATTTCAGTGAATCTGCTTTTCTTTCTCAGGAGATGCTTGGTTTCAAGTGGGAAAAGGTGGGAGTAGGTTGATTTGCACTCTGGAATGAATCACTCAATTCAGAGAGACTGTCAAAATGTAACTGTTTATCAATGTAGGGAGCACAAATGACTGTTGTGAATGTGTCAAAAGACATTGCTAGCATCTATAGAAAAGGAATGATTAGTAAATCTGCAAGGGTTACTAGCAATCTGATTTTAAGACTAATCCTTTGTTTCCTTGAAGATAGTCTCATAATGGGTTTTCCATATTTTCATGAATTAATGATAATGCTTTTGTATTTACAAAACAGGAAAGAACAGCATTGGTCATCACTAAGTATTGAATGTACTTTCATGATGTAAGAGGGTATTTGTTTATGATTTTTACTACCCATGCACAGGTAAAAAGTTTCTTGGGCCTTGGCTCCAGGGCAGGTGTCCAGTCCTTCCTCCACGATTTTACTCAAACTCTGAAAAGGACAGTGTCATGGGTAATTTCAGATTCTGTACAGGCCAGTGGCAGGGGAAATCCCGAGTATTTGCTGACTCAGCTTGTCCAAGACCATTAATTTCCAATATGATCTTTGGCTGCTGTCTTGAGTGACAATCTTATGACAGGTCACCCATATCACAGAGTTACAGTTCTCTTCCCTTTTTCTTCTGGATGGTATTCACAGGATTCTTCTTTTTATTATTTAGTAACAGGATCTTAAGGTTCATAGGACCATGCCTCTACAGGCATCAGTAATGAGGAAAGACTGAATAAATCAGATTATAAAGTCCATGTATATTAAATATAGACTTTAAAAAATTAGTCATCACCTGAAATCTTTATGTGTGTTCTGTACCTTGTCACTGATAATGACCCCAGTGATTGGCTACTTACTGTGCTATAAGAGTATGCTCCTTCATGCTTTTGAAAGGCCCCTTCTTAAACAGGTAATCTTGGGGGTGAACAGTGTTCAACCTCTATTCATATGTAGACAGTGGACACTAAGAACTTAAGAAATTAGTTCTGATGACTGACTTTCCTAAGGTTTGGATCATGATACCAAAATTCTAGTCACTGTCTGAATGATAAACTTCTTTTCATGAGACCTCTACGTGTAAATATTGCAAACCCACTAGACAGACTTGACATTTGTATTGATCCATAAGGGAAGCTAGATAATTTTTTTCAAAATTCATTTCATGTATGTAAATAACATATATTCAACTTGCTTAATTTTACTTATATAAACATATAGAAATATATAAATACTTATTTTGGTCGGGAGGTTATTAATGAATTCTTCCATTTCCTTAGTGGATATAGGCCTGTATAAATAGTTTACCTGCTCTTGATTTAATTTTGGTATCTGGTATCTGTCTAGAAAATCATCCATTTCATCTAGATTTTTCAGGGTTTTTTATTATAAGCTTTTATGGTATGATCTGATGATTTTTTAACATCCCCAAGTTTCTGTTATGTCTCTCTTTTCATTTCATACAGAAAAACAAAAACAAAAACAAAAAACTCAAAATTGCAAAGACAATTTTTAACAATGAAAAAACTATGGGGGGAATCAAAGTTCCTGATCTCAAGCTATATTACAGAGCAACAATGATAATAAACAGCATGGTATTGGTATACCTATAGACATGTTGATCAGTTCAAAACAATTGAAGATCCTGAAATAAAACAACCACATATGGACAATTGATCTGCTGGTCTAACTTGCAGTCAGCATGTCGAAAAATGAAAATAGACTCATATTTATCCCCTTACACAAAGCTCAAGTCCAAGGAGTTCTAGGACCTCAACATAAAACCGGGTACATTGAATCTAATAGAAAATAAAGTGGAAAAGAGACTCATTGGCACAGGGGGAGATTTCCTAAACACAACTTTAGTGGGCCATGCTCTAAAATCAAGAATTAATAAATGGGACCTCAGGAAACTGGAAAGCTTCTGTAAGGCTAAGGATGCAGCCAATAGGAAAAATTAGCAATCTAACTTTGGGAAAAACACTTCACTAACCACACATCCAATAAAAGACTAATATTCAAAATATATAAGTAACTCAAAAAGCTAACCACCAATAACACAAACAACCCAATCAAAAAATGGGGTATAGAATTAAACAGAGAATTCACAATGGCAGAATCTTGAATGGTTGAGAAGAATTTAAAGAAATGTTCAAAGCCTTTAGTCACCAGGGAAATGCAAATCAAATTAATCCTCTCATTCCACCTTACACCACTCAAAATAGCTAAGATCAAAACCTCACGTAGCAGGATATGCTGGCGAGGATGTACAGAATGAGGAACACCCCTCTATTGCTGATAGGATTGCAAACAGATACAACCATTCTGGAAATCAATCTAGATGTTCCTCAGAAAATTGGAAATAGATCAACCTGAAGACCCAGCTATACCACTCTTGGGCATATACCAAAAGATGCCCCATCATGCCACAGGGGCACCTGTTCGACTATTTTAATAGAAGCCTTATTTTTGATAGCCAGAAGCTGGAAATAGCCCAGATGTTCCACAGCAAAAGAATGGATACAGAAAACGTGGCTCATTTCATTACACAATGAAATATTACTCAGTTATCAAGAATGAGGACATTGTGAGTTTTGAAGGCAAATGGATTGAACTAGAAAGTATCATCCTGAGTGAGATAACTGAGACCCAAAAGGGCATGCATGGTATATCATCACTAATAAGTATTTTAGACAAAAAAAATAAAGAAGACCTAGGATACAATCCACAGAACTCAAGGTTAACAAGCCAAAACTCACAAGTGAGGATATTTCAATCCCATTTTGGAAGGAGAAATAATCAATCACCGGAGGTAGGGATGGAGAAAAGGATCTGGGAGGGACAGGGGACTAGAAGGGAGGAGAAGAAACATGGTCAGGTATTGGGTGGTGGGAATAGGACTGAGGTCCTGAGGACCAGCAGAAATAATTGAAACAGGCAACAATGGGCAATATGAAATGGGCCAACCTTCTAGAGAGTACTAGAAACCTGGGTGGTCAGAGCACAAAGTGGGGACCTTCGATAAAACGTCCTACAGTGCAGAGAGGGAACTTGCAGAGCCCACCTCCAGTAGAAAGACAGGGCATCAAATGGAGTGAAGGGGTTGCCATCCCACAGTCAAAAACTCTGACCCAATATTGTTCCTGACTGAAAGAACAGCAGGGACAAAAATGGAGAAGAACCTGAGGAAAATGAGTTCAGTGACAGGCCCAAAGTGGAATCCAGTTCAAGGGGAGACCCCAAGGCCTGATACTATTACTGATACTATGATATTCTCACCAAAAGGGGCATATCATGACAGCTATCTGAAAGACACAAGAAGCAGCTGACCAAGTCAGATGGGCAGAAGCTGGTGACCTCTGTGGTTGAATTATAGAAAACTGGGAGAAGCTGCGTAGGAGGGTGACCATATAGGAAGATTAGCAGTCTCAACTAACCTGGATTACCAAGATCTCTCAGACACTGAGCCACCAACCAGGCATCCTGCACTAGCTGATATGAGGCTGCCAACACATATACAGCAGCAGAAGACTGCCATGTCTGACTTAATCAGAATAGGTGCACCTAACCCTCAAATGACTTGAGGCACCAGGGATATGGGAGGTATGGTGGGGTTGGGTTTGCATGGTAGGGACATTCTTTCGGAGACGGTGGAGCAGGGAGCTAGGGAAGAGGTATTTGATGTGGAACAGTCAGAGGGTGGACCAGGATGGGCATAAAGTCTGAACTCTAAAAAAAAGATTAAAGAATAAAATTTAAAATGGAAAAAATGGAAAATGGAAAAAACAAACAAAAGAAACATACAAATAAAAAAAAGAAACATACAAATACATAGATTACTTTTAGAGAAAAAGATACATTATTATTTTTCTTTGGATACTTCAGGTTTTAATTCCTTAAAGACAAGGTTATTTTGTATTCATCAACTAGAAATGAAAGCAGGAACATTTGTATGATGTTATATTATTATGCAAATCAGTCTTAGATTGGCATTATTTACTTTAATAAAATTGATAAAACTATTTTACTTTGTTGAGTATATATGTGCTCTTTAATGAGGATCTGTTCCTCGGACATATTTTTCTCATTTGAACAATAAAAAAGTTATCTTGCTCACCTTGTCTGACTTGAGTCTATTAATATTTTATTAGAACATCACCAAATTAACAGCAACTACTGTTAGCTCATCAGCACTAACTGATGCTGGCATATCTGGACCTCAGCAAGGCTCACATTGTTTATTGTGTCTTCCTTGATGTTTTTACTGTACTCTCTCACCCTTTTAAATTAGGTATTAAGCACTTTGTGGGGTTTAATTTAGACCACATCAATATCCTGTTTTCACCAGCTTTAACATTCATTTGGG
Source organism: Rattus norvegicus (assembly GCF_021556685.1). Lineage (NCBI taxonomy): Eukaryota > Metazoa > Chordata > Mammalia > Rodentia > Muridae > Rattus > Rattus norvegicus. Next base: position 8,666,086 of record NC_141541.1, on the reverse strand, counting down.
TTTTTTTTGGTTTTTTTTGTTTTTTTGTTTTTTTTTTTTTTATTAACTTGAGTATTTCTTATATACATTTCGAGTGTTATTCCCTTTCCCGGTTTCCGGGCAAATATCCCCCTCCCCCTCCCCTTCCTTATGGGAGTTCCCCTCCCAACCCTCCCCCCATTACCGCCCTCCCCCCATAGACTAGTTCACTGGGGGTTCAGTCTTAGCAGGACCCAGGGCTTCCCCTTCCACTGGTGCTCTTACTAGGATATTCATTGCTACCTATGGGGTCAGAGTCCAGGGTCAGTCCATGTATAGTCTTTAGGTAGTGGCTTAGTCTCTGGAAGCTCTGGTTGCTTGGCATTTTAACATTCATTTGTATTTCTCTCTCATTCCTGTTGTGTTTCTTAATTAGTTTCTACTGCCATAAATATGTATTTCTTCACCATTTATTCATTTTAAAATATTTTTCTTCCATGAATTTTCACTATCCTTGTCTATGTAATAGAAATTAATCATAAAGAAGAAATGCTATTTGCCTTCTGATAGCTTCTATATGAAATCTGAATTTTGTGAGTGTCTTAGCAGTGAACACTAAGCACTCAGAACTTACCAATGATTTTGGTTCTACCTACATGTCCTCCTGAATGATCTGTTTGCTGTTCTCATTTTACCTGAACTCTTGTCTTTATATCTACATGGACTTCTCAAACCTTTCCTTCCTGGATCTCGATGATACTACTAGCTCTAGTTTTTAGGTGCTGATAGCATTTTTCTTTTTACTAAACTGGACTTTCTCTCCAAATTGGGACCCCAATCCTAGCTTGCTAGGATTGACAATGACCAATGCAGTTCTACAACTACTTGTATTCTGTGTCATTCTATATCGCTCTGTGGGGTCTTCTTTGGCATCTTCTGACTATGACGTCTGGGGAAGGGGGATTTCTCACTCAACTCTTTATTTCCTCATTACACTTGGCACCCCTGTCCAAACATCACAGACATGCTTATGTAACCATTTGTGCTACACCATTTCTATCAAGACATCCCTCTGATAGAAATAAATAACCTGTGCTGGTAATGAATTATGCAGCATTATGAATAATCACTTGTATAGTAGGAAATAACTATGCCTCAAAGCTCTGACAGAGACAAGTCAGCATGAAGGAGTGTGACTACATTTACTGTTGTTCACTTTACCTAATCATTAAAATGTGAGATGTGATAAATCATATAGAAGGATGTATTATTAGAGAGAATCTAATTTGTGGAAAAGAATCAAGAGTAGGTAGTATAGTGTGTAAACTCAGTGGCAACATGTCCTTCCAGTATCCTTCCAGTTCAATTTGGACCCAAACTTCCTCACACAAGTATGAATTTTCTTTTATCTAACCCTTCATACACACACACACACACACACACACACACACACACACACACACACACTATACACGCTGTTCTCCATCGAGGCAGATAAACTGTAATGTAGTACCTCCTATTTTTTACAGAGATTTGAAAAGGAGCCATATTTTCTTGCTTACTGTTAATAAAACTGTAATGCCTAACATAACTCACATTGAAAATGAGGAAAATATAGTATTTAAAATTTTAATGAGGCATCAGCTCTCTGCGCCCACACCCTGTGGGAAAGAGACCTCACCGCCTGGTCAGGTGGGCACTCCTAAGGCTGCAGAGCGGAAGAGACCACCAACACTGCCCACCCCTGCCCACATCCCTGGCCCAAGAAGAAACTGTATAAGGCCTCTGGGCTCCCGTGGGGGAGGGCCCAGGAGCAGCAGGACCCCTGCCTGAGACACCGCCAGAACCTGAAGGAAACAGACCGGATAAAGAGTTCTCTGCACCCAAATCCCGTGGAAGGGAGAGCTAAACCCTCAGAGAGGCAGACACGCCTGGGAAACCAGAAGAGACTGCACTCTGCATACACATCTCGGACGCCAGAGGAAAACACCAAAGGCCATCTGGAACCCTGGTGCACTGAAGCTCCCGGAAGGGGAGGCGCATATCTTCCTGGTTGCTGCCACTGCAGAGAGCCCATGGGCAGCACCCCACGAGCGAACTTGAGCCTCGGGACCACAGGTAAGACCAACCTTTCTGCTGCAAGAAAGCTGCCTGGTGAACTCAAGACACAGGCCCACAGGAACAGCTGAAGACCTGTAGAGAGGAAAAACTACACGCCCGAAAGCAGAACACTCTGTCCCCATAACTGACTGAAAGAGAGGAAAACAGGTGTACAGCACTCCTGACACACAGGCTTATAGGACAGTCTAGCCAATGTCAGAAATAGCAGAACAAAGTAACACTAGAGATAATCTGATGGCGAGAGGCAAGCACAGGAACCCAAACAACAGAAATCAAGACTACATGGCATCATCGGAGCCCAATTCTCCCACCAAAATAAACATGGAATATCCAAACACACCAGAAAAGCAAGATCTAGTTTCAAAATCATATTTGATCATGATGCTGGAGGACTTCAAGAAAGACATGAAGAACTCCCTTAGGGAAACACAGAAAAACATTAATAAACAAGTAGAAGCCTACAGAGAGGAATCGCAAAAATCCCTGAAAGAATCGCAAAAATCCCTGAAAGAATTCCAGGAAAACACAATCAAACAGTTGAAGGAACTAAAAATGGAAATAGAAGCAATCAAGAAAGAACACATGGAAACAACCCTGGATATAGAAAACCAAAAGAAAAGACAAGGAGCTGTAGATACAAGCCTCACCAACAGAATACAAGAGATGGAAGAGAGAATCTCAGGAGGAGAAGATTCCATAGAAATCAATAACTCAACTATCAAAGATAATGTAAAGCAGAAAAGGTACTGGTCCAAAACATACAGGAAATCCAGGACTCAATGAGAAGATCAAACCTAAGGATAATAGGTATAGAAGAGAGTGAAGCCTCCCAGCTCAAAGGACCAGTAAATATCTTCAACAAAATCATAGAAGAAAACTTCCCTAACCTAAAAAAAGAGATACCCATAGGCATACAAGAAGCCTACAGAACTCCAAATAGATTGGACCAGAAAAGAAACACCTCCCGTCACATAATAGTCAAAACACCAAAAGCACAAAATAAAGAAAGAATATTAAAAGCAGTAAGGGAAAAAGGTCAAGTAACATATAAAGGCAGACCTATCAGAATCACACCAGACTTCTCGCCAGAAACTATGAAGGCCAGAAGATCCTGGAGAGATGTCATACAGACCCTAAGAGAACACAAATGCCAGCCCAGGTTACTGTATCCTGCAAAACTCTCAATTAACATAGATGGAGAAAACAAGATATTCCATGACAAAACCAAATTTACACAATATCTTTCTACAAATCCAGCACTACAAAGGATAATAAATGGTAAAGCCCAATATAAGGAGGCAAGCTATACCCTAGAAGAAGCAAGAAAATAATCGTCTTGGCAACAAAACAAAGAGAATGAAAGCACAAAAACATAAACTCACATCCAAATATGAATATAATGGGAAGCAATAATCACTATTCCTTAATATCTCTCAACATCAATGGCCTCAACTCCCCAATAAAAAGACATAGATTAACAAACTGGATATGCAACGAGGACCCTGCATTCTGCTGCCTACAGGAAACACAACTCAGAGACGAAGACAGACATTACCTCAGAGTGAAAGGCTGTAAAAAAATTTTCCAAGCAAATGGTCAGAAGAAGCAAGCTGGAGTAGCCATTCTAATATCAAATAAAATCAATTTCCAACTAAAAGTCATCAAAAAAGATAAGGAAGGATACTTCATATTCATCAAAGGAAAAATCCACCAAGATGAACTCTCAATCCTAAATAACTATGCCCCAAATACAAGGGCACCTACATATGTAAAAGAAACCTTACTAAAGCTCAAAACACACATTGCACCTCACACAATAATAGTGGGATATTTCAACACCCCACTCTCATCAATGGACAGATCATGGAAACAGAAATTAAACAGTGATGTCGACAGACTAAGAGAAGTCATGAGCCAAATGGACTTAACGGATATTTATAGAACATTCTATCCTAAAGCAAAAGGATATACCTTCTTCTCAGCTCCTCATGGTACTTTCTCCAAAATTGACCATATAATTGGTCAAAAAACGGGCCTCAACAGGTACAGAAAGATAGAAATAATCCCATGCGTGCTATCGGACCACCACGGCCTAAAGCTGGACTTCAATAACAATAAGGGAAGAATGTCCACATATACGTGGAAATTGAACAATGCTCTACTCAATGATAACCTAGTCAAGGAAGAAATAAAGAAAGAAATTAAAGACTTTTTAGAACTTAATGAAAATGAAGGTACAACATACCCAAACTTATGGGACACAAAGCTGTGCTAAGAGGAAAACTCATAGCGCTGAGTGCCTGCAGAAAGAAACAGGAAAGAGCATATGTCAGCAGCTTGACAGCACACCTAAAAGCTCTAGAACAAAAAGAAACAAATACACCCAGGAGGAGTAGAAGGCAGGAAATAATCAAACTCAGAGCTGAAATCAACCAAGTAGAAACAAAAAGGACCAAAGAAAGAATCAACAGAACCAAAAGTTGGTTCTTTGAGAAAATCAACAAGATAGATAAACCCTTAGCCAGACTAACGAGAGGACACAGAAAGTGCGTCCAAATTAACAAAATCAGAAATGAAAAGGGAGACATAACAACTGATTCAGAGGAAATTCAAAAAATCATCAGATCTTACTATAAAAACCTATATTCAACAAAACTTGAAAATCTTCGGGAAATGGACAATTTCCTAGACAGATACCAGGTACCGAAGTTAAATCAGGAACAGATAAACCAGTTAAACAACCCCATAACTGCTAAGGAAATAGAAGCAGTCTTTAAAGGTCTCCCAACCAAAAAGCGCCCAGGTCCAGACGGGTTTAGTGCAGAATTCTATCAAACCTTCATAGAAGACCTCATACCAATATTATCCAAACTATTCCACAAAATTGAAACAGATTGATCACTACCGAATACCTTCTATGAAGCCACAATTACTCTTATACATAAACCACACAAAGACCCAACAAAGAAAGAGAACTTCAGACCAATTTCCCTTATGAATATCGACGCAAAAATACTCAACAAAATTCTGGCAAACCGAATCCAAGAGCACGTCAAAACAATCATCCACCATGACCAAGTAGGCTTCATCCCAGGCATGCAGGGATGGTTTAATATACAGAAAACCATCAACGTGATCCATTATATAAACAAACTGAAAGAACAAAACCACATGATCATTTCATTAGAGGCTGAGAAAGCATTTGACAAAATGCAACACCCCTTCATGATAAAAGTCCTGGAAAGAATAGGAATTCAAGGCCCATACCTGAACATAGTAAAAGCCATATACAGCAAACCAGTTGCTAACATTAAACTAAATGGAGAGAAACTTGAAGCAATCCCACTAAAATCAGGGACTAGACAAGGCTGCCCACTCTCTCCCTAGTTATTCAATATAGTTCTTGAAGTTCTAGCCAGAGCAATCAGACAACAAAAGGAGGTCAAGGGGATACAGATTGGAAAAGAAGAAGTCAAAATATCACTATTTGCAGATGATATGATAGTATATTTAAGTGATCCCAAAAGTTCCACCAGAGAACTACTAAAGCTGATAGACAACTTCAGCAAAGTGGCTGGGTATAAAATTAACTCAAATAAATCAGTTGCCTTCCTCTATACAAAAGAGAAACAAGCCGAGAAAGAAATTAGGGAAACGACACCCTTCATAATAGAACCAAATAATATAAAGTACCTCAGTGTGACTTTAACAAAGCAAGTAAAAGATCTGTATAATAGGAACTTCAAGACACTGAAGAAGGAAATTGAAGAAGACCTCAGAAGATGGAAAGATATCCCACGCTCATGGATTGGCAGGATTAACATAGTAAAAATGGCCATTTTACCAAAAGCGATCTACATATTCAATGCAATCCCCATCAAAATACCAATCCAATTCTTCAAAGAGTTAGACAGAACAATTTGCAAATTCATCTGGAATAACAAAAAACCCAGGATAGCTAAAGCTATCCTCAACAATAAAAGGACTTCAGGGGGAATCACTATCCCTGAACTCAAGCAGTATTACAGACCAATAGTGATAAAAACTGCATGGTATTGGTACAGAGACAGACAGATAGACCAATGGAATAGAACTGAAGACCCAGAAATGAACCCACACACCTATGGTCACTTGATTTTTGACAAAGGAGCCAAAACCATCCAATGGAAAAAAGATAGCATTTTCAGCAAATGGTGCTGGTTCAACTGGAGGGCAACATGTAGAAGAATGCAGATCGACCCATGCTTATCACCCTGTACAAAGCTTAAGTCCAAGTGGATCAAGGACCTCCACATCAAACCAGATACACTCAAACTAATAGAAGAAAAACTAGGGAAGCATCTGGAACACATGGGCACTGGAAAAAATTTCCTGAACAAAACACCAATGGTTTATGCTCTAAGATCAAGAATCGACAAATGGGATCTCATAAAACTTCAAAGCTTCTGTAAGGCAAAGGACACTGTGGTTAGGACAAAACGGCAACCAACAGATTGGGAAAAGATCTTTACCAGTATTACAACATATAGAGGCCTTATATCCAAAATATACAAAGAACTCAAGAAGTTAGACCGCAGGGAAACAAATAACCCTATTAAAAAATGGGGCTCAGAGCTAAATAAAGAATTCACAGCTGAGGAATGCTGAATGGCTGAGAAACACCTAAAGAAATGTTCAACATCTTTAGTCATAAGGGAAATGCAAATCATAACAACCCTGAGATTTCACCTCACACCAGTGAGAATGGCTAAGATCAAAAACTCAGGGGACAGCAGATGCTGGCGAGGATGTGGAGAAAGAGGAACACTCCTCCATTGTTGGTGGGATTGCAAACTGGTACAACCATTCTGGAAATCAGTCTGGAGGATCCTTAGAAAATTGGACATTGAACTGCCTGAGGATCCAGCTATACCTCTCTTGGGCATATACCCAAAAGATGCCCCAACATATAAGAAAGACACGTGCTCCACTATGTTCATTGCAGCCTTATTTATAATAGCCAGAAGCTGGAAAGAACCCAGATGCCCTTCAAAAGAGGAATGGATACAGACAATGTTGTACATCTACACAATGGAATATTACTCAGCTATCAAAAACAACGAGTTTATGAAATTCGTAGGCAAATGGTTGGAACTGGAAAACATCATCCCAAGTGAGCTAACCCCATCACAGAAAGACATACATGGTATGCACTCATTGATAAGTGGCTATTAGCCCAAATGCTTGAATTACCCTAGATGCCTAGAACAAATGAAACTCAAGACGGATGATCAAAACGTGAATGCTTCACTCCTTCTTTAAAAGGGGAACAAGAATACCCTTGGCAGGGAAGAGAGAGGCAAAGATTAAAACAGAGACTGAAGGAACACCCATTCAGAGCCTGCCCCATATGTGGCCCATACATATACAGCCACCCAATTAGACAAGATGGATGAAGCAAAGAAGTGCAGACCAACAGGAGCCGGATGTAGATCGCTCCTGAGAGACACAGCCAGAATACAGCAAATACAGAGGCGAATACCAGCAGCAAACCACTGAACTGAGAATAGAACCCCCGTTGAAGGAATCAGAGAAAGAACTGGAAGAGCTTGAAGGGGCTCGAGACCCCATATGTACAACAATGCCAAGCAACCAGAGCTTCCAGGGACTAAGCTACTAACTAAAGACTATACATGGACTGACCCTGGACTCTGACCTCATAGGTAGCAATGAATATCCTAGTAAGAGGACCAGTGGAAGGGGAAGCCCTGGGTCCTGCTAAGACTGAACACCCAGTGAACTAGACTGGTGGGGGAGGGCGGCAATGGGGGGAGGGTTGGGAGGGGAACACCCATAAAGAAGGGGAGGGGGGAGAGTGATGTTTGCCCGGATACCGGGAAAGGGAATATCACTCGAAATGTATATAAGAAATACTCAAGTTAATAATAAAAAAAAAGAAAAAAATAAATAAAATTAAGAAATAGAAAAAAATTTTAATGCAAGTGTTTGTTGGTGTACTTCAAACATCTTTCCTAGAATTTTTACTTATTTTACTCCTACAGAAACTTGAGTCTTCTTCTTCTTGTCGTACATTGTATGTGGGTATGTGTTCAAAGCTTTGATTCTCTAAGACTTTTTTAATCTACCATAACTTGAAAATATTTACTCATTTTTGAGAATTTTGTATATTTATACAATGCATTTTGATCATTTTTGTGCCTCCAAGCTGTGCCAGATGTACCTCTCTGTCAAGTCACCCTCTCATCCTCAGGTTTCCTTTGTTAACTCTTTGAGTCCATTTAGTATGTGTGGATGTAGAATGATCCCCTGGAGCACTGGAATTCTATCAAGGGCCACATACTTAAACTAAAATCGATGCTTCCTCTACTGAGGAAAATCAATTGACAATAGTTCTCAGCTAAAACTGGGGCTTGTTTAGCCAGCATTTCAATGGCAGCATCATTTTAAAATTCATGTTTTCATTTCTAGGAAAAAATATATATTGAAATAACTTTCCATAAATATCTCACAGTACCCAATGCATGTTCATAAGGGAAAATTAGTTTGAACTTAGCCACTCAATTTTTTTTACCAGTGTCTTCTATTCCTAGATTTATTGATAGGTAAGATTTTTCCTTCAGCAATTGAAGGCAGTGTTTTAGTCTTACTCAGTTTCTGATTCATGCTAAGTGGTGACCATTTTTTTTCAGCCCAGGATATTTGATCTTTTAATTTGTTCTTATAAAGCTCTTCTTTCACCTTTTCCTTTTAATTTACTTCTTGGGTTACTTATATCAACACCATAGTTTCCTGATATTATTTAGAAATATGATTGCTTTTGTTCTTTTTTTCAACATTATTTTCAAATTTTCTATTACTAATTTTATTACTGAAGAAGGTTTTAAATCTAGATCTTGCTTTTCTGGTGTGTTTGGATATTCAGTGTTGGCTTTGGTGGGAGAATTGGGCTCTGTTGATGCCATGTAGTCTTGGTTTCTGTTGCTTGGGTTCCTGCTCTTGACTCGTGTCATCACGTTGTCTCTGGTGTTACTTTATTCTGCTATTTCTGACAGAGTTAGACTGTCCTATAAGCCTATGTGTCAGGAGTGCTGTTTTCTTGTTTTCTTTCAGCCAGTTATGGGAAGCGCATGTTCTGCTTTTAGGTGTGTAGTTATTCCTGTCTACTGGTCTTCAAGTGTTCCTGCGGTCGTGTGTCCTGAGACCACCAGGCAGGTCACTTGGAGCAGAAAAGTTGGTCTTACCTCTGGTCTTGGGCCTGAAGTCGCTCCTCAGGGCCAGGTTTCAGCTCTCCATGAGGGCAGCAACCAGAAGTTCCTGCCCAGCCTTCTCTTGGTACCCTGTGCACAGTGGGCCCAGATAGTGCTAGGCGTTTTTCTTTGCAGTCAGAAATGTGGGCAGAGAGTCGTCTCCTCTGGCTTCCCAGGCGTGTCTGCCCCTCTGAAGGTCTAGTTCTCCCTCCCATGGGATTTGGGTTCAGGGAGCTGTTTGATCGGGTTCCCTTCACATCAGGGAGGAGTCTGGACTGCAGCATTCCTGCAGTTTGAGTGCCTTTTACTTCTTTTTACGTTATGTATTTATCTGTTTTATATGTGTGGAGGATTTGTCTGTATATATACATATGTCAATGCACCATATGCACTCCTGGTGTCCTGTGGAGCTCTGGGACTAGAGTCACTGAAAGTTGTGAGCTCAATTAGGATGCTACAATTTGAATCCAGATCCTCTAGGAAACCAGTGAGCTTTTTTACCTGCTGAGCCATGCTTGTAGTCATTTATTTTCATTTTTAGCAATTTTTGTATAGTTTGATATTTTAATGTATTTATGTCACATTTTCTTTCCCTTGCTACCTCTAAACCACCACATATACACTTCCTAACTTTTATAATGATAGTCTTTCTTTATCTTTCAATGAATGTTGTTATACACATTTCAGAATATCAGAAGATCTACCCATGAAGCTTGCCCAACATGATTTCTTGTGCATAATGTGAACAATGACAACAACATCATACATGACAAAGTGGACGATGAATATCTGAGAGGTATCAATACTGAAGAATGAACAAGAAACTAAGAAATGCTGAGATCAGCAGAATCTGTCTTCACTAGAAACAAGAACATCAATTGATTATCCAATACCAAATTATTAGCCTGGAAAACATACAGACAGGTAACAGATGAATTAAGTAGGTTGTATTTAGGAGTGTGTGTGTGTGTGTGTGTGTGTGTGTGTGTGTATTTAAATTGTCATTTATTTTTAATTAAACTTTGTGTGTGTGTGGTAGTTTATGTGCATGTAGTAACTACAATGAGAAGAGGGTTTTTATCCTTTGGATTTGGAATTACAGTTATTTATGCAGGCTCCAAAATGGGGTTGGGATTTTAACTAGGGTCATCTGAAATAACAGTGTATACTCTTAACTAATAAGCAATCTTTTTATCCCATCTTAAGGCTTTGAATTACTTTTTATATATGAACATGTGTGTGGTTTAGTGTGTGTGCCAAAAGCAGGTGTCAGATCTCCTGGAGTTGGAGTTATATGCCATTGTAAGTCTTTCATAGAGGTTCTGGGATTTGAAATCTACTCCTCTGAAAGAGTAACAAGGACTCTTATCCAATAAGCTATGCTTCCAGTCCTTTTATGGCTTTTTAGTGCCAACAACTGACAACTCCAAAATTACACTCTAAAAGGCTTTTGATTTTTTGTATAATATTCTAGTAAGGGATATTTTTACTTTTTATTTCTTTCTAGAAAACTAAGCCCGGCCCGCAGCAGCTCTCTGCCCCCAGACCCTGTGAGAGAGAGACCCAACCGCCTGGTCAGGTGGGCACTCCTGAGGCTGCAGAGCGGAAGAGACCACCAACACTGCTCACCCCTGCCCACATCCCTGGCCCAAGAGGAAACTGTATAAGGCCTCTGGGCTCCCGTGGGGGAGGGCCCAGGAGCGGCAGGACCCCTGTGCCTGAGACACCACCAGAACCAGAAGGAAACAGACCTGATAAACAGTTCTCTGCACCCAAATCCCGTGGGAGGGAGAGCTGAACCTTCAGAGAGGCAGACACGCCTGGGAAACCAGAAGAGACTGCTCTCTGCACACACATCTCGGACGCCAGAGGAAAAAGCCAAAGACCATCTGGAACCCTGGTGCACTGAAGCTCCCGGAAGGGGCGGCACAGGTCTTCCTGGTTGCTGCCGCTGCAGAGAGCCCGTGGGTAGCACCCCACGAGCGAACTTGAGCCTTGGGACCACAGGTAAGACCAACTTTTCTGCTGCAAGAAAGCTGCCTAGTGAACTCAAGACACAGGCCCACAGGAACAGCTGAAGACCTGTAGAGAGGAAAAACTACACGCCGGAAAGCAGAACACTCTGTCCCCATAACTGACTGAAAGAAAGGAAAACAGGTCTACAGCACTCCTGACACACAGGCTTATAGGACAGTCTAGCCACTGTCAGAAATAGCAGAACAAAGTAACACTAGAGATAATCTGATGGCGAGAGGCAAGCGCAGGAACCCAAGCAACAGAAACCAAGACTACATGGCACCATCGGAACCCAATTCTCCCATCAAAACAAATATGGAATATCCAAACACACCAGAAAAGCAAGATCTAGTCCAAAATCATTTTTGATCATGATGCTGGAGGACTTCAAGAAAGACGTGAAGAACTCCCTTAGAGAACAAGTAGAAGCCTACAGAGAGGAATCGCAAAAATTCCTGAAAGAATCGCAAAAATCCCTGAAAGAATTCCAGGAAAACATAAATAAACAAGTAGAAGCCCATAGAGAGGAGACACAAAAATCCCTGAAAGAATTCCAGGAAAACATAAATAAACAAGTAGAAGCCCATAGAGAGGAGACACAAAAATCCCTGAAAGAATTCCAGGAAAACACAATCAAACAGTTGAAGGAATTAAAAATGGAAATAGAAGCAATCAAGAAAGAACACATGGAAACAACCCTGGATATAGAAAACCAAAAGAAGAGACAAGGAGCTGTAGATACAAGCTTCACCAACAGAATACAAGAGATGGAAGAGAGAATCGCAGGAGCAGAAGATTCCATAGAAATCATTGACTCAACTGTCAAAGATAATGTAAAGCGGAAAAAGCTACTGGTCCAAAACATACAGGAAATCCAGGACTCAATGAGAAGATCAAACCTAAGGATAATAGGTATAGAAGAGAGTGAAGACCCCCAGCTCAAAGGACCAGTAAATATCTTCAAAAATCATAGAAGAAAACTTCCCTAACCTAAAAAAAGAGATACCCATAGACATACAAGAAGCCTACAGAACTCCAAATAGATTGGACCAGAAAAGAAACACCTCCCGTCACATAATTGTCAAAACACCAAACGCACAAAATAAAGAAAGAATATTAAAAGCAGTAAGGGAAAAAGGTCAAGTAACATATAAAGGGAGACCTATCAGAATCACACCAGACTTTTCGCCAGAGACTATGAAAGCCAGAAGATCCTGGAGAGATGTCATACAGACCCTAAGAGAACACAAATGCCAGCCCAGGTTACTGTATCCAGCAAAACTCTCAATTAACATTGATGGAGAAACCAAGATATTCCATGAGAAAACCAAATTTACACAATATCTTTCTACAAATCCAGCACTACAAAGGATAATAAATGGTAAAGCCCAACATAAGGAGGCAAGCTATACCCTAGAAGAAGCAAGAAAATAATCGTCTTGGCAACAAAACAAAGAGAATGAAAGCACACAAACATAACCTCACATCCAAATATGAATATAACGGGAAGCAATAATCACTATTCCTTAATATCTCTCAATATCAATGGCCTCAACTCCCCAATAAAAAGACATAGATTAACAAACTGGATACACAACGAGGACCCTGCATTCTGCTGCCTACAGGAAGCACACCTCAGAGACAAAGACAGACACTACCTCAGAGTGAAAGGCTGGAAAACAACTTTCCAAGCAAATGGTCAGAAGAAGCAAGCTGGAGTAGCCATTCTAATATCAAATAAAATCAATTTCCAACTAAAAGTCATCAAAAAAGATAAGGAAGGACACTTCATATGCATCAAAGGAAAAATCCACCAAGATGAACTCTCAATCCTAAATATCTATGCCCCAAATACAAGGGCACCTACATACGTAAAGAAACCTTACTAAAGCTCAAAGCACACATTGCACCTCACACAATAATAGTGGGAGATTTCAACACACCACTCTCATCAATGGACAGATCATGGAAACAGAAATTAAACAGTGATGTCGACAGACTAAGAGAAGTCATGAGCCAAATGGACTTAACGGATATTTATAGAACATTCTATCCTAAAGCAAAAGGATATACCTTCTTCTCAGCTCCTCATGGTACTTTCTCCAAAATTGACCATATAATTGTTCAAAAAACGGGCCTCAACAGGTACAGAAAGATAGAAATAATCCCATGTGTGCTATCGGACCACCACGGCCTAAAACTGGTCTTCAATAACAATAAGGGAAGAATGCCCACATATACGTGGAAATTGAACAATGCTCTACTCAATGATAACCTGGTCAAGGAAGAAATAAAGAAAGAAATTAAAAACTTTTTAGAATTTAATGAAAATGAAGATACAACATACCCAAACTTATGGGACACAATGAAAGCTGTGCTAAGAGGAAAACTCATAGCGCTGAGTGCCTGCAGAAAGAAACAGGAAAGAGCATATGTCAGCAGCTTGACAGCACACCTAAAAGCTCTAGAACAAAAAGAAACAAATACACCCAGGAGGAGTAGAAGGCAGGAAATAATCAAACTCAGAGCTGAAATCAACCAAGTAGAAACAAAAAGGAACATAGAAAGAATCAACAGAACCAAAATTTGGTTCTTGGAGAAAATCAACAAGATAGATAAACCCTTAGCCAGACTAACGAGAGGACACAGAGAGTGCGTCCAAATTAACAAAGTCAGAAATGAAAAGGGAGACATAACTACAGATTCAGAGGAAATTCAAAAAATCATCAGATCTTACTATAAAAACCTATATTCAACAAAACTTGAAAATCTTCAGGAAATGGACAATTTCTTAGACAGATACCAGGTATCTAAGTTAAATCAGGAACAGATAAACCAGTTAAACCACCCCATAACTCCTAAGGAAATAGAAGAGTCATTAAAGGTCTCACAACCAAAAAGCACCCAGGTCCAGACGGGTTTAGTGCAGAATTCTATCAAACCTTCATAGAAGACCTCATACCAATATTATCCAAACTATTCCACAAAATTGAAACAGATGGAGCACTACCGAATTCCTTCTACGAAGCCACAATTACTCTTATACCTAAACCACACAAAGACACAACAAAGAAAGAGAACTTCAGACCAATTTCCCTTATGAATATCGATGCAAAAATACTCAATAAAATTCTGGCAAACCGAATTCAAGAGCACATCAAAACAATCATCCACCATGATCAAGTAGGCTTCATCCCAGGCATGCAGGGATGGTTTAATACACGGAAAACCATCAACGTGATCCATTATATAAACAAACTGAAAGAACAGAACCACATGATCATTTCATTAGATGCTGAGAAAGCATTTGACAAAATGCAACACCCCTTCATGATAAATGTCCTGGAAAGAATAGGAATTCAAGGCCCATACCTAAACATAGTAAAAGCCATATACAGCAAACCAGTTGCTAACATTAAACTAAATGGAGAGAAACTTGAAGCAATCCCACTAAAATAAGGGACTAGACAAGGCTGCCCACTCTCTCCCTACTTATTCAATATAGTTCTTGAAGTTCTAGCCAGAGCAATCAGACAACAAAAGGAGATCAAGGGGATACAGATCGGAAAAGAAGAGGTCAAAATATCACTATTTGCAGATGACATGATAGTATATTTAAGTGATCCCAAAAGTTCCACCAGAGAACTACTAAAGCTGATAAACAACTTCAGCAAAGTGGCTGGGTATAAAATTAACTCAAATAAATCAGTTGCCTTCCTCGATACAAAAGAGAAACAAGCCGAGAAAGAAATAGGGAAACGACACCCTTCATAATAGACCCAAATAATATAAAGTACCTCGGTGTGACTTTAACCAAGCAAGTAAAAGATCTGTACAATAAGAACTTCAAGACACTGAGGAAAGAAATTGAAGAAGACCTCAGAAGATGGAAGGATCTCCCATGCTCATAGATTGGCAGGATTAATTTAGTAAAAATGGCCATTTTACCAAAAGCAATCTACAGATTCAATGCAATCCCCATCAAAATACCAATCCAATTCTTCAAAGAGTTAGACAGAACAATTTGCAAATTCATCTGGAATAACAAAAAACCCAGGATAGCTAAAGCTATCCTCAACAATAAAAGGACTTCAGGGGCAATCACTATCCCTGAACTCAAGCAGTATTACAGAGCAATAGTGATAAAAACTGCATGGTATTGGTACAGAGACAGACAGATAGACCAATGGAATAGAATTGAAGACCCAGAAATGAACCCACACACCTATGGTCACTTGATTTTTGACAAAGGAGCCAAAACCATCCAATGGAAAAAAGATAGCATTTTCAGCAAATGGTGCTGGTTCAACTGGAGGGCAACATGTAGAAGAATGCAGATCGACCCATGCTTATCACCCTGTACAAAGCTTAAGTCCAAGTGGATCAAGGACCTCCACATCAAACCAGACACACTCAAACTAATAGAAGTAAAACTAGGGAAGCATCTGGAACACATGGGCACTGGAAAAAATTTCCTGAACAAAACACAATGGCTTATGCTCTAAGATCAAGAATCGAGAAATGGGATCTCATAAAACTGCAAAGCTTCTGTAAGGCAAAGGACACTGTGGTTAGGACAAAACGGCAACCAACAGATTGGGAAAAGATCTTTACCAATCCTACAACAGATAGAGGCCTTATATCCAAAATATACAAAGAACTCAAGAAGTTAGACCGCAGGGAAACAAATAACCCTATTAAAAAATGGGGTTCAGAGCTAAACAAAGAATTCACAGCTGAGGAATGCCAAATGGCTGAGAAACACCTAAAGAAATGTTCAACATCTTTAGTCATAAGGGAAATGCAAATCAAAACAACCCTGAGATTTCACCTCACACCAGTGAGAATGGCTAAGATCTAAAACTCAGGGGACAGCAGATGCTGGCGAAGATGTGGAGAAAGAGGAACACTCCTCCATTGTTGGTGGGATTGCAGACTGGTAAAACCATTCTGGAAATCAGTCTGGAGGTTCCTCAGAAAATTGGACATTGAACTGCCTGAGGATCCAGCTATACCTCTCTTGGGCATATACCCAAAAGATGCCTCAACATATAAAAGAGACACGTGCTCCACTATGTTCATCGCAGCCTTATTTATAATAGCCAGAAAATGGAAAGAACCGAGATGCCCTTCAAAAGAGGAATGGATACAGAAAATGTGTTACATCTACACAATGGAATATTACTCAGCTATCAAAAACAACGAGTTTATGAAATTCGTAGGCAAATGGTTGGAACTGGAAAATATCATCCTGAGTGAGCTAACCCAATCACAGAAAGACATACATGGTATGCACTCATTGATAAATGGCTATTAGCTCAAATGCTTGAATTACCCTAGATCCCTAGAACAAATGAAACTCAAGACGGATGATCAAAATGTGAATGCTTCACTCCTTCTTTAAATGAGGAAAAAGAATACCCTTGGCTGGGAAGGGAGAGGCAAAGATTAAAACAGAGACTGAAGGAACACCCATTCAGAGCCTGCCCCACAGGTGGCCCATACATATACAGCCACCCAATTGGACAAGATGGATGAAGCAAAGAAGTGCAGACCGACAGGTGCCGGATGTAGATCGCTCCTGAGAGACACAGCCAGAATACAGCAAATACAGAGGCGAATGCCAGCAGCAAACCACTGAACTGAGAATAGGTCCCCCGTTGAAGGAATCAGAGAAAGAACTGGAAGAGCTTGAAGGGGCTCGAGACCCCAAAAGTACAACAATGTCAAGCAACCAGAGCTTCCAGGGACTAAGCCACTACCTAAATACTATACATGGACTGACCCTGGACTCTGACCCCATAGGTAGCAATGGATATCCTAGTAAGAGCACCAGTGGAAGGGGAAGCCCTGGGTCCTGCTAAGACTGAACCCCCAGTGAACTAGACTATGGGGGGAGGGCGGCAATTGGGGGAGGGTTGGGAGGGGGACACCCATAAGGAAGGGGAGGGGGGAGGGGGATGTTTGCCCGGAAACCGGGAAAGGGAATAACACTTGAAATGTATATAAGAAATACTCAAGTTAATAATAAAAAAAAAAGAAAACTAAAAGAACTCTTCCTAATTTATTCAGCGATATACTGCTTTTCCATACATTGTTCATGTCCATAAGCTAATAAATTTTCTATAGTTTCTATTATTTCAAGCTTATTAAGTGAAATCCTTTGTTTTCCCCCTGAGATTATTTCTATCTGACTTGTAATGTGTGTTTACATAGTCACTGAGTCATTTTCTTTCAAAACCCCTATATGCAGGTTGAGGCCTGGTCTATCTTTCATGCCAAGAATGCGAAGTTTCTATGATCTCTGCTAATAAAAATGCCTGATCCTCTTCCATTCACAGAGACTCAGAAAGATGGCAAGTGCAGTAAACAACCTTAAGCAGCCTGTGCCAGCCACACTTAGAGTTCACACAGAGCAACTCTGCCAGCACATGTGTGGATATGGAAGAATGCCCAAACAGCAGCTGTGACCTATTGTGTGTAAAAGCATTCACAGCCAAAGCAATCTGTCCTGAGGCAATATAGTGGGTGGTCAAGGTGCACAAAGTGATCCTTAATATCTTCAGGCCTCAGCCCCAATCTACTCCCACACACAAGGCTCCTCATTTGCCCTGCTTTCTTCAGATTTGTAGAAATACAGGGATGGACTGAATGTCTCTGATGGGTCATCCCTCCTGTTTTCTATATTATTAAATTGTACTGTAAAATATAGAAATATCTGACATGAGAATTCTGACAGGCCTCTATGCTGAAATTAGTCATCCTTTACACAGGAGATTCTCACTATGAATGCCCAAGAGAAGGATACTTATTAGGTGCTATAACGGCCATTTAACAGGTGCACAAGCATGAGCACCAGGAAATAACATATTAAATATGATATTCTTAGTTCCAATGATTATTATAGGATATTTGATTACTGTACATAGAAACTCAATTGTTAAAAATGTTAGCAAAATATGAAAGCTTAAATAGATATTGCATGTGTCAGATATGTTTAGGTATATCCTGGAAAGAAGTACTTTGGCTGTGCCTCTAGAAGCCTCCACAGATAAGAATGATTAAAAGTGGAAAGTTTCTGACTATTTTAAGTCAAGTTGCTGAAGAGAGGTCTTGGGTTCTTTGATCTATGACCTTAGGTTAAGTTAACTGGGTGGCCTTGAGCTACCCCACCTTAAAAGTGAAATGGTCCAGCCCCTACTGACTTGGCTTGACCTTTAATATAAATTTCTCACTTTTCCCACTCCAAGGCCCCTCTCTGCTTCAAAAAGCCTTTAAGGATGAACTCAAGAGAAAGGTAGAATAGCTCAGTAGAATGAGATTTCTAAAGGCCTAGGAAGTTAGTTGTAGGATCAAGCCTATAAATAGATATAGTTAAGAATGACTAGACTGGGGGCTGGGGATTTAGCTCAGTGGTAGAGCGCTTACCTAGGAAGCTCAAGGCCCTGGGTTCGGTCCCCAGCTCTGAAAAAAAGAACCAAAAAAAAAAAAAAAGAATGATTAAAGAGCAAGTTTTTACCTCAGATTATACCTCTTGTGTATTTATTGATATAAATGTTAAATCATTTAAAGTTATAAATGATGAATAATTTAACACATTCTGGAGATGGCTTTAATAGTATTGGATACTCTACTTGTTTTACATTCTACGTTTTAGTTTTAATCAAGTTTTTCAATCTCTTACATGATCATTAAACATCCTTTATTCAATATGATAAAATTTATTGTGACATCATATTAGGATCACTTTTCAATATTTATTTTCAAACTCGCCCCCCCAAAAAAATCTTGGATAATTTGCCACCACATGAAATCAAGTTGCGTAGAATTAGTGAAGCTAAGAATGCATGTTTTCAATATATATCTCAAGAGCTTGTCTTTGAGATGTAGCAATTCTACAATATTGTATATGTTCTGGTTATTCCAGCATTATTATTTATAAGAATGGACACTGTATGTGAAAAATATGCCTGCAGGGTTGGATCCCTTGCTGCAGTTGCTATGTCGATTAGGTTAGATAAGTTATTCAAACCAGTTATTCTAGAGTTTTAAAGTACAAAAAGAATTCTAGGGAATTTTATAAAAAATAGATTGCTCTTAATTTTTAAGTAAGCACTTCTAATATTAAGAAATTAAGAAGACTTACAGATTTTTATAAGCTCATAATGAAGACTAAGTATATTACATACACGAATGTCACCTATAACTTTTGTGCACTTTCTGTTAAGCATATACAATAAGGAAGTGATCTAAAATCACACTTCTCAGAATATATATATAGATATGCAAGGCATTGCAATAATTAGAAATTTTTTCTCCACTCTTCCACTGTTGGTGGGTTTGCAACCACTCAGGAAATCTTCCTGCAGATTCCTCAGAAAACTGGATCTACTACTATCTGAGGACCAGCTATTCCACACCTAGACATATCACCAAATGATGTTCCAACATATAACAAGGACACATGCTCCATGGTGTTCATAGAAGCCTTATTTATAATAGTCAGAAGCTGGAAAGAACCCAGATGCCCTTCAACAGTGGAATGGTCCCAGAAAAAGTGGTACAAATGCACAATGGACTACTACTCAGCTATGAAAAACATTGACTCGTGAAATTCATAGGCAAATGAATAGAACTAGAAAATGTCATGCTTTGTGAGGTAACCCAATCACACAAAAAGTCCCCAAATGGTATGCACTCCCTGATAAGTGGATATTAGCCCAATAGCTCGAATTACCCAATATAATCCACAGACCACATCAAACTCAAGAAGAAGGATGATCAAAGCACAGATGCTTTGTTTTTTTTTCTTAAAAGGGGGAATAAAATATTAATAGGAGGAAATATGGAGACCAAAAATATGGAGATAAAATTTGGAGCAGAGACTGAAGAAATGACAATTCAGAGCCTACCCACCTGGAATACTCTCTCTCTCTCTCTCTCTTTCTCTCTCTCTCTCTCTCTCTCTCTCTCTCTCTATATATATATATATATATGCATATACATATATGTATGTATGTATGTATGTATGTATGTATGTATGTATGTATGTATATATCTGGACAATATTGATGAAGCCAAGAAGTGAATGCTGACAGGAGGTAGCTGTCTCCTGAGAGGCTCAGCCAGAGCATAACAAATCCAGAGGCGAATGCTAGTAGCAAACCACTGAACTGAGAACAGGGTCCCCATTGGAGGAGTTAGAGAAAGGGTTGAAGGAGCTGAAGGAGCTTGCAACCCTGTAAGAACAACAATATCAACCAATCAGAGGTCCCAGGGACTAAGTAAACCAGTACTCCAAAATACACATGAACAGACCTATGGTTCCAGCTGCATATGTATCAGAGGATGGCCTTGGGCACCAAGGGGCAGAGAAGCCCTTGATCCTGCCAAGGCTGGACCCCCACTGAATGTCAAGGTGAGAAGGGATAGTTGGGGAGGGAGAATACCTCATAGAAGAAGGAGGCGGGTATGGGATGATGTCATACAGGTGAGACAGGTACAAGATAGAATGAGGCCTATCATTGGACGAGAAGGAAGAATGGGCAGTAAAAAAGTCTGAAGGAAGAGGAGGAGACTGGAATGGAAAGGACAGGAGACCAGACGAGACTGCAGGAGAAGTCACCAGGAGAGAACATGGAGGCTGACGTTCAGATTCCATGCTGTACCTTTACAGGTTGTTAAGAATGTTCTTTTTATTTAAGTACACTGTAGCTGTCTTCAGACACCAGAAGAGGGCATCAGATCTCATTACAGATGGTTGTGAGCCACCATGTGGTTGCTGGGATTTGAACTCGGGACCTCTGGAAGAGCAGTCTGTCCTCTTAACCTCTGAGCCATCTCTCCAGTCCATTAAGAATGTTCTTAAGGGATGGGTGTGTACAGGGCTTTGTATATTTAGGTGGGCTATTATATTTTGTTAATTGGATCAAAGGTTATTGGATTGTGGAGATTTGACTTTGGGAGAGTGTGTGGCGGCCGAGACACTGGGCCGCCAAGGAGTTGGGATGTATGCTTCTGGCAAGATATCGATCAGATATCTTGGGGCACTGTGGTAACAGACCTAGCTGGGTAAAAGACAGCCCTTTTAAAATTTTACAACAACACAGGGGGATAGGATAGGGGGCTTATGGAAGGGACACATGGAAATGGAATAACATTTGAAATTTAAATAAAAATATCCAATAAAAAAGTTTAGAAAGCAAAAAAAAAAAGAAAAAGAAAAAAGGAAAGAATCTGTTCTTATTCTATATTTATACATGACTATTTTCTTTGTTTATCAGTGAATTTACGGTGTATGATGGTAGATTAATCAATGATCAGGGCGAACATGTACTAATGGAATTGAAAAACATCAGCGGATGTTTAAAGAAAATTATTATTACTTATGAGTGATACTTCAATACAATTGGAACCAGGAAGATACTAAAAGTAAAATTCATAATTACTAGAAGATTAAATTACACTATTGAAAACTTATTTCATGTGAAAATAAAATAAATTATGAATGAAATTGAGAATATTTCTTCCAAAGCACTTTAATAAATTAGTGTATGTCACAAATTAAGTATGTCATTTTATACGTATGTATGTATGTATGCATGCATGTAGGTATGAATGATGTTTATGTGCGAAAGTGCATGCTTCTGTGTGTGCATGTCATGGCTTCTGTGGACCTTTCTCTTATTTCAAGTAATTGTAACGAAATTCAGCTCATTATTAATTAGAGGTATTCTATTAAAATAATATAAATCTCATTTTCGTAAAATTAATATTATTTAATATTAATTAATCTTATATAAAAGCATAAGCAAGAAAGAAGAGGACAGTCAAGAGAAGAGAAGTGTAAATGATAGTGTTAAAGGGCAAATATATAAAGAAGGTAATTATGCATATATATTTATTAAATGTTACAATGAAGCAAATTCTTTTGCATGTCAATGAAATACAAAATTTCAAATATGATAAATGAGTTCTGGTCAGAGTTCAAAGATATTTTATGAAGTTTCTTCTATATGTTTTGCTATTAAATAGGGAAGTAAGTCTTCCTAGATTTACATTTGTTTAAGATATTTTGGCAATAGAATGAGAGTTCTATGAAGATGTCTCAGTAAGGGAAATGGAGCAGAGTCAGAGGAGTGGAGTATAGATCTCCAAAATAGAATACCGAAACAAATATGGATATTTCCATCGAGTCTATGGCAAAATAGTAAGTGGAGACAAAGTGGGAAGTGAAGACAAAATGAGAGGCAGTGACAGAAGAATCACCAGCAGGATGACTTTATATGGTACAGTTATGACATACCCAACAACAAAAAAACACTAGATCATGTCCCAAACAATATAAAGCATAGGACTGACAATAAACATTATCTCCTGACTTCCACAAAGGCTGTGACATGCTCAACCATGTACTTTCACACACAAACATCATACATTTATGACACACTCTTTTTATTAAAGTGCTTTGCAAGAAAAATTCTTAATTTCATTCACAATTTATTTTATTTTTCTTTTCATGTGAAATACATTTTCAAGGAAGTAATTTAATCTTCTAGTAATTATGAATTTTACTCTTAGTATCTTCCTGGTTCCAATGACATTAAAGTATGAATAAAACATAAGTAAGTAATAATAATTTTCTCTAAGTATCCAGTGATGTCTTCTCAATTCCATTAGTACATGTTTGCCCTAATCATGGATTATTCTACCATTCTAGATCTCAAATTCACTCACACACACACACACACAAAAAAAACAGTAATTCATAAATTTTAAACGTAAGAACAAAATTTCTAAATATAGCTATGCATTGCTTATATACAGAGACATTCTGAGATGTGTGCTGTTAGTTCACTTCCTTATTGTATATGCCTCATAGAATGTATTCAAAGCTTGTAGTTGCACATTTGTGTATATAATGTACTTAGTCTGCATTATGAACATAAAGAAAACTGTAAATTTATATGAACTATGTTTATCTCCATCTAGCTTCAAATTAATGATACTCAAACTATTATTTGTTTACTAAGCTCTGCATAATTATTAGGGGCTAACCCTAATCTAATTCTTTAACACTTCTCTCTTACTTCGAAAAATATGCTTCCTGAATACTTACTGTTGGAAATTTTGTGAGTTATTTCTACTCCAGCAATCTGGTGTCCTGGCTGCTTTTCAGGCATTTTGCTTGGGCACATGCTGCTAGTCCATCACATCTAATGTAGACTTTCTGTTCTCCTTGTTTTCTCATCCTCTGTACTCTTTCTCCCCTTCTCTTTTCTCCTCTCTCTCTCCCTGTGTTTCCTACCTATGATCCTGAACTTGGGTACCTCAAGCACTCTCTCTCTAATTCCTGCCAGTAACTGGCTATTAGCTTTATTTAACCAATAGTTTTAAACTGGGGACGGGCAGTAAGGTGTGCACAACAAAGGCCTGTGTAGGAGGAAATTTTTCACCATGGGGCAACCAGATCTTTAGCCCAATTTGGCACATGAATACAAGCAGCGCCAGACCAGTCACCAGTGGAAAACTGCCTTCCCCTTTGAAAGCAGGTGTTGAGCAAAGTGTCCCCATACATTACATGGCTGAAGTAATAGTACAACTAAAAATTCTTTAGTTATTCAGATTGAATGAATTATTTATTACTATATGACAATTAAAAACTTTTAGTCATACCCCAATTATAACACAATGTACACACTAATAATATGTAGATGAATTTAAATCTTAATTAAAAAGATAAAGCTACAGAACTAAGAAGTGAATATAATAAGACAGTAGCATAATTTAGTGAGGAGTTGAACCTTAAAAATTATAAATTTTTTTGAATGCATACAAGATGTTCAGGGGAAAAATTGGGACACCAACACAGCAATATATTCTTCAACTTACAATTTTTCTTTTTTAAAGGATGTTTTTTGTAAAAGAGGTGCAGAAATTGTGGACAACTGATGACTGTTCTAGTCTGAAACCTTTGCCACAAGGTGGAGCTCACTTCTGACATGACTTGGAGGTGCAGGATTCAGAAACTGGATTTTCTAGACACCTAGGATAGAATGAAACACAACTGGAAAAATAGACAAAAAAGTTATTTAAATGATTTGCAGTGATAGTCTGCTATACTCAAATTGTTAAATAGCCTAATTTTCATCAGAGAGTATTCATCTCATAAAAGATCAGTCTAGAAAGTGATATAAATAAGAAGTAGAAACCCATAACCACATATTTGGCTGAGCTGGTGAAATTGCAGAAAAAGAGAAAAAGGATCGTTGGAGCCAATAGCCAAGAAAACTATAAGAAAATCCACATTATCAACTAACCAGGGCTCATAGGGACTCATAGAACCAACAATATAGGTAGCCTTCTTCAGACCATTCTAAGCCCTCCATATAAGTTACAGTTGTATAGTTTGGACTTCTTGTGAGAATCCTAACAGTGAGAACAGAGGGTTTTCTGGCTCTCCTTCTTGCTTTTAAGAACATTTTTCTCAAGAGGGGAAGTACCTAGTCTTACTACAACTTAACATACCATGTTTGGTTGATATCTTAGGAGGTCTGACCTTTTCTGAATAGAAATTGAGAAGTAATGAGAAGGGGCACAAGGGAAATTGGAGGGAGTACGGGAGTACTGGGAAGAAAGGAGAGTATGGAAACTGTGGTAGGAATGTAAAAATAATAATAAAAGATAACAAACTAACTAAAACAAGGACATTTTTAATTTTCTTTATCTTTAAATCCTTTGTATCTCAAAAATGAATTGTTTAGAAAAATTATTTTAGACAAATAGATTTTACAAATGGTTTATAACACATAAATTTTAAAAAGCAGGAACCAACCAATAAATGCTTAAACTGCTTTAAAAAATTTTGGTCACTTCTTACTTAAATCAATCATAAAATATATGCATCAAATTAATACTTAGAGTTTAGAATTAGAAATTCTGTTTCAGAATCTACCAGGGAGAAATGCAGGCTTCAGTGATGGCAGAAGAAACCTTAACTTGAAGTGAGCAGGTATGTATTGAAGTAACCTAGAGACTAGAAAATGCCCTTCAGGTCTAAGAGATTTGTATATATCATGGACACATCTTTAAAATATTAGCTGAGTTACAAGAGAAAGTACAATATAAAACAAACATTTTTAGTATTAAATTATAATTTAAAATTATAAAATTTTATAGATAAAAATTCATTATGTGTTGAATATTATATATTATATATAATTATATATTAAAATGTAAATATTATTTGTAATAATTTAGAAAAATTAATGAAGCATGCAGAGATAAAATAATATTTTATGAATCATAGTAAACAGTAAACAATTCCTTGTATAAGGAAATATAATGATGAAGATCCATGATGAAATTTAGGTAGCAACATAAAATCAAGGAGGAAAAGATTACATAGTAAAGAAATAAAGAGACCTTAGAAAGATGATAGGACCATTAAAATTGTAAAGAATTCTATAGCAAAGAAAGCCAGAAGTCAAGAAGTTAGACTCTAGAAAATCAAATAACCCTATTAAAAAATGGGGGACAGAGCTAAAGAAAAATTCTCAACTGCAAAATTTCAAATGGCTGAGAAGCACCTAAAGAAATGTTCAACATCCTTAGTCATCAGGGAAATGCAAATCAAAACAACTCTGAGATTCCACTTTATTCCAGTTAGAATAGTGTAAGACCAAAAATTCAGGGGACAACAGATTCTGGAAAGGATGTGGAGAAAGAGGAATATTTCTCCATTGTTGGTGAGATTGCAAACTGGTACAATCACTCTACAAATCAGTCTGGATGTTCCTCAGAAAATTGGACATAGTACTACTTGAGGTCCCAGCTATAACCCTCCTGGGCATATATCCAAAAGATGCTCCAAAATATAACAAGGACACATGCTCCACTATGTTTATAGCACCTTTATTTATAGTAGCCAGAAGCTAGAAAAAACTCAGATGTCATTCAACAGAGAAATGGATATAGAAAATATTCATGCAATGGAGTACTATGCAGCTATTAAAAACAATAACTTCATGAAATTTATAGGCAAATGTATGGAACTATAAAATCTCATCTTGGGTGAGCTAACCCAATCACAAAATAATATACATGGTATGTACTCACAGGTAAGGATTACTCAAGATACAATCTACAGACCACATGAAGCTCAAGAAGGTGGAAGACCAAAGAGTGGATGATTCAATCCTTCTTATAAGGCAGAACGAAATATTCACAGGAGGAAATACGGCAGCAAGGTGTGGAGTCAAGACTGAGGGAAAAGTCATCCAGAGACTGTCCCACCCTGGGATCTATCTCATATACTCTTACCAAACCCAGACAATATTGTGAATGCCAAGAATTACATTCTGATAGGAACCTGATATAGCTGTTTCCTGCAAAGCTCTGCCAGAGCCTCAGAAATAGAGTCATATGCTTTCAACCAACCATTGGACTGAAATTGGGGCCCCCAGTGGAGGAGTTAGTAAAAGGACTGAAGGAGCTGAAGGAATATGCAACCCCATTGGAAGAAGAACAATATCAGCCAATCTGACCCAACAAGCAGAGGATAGCCTTATCAGGCATCAATGAGAGGAGAGGCCCTTGACCCTGTGAAGGCTCAATTATTCCCACCCCTTGTATGAGAATGCCAAGGAGGGGAGAGATGGGAGAGAGTGGGTGCGGGGGGGCACTCTCATAGAGGAAGATGGAGGGGAGAAGAGATAGGGGGACTCCAGAGGGAATATGGGGAAAGGGGATAGATAACATTTGAAATGTAAGTAAAGAAAATATCCAATAATAAAAGAATGGAAAAGGAAAAAGATAGGAAAATTTGGCAAGAAGCTTAAAACTGCAAAACCAAAATAGCTTGAAGCTATCTGAATGCTTACACTTTTTGTTTTATGGAGTTACTCTCAGTTCATTATAATTTTACTACTGATCTTAAAAGTCATTATTACTGAGGCATTAGTCTGCTGTACAGTTTTCATGTTTTTTGAAGTTATTGCTTGCAAAAAATATCGAAGAAAAATGTTTTATTTGTTTACATGCCTTGTAATTTTGAATTTCTGAGGCATCTCCTCAGGCAAAATTGTGACTCCTTATCTAAATTCCTCTCCATCCCCTTGTTACTTCTACTAAGGGCTGGCTCCTCAAGATCCTAGTCTGAAGGAATCTCCAAACAAAATCAAAAACAGCCAACTCTAACTAGCATAGGATTATCAGTATTTTACTATTTATATTGTTTTTAATGGGGGTCAATGGGCCACAGAAGCACCAAGACAGATTCTTCTGAATGCCTGTGGTATAGTCACACACTATCTCTTGCCTCATAAAAATTAATTTAGTTAACTCTGTCACTTTGTTGGTTGAGTTCATTGCTTATTATCTTGAAGAAATTAAAATGGTCTTAAGGCACTAACAGCCTTGTGTCTATTTTCTCTTATGGCAACCAGGAGGAGCATGAGTCATTTCATATGTAGTTCATTCCCTTCACTCTATGCACTCTTGAATCCTAACAACCAGAGTAAGACATTCATTTTAGTACAAATTCCACAGAATGTTATCACAAGAATGTCCCCTGAGTTGTGATTTCAAGTTTTATGATTCTGGAAATGTAGATATTGTCACATTCCTTTTGTTGTTAGGTCCTATGACCATAATTAATTCCAGAATTACTAGAATTATATAATGAATTGTAGAAGAACTCAAAGGAGGGGATCTCTGGAATTCTGCAGACATTCTATCCTGTTAATTTGTCTTTCGGGAAAAGATGGATCATTGGAATGAATTTTGCCTCCCAATATGGAGATGATAAAAATCTATCAACTGACCACAAGTAGATTTTGTTGAGAATAGTACAAACCCTTGTACTATTCCATCACTATGAGAACACTGAGAATTCCAGAGTGGCACTGGCTATCTCTGCTTTAGTTATTAGGAACTTGTGATGTTAGATTATGCCTAGCCTTTTGACACCATGGATAGTATGTTAACAAGCCAAGTATTGAAAGCTGAGATGGAATATTTGTTTATAGTGCTCAGTGTAATGAGTAATTTTTCCAAAATCGTGATTTGCCACACTTAATTTATTACTGTAAGTGTCATTACACCTGTTTCCTGGACTTCCTCATTTCCATCATCAAAACTTGTAAGTTCTCACACTCTAGATAACTAGTGAGCCAAATTATTGCCATTTGTATGTTCCTACTCCAATGATGTTGAAAAATGGTTATAATGCTTAACCCTTTACTACCAACAACTCACCATTAGCTAAGAGTTCGTCTCTTCAATACCTGCCTTATATAGCTCCAAAGGATAGTGTTTTTATAGTTTAGAAAAATCCTTCTGGTGCAGAATCATGTCTTTTTGTTTTTGTTTTAATAATTAGGCTATGCTATGCTAGGTACTTCAAGTAATTCTGAGGTCACAGTGGTGGGACACAAATTATCTTCCAGACTGGTGAAGATTTTCAATAATGCATCCTAAATGTCTCTAAGTCCTTCCTTGTGGAGCATGATTTTGGGTATAAATGTTACCAATTATGTGGTGATCTCATATTTGGTTAAATGTTCTTGTGTTATTTCTAGATAACAATAATATTTGAATTATTAAAACAAGTAGACTTTTCTACATAGTATATGTGTACCTCATCCAATCTGTTAGAGATCTAAGTAAAACCAAAGGGAGATTTTCTTAAACCTTGTTCCCTGTGCCTGATAAATACTTTGATTTTCTACTGCATGCATAGTACAAGCTATATTTATTTGTTTTCCTACTTCGTATACTTTTAAATTCTCACTAGAACAACAACACTGACTAGTTGACACTCTTAGGTTTGAGAAAGAAAATCACAAAATTTCATGACGATAGAGAATCAGACCATTTAGAATCAACTATATTATCTATCATATATCTACCTATCATTTTATCTATTTAGCTACCGATCTATTTATTCAATCATATATTTATAAATTATCATAAATTAATCAACATTTTTACTACCATCTGTCATTTACCCCCTAATTTTCTTTTATCTTTCCTCTATCCAGTGTCAGCCTATCTCCTATTCTTTCATTCCTCTAATTATCATCTATTTATGAATATGAATCATCTAGCCACTTTTCTGTTCATCATTTATTATGTACCTAACCTTTATCTACCTATTATCTACATGCTTTGGTACTAGCTGTTTGTTATCTATCTATTCATCATCCACCAATCCAGAGAGCTGTTTCTATAAAGAGCAATACCTGATATGGTTGCTTTGGTCAAGTTTTGCATTTTATATCAAACATGAATGCTGATTTGCATTATTTATTCATTATTGATTATAGTTACATTATTTTATAGTTGTATAGTTTACATTGTTATATAGTTTTCCAGTCTTAAATGTATCACACAGATGCATTGGTTGTAAATAAAATATAATCTTCAACAATGATTGCTTATGTTTTGTGTTTTATGTCTTTATTAACACTTAATAAAAGTAGTTATTTGATGAATAGTTGCTGAGTTGAGGAATGTGTGTTTTCTGTCCCTTACAGCATTAGTGAAAGTCACTGAATCAGAGTAGATATTCAAAACTGAACACAGTTAACGTTCATGAAGTATGTTTTACTTCCTCTTATGTCTCCTTATATCCACATAAAGCAAGTCCAAAATTGTTTATCTTTAAATTTTACCATTGTTTGATAAAAGTCAATAGGAGACATTTTAAAGTGGATGGAAAGCTTCCCGTGCTATTGATTGGTAGTATGACTGGATAAACAGAGATACAGAGGCTGTAATGACATGGTAAAATATTTAGAGTAGAAGAGGAGGTACATTTCAGTTCCATTCTGAAGTTACTACTATCCTTTACAACAGGATCTCAAAGTCCAATATTAATAGTACTTTCTGTTTATGTACGATTAGAACCCTTTTTCTAGCATTTTAAATTTGGACAACAAATCATTGAACACCCACTATCTCTTCACATTTCTATCCCCACTGACCTCCAGCATTCTTTGTCTGTCTAGAAGATTTCTTAGGCTCTTGCATTATTTAGAGAGATCATAGACTTCTTTGATGTGTTTCTTTAAAAAAAAAAAAGCCTGAAGTCAAGCAATCCTCAAACCACAGATGGAAAATACTAAGGATTTTACTCAAATTGGGACCAAAACAAGAGTATCTAGAATAAAAACTTTGAAAATATTAACTGTTGTTATCATATTGAAAATAGAAAAAAATAACCATGTTTTATATATATATATATATATATATATGATACTGAAATTGAACAGTTGTACTATTTGAGTCATACCTGATTTAAGTTTCCATTCTCTCAAAAATGTATCCTTCTAGGGTAGGAACAGAAAACTGCCTGCATATTTGGAAGCCACTCTGCTATTGAGCTACCTCCCCAGCTGAATAATTAATCCTACTACACCCAAAAAAAAAACTCTTTCACAACATCTAATCAACTCCATTTTACCATTTTATTACATTGTATACTTTATATTTATGTCTCTTTTTCTTATCTCCATGTTATTATTTCTATAGGATTTGTTTTGGTTTTAGTTTTGAAATATTTTTTATTGGATATTTTTTATTTACATTTCAAAAGTTATTCCCTTTGTTGGTTTCCTGATTTGAATCTTTTTTCATTTTAATTTTTTGAGAATTTTGTACAGTGTATTTTGGTCATGTTTACCCTTCTTCCTCCAAAATTCTTTCCAAGTCTTCCACCACTTCCTGATATACCAAAGCTTGTGGTTTTCTTGTTTTGAGATTCTAAAATAATTATAATAATCCTCCCCTCTATTAAATCTCTGCTAGCCCTGCTCTATGTTCTCTCTATTGCTTGTTTTATTAAGTGTTATTACAGGGATACACACACAGAGTTACACATGCACACACACATACATATGCAATTATGCACATCGAAGGTCAAGATCAAGAAATTTGGCTTATGTAATAAACATTTTAATACAACTAGATTGAAGCACTCAAATTCCTCCATCTTTCTCAACTTATAATGCATAAATATTAAAGTAAATATTTTATTAATAAATTTAAAAGTAGAAAACAACAATTCTCAGAATGTTAAATCAATCTCACTTCTTTATCAATGTGTCTGTTATTTTAAAAATGCAAGTTTCCAAAAATGACATGTAATTTAACATTCTTTTAGTAAAGTCTTCCAGAATGTTAGTATCTAAAACAGATAACTTATGGGTTTTGTTATTTTTCACATAAGAAAATAGAATTCTAGATATGTCTAGATATTCTAGATATGACTATAATGTCATATATCAATAGTTAAATTATCAGTCATTCTCACTCTCCCTCCTGAGCTCCAAAATAATCAATTTCTCTCTCACTCTCACTTTTGCTTTTTTTGAAAGATAAAAATCTAGCTGCCAGCCTCTTCCTCACAAGTGCTAAGAATAAAGGAGTATACTACCACACCACATTGGACACCCACTATCTCTTCACTTTAAGCTAGCACTCTTGTTTTTTCAGGTTAATTCTTGTTTTGAATATAATAGCTTTCCCTTTTAATATCAATTTAATTTCCATTTCAGTATTTCCAAAATATCATGCTATAGCAATATAAACACATAAACTGTAGAATGTGAATCTATTGAATATACCTTTTAGTGTGGAACTAACATTTAAAAGCAAAACTTAAAGATGGCTGTGATTTAGACTATTACTGTCATTTCCTAATTACAGCTACCCACTAGATGTTCATCCAGGAGACTTGCAAGAACTGAAAGAACATTTAGGTCTTCAAAATATGCCTTATGTAAAAAAATCACACACACACACACACACACACACACACACACACACACACACGTGTATATATTCAAATAGATAACTAAGTTTGCAATGAAATCCCAAAAAATAATATTGTTTTAAAGCCAAATGAGCAGTGATATTCACCCAAAGGCTTTCTTTTATTCTCAGTACAGACTCCCTCACAAACTTAGAGCAGTGGGAGTTATTGTAATAAATGGGATTTGGCAAAAGAATGCAGCCACAGGGGACAAAGCAATTACTAATAGCGTAAATACTCATAAATTTATTTCTTATACATATAATGCTCACAGCAATTTTTCCCCAAGCTGGTGAACTAGAGTCAATTTATCATGTGGAGGTTTCTGGAATGCAATTTTGTTCTCAAAGGCTCACATTCAAGAAGCAAACTTCTTTCTTGTAAAGGTATATTAATTCCTTCAATAAAAAATGATAAAGAATATTTGTATTTTAGTACTTTCTCCTTCTGCAAAATAAAATTGTACTTGTTTATACTTAAAATTGCTTTAGGAATACTAATGCTGAGTCATCTATATCAAAATTGTATATTAAATCTCTTTTTTGGCAAATTATTTGTGGGTATTGATAAAAACATAGAAAATTTTATGTTGAAGCAAAAGAAGACTCAGAATAGCATACTTAATGCTAGGGATAGGAGAAAAATGTTGGAGGACTTATAATGTCCAGCCAAAATTTGTAGAAAATTATAGGAATCAAGACCAGGGACCACATATAAATGGAAGCAGATAGGGGGCCCAGGAGCGCATCCATATAGACATAGAAAATTAATACTTTACCAAGGAACAAGAACGATATTAGACAGCAACAAAACTCATCTCAGCTAATGGCACAGGGACACTGAGCACCCACCTGCAAAAATTAACTCAAAATGAATCATGGACCTAAATGTGAAATAAAAACAAATAAAATTTGTGTAAAAACATGGGGAAAGACAGAATATGAAATATATACCTAATAACATCATTAATAAAATATCATTAATAAAATATTAATGAAATATCTTCATGACTAATTGAAAGTAAAAACAGAAATTAGCCTTCATAACATCACATAGCATGAAGTAAAGTTCAGTTCATAATAAAAATTCAAATCTTCAAAGCCTGGTTCCACGTACCTCACATATTAAAAACTGAAAAATCTATTGAGTCTGAGAAAATAGATAAATAGATAGATAGATTAGATAGATAGAGTGATAGACAGACAGACAGATAGACAAATATATACATATATAGTGTTTAGCAGTGGTTTTTGGAGGATATAAAGAGAAATGGTTAAAGCTTAAAGGAATTTAAAGCTGATAGGTATTCTTCAGAATATTCCAATAGTACTTCATACCAAGATAGATATCCCTAAATTCATAATATGTATCCCAATAGCAAATCTTAATGTCAGCTATTGAGTCCAGAAGATAATGTGTCAGTGGCAGTCCATTAATTTAATCACAATTGGTGAATGATATCAATAGTTAACTGAGCTCTTTCAGTGTGGAATCCTCCTCTTGTTACTTAATTGTATTATACATGTTTTCTGTGTTAAAATGATTTTATAATAAAGAAAGAAAGCTAACCTACAAAACGTTCAATTCTTTTGAGGTAACTTGTATAGAAGAAAAGGTGATTAATAAATATCAGAGTCACACATGACTTCCCATGGTAACTATTTGGCGCAGTACAAACAAGAAGGAAACTCTCTGGAAAATCCCATCTTTCTATATATTAAAGTCTAAAACATGACCCTATATTTGAGTTTCCTCATGGATTAAGGTAAATGGTGCATGTGGTATGAATTGGTCACAGATAAAATAATACAAGTTCATAAAGCAAAGAGCGATGTTGCAATACTTAGCAGAATGAGGGGCACTCAAGATAAACTGGGTTCTGTATAGCCCTGTGGAATTTGCATTGCAGATGTGATCTGACAGCTCAGTTGCAGTAGTTTCCTTGGGAGTGAAACAATAACCTCTCCCACTTTTCCAATCCTGTGACCCTATGATCGGATACCTTCAGTAAACTGTTTTATTAAAGTTAAACCTCACAGGTTCATTCACTATAACTTCTTGTATCAAGAGAGTCAGAGTCTCCAGACTTTTCAGCGTTTGGGTTTTCATCTGCTTTGTCATACTAAACCATTGTCAACATGATACGCCACTTTTTCCAGCAATGAACATCATCTTTGGCTTATATACCAGTGGTTTGGAAGTCAAAACAGAAAAAAATAAAGAAGGGAGGGTTGAAGGAGAACAAAAATAAAAGAAAAGCAAAGAAAGAGAAGTAAAATAATACTAAAAAACAGTAACTCATGAATTACTTGATTTTTATTTTGTTCTTAAGGTATACTGTGATCTTTGCACATTAACCACACACGCTCTGAGAGTAAGTACAGTTGACGAATATGAAATAAGAATCATATTTTAATTAATTTCTGGAAAGAGCCTGCAACTGTTTTCTATCATCCTATGCAAGTTTCTGCATCTTTTTGTATAATGATCAGATCGAATCCTTTCTCCTGTGTTTTGTCCTGGGAGCTAGGCTTTCGGGCCAAAGATCCAAAGGCAATGCAAATGGATAAGGCTTTAGCTGTTACAATGCAGACAAAAAAGTGTTATTAGGGTATAGAACAATACCCAAATGTTTCTAAGTTACTACTTAATTTTGTAAAAGGTTTTGAATGCTTACATTGTGCTGTGAAGAATGAAAAGTTAATTATTCTGATAGTGGACATCTTTCTAGGGATAATAATGGAACATAGTAGATATTTTCTGACAAAATACAATGCATCAGGTAATTTTCATTATTTTTCTAATTGTAAAAATCATAGTTTTATCTCAGTTTATTTACTGGATTCTGGAGAACTCAGGGTTCTCTAGAGTAACAAAAATATTATAATGAAATTTTTTATGTATACCAGAAAGGGGATTTTTTTAGATTGATTTACAGGTTATTGTCCAGCTGGTCTAACAATTGCTGCCCATGAATCAAAGGTCCAAGATTCCAGTCATTTTGAGTCTATGAGTCTGGGTGTCTCCTCTGGTATTCAGATATTCTGGGATAGTGAGAAAGAAGGTTCTAATGACTCTGAAGAAATGGACTTGTTAAAGTCGACTTTGAAGAGCAAGCAAGCAAATAGCTTCATTCTTCTGTGTCCTTTACATACAGCAGACAGTGGATCTTTCTACCTCAAAAGATCCGGATGACAGGTCTGTCTTTTCACCTCAGAAATTTGGATTAAAATTGAGTCTTCCCACTTTACATAATTTAATAAAAGCAAAAAGTCCCTCACAGGTATGCATATTCATTTGGGTTTTATTTGTTTCTAGATCTTGACAAGTTGACAACCAAGAAATGCCACCATGCCAAACTTCATTAATTCAAATGTTCCATGTTATGCTTGAGTCTAGCTGTATGTTACTTCCTCCAACTTTTCTCTCTCTCTCCATCCTGATCTCCCTCTTTTTCCCTCCTCCCTAATAAATTTCTTTGCAGCTACTGAACATAAGCTTCTAAAACTTTAACCTTATAGCATATTGCAAATATAGCACTGCACACTCCAGTTGATGCAGAGTACTAAAGTCTGCAGTATTTCATTTCTGCAAAACCTCAGGTTTTTAAACCACGATACTGGGGATGTAAAGGTTTATGAAATTAACACATAGCAGAAGTTTGCATTAGGAACATTCTCTATGTTTTCATGGTTGTATGCATATCCTTATATATAATCTAGTTGATTTAGTATTCATTTAGGATCCTGAGTAAAAATATTGAAAATGTGCTATGTAGAATGTACTCACTAATAATTTGATCCATTCCAATATTGTTTTCATAAAGTTGGAGATTTCCTAGATGGGCAAGAATTATACTGGTTTAGAATTGGCTTATCTTCTGCACTGCTATAAGAACTAAACAAATAAGAAACTAATGTTTGTGGGTAACATTACAGGCTTGGGACTTAATATTAACCAAAAAATATTACTACTCCTTATGATAGCAAATGTAATTTTAATGTTAGATTTCACTCCTATGTTCTGGTCATTAATTCCATTAATTCCAATAATTACTTCCATCATTCTATTATTAAAATTATTAAATGGTCAGCACATCAGTCCCGTGCTTTTTCAACCCACTCCATCCCAAAATGTTCAATATAATTCCATGTATTTATTAAGGCTTTGATTTCTGTGAATGTAAGGATACCTAGAAAGTTGTTGACTGTAACAATGTGACTTTCCTAAAGTTTCTTTGACCTGTTCTATAATTCCATACTTTTCCTCCACATATGTCATCAGTTTTGTGTGAGGTTTGTGTATAGCAATGTGTATGAAGGAGATGGGAGGAAGTAAGAATTGGTCACTGCATATGGCATATATGTGTAAATATCACACTGAAATTCACATTATGGTTAATATAGGTTAATAAAGTAAATCTGAAAAATACAATTTTCTTAATTTATAGAAAATGCTGGCTTAAAGTGGGTTTTATTGCTGTGTACAAACACCCTGATCAATGTCAGTTTTATAAAGGACAATATTTAATTGGGGCTGGCTTACAGGTTCAGAGGTTCAGTCCATTATCATCAAGTCAGGAGCATGGCAGCATCCAGGCAGGCATGGTGTAGGAGGAGCTGAGATTTCTACAGGAACAGACTGAGCATCCTCAGGCAACTAGGAGGAGGGTCTCCAAGACCACAACCACAGTGACACACTTTTTCCAACAAGGCCACACCGTCTAATAGTAGCACTCCCTGAACCAAGCATATGTGAAACATTACCATTATGTTTAGAAAAGTAAAGTTCTTATTTTAAATAACATTCATCAAAATAATGTGGAAAAAAGACACTGTCTCCTCATTTTTTTTCTTTGAAACATAAGAGGTACAAATAGATGTGTTGTGTTCACTGGTGTCTTCCACTCACAGAATGAAAATTTAGAACATTTTGATACTGAAACTGAGCACATGAATAAATAAATTAATAAAGGACATGGATCTTCTGCACTTACAATTAATTATTATATGGAACAGAAATAATATCTCTAAGAATATCCTATGTGAGAAACATCAAGAAGGAAGCATTGTTTTTAACTAATAAGTGAAATGGATGCTTTAGAATAACATATGCAAAGTAAATTGGAAGCATTATAACCAAAACCAGACATTTCTGAAATGCTTCATTCCAAATGGGTCAACACCTAGTAAGGACTTAGTAGTACTTAGCCCATTAGTATCATATGCACATAGTTTATTTTTATGTATGCATATGTGTATGGGTTTTGTGTGTGAATGCATACAGACATTGGTATGGGTGGAAAAACAAAGGCGCTCTCTCTCTCTCTCTCTCTCTCTCTCTCTCTCTCTCTCTCTCTTTCTGGAGTGTGTGTCGGGGGTGGGGGGATAGTGATGTAGTCCAGAGGTTGATACGAGTTATTCTTCTTGATCACTTCTCTTCACTTTATTTATTGAAGCAGACACTCTGGTTGGACCTAGAACTCTATAATGCCAGCCAGTCAAGTAAATCCTCTTGAGCTGGTGACCCCTTGCCTCTGGTTCCTGAGTGCTAGGAATGCAGGTGGCTGGCTGCCACACTTTCCCAGATTTTATGTGTGTTCTGAGGAATTTAATCCTGGTCCTTTTGCTTATAAATCAAGAATATATCCATTCTGTGAATGAGGCAAGAAACAGATGAAAAAAAAATAGTGAGAGAGTAGACTGCGTCATAGGACCATGAGTCTCTAGGTACTAATGTGTTATTATGCAGCCAAGGGATTGGCTGAGGATTCAGTAGCCTCAATGTAAGTTTCAGTCTGACATTTTTTCTTGAGACACCTGTGTCTTTGTCTGGAAAATGAGATCTTCGGCCATAATTTGAGGACTTTTTCAAGTATTGATGGTGCCGTGGCTTGCTAACTGCCTAGATTTAGGGCATGGTCCATGGGTCACTTTCACTAACTGGTATATCTGGTCTTCTTCATAGTGAGATTTCGATGATTAAGCAGGATATCTCATTCCTACAGTATTGTGAGTATACCACAAATATGTTGTAATAACACATTTTTGCCACCTCATCATTGAATATTTCTCTAAAGTTTTCTTCCAAGTCAGAAAGAATATAGTGTAGAGAGTGTAGTTTTTTCTTTTCCTTAAAAAAACTTCAATTCTTATC
The DNA here is from genome assembly GCF_021556685.1 of Rattus norvegicus. Classification (NCBI taxonomy): domain Eukaryota; kingdom Metazoa; phylum Chordata; class Mammalia; order Rodentia; family Muridae; genus Rattus; species Rattus norvegicus. The sequence goes on along the minus strand of NC_141541.1, from coordinate 8,627,773 downwards.
TACCACATTTTAACTTTTTTATTATCAAAAACAAATAAATAAATAAACACACAAACCACCAACACAACAACAAAACCCAAAAACCTAGAAAGCAAAGCCCCCTTTAAAAATTTTTTTAAAAAAGTCACGAAATATAAGCTCAACAGAAAGAACTGAAGGAATTACGGTTGGAGACAGAGAAGAATATGATCAAAATATATTTAAATATAAAGGTTTTTTAATAAGAAAATGATAATAAATTCATACATTCATTCATACATGGACTGACCCTGGGCTCCAACTACATAGGTAGCAATGAATAGCCTAGTAAGAGCACAGTGGAAGGGGAAAAACTGAATCCCTAGTGAACGTGATTGTTGGGGAGAGGGTGGTAATGGGGGGAGGATGGGGAGGGTAACACTCATATAGAAGGGGAGGAGGAGAGGTTATGGGGATGTTGGCCTGTAAACTGGGAAAGGGAATAACAATTAAAAGGTAAATAAGGAATAACCAATTTAATAAAGATGGAGGAAAAAAAGTCCTTTCTCCCACTTGCATCTCATCTCAACTTGGGGAAGTCATTGGTTGTCTGTACTCACAGTCTCTACTCCAATTTTATAAAAGTCCATCTTTTTTTTTTTTATTAACTTGAGTATTTCTTATATACATTTCGAGTGTTATTACCTTTCCCGGTTTCCAGGCAAACATCCCCCTCCCACCTCCCCTTCCTTACGGGTGTTCCCTCCCCACCCTCTCCCCATTGCCGCCCTCCCCCCAACAGTCTAGTTCACTGGGGGTTCAGTCTTAGCAGGACCCAGGGCTTCCCCTTCCACTGGTGCTCTTACTAGGATATTCATTGCTACCTAGGAGGTCAGAGTCCAGGGTCAGTCCATGTATAGTCTTTAGGTAGTGGCTTAGTCCCTGGAAGCTCTGGTTGCTTGACATTGTTGTACTTTTGGGGTCTCGAGCCCCTTCAAGCTCTTCCAGTTCTTTCTCTGATTCCTTCAACGGGGGTTCTATTCTCAGTTCAGTGGTTTGCTGCTGGTATTCGCCTCTGTATTTGCTGTATTCTGGCTGTGTCTCTCAGGAGCGATCTACATCCAGCTCCTGTCGGTCTGCACTTCTTTGCTTCATCCATCTTGTCTAATTGGGTGGCTGTATATGTATGGGCCAGATGTGGGGCAGGCTCTGAATGGGTGTTCCTTCAGTCTCTGTTTTAATCTTTGCCTCTCCCTTCCTGCAAAGGGTATTCTTTTTCCTCATTTAAAGAAGGAGTGAAGCATTCATATTTTGATCATCCGTCTTGAGTTTCATTTGTTCTAGGCATCTAGGGTAATTCAAGCATTTGGGCTAATAGCCACTTATCAATGAGTGCATACCATTTATGTCTTTCTGTGATTGGGTTATTTCACTCAGGATGATATTTTCCAGTTCCAACCATTTGCCTACGAATTTCATAAAGTCATTGTTTTTGATAGCTGAGTAATATTCCATTGTGTAGATGTACCACATTTTCTGTATCCATTCCTCTGTTGAAGGGCATCAGGGTTCTTTCCAACTTCTGGCTATTATAAATAAGGCTGTGATGAACATAGTGGAGCACGTGTCTTTTTTATATGTTGGGGCATCTTTTGGGTATATGCCCAAGAGAGGTATAGCTGAATCCTCAGGCAGTTCAATGTCCAATTTTCTGACGAACCTCCAGACTGATTTCCAGAATGGTTGTACCAGTCTGCAACCCCACCAAAAATGGAGGAGTGTTCCTCGTTCTCTGCATCCTCTCCAGCATCTGCTGTCACCTGAGTTTTTGATCTTAGCCATTCTCACTGGTGTGAGGTGAAATCTCAGGGTTGTTTTGATTTGCATTTCCCTTATGACTAAAGATGTTGAACATTTCTTTAGGTGTTTCTCAGCCATTCAGCATTCCTCAGCTGTGAATTCTTTGTTTAGCTCTGAACGCCATTTTTTAATAGGGTTATTTGCCTCCCTGCGGTCTAACTTCTTGAGTTCTTTGTATATTTTGGATATAAGGCCTCTATCTGTTGTAGGATTGGTAAAGATCTTTTCCCAATCTGTTGCCTGCCCTTTTGTCCTAACCAGAGTGTCCTTTGCCTGACAGAGGCTTTGAAGTTTTATGAGATCCCATTTGTCGATTCTTGATCTTAGAGCATAAGCCATTGGTGTTTTGTTCAGGAAATTTTTTCCAGTGCCCATGTGTTCCAGATGCTCCCCTAGTTTTTCTTCTATTAATTTGAGTGTGTCTGGTTTGATGTGGAGGTTCTTGATCCACTTGGACTTAAGCTTTGTACAGGGTGATAAGCATGGATCGATCTGCATTTTTCTACAAGTTGACCTCCAGTTGAACCAGCACCATTTGCTGAAAATGCTCTTTTTTACATTGGATGGTTTTGGCTCCTTTGTCAAAAATCAAGTGACCATAGGTGTGTGGGTTCGTTTCTGGGTCTTCAATTCTATTCCATTGGTCTATCTGTCTGTCTCTGTACCAATACCAGGCAGTTTTTATCATTATTGCTCTGTAATACTGCTTGAGTTCAGGGATAGTGATTCCCCCTGAAGTCCTTTCATTGTTGAGGATAGTTTTAGCTATCTTGGGTTTTTTGTTATTCCAGATGAATTTGCAAATTGTTCTGTCTAACTCTTTGAAGAATTGGATTGGTATTTTGATGGGGATTGCATTGAATCTGTAGATCGCTTTTGGTAAAATGGCCATTTTTACTATATTAATCCTGCCAATCCATGAGCATGAGAGATCTTTCCATCTTCTGAGGTCTTCTTCAATTTCTTTCTTCAGTGTCTTGAATTTCTTATTGTACACATCTTTTACTTGCTTGGTTAAAGTCACACCGAGGTACTTTATATTATTTGGGTCTATTATGAAGGGTGTCGTTTCCCTAATTTCTTTCTCGGCTTGTTTCTCTTTTGTATAGAGGAAGGCAACTGATTTATTTGAGTTAATTTTATACCCAGCCACTTTGCTGAAGTTGTTTATCAGCTTTAGTAGTTCTCTGGTGGAACTTTTGGGATCACTTAAATATACTATCATATCATCTGCAAATAGTGATATTTTGACTTCTTCTTTTCCAATCTGTATCCCCTTGACCTCCTTTTGTTGTCTGATTGCTCTGGCTAGAACTTCAAGAACTATATTGAATAGGTAGGGAGAGCGTGGGCAGCCTTGTCTAGTCCCTGATTTTAGTGGGATTGCTTCAAGTTTCTCTCCATTTATTTAATGTTAGTGACTGGTTTGCTGTATATGGCTTTTACTATGTTTAGGTATGGGCCTTGAATTCCTATTCTTTCCAGGACTTTTATCATGAAGGGGTGTTGAATTTTGTCAAATGCTTTCTCAGCATCTAATGAAAGGATCACGTGGTTTTGTTCTTTCAGTTTGTTTATATAATGGATCACGTTTATGGTTTTCCTTATATTAAACCATCCCTGCATGCCTGGGATGAAGCCCACTTGATCATGGTGGATGATTGTTTTGATGTGCTCTTGGATTCGGTTTGCCAGAATTTTATTGAGTATATTTGTGTCAATATTCATAAGGGAAATTGGTCTGAAGTTCTCTTTTTTTGTTGGGTCTTTGTGTGGTTTAGGTATAAGAGTAATTGTGGCTTCATAGAAGGAATTCGGTAGGGCTCCATCTGTTTCAATTTTGTGGAATAGTTTGGATAATATTGGTACGAGGTCTTCTATGAAGGTCTGATAGAATTCTCCACTAAACCCGTCTGGACCTGGGCTCTTTTTGGTTGGGAGACCTTTAATGACTGCTTCTATTTCCTTAGGAATTATGGGGTTGTTTAACTGGTTTATCTATTCCTGATTTAACTTCGGTACCTGGTATCTGTCTAGGAAATTGTCCATTTCCTGCAGATTTTCAAGTTTTGTTGAATATAGGCTTTTATTGTACGATCTGATGATTTTTGAATTTCCTTGGAATCTGTAGTTATGTCTCCCTTTTCATTTCTAATTTTGTTAATTTGGAAACCCTCTCTTTGTCCTCTCGTTAGTCTGGCTAAGGGTTTATCTATCTTGTTGATTTTCTCAAAGAACCAACTTTTGGTTCTGTTGATTCTTTCTATGGTCCTTTTTGTTTACTTGGTTGATTTCAGCTCTGAGTTTGATTATTTCCTGCCTTCTACTCCTCCTGGGTGTATTTGCTTCTTTTTGTTCTAGAGCTTTTAGGTGTGCTGTCAAGCTGCTGACATATGCTCTTTCCTGTTTCTTTCTGCAGGCACTCAGCGCTATGAGTTTTCCTCTTAGCACAGCTTTCATTGTGTCCCATAAGTTTGGGTATGTTGTACCTTAATTTTCATTAAATTCTAAAAAGTTTTTAATTTCTTTTTTTTTAATTTAGAGAATACTTTATTAGTTTTTGTAATCAAACCCACATATATAAGACCTCACATATTTAATACAGTGTGTTACCCCTGTACAAATGGAAAAAACTTAAGTTCAACATTTCTAGACCAATACATATTTAATACAGTGTGTTACCCCTGTACAAATGGAAAAAACTTAAGTTCAACATTTCTAGACCAATAGACCAATATTATCCTTAGGTTTGATCTTCTCATTGAGTCCTGGATTTCCTGTATGTTTTGGACCAGTAGCTTTTTCCGCTTTACATTATCTTTGACAGTTGAGTCAATGATTTCTATGGAATCTTCTGCTCCTGAGATTCTCTCTTCCATCTCTTGTATTCTGTTGGTGAAGCTTGTATCTACAGCTCCTTGTCTTTTCTTTTGATTTTCTATGTCCAGGGATGTTTCCATGTGTTCTTTCTTGATTGCTTCTATTTCCATTTTTAATTCCTTCAACTGTTTGATTGTGTTTTCCTGGAATTCTTTCAGGGATTTTTGCGATTCCTCTCTGTAGGCTTCTACTTGTTCTCTAAGGGAGTTCTTTATGTCTTTCTTGAAGTCCTCCAGCATCATGATCAAATATGATTTTGAAACTAGATCTTGCTTTTCTGGTGTGTTTGGATATTCCGTGTTTGCTTTGGTGGGAGAATTGGGCTCCGATGATGCCATGTAGTTAGTCTTGGTTTCTGTTGCTTGGGTTCCTGCGCTTGCCTCTCGCCATCAGATTATCTCTAGTGTTACTTTGTTCTGCTATTTCTGACCGTGCCTAGACGGTCCTATAAGCCTGTGTGTCAGGAGTGCTGTAGACCTGTTTTCCTGTTTTCTTTCAGCCAGTTATGGGGACAGAGTGTTCTGCTTTCGGGCGTGTAGTTTTTCCTCTCTACAGGTCTTCAGCTGTTCCTGTGGGCCTGTGTCTTGAGTTCACCAGGCAGGTTTCTTGCAGGGGAAAAGTTGGTCCTACCTGTGGTTCCAAGGCTCAAGTTTGCTCGTGGGGTACTGCCTAAGTCCTCTCCGCGTCGGCAGCAACAGGGAAGATCTGCGCCGCTCTTTCCGGGAGCCTCCGTGCACCAGGGTTCCAGATGACATTTGGTGTTTTCCTCTGGCGTCTGGATGTGCACAGAGTGCAGTCTCTTCTGGTTTCCCAGGCGTGTCTGCCTCTCTGAAGGTTTAGCTCTCCCTCCCAAGGGATTTGGGTGCAGAGAACTGTTTATCCGGTCTGTTTCCTTCAGGTTCCGGTGGTGTCTCAGGCGCAGGGATCCTGCCGCTCCTGGGCCCTCCCCTACGGGAACCCAGAGGCCTTATACAGTTGCCTCTTGGGCCAGGGATGTGGGCAGGGGTTGGCATTGTTGTTGGTCTCCTCCGCTCTGCAGCCTCAGGAGTGCCCACCTGATCAGGCGGTGAGGTCTCTCTCCCACGGGGTTTGGGAGCAGAGAGCTGCTGCGGGCTGGGATCCGCAGGTGTGGGACTTCCGGTAAACAGAGGAAGTGCCTGGTCCTAGAGGAATTTTGCCTCTGTGTGTCCTCAGTTCACCAGGCAGGTTTCTTGCAGGGGAAAAGTTGGTCCTACCTGCGGTTCCAAGGCTCAAGTTTGCTCGTGGGGTACTGCCTAATTCCTCTCCGCAGCGGCAGCAACCGGGAAGATCTGCGCCACTCTTTCCGGGAGCCTCCGTGCACCAGGGTTCCAGGTGACATTTGGTGTTTTCCTCTGGCGTCTGGATGTGCACAGAGTTCAGTCTCTTCTGGTTTCCCAGGCGTGTCCGCCTCTCTGAAGGTTTAGCTTTCCCTCCCACGGGATTTGGGTGCAGAGAACTCTTTATCCGGTCTGTTTCCTTCAGGTTCCGGCGGTGTCTCAGGCGCAGGGGTCCTGCCGCTCCTGGGCCCTCCCCTACGGGAACCCAGAGGCCTTATACAGTTGCCTCTAGGGCCAGGGATGTGGGCAGGGGTGGGCAGTGTTGGTGGTCTCCTCCGCTCTGCAGCCTCAGGAGTGCCCACCTGATCAGGCGGTGAGGTCTCTCTCCCACGGGGTTTGGGAGCAGAGAGCTGCTCTTTAATTTCTTTCTTTATTTCTTCCTTGGCCAGGTTATCATTGAGTAGAGCATTGTTCAATTTCCACATATATGTGGGCATTCTTCCCTTATTGTTATTGAAGACCAGTTTTAGACCGTGGTGGTCCGATAGCACGCATGGGATTATTTCTATCTTTCTGTACCTGTTGAAGCCCGTTGATTGACCAATTATATGGTCAATTTTGGAGAAAGTACCATGAGGAGTTGAGAAGAAGGTATATCCTTTTGCTTTAGGATAGAATGTTCTATAAATATCTGTTAAGTCCATTTGGCTCATGACTTCACTTAGTCTGTCTACGTCTCTGTTTAATTTCTGTTTCCATGATCTGTCCATTGATGAGAGTGGGGTGTTGAAATCTCCTACTATTATTGTGTGAGGTGCAATGTGTGTTTTGAGCTTTAGTAAGGTTTCTTTTACGTATGTAGGTGCCCTTGTATTTGGGCATAGATATTTAGGATTGAGAGTTCATCTTGGTGGATTTTTCCTTTGATGAATATGAAGTGTCCTTCCTTATCTTTTTTGATGAATTTTAGCTGAAAATTGATTTTATTTGATATTAGAATGGCTACGCCAGCTTGCTTCTTCCGACCATTTGCTTGGAAAGTTGTTTTCCAGCTTTTCACTCTGAGGTAGTGTCTGTCTTTGTCTCTGAGGTGTGTTTCCTGTAGGCAGCAGAATGCAGGGTCCTCGTTGCGTATCCAGTTTGTTAATCTATGTCTTTTTATTGGGGAGCTGAGGCCATTGATATTGAGAGATATTAAGGAATAGTGATTATTGCTTCCTGTTATATTCATATTTGGATGTGAGGTTATGTTTGTGTGCTTTCATTCTCTTTGCTTTGTTGCCAAGACGATTAGTTTCTTGCTTCTTCTAGGGTATAGCTTGCCTCCTTATGTTGGGCTTTACCCTTTATTATCCTTTGTAGTGCTGGATTTGTAGAAAGATATTGTGTAAATGTGGTTTTGTCATGGAATATCTTGGTTTCTCCATCTATGTTAATTGAGAGTTTTGTAGGATACAGTAACCTGGCCTGGCATTTGTGTTCTCTTAGGGTCTGTATGACATCAGTCCAGGATCTTCTGGCCTTCATAGTTTCTGGCGAGAAGTCTGGTGTGATTCTGATAGGTCTGCCTTTATATGTTACTTGACCTTTTTCCCTTACTGCTTTTAATCTTTCTTTATTTTGTGTGTTTGGTGTTTTGACTATTTTGTGACGGGAGGTGTTTCTTTTCTGATCCAATCTATTTGGAGTTCTGTAGGCTTCTTGTATGCCTATGGGTATCTCTTTTTTTAGGTTAGGGAAGTTTTCTTCTATGATTTTGTTGAAGATATTTACTGGTCCTTTGAGCTGGGAGTCTTCACTCTCTTCTATACCTATTATCCTTAGGTTTGATCTTCTCATTGAGTCCTGGATTTCCTGTATGTTTTGGACCAGTAGCTTTTTCTACTTTACATTATCTTTGACAGTTGAGTCAACGATTTCTATGGAATCTTCTGCTCCTGTGATTCTCTCTTCCATCTCTTGTATTCTGTTGGTGAAGCTTGTATCTACAACTCCTTGTCTCTTCTTTTGGTTTTCTATATCCAGGGTTGTTTCCATGTGTTCTTTCTTGATTGCTTCTATTTCCATTTTTAATTCCTTCAAAAGTTTGTGTTTTCCTGGAATTCTTTCAAGGATTTTTGTGTCTCCTCTCTATGGGCTTCTACTTGTTTATTTATGTTTTCCTGGAATTCTTTTAGGGATTTTTGTGTCTCCTCTCTATGGGCTTCTACTTGTTTATTTATGTTTTCCTGGAATTCTTTCAGGCACTTTTACGATTCCTCTCTGTAGGCTTCTACTTGTTCTCTAAGGGAGTTCTTCACGTCTTTCTTGAAGTCCTCCAGCATCATGATCAAATATGATTTTGAAACTAGATCTTGCCTGTCTGGTGTGTTTGGATATTCCATGTTTGTTTTGATGGGAGAATTGGGCTCCAATGATGCCATGTTGTTTTCTGTTGCTTGGGTTCCTGTGTTTGCCTCTCGCCATTAGATTATCTCTAGTGTTACTTTGTTCTGCTATTCCTGACAGTGACCAGACTGTCCTATAAGCCTGTGTGTCAGGAGTGCTATAGACCTGTTTTCCTGTTTTCTTTCAACCAGTTATGAACAGAGTGTTCTGCTTTCGGGCATGTAGTTTTTCCTCTCTACAGGTCTTCAACTGTTCCTGTGGGCCTGTTTCTTGAGTTCAACAGGCAGGTCACTTGCAGCAGAAAAGTTGGTCTTACCTGTGGTCCCGAGGCTCAAGTTCGCTCGCGGGGTGCTGCCCAGTAGCTCTCTGAGGCGGCAGCAACCAGGAAGATCTGCGCTGCAGTTTCCGGGAGCTTCAGTGCACCAGGGTTCCAGATGGCGTTTGGTGTTTTCCTCTGGAATCAGTAATGTGTTGACAGTGCAGTCTCTTCTGGTTTCCCAGGCGTGTCTGCCTCTCTGAAGGTTTAGCTCTCCCTCCCACGGGATTTGGGTGCAGAGAACTGTTTAGTCGTATATAAGTCCATATTATAGGCAACACTAAAGATTCCTCATAAACATAGAATCCAGGTTCTCCACAAAGTCACATCCAAGGAAATGTATATTAAACACACTGTATCTATGATGATTGGAAACTGGAACATCCAAAAGGAAATTTCTTCCATTGATTGATTCAGTTTAAACACTAAATTCTTCTACATACTTCAAAGAATCACTTTATTTATTAAATTACTTTACTAATGCTGAGAAGGAAAATAAAAGGGAAAGTGATAAGATAATTTAAAATTAATTAATTCCCTTTATATGTTTCCCTATACATAAGTAAGAATAGATCACAAATGCAATGTTCTTAGTTACAGAAAACTGGAGCATGTTTATAGATATAGATATATTTACCTTAATTAGTACTTTAGTACACACACACACACACGCGCGCGCACACACACACACACACACACACACACATATAAATTACATGTGGCATCTCACAATTATGTGCATGGTTTAATGTGCAAATTAGTTTTCTACATACTAGTGATAGCAATTGGAATATCTTCCAATTATTTTGAGTAAGATATATGCCTATTTAATAAAAACGTAAGATAGAAATAAGACAATTTTATATAATACTTTCACAGCTTTTTAAAGAGAAAATATGTGGGTGTGTATGTTGGAGGCTTTCGCGAAGATCTCTGGTCCAACTAGGTGCACAGGTTCAGATGAAAGGAGAAAACTCAGGCAGGGAGCGGGAACACCTTCCACTGCCTCCTCTGCCAGTGCTGCTCTGCCTCTGTCTCTGCCTCTGCTGCAGAACATTAGGCCAGGCAGAGCTAACAGGGAACTGACTATCTGGCGAGGGGTGCAGTGGAGCTTCTGGCAGTGATTTCGGGAAAGCAAACCTCTTCCCCAAGCACCGATGTTACAGCTCCTATGACAGAAGCTCTCAGAGGATGGAGTCATTACTACACCTTTAACCCTTTTGAATAGGATTCTTAAACACAGTTTCAAGATGGAGCAGGGTATGATAGCAGGTATTTCCTATTGGATTGACCTGAGAGCTTGGGAATACCTCATTTACTTATTTCGGAATGTGGTCCTGCTTCTACATGACTGACCTGTCTCAAGCCTATGTGACCACACGTCACATCCTCACCTGTGGAGGAGGCTCCAGAACCCATTCTGCTCCCAGAGGGAGCTTGACTCCAAGGAGGTCCATGACAATCTGGCTCACAGGCTGACAAGACAAACTGGGTCCAATAAGACACATCAAGGCCAATTAACACCTGAGTTAACTGAATGGTGAAAGACAAACGCAAGAACATATGCAATAGGAACAAATGTCTTTGACACCATCAAAACTGAGTTCTCTCACCACAGCAAGTGCGGGATACCCTAACACCCCCTTAAAATTTTACTCCAATGTAAATATTTAACTCATGAAGATGATAGAGGACATTAAAGAGGACATAAATAACTCTCTTAAAAAAAGAGAGCAGAACACAGGTAAACAGGTAAAATCCTTTAAAGAGAAAACATGAATCCCTTAAAGAAATACAGGAAAACATAATCAAGCAGTTGAAGGAATTGAACAAAACTGTCCAGGATCTAAAATGGAAATAGAAATAAATAGTAATGAAAGCAGAAAAGGAGATAACCTTTTAAATGGATGACCTAGGAAAAAGATCAGGAGTTCCAGATGTAAGCATCAACAACAGAATACAAGGTGTAGAAGAGAGATTCTCAGGCATAGAAGAGACAATGGAAAATATTGACACAACAATCAAATAAGATACAGAGTGCAAGAATCTCTTAAGCCAAACATTCAGGAAATGCAGGATTCAATGGAAAGACCAGACCTAATGATAATAGGAATAGATGAGACAGAAAATTCCCCAAGGTAAAGGCTGGGAAACATCTTCAACAGAATGGTAGAAGAAAACTTCACTAAACTAAAGAAGGAGATGATCAAAACTATACAAGAAGCCTACAGAAGACCAAATAGATTTAACCAGAAAAGTTAAATAATAACCAAATCTTGAATTGCACAGAAAAGAATATTAAAGTGGTAAGGAAAAAAGGTCTAGTAACATATAAAAACAGACCAACAGAATTACATCACACTTCTCAACAGAGACTTGAAAAACCAGAAGATCTTGGACAGATATAATGCAGAACCTAAGAGAATACAAATGCCAACACAGGCTACTATACCTAACAAAACTCTCAATCACCATAGATAGTGAACCAAAGATATTCCATGAAAAAAACAAATTTAAACAACATCTTTCCAGTAATCCAGCCCTTCGGTGGGTTATAGAAGGAAAACTTCAAAACAAAGAGGGAAACTCCATCCCAGAAAAAAAAAAGAAATTAATCATCTAACAACAAATCCAAAAGGAAAGAACAACAGAAACACAATACCACCACTACCAACAAAAATAACAGGAGCTAACAATCATTTGTTTTTAATATCTCTCAAGTTCAATGGATTCAGATAACCAATACAGATCATAGGCTAACAGACTAGATACATAAACAGGACCACTACCAGCAAAAATAACAGGAGCCAACAATCACTTGTCTTTAATATCTCTTTACACAATGGAATCAGAATCCCTGGGGATCCTAAGGAATGGCAGGAGCATTCCTAGTCTCCCAGGAGATCAGGCCCCTCTCATTTAGCTATAGCCCCCCTCCAGCCCCTTATAATATACTTTCAACCAAAATTTATCAAGAGATGGTGAAGGACACATCATACTAATAAAAGGAAAAATCCAACAAGATGAGCTTTCAATTCTGAGCACCTATGCCCCAAATGCAAGAGCACGTTCATTTGTAAAAGAGAGATTACTAAATCTCAAAACACATTGATCCTAACACAACAATAGTGGGAGACTTTAACGCCCCACTATCACTACAGGGCAGATCAGAGAAGAATTAAACGCACACACAGTGAAACTGAAGGAAGCTATGAAGAAAATGGAATTAACAGATATATACAGAACATTTCACCCTTAAACAAAAGAGTACACAGTCTTCTCAGCACCTCAGCGTACCTTCTTCAAATTTGACCATATAATCCGACCAAAAAACAAACAAAAACAAAACCCAAAAACAAACCCTAAGCCTGAACACATACAAGAAAGTTGAAATAATCCCAAGAATTCTGTCAGATCAGCATAAACAAAGGCTGTTCTTCAATATCAACAAAACGACAGAAAGCCCACATACTCAAGGAATCTGAATAACACTCTACTGAATGATATCTTGGTTGGGGAAGAAAGAAAGAAATTAAAGTCTTTAGAATTTAATGAAAATGAAGGCATAGTATATCTAAACATATGGGGTATTATGCAAGCAATGATAAGAAAATTCGTAGCACTAATTACATTCACAAACACACACACACACACACACACACACACACACACACAAATTGGAGAAATACTACACTAGCAACTTACATTTCAAAACTCTAGATCCAAAAGAAGCAAACATACCCAAGAGAAGTAGAGGCGGAAATAGTCAAATGCAGAGATGAAATCAACCAGTTAGAAACAAAGAGAACGATACAAACATCAACAAAACCAAGAGCTGGTTCTTTGAGAAAATCAACAAGATAACCACTTAGCCTAACTAACTAAAGGGCACAAAGACAGTATTCAAATTAACATAATCAGAAATGAAAATGAAAGACTTAACAACAGAAACTGAGGAAATTCAAAAAGCCATCAGATCTCACTACAAAAGCCTATGCTCAACAAAACTGGAAAATCTACATGAAATGGATGATTTTAGAAAGATACCAGGTATGAGAGTTAAATCAGATAAACTAAACATTCTAATAAACCCTATGGAAGTAGAAACAGTCATTCAAATTCTCACAACCAAAATAAGTCCATGGCCAGATGGTTGTAAAATTTGCTGCTGAATTTTATCGGACCCAATAAGACCCAATATCAGTACTTATACTATTCCACAAATTGAAGCAAAATGAATACTATCTAGTTCATTCTATGAAGCCACATTTAAGATGATACCTAAACCCCACAAAGACCCAAAAAAGAAAGAGTACTTCATATGAATTCCCTTTAAGAATATCGATGCAAAAAATACTCAATAAAATTCTCACTAATAGAATACAAGAATATATCCAAATGATCGTACACCATGATCAATTGGGCTTCATCCTAGGAATGCAGGGTGGTTCAAAACATAGAAATTCATCAGCATAACCCACTATATAAACAAGCTTAATGAAAAAAAATCACATGACCATCTCATCAGATGCTGGAAACTCTTTTGAAAAATTACAGTGCCCCTTTTAAAATTCTTGGAAAGATTGGAAATTCAAATCACATTCCTAAACATAACAAAAGTAATATTCAGCAAACCAGCAGCCAACATCAATCTAAATGGAGAGAAACTTAAGCAATCCCACTAAAATCAAGACAAGAAAGGCTGCCTACGCTCTCTAGATTTATTCAGTGTAGTACTCAAAGTTCTAGATGGAGCAATAAGATCACATAAAAAAGTCAAAGGGATACAAATCAGAAAGGAAGATGTCAAGGTATCACTATTTGCAGATGATATGATAATATACATAAGTGATCCAAAAATTCTGCCAGAGAACTCCTATACCCGATAAGACCTTCAGCAAAGTTGGTGGATATAAAATTAAGTCAAACAAATCAGTAGCCTTTCTTTATACAAAGGATAAACAGGCTAAGAAAGAAATTAAGGAAACAGTACTCTTCACAATAGCCATAAATAATATAAAATATCTCTGTGTAAGTCTAACCAATCAAGTGAAAAATCTGTATGACAAAAACTTTACATCTCTGAAGAAAGAAATCCTCAGAAAACAGAAAAATTTCCCCAGCGAATCGATCAGTGGAATTAACATAGTAAAAGTAGCCATCATACCCAAAGCAACATACAGATTTAATGCAATCCCCATCCAAAGTCTAACTTAGGTCTTCACAGAGATAGAAAGAGCAATTCTGAACCTCATCTGGAAAAACAAAAAACAAACAAAAAACAAAAAACAAAAAAACCAAAACCCCAGGATAGCAAAAACCATCCTTAACAATAAAAGAACTTCTGGTGGAATCACCATCCTTGATTCCAAGCTATACTACTGAGCAACAGCTATTAAAAAAAAAAACCTTATGATATTGGTACAGAGACAGATAGGTAGATCAATGGAAGAAAATTGAATACCCAGTAATAAGCCCCACACCCATGGTCATGTGATTTTTTTTGACAAATCAAACTACACAGTGGAAAAAAAAGACAGCATTTTTTTTTATTAACTTGAGTATTTCTTATATACATTTCAAGTGTTATTCCCTTTCCCGGCTTCCGGGCAAACATCCCCCTCCCCCCTCCCCTTCTTTATGGGTGTTCCCCTCCCAACCCTCCCCCCATTGCCGCCCTCCCCCCATAGTCTAGTTCACTGGGGGTTCAGTCTTAGCAGGACCCACGGCTTCCCCTTCCACTGGTGCTCTTACTAGGATATTCATTGCTACCTATGAGGTCAGAGTCCAGGGTCAGTCCATGTATAGTCTTTAGGTAGTGGCTTAGTTCCTGGAAGCTCTGGTTGCTTGACATTGTTGTACTTTTGGGGTCTCGAGCCCCTTCAAGCTCTTCCAGTTCTTTCTCTGATTCCTTCAACGGGGGACCTATTCTCAGTTCAGTGGTTTGCTGCTGGCATTCGCCTCTGTATTTGCTGTATTCTGGCTGTGTCTCTCAGGAGCGATCTACATCTGGCTCCTGTCGGTCTGCACTTCTTTGCTTCATCCATCTTGTCTAATTGGGTGGCTGTATATGTATGGGCCACATGTGGGGCAGGCTCTGAATGGGTGTTCCTTCAGTCTCTGTTTTAATCTTTGCCTCTCTCTTCCCTGCCAAGGGTATTCTTTTTCCTCATTTAAAGAAGGAGTGAAGCATTCACATTTTGATCATCTGTCTTGAGTTTCGTTTGTTCTAGGGATCTAGGGTAATTCAAGCATTTGGGCTAATAGCCACTTATCAATGAGTGCATACCATTTATGTCCTTCTGTGATTGGGTTATCTCACTCAGGATGATATTTTCCAGTTCCAACCATTTGCCTACGAATTTCATAAACTCGTTGTTTTTGATAGCTGAGTAATATTCCATTGTGTAGATGTACCACATTTTCTGTATCCATTCCTCTGTTGAAGGGCATCTGGGTTCTTTCCAGTTTCTGGCTATTATAAATAAGGCTGCGATGAACATAGTGGAGCACGTGTCTCTTTTATATGTTGAGGCATCTTTTGGGTATATGCCCAAGAGAGGTATAGCTGGATCCTCAGGCAGTTCAATGTCCAATTTTCTGAGGAACCTCCAGACTGATTTCCAGAATGGTTTTACCAGTCTGCCATCCCACCAACAATGGAGGAGTGTTCCTCTTTCTCCACATCCTCTCCAGCATCTGCTGTCACCTGAGTTTTTGATCTTAGCCATTCTCACTGGTGTGAGGTGAAATCTCAGGGTTGTTTTGATTTGCATTTCCCTTATGACTAAAGATGGTGAACATTTCTTTAGGTGTTTCTCAGCCATTCGGCATTCCTCAGCTGTGAATTCTTTGTTTAGCTCTGAACCCCATTTTTTAATAGGGTTATTTGTTTCCCTGCGGTCTAACTTCTTGAGTTCTTTGTATATTTTGGATATAAGGCCTCTATCTGTTGTAGGATTGGTAAAGATCTTTTCCCAATCTGTTGGTTGCCGTTTTGTCCTAACCACAAAAGACAGCATTTTCAACAAATGGTGCTGGTGTAACTGGTGGTCTTCATGGAGAATATAAACTGATCCGTTTTTATCTCCTTTTATAAAGTTTAAGTCCAAGTGGATCAAGCACCTCCACATAAAGCCAGATATGAAGAATGAAATAGAAGAGAAAGTGGGAAAGAACTTAGAACACATAGGCCCAGGGGAAATTTTCCTGAACAGAACACCAATAGCTCAGGCTCTATGATCAACAATTGCCAAATGAAACCTCATAAATTTGAAAAGCTTCTGAAAGGCAAAGGACATTTTCAATAGGACAAAACAGATTTCTACAGATTGGGAAAAGATCTTTAACTGCCCTATATCAGATAGAGGGTTAATATACAAAATCTACAAAGGACTCAAGAAGTTAAACTCCAGAAAACCAAATAACCCAGTTAAAGCATGGAGTAGAGATTAAAGAGAGAATTCTCAACTGAGGAATCTCAAATGGCTGAAAAGCACCTAAATAATTGTTCAACATCCTTAGTCATCACTTAGATTCCCCCTTACACCAATCAGATTGGCTAAGATCAAAAATGCATATGAAGATAGATGCTGTAGAGGATAGGGAAAATGAGGAGAACTCTTCCATTCTTGGTGGGATTGTAAACTATTAAAAACAGTATGGAAATCAGTCTGGCAGTTTCTTAATAAATTGCAAATAGTTCTAGCTGAAGATCCAGATATATCACTCCTGGGCATATACTCAAGAGGTGTGCAAAATTTAACAAGAAATCATGCTCTTCTATGTGTATAGCAGCCTTATTTATAATGGTCAGAAGCTGTAAGCAACTGAGGTGTCTCTGAACCAAAGAATGGGTACAGAGAATGTGGTAGAAGGGACTTGTACTCAGCTAGTAAAAAATGTCAATTTCACAAATTTTGTAGGCAAATGGATGGAAGAAGAAAATATCACCCTGAATAAGGTAACCTAGACCAAAAGGACATACACTGTATGTACTCACTGATAAGTGGATATTAGTCCAAAACTCAGAATATCCATGACACAACTCATAGATCATAATAAGGTCAACAAGAAGGAAATTCAAAGTGCATATGCTTCAAATCCATTTAGAAAGGGTATGAAAAAAATCACAGGAGGCAGAGGGAGGGAAGATGGGTGGGAGAGGTGTTGGGAGGAAAAAAGGGGGTCAGGACTAGGTATGGGAAGAGATAGGAGAGAAATCTAAAGGACCCAGAGAAAAAATAGAAATAAGTAGTATTTGGGGTGTGGGAAATTTGGGTAACCACTAGAAAACATGCCAGAGATTCAAAAAGCTTCTAGGACCCATTGGGAGGACATTAGCCAAAATACCCAACAGCAGATAGATACAACCTGAAGACACAACCTCCAGTAGATAGAAATGGCCCGGAGTAGAGGGATGTGGCCACCCAACCATCTCAAAAAGTTTAACCCAGAATTATCCCTATCTAAAGGAAACACAGGGAAAAAATGAAGCATTGGCAGAAGGAAAGGCCATTCAGAGTCCATCCCATCATGTGATCCATTCCATCTGCAGTCACTAAACCCCAACACTATTACTGAGCAAAGATATACTTGCAGACAGGAAACTTGCATGCCTGTCCTCTTTGAGGCTCTGTCAGCCCTTGACTAAGACAGATGCTGATAATCACATTGACTGAGTCCAGAGACCCCAATGGAAGAGTTAGGAGAAGGGCTGAAGGAGTGAAAGAGATTGCGATTCCATAGGAAGAACAATATTATTAATTAAATGGACCCCTCAAGGCTTCTAGGGACTAAAGCACCAACAAAGAGTAGACATGGGTAGATCCATGGCTTCCATTATATATGTAGCAAAACAGTGCCTCTCCTGGCACCAGCGGGAGGGAAGGCACTTGGTCCTGTGTTGGCTTGATGTCCCAGAGAAGGAGGACACTCGAAGAGTGAAGCAGGAGTAGCTAGGTGAGTGGGAGAACACTATCTTAGAGCCAAAAGGGAAGGGTATAGGCGGGCTTGTGGAGGGGAGACTGGAAGGGAGATAGTATTTGAAATATAAACAACAAAATTATTAAATTAATAATAAATAAAATTATTTATTAATAAATAAAATAAAAAGAGGAGGGCTTACTCTCTTTTGCTCACTAGGGGCTCAGAGCAGAAAGAATTCCTGGGTCCTCTTTTCCTCAAATGAACCATGCAATTGAATCCTGGCATCTCCCATGAAAGTACATGACATTTAAACTAGGCAAAATAAAAACAATGAATAAAAGAAAACAAGAAGCAATTTAACCCCATCTCCTTTTATTTTATTCTTGAAGTCTTGTAAGATAGGTATTAATATATGTGTTGTAAATTAAGCTTTGTTTCTAAATTGTATATTTTAAAGGTTGTTTCCTGTTTTAAGAAAAAAGTTGTAGCACACTACCTGAGGACCCAGCTGTACCTTTCCTGGGCATACACCCAAAAGACGTTTCAATATATAACAAGGACACATGTTCCACTATGTTCATAGCAGCCTTATTTATAATAGCCAGAAGCTGGAAAGAACCCAGATGTCCCTCAACAGAGGAATAGATACAGAAAATGTGATACATTTACATTATAGAGTACTACTCAGCTATTAAAAACAATGACTTCATAAAATTCATAGGCAAATTGAACTAGAAAATATCATCCTGAGTGAGGTAACCTGATCACAAAGAAACACACATGGTATGCACTCACTGAGAAGTGTATATTAGTCTAAAAGCTTGTACTACCCAAGATATCACACATGAAGCTCAAGAAGAAGGATGAACAAAGTACAAATGCTTCAGTCCTTCTTAGCAGGGAGAACAAAGATAATCACAGGAGGAAATATGGAGACAAAGTTTGGAGCAGAGACTGAAAGAAAGGCCATCTAGAAACTGCCCTACATGGGGATCCAGCCCAAATACAGCCACCAAGCCCAAACAATATTTCCGAAGCCAAGAAGTGCAAGCTGAAAAGAGCCTGATATAGCTGTCTCCTGAGAGGCTTTGCCAGAGCATGACAAATACAGAGGTGAATGCTCATAACCAACCATTGAAGTGAGAATGGGGTCCATATTAGAGGAGATAAAGGATTGAAGGAGCTAAAGGTGTTTGCAACCCCATAAGAACAACAATACCAACAAACTAGAATTCTCAGTGTTAAACCACCATACACAGGGTACACATGGACAGACCCATGCTACAACTGCATATGTAGCAGAGGATGACCTTGTTGTGTACCAATGAGAGGAGAAGCCATTGGTTCTGCCAAGGCTCGATGCTCCAGTGTGGGGGAATGACAGGGCAGGGAGGCAGGAAGAGGTGGATGGGTAGTTGGAGGAACACCCCTATAGAAGCAGGGGGAGGGGGAGAGGATAGGGGAGTTATGGGTGGGAAATTGGGTAAGGAGATGACATTTGAAATGTAAACCAAAAAAAAAAAAAAAAGAAAGAAAAGAAAAGAAAAGAAAAAGATCCAATTAAAGAAAAGAAAAACATTGCTCCTTCTAGAATTGAAAAATAAGTAAATTATATGTTTCAAAATCATATCTTTTCTGCTTAAAAGTTCTGGGTTTTGTTTTGTTTCTTGTAGCTGGAATCTGTTTTCATCTTAACAAAGAGAACATAAACTCAGCATTACTTTTCCTTTGAAATAGGCTGATTGTCTCAACCCAACATATGTTGAATGACTGTGTATCTTACATATGATCCTGGATATGTTTCTCGGCTTTCAGTTTGTTCTATTAAGAATTTATCTATCCCTAGTTTTCATATTGCTATTTTTATTTTTTCATATTTTATTTAAATAGATGAAAGAGCTAATCTCTTACCATTATCCAAAGATGTCCTAAAACTGTTTTCTTTACATGACTGCCTTTTGCATTTTTACAGCATATTATTATTTAATATTTAAAAGCTCTACCTGTTCCTTTAATCACTGATGTCCATTACTTTAAGCCCAAGACAGTTTTCAGCTCATATATGTAAGGCATGTGTCTTGTTGTGAATAGCATCACTGTTTCAGAGTTTTGCTCTCCCATGATTATTGGCTCATGGCTTTCCTCCTCAAATGAAAAAAAAATAAATTATCTTGTACAGGATCGTTTGCATTTTGTTTGCATATGTATGTTTGCAGCATGAGGAGGGCAGGCAAAGGGAAGAACTTAAAATTACTACAAAAGGAATTCATGATAATATACTTTTGATTTTGTAGTCAAATATATATTGTTTCTATGTTTTCACCAGAGGATTGGAAGTTTCTGGTAGCTAAGCGAGCCCATCCATTATTAACACTTATATCAACAAGGAACAGTAACCAAAGTGATCTTTCCCTTAAGTGTTAAATTAAAAACTAATTTAGTACAATTATTATGTGTTTATATTCACAAATAATTAATGTCATATTGTTTTAAAAACATGCAGATACATTAACGCTGCAGATCCCTGTTGGAGTATCAACCCAATATATTGCATTTCTTCTTAAGAAATTCCTGCCTTACCATAGGGAAAGACATTTGTTAAGTATCTGCTGAGCACTAGAGCCAAGCTGGGTTGAAGGAATTCTCTTGGGACTCTCTAAATGCGGAAAGTTCTTCTAAGTAAATTTGTATTCAAAACATATGTTTTCATAATTTCAAATTTTCTGTTTTGCATTACATATGAGCCATAGGATAAGTAATCACAATACACAGTAGGAAATAACACATGTGATTTCTTGAAATCATCCAGGGATTAGTGAAGAGAATCCAGATAGCTTCGGGGATTTCTGATTGCTCAAAGTGTCTGTGTTCTCACTTCTATCTTTTCTGAATTTATTTTAAATTAAGCCATTTAATTTCCATTTATCTGGTTTAATTAGCCAATTCCAATCAAGATGAATTTAGATAGTACAGACCAGGTATGACTAGGTAGCTGTTCGATCAATAGTCTTTGATGCTTGGGTTAAAGTCTCAAACCTATGATTTGAGCAAGTCACCCATTACATTTTTAAGTGACTTTAACAGTGAGGTGAGAGTTAAAGATCTGGTTCAAATTCCTAAAGAATCTGCTATGTTGAAGCTCTTACTAGCCTTTATGAGCTAAGGATGAAGTTTTTAAATATCCCTAACTTGTTTTTAATACTGATAATAATTTAATATTCTCCGTAGTAAGAATGTATACACAAAATTTGCACGCACTATTAAAATATGTTTTAAAAGTCTTCTTGTTTACCACTATTCATACTACTAAGTATAATAGCAGATATAAACACTAGGTGTACCTAGTCATTCACAAACTCTTCATAAAGTTGTATTAACATAAAATTATACTATATGTTCCAAGCCAATGGAGTGCAGCCATCTAATCATTTGTATTATGAGAATATATAGACTGTTGGCATATAGGGAAAACATGGCTATCCTGGCTTATTCAGTCCGAAAAGAGTGGAATCATTCTTACAAAGTACATATAAAATAAATATGCAAGGACTCTGGTAGGAAGATAGGTGTCCTTTGGGGTTCATAAAGACAAGAAGAGCCATAAATATTCAACTCAAAATGCTTTCTCAACACTGAAAAAAACAGAACCAAAAAAGTAAGCATGCACATTCATGACTGCTAGGTCATCAAGGACATCTGAATGAACAAAGGTTTAATCAAACAACAGTGAAACAATGTTCTTTGGAGCACTGGTCCATACTTATAAACCCTTAGTAGAGACTCATCAGCCTAGATCAACCCACCTAAGTTGAGGCGTCTATAACAGGAAGGACAGAGTTCAGAAACCAGTATCTGTTGGCAGTGACTCACTGAAACTCCTGTTCTTGAAGGTGACTCAGGTCCATTCTCTGACAAACCAAAAGGAGTAACAAAAATTAGAGATCACTAAGAGCAGGGTAGCAAAGTATTGAGTGGGGAGTGGGAATCATGTGATAGTATATTATATAACATAGTACTATGCACTATATATGTATATATGTAATATATATATATATATATATATTTACATGTTATGGGTCATTTAATTATTGGTTAACTTTTTACCAGTATTTTTAAACTTTTCAATCATTTCTTTAATGTACTTTCAAATATTTTTTGTTTTTTCTTTGGAGATTGCAATAACATCACTCCTTTCTTTCTTTTTCTTCTTTATTTCCCTCCTATCTTCCCACATACCTTTCAAATTTGTTGCATAGAGTTTTTTAAGTGTTATGTTTGCCTCATATATAATACGTAAATGTATTCCCTTTATATATTCATAGATATATGGGTAAAACCTTCTCAACATGCATAATATTACTTTTATGTATGTTGTTAGGGTTGATTATTTTGCTACCTTGGTTTAGAGTGAATTTGTTCTTATATTTAGCATGTTTAAAAATAACAATTTTAATTAGTAATTTGGAACATTAACCCTTTGCTTCAGATGATCTTGATGTAGTATGCTAACAAAATAATGAATAAAATACTATCTTTTTCCAGGTTACTATATTCACTGTAGCTTCTTTTGAAATGGTGATGTACAAATCTGTGAAATAATAATCCTGATTTCTATGAGATGCACAGGAAAAATAAACCAAATAAATCTTGGCTTGTTGGGTTCCACTTTGGACTTGTAGCTTGAGGATACTGGGCATCTGTGCTTGAGCACATTGACCTGAGCTTGCTTTCACAATATGTTCCAGAACTTTTTGTGTGTTCACTTCTTTTCACTGCTGCATCTCGACAGTCTGGTCCTTGCTTCATTAACCAGCCTAGCCGCAAAATCAAAAAGATCTGCTGCTTCTACCTCTTGAGAGCTGAACCACATCTGGCATTTCCTTTTCTTAAGTGGCTTTTCCTCTGGTTATTTTATAATTTCAATGATGATATTGTTGATATGTATGTGATACTAAAATGCATCTTTTTTATACTTTTTACCACTATTGCATGCAGATAAACATACACACACACACACACACACACACACACACACACAAGTATATGGCCCCACAAACACATTCATACACACATGCACAACACAAATACACAAATACAGGCACACACATATGTACCCACACAGTGACATACAAACACTTGTACTCATGTAAACACACATTGAGATTTTTAAATTATCTTATTATTTAGCTTAAGTTATAAAGAATTTTATTTTCTATAGAACAGTATACAAAACATGGACAAAGAGATTGTTAAGTGTGCTCCCTGGGTACTATTTAATAACCTTTATCTACTAAGCTAAGACTTAAAACTACAGCCTACACCAGAATTAATTTCTAAATTTATATCTGACATATGCAATTTCACAATTGTGCAAATGTCTTTTATAGAAAATTATATAGTTGTGGTTATTAAACAAGTTTGTAAAATTATCAGTGAAAAAAATTAACTGTGAACATTTCAATATACGAATGAACATGCAGTCGTACAGATGGATTTTTGTGAAAGGACTGTTTCCACTCCAGTGTTTCATGAAGGCTTTTGGTAAGCATTCATATCAACTTACTTCTGTCATCCCACAGTGGCTAGTGCTTCTGCTGATGTCCCTTCTTCACACTGAGGCCTGTCACTGTCTTTGCACATCAGATATGCTCTTCTGTCTCCCTCATTCAATTATGTTTTAAATATAGTATGGATTGTAAAGCAAAAAATGATGAGTCATATGATACAAAAGAAAAATAATTTAAAGACTTGATACAAATTTCCAACATTCAATTCCAAAAGCTTAATTTATAATTTTTGATCATTTTTAAGTGTTATTATTTGAGCTTGTTATGTTTAACGCTTTTTAATTAGTTCATTTGGTTAAATTTTGTCTTCTATAATATACTATCCATATCTTATGAACAAGCTCATAATTTATTAATGTTGTCTTTAGTATTCGGCAAAAGGCAATGTTCTTAGTTTGAAGCAGAGGCAGTGAAACAGAGAAATAAGGAGAAGGGAGCATTTAGGAGCCCATGAAGCAAACTAAGGAATTTAGAACTTTATAATTTAGTCAGGAAGTTTAAAACTTCTAATCTAGTTAATCAGTAGAGAAAATCCTAGCACAATAGTGAGTTCAAAGTGTGCAGTGTATCCCAGAAATGTGTTTTTAATGCTGTGGAGTGTACAGCTTGCGTTACATTGTGAAGTGTTCCACTACTCCTAGATATTCTCAAATTACAAGTTGCAGATTGGCAAGTGAGATTTTTCTCTGTAATAGCTTAAAATGCTGCAAAACAGTGGGACCTATTTAACTGCAAAAGTCTTCCATATCTGAATTGCTCTTGAAAAGGATAAACTTTGTGCTTATACATATGCAAATAAAACATTAATGTTTTGAACACGTCAGAATTCTCTCTCTCTCTTTTTCTCTCTGTCTCTGCTTATAAAAATCATTCAATATGTGTCTGGAAACATGTAGGGAATGGAAGGTAAACATTAAGATTTACTAAAGGATTTTTAAAAAACGGAGGAGTTTTATGCAAAAGAAAAGGGTACCACATTCTTAACCAGAATATTTTTTAAAATGGAAAATAGGAATTATCACAGCTACTAAGAGAAATTCATGCTCACCTTTGTATTTCTCTCCTAATTTCATCTCAAAGACGGTTCTGCTGCTATGGCTGGAGTTCGCCATCTTCACTGTGAAGGTACCAATGTGACCACACAGCAGGTGGGGCTTTAGTTCACCCAGAAGAAGGTAGCCTGTGTTGTGTGGAAACAAAGCTCTGCACCTTCCTGACATCTTTCTCTCTTTTTATTTGGATACTTCCAGGCTTTTCACGAGAGACAAGATTGTGAGTCAGAGTTTAAATGAGAATTTAAGAACAAGTGTTCTGCTCACTCACATTTATTGGTTTAGCTACATAGACAGCTTTGGAGTCTGCACATAATTTAGTTCAGGTCATCACAAACTGCAAGTGAACAGAAGAGACAAGGACTGACAATGGAATCTGGAGTCTGCTGCTGCTTCACTTGGACTGCAATTGCTACTCCCAGAGGAGAGGAATGGATACATGAAGGAATGAGTAATGTCTGAGATTAGAAACGCTGCAATCTCACCCTAACCTGTGGCTTTATTTAGAGTTTGTGTGAGAGCTTATTCCAAGGAAAAGTCTTCCTAATTCACACATCAAAAGTGCCTTTTGTGTGTATTTAAAGGACACCTCCTGAAGGTTATCTTCCAGGCCCCACTGAATCAAATGAGATGGCATGCCAAGGGCTGGCCTTCATTGCGTTAGACCTTAAAGAGCCTCTTTCTTACCAGTCATGCTCTTTTGTTTCCCCTTTTCCTGAGGATCCTGAGGGTCTTACACACACACACACACACACACACACACACACACACACACACACAAACACACAGAGTGGTGCTATCTGCACATTCATGCATGTGCATACATTCACATAGACACATGCACAAAAGAAAATAAGTAAAATTTAACAAGAAGTTTATGTACTTAAACCTAAACATCACTGCTCTGTAGCTACATAAACTTGAAAAGTTAATCTCACTCCAACATATTTCCACAAAACTTTCTATAAAAGTATAATCCTTATATTTTAGAATTGGGGGTTAAGAGGCTAAAGAGAAAACAGACATACATAATCCCATTTTCTGTAGCAGATTTTAAAAGTAATATAACATTGCCATTTTCTTAATGGGACAGTCGTCTTAGTGTCGTTTAGAAAAAAATCTCATCTCTTTCTAGCACAATGTCTCTTCTTAGTCATCATCTCTAGCTCTGTATCTAACTTGATTCAAATATTTTTGGATATAGCATAATCTAGAGAAGCAAACTGAGCAGCCTGCATATAAACCTCTGCCTTCAAGCTCTCCCCTGCAAGGTAGACCAGTTCTTCAATATAATCTAATTGTATCCAGACAAAGTGTCATAGAGTTCATGTTGCCCAGAGGAACTTAGTAAAAGCACTTTGCCCACCTCTCTTTGTCTCATTTGTATAATGTTGCTTTTTATCACAATATAATCCTTTATTATTATCTTCAGTATCACAGAGGGCATATACATTAATCAAAAGGAAACTACTGAGAGGTAAATTATGTTTGTGTGTATTGTGTTTGCATACGTATGTTTGTGTATGGAAATGTGTTTGTGTTTGTTTGTGTGTGTGTGTGTGTGTGTGTGTGTGTGTGTGTGTGTGTGTGAGAGAGAGAGAGAGAGAGAGAGAGAGAGAGAGAGAGAGAGAGAGAGAGAGAGAAGAGAAAAAGAACCCTAGCACAACTTGGGCTATTGGCAAAAAAAAAAACAAATTGGCAATTTTTTTCAAAAAAATTTTCACTTTTGTTCTAAGATGTTACCATCAGCAAATTGAGTAAGTTTCCAACGTTTATTTCTAATGAAACATGTATTTAAATAATGAACCACTTTTAAGAAAATAATCTTCATTCCTTTTGTTTAGTAACAGCATATGAAGATTCTTTCTGCCTTTTGAAGCACACAAGATGATAGGGAGGTTGAGTGTGCATTATTCTCTGAGAGACAGATAGTAAATATCTCATAGCTGACTAGAGACCTTTAAAGACCCAGAGTGAGGTGAGTTAGGTAGCTTGTTACTGTGATGAACTTAGACCCATTGAACAAAACTCCAGGATTCCACTTGGGATAACTTCGAATTTCTGTGTGGGGAAGTTTTATTTTTGAAGATATCAAGGTTATAAATAAGCAGTCATCGTATTTGCTTTAAATTCAAAGCTTTGTATTTGTATTGTTACAGTAAGCCGAGTCTTCTTGTTCCTCTCTTTAAAAATTTCATTCTTTTTTGTCATTCTGAGAAAGTTCACTATTTTACTGGATATATTTACAATTTTTAATTTTATATATTTGCTCAAAGTTTCACATACCAATATATACTTCAACTATATTCTCTGTGACTAAACTATATATGACACTTGAGAAGATTTAAGTGTATGGAATAGGTTTAACATTTTTATTCCTAAAATGAATAAATCACGGGCAGGGTAAAAATAAATTCAAAGTTTACTTAAAAATTGTTTTCACTTGGGATTCAGGCCCCAGATCTGCACATGAGGCATATTCACCATGTTTTCTACCACTAAACTGCATGTCAGCTAGCACTGGTGTGTAGCGAGGTCTTCTTAGGGAAGTCTTACTGTGATCATATATCTGGATCAGTTGCTTGGGCAATATATACTGTTAGTTTTAAATATCATGGCACCAGGTCACAATCATGTTTCCTTGACAAAACAATGCTTCATGCTTTGTGAAGAAATCATGCTCATAAAAAGGGAAAGTAATTACTACAAATTAAATAGACAGTTTGGCTCTTAATATTCTAAAACCAGAAAAAGGGAAGTATATTTGGTTTGAAATGATGAATAAAAAATATAAGGTAGTATTTTTGACATGTGACTAGTTGGCAGATGCAGTGGTAAAAACAAAGGTATCTTTGTCTCCTCTCATGACTGTTGATTGTCCCTGGTTAGACTGAAGAATGGAATGGTCATTTTATTCTCTCTATTCCTAGAGTGCTTACTAGGAACTGTCAGTTACCCAGCATTACTGACAGTACTATAGAACATGAGATTCATGTAGTCTGTGCTCTATGTTCTACCTAGATGGTTGCCTTAAAAAAGTGTGTGAGAGGGGAAAGACTCAGTTCTATTTAAGGGCCATGAAACTGAAGGTTAAACCATGTTCCAAATTGTAATGGCTTACTTTTATTTTTATATTTTTATTCCTATTTTTACTTTTGTGAGGGTAGAGGTCAAAAGTGTGTGAGGGGGCAGACAAAGAAAGACTATACAGTGATGATCAGGTATGTGATGTGAAATTCCCAGAGAATCAATAAAAATGTTATGTTTAGAAAGACATAGTTGGAGTGCAATCTGCTGGGTATATCTTAGTACAATATGACTAACATCTTCTGAGATAGAATACAAACATGGACACACATAGACACACACACACATACACACACACACACACACACACACACACACACACACACACACACACACATCTTAATAAAAAGGTAAGAATATAGTAAGCCAAGAAGAAAATTTTACACAAAACCTTGGGCTTGAATTTCCAGCATCTTGAACTGTAAAAACTTGTACGTTTTTAAGCCACTTGAGCCATGGTATTTGTTACTGTATACTCTATTAACAAATAAAATGAATATGGAATCAAAATAAGTGGAGTTATACAACTTGAATAACTAATATCATTGTAAGAAGTGTGTCTGGTGAATTCTATTTTACAATAAAAAGATATATGATCTATATATTCCCTCCATTACAACTTTCTGCTTTCCATGATATGTGAGATAGCTCTGAAGTGAAAATGGTAACAAATCAAAGTGAAATCAAAAGCTTTTGAGTACATGTCTGTCCTTAAATAGCTCAGCTTAAAATGGACTGCAAGAGTATTTGTGTTCTCTTAACCCTGCCTCTTTCTTCTCCTGACTCTGCTATCAAGCAGTGCACACAGTCATTCTGTGCCCCAGACTTATAGGGGTGCTGACCTTCTGGAAGTATGTTGTTCTTCTTAGTTTTCATTCGAAGGGAAACTTATTCTTCTAAGTTTTAGCCTCTGAAAATGTTCTTAAATAATCTGCCTAGGAGCACTGCTGAAGTTTCACATAAAAGGGTATTCAGTTTTTGTGAATAACCTGGTCCCAATATTAGGACACATCTGTGTTTGTATGTGATATTGTCTGGAAATAAAGCAAGCTTAAATGAAGTCTTAATTACAAAATCCTACTACTTTGCTTGAGCAACACCTCTAAACACATATCTTCGGTTTTTCATTAATAAAGCCTATAAGAATCACATGGTACTGTATTTGGCAAGTTTTTTAAATTAGAATTTTATTTGTCTACATTGATTTATGAGTACACTCTCGAAAGTGAAACATTTTCAGGTATAAATGTTTCAAAAGTCTTCTAGTCTGACTTATTATGCTCTATAAAATCTTTACATGTATACTTTTTTCAAACTATCATTTTTTTATCTTATTGTTTATGTTCTTAATATCATATTTAAAATATTTCTTCATACTATCAACGTGTTTTATGATGTATAATAGGCCTCTTTTATCACTTTAGAAATATATTGAAACTGCTGTTTAATTTATAGAAGTTGCAAATGATAACAATAGGATAATATCATTGCTTGCAAATGTTTAAAATGCTATAAGATATAGTGTACTTTTATCACAACTAGGTACATATATTCAAAATACTCATATTGAGAAATTGAAAATAATTTTGTTTCTTTAATGTGACAGACCATTGGACAGAATTGGTACTAGAAGAAATAGAAATTGTGCAATAGTTAATTTAGTTAATGAAACGTAGCAGCAAGTTGTTATGTTACCAACCAGAACTATGTAGGGAGTGTTCCCTCATTAACATGAATTTGAGGTCACACTGGTATATATAGTGAGAAGTACCAATTCTTAAAACAAATAAAAATAATTATAATATCTTATTAATATTTACTAATTACACCTAACAGGAAACGATGTCATTGTTTACATCAGTTTTCTTATTTAAAGCCTTTAAATCAAGAAAAAGATATACTTAGGAAAATATCCTTATGTATATTGAATTATTTTGGCATCCACCTGTTTTTTTAAGCAGCAAGTACAGTTTACTAGTCAGTACTAGGCTCAAATTATGGCATTAACAGCATTTGTCATGAAGATCATTTATTCTTCTCAAGTTGTACTGCGAATCAAGAATGTCTAAGCCTCATTTTAATTAATCCAGTATTGTGAGACAAACCTTTAATACAGGAAAAATTCCATGAGATAAAAGGACAAAATAGTTCATTATTTAAGGATTGGAAAATTACCCCAAAAGTAATTGTTTTAAAATTTGATTGTGGTAAGAATAAATTCTAAAAATGCTCCTAAAAGATGTTTTATTCCAATTATAGGGGCCAAGGACACAGTAAAACATTGTCCTTAAGTTATTCTTGTGACTCCATTCTCTTTAAATTGGGAAGAATGTTATATAGGTTTAATCTAATACTAGGAAACTCTAAAACAAACCAACAACAACAACAAAAAAAAGTTTTCTCGTTCCCATGGAGGAGGGCCCAAGAGCAGCAGGACCACTGTGTCTGAGACACCTCCAGAACCTGAAGGGATCTACCGGATAAACAGTTCTCTACATTCAAATCCTGTGGGAGGGAGAGCTAAACCTTCAGAGAGGCAGACACGCCTGGGAAACCAGAAGAGACTGCACTCTCCACACATTACTGATTCCAGAGGAAAACACCAAACACCATCTGGAACCCTGGTGCACAGAAGCTCCCAGAAACAGCAGCGCAGATCTTCCTGATTGCTGCCGCCGCAGAGAGCTACTGGGCAGCACCCCGCGAGCGAACTTGAGCCTCGGGACCACAGGTAAGACCAACTTTTCTGCTGCAAGTGACCTGCCTGGTGAACTCAAGACACAGGCCCACAGGAACAGCTGAAGACCTGTAGAGAGGAAAAACTACATGCCCGAAAGCAGAACACTCTGTTCATAACTGGTTGAAAGAAAACAGGAAAACAGGTCTATAGCACTCCTGACACACAGGCTTATAGGACAGTCTAGCCACTGTCAGGAATAGCAGAACAAAGTAACACTAGAGATAATCTGATGGCGAGAGGCAAACACAGGAACCCAAGCAACAGAAACCAAGACTACATGTCACCATCCGAGCCCAATTCTCCCATCAAAACAAACATGGAATATCCAAACACACCAGAAAAGCAAGATCTAGTTTCAAAATCATATTTGATCATGATGCTGGAGGACTTCAAGAAAGATGTGAAGAACTCCCTTAGAGAAACACAGGAACACATTAATAAACAAGTAGAAGCCTACAGAGAGGAATAG
The DNA here is from genome assembly GCF_021556685.1 of Rattus norvegicus. Classification (NCBI taxonomy): domain Eukaryota; kingdom Metazoa; phylum Chordata; class Mammalia; order Rodentia; family Muridae; genus Rattus; species Rattus norvegicus. The sequence continues at coordinate 8,597,230 of NC_141541.1, read as the reverse complement.
CAAAAATCCCTGAAAGAATTCCAGGAAAACATAAATAAACAAGTAGAAGCCCATAGAGAGGAGTCACAAAAATCCCTGAAAGAATTCCAGGAAAACACAATCAAACAGTTGAAGGAATTAAAAATGGAAATAGAAGCAATCAAGAAAGAACACATGGAAAAAACCCTGGATATAGAAAACCAAAAGAAGAGACAAGGAGTTGTAGATACAAGCTTCAACAACAGAATACAAGAGATGGAAGAGAGAATCTCAGGAGCAGAAGATTCCATAGAAATCATTGACTCAACTGTCAAAGATAATGTAAAGCAGAAAACATACAGGAAATCCAGGACTCAATGAGAAGTTCAAACCTAAGGATAATAGGTATAGAAGAGAGTGAAGACTCCCAGCTCAAAGGACCAGTAAATATCTTCAACAAAATCATAGAAGAAAACTTCCCTAACCTAAAAAAAGAGATACCCATATGCATACAAGAAGCCTACAGAACTCCAAATAGATTGGACCAGAAAAGAAAAACCTCCAGTCAGATAATAGTCAAAACAACAAATGCACAAAATAAAGAAAGAATATTAAAAGCAGTAAGGGAAAAAGGTCAAGTAACATATAAAGGCAGACCTATCAGAATTACCCCCAGATTTCTCCCAGAAACTATGAAAGCCAGAAGATCCTGGAGAGATGTCATACAGACCCTAAGAGAACACAAATGCCAGGCCAGGTTACTGTATCCTGCAAAACTCTCAATTAACATAGATGGAGAAACCAAGATATTCCATGACAAAACCAAATTTACACAATATCTTTCTACAAATCCAGCACTACAAAGGATAATAAATGGTAAAGCCCAACATAAGGAGGCAAGCTATACCCTAGAAGAAGCAAGAAACTAATCATCTTGGCAACAAAGCAAAGAGAAGAAAAACACACAAACATAACCTCACATCCAAATATGAATATAACAGGAAGCAATAATCACTATTCTTTAATATCTCTTAACATCAATGGCCTCAGCTACCCAATAAAAAGACATAGATTAACAAACTGGATACGCAACGAGGACCCTGCATTCTGCTGCCTACAGGAAACACACCTCAGAGACTGAACCCCCAGTGAACTAGACTGTTGGGGGGAGGGCGGCAATCTGGGGAGGGTTGGGAGGAGAACACCCATAAGGAAGGGGAGGGGGGAGGGGGATGTTTGCCCGGAAACCTGGAAAGGGAATAACACTCGAAATGTATATAAGAAATACTCAAGTTAATAAAAAAAAATGTTTTCTCTAGCAGGCAGCATAAAAGGATGCTAAGATGTCAGGAAGTAAGAACAATCAGCTTTGTTTTCATTTTTTAAAAAACTCATCTTTACCAAATCCTGTGGGGGGGAAATCTGGATTCTCAGAAGTGCAGACATCCCAAAAGCTCAGGGGAGACCTCCACTTTAGCTCCACTAGTTCCAGGAACTTGCCTAGTGCCCACTGGACACAGGAAACAAGGAATAGTCAGCGGCAGGACCCATTTTCTGCCTGTGCCCAGACCTGAAAGTCAGCCACCAGGAGCACTGACATACCTGAGAACAGAGGTAAGACCACTCTTCTGGTCCAAGCGACCTGACTGCAGACCTAAGGACACAGAAACCCAGGAGCAATCTGGGAAAGAACACTTTTGGTTTCTGCCTGCATCCGGAGCTGAACCAGTCCCACAGCTCTCTATATCTAAATCCCATGGGGGAGAGAGCTGGATTCTCAGAACTGTGGACATTCGTGAGAGCTCAGGGGTGACCTCAATTTGGTCATATTCCTGACCAACAGGAACCTGTCTAGTGCCTCTGACAATGGAAAGCTAGGAGCAGTCAGGGGCTGGAAACTGCTGGTTTCTGCCTGTGCCCAGAGTTGAAAGCTAACTAGTTGCCAGGAGCACTGACACCTGAGAGCAGAGATAAGACTAATGTTTCTGCTCCAAACTACTCACCTGGAGGCCTCAGGACACACAAACCCACTGCACCCAGAGTTGAACCAGACTCACAGCTCCCCGTTTGCATATGGCAGTAAGAAAAGGTCTACAGGAATGCTGACACTCAGGCTTACAGAAAGGGTTCAGCCACTGTCAGAGAAAGCAAGACAAGCCAAGACCAGAAACAACTAGATGGCCAGAGGCAAGCTCAGGAACCTAAGCAACAGAAACCAAGGCACTTGGCATCATCAGAGTCTAGTTCTCCCACCAGAGAAAATACGGAAATCCAGACACACCGGAAAGCAAGATTTGGATATAAAATCACATCTCATGATGATTACAGAGGACGTTAAGAAGAACATAAATAACTCCCTTAAAGAAATAAAAGACAACACAGGTAATCAAGTAGAAGCCCTTAAAGAGGAAACACAAAAATCCCTCAAAAAAACTACAGAAAACACAAACAGGTGAAGGAATTGAAGAAAACCATCCAGGATTTTAAAGTGGAAAAAGAAACAATAAAAAAATCACAAAAGGAGATAACTCTGGAGATAGGAAAACTAGAAAAGAGATCAGGAGTCATAGACAAAAGCATCACCAAAAGAATTTAAGAGATAGAAGAGAGAATCTCTGGCGCAGAAGATACTATAGAAAATATTGACAGAAGCATCAAAGAAAATGTAAAACCCAAACAACTCCTAACACAAAACACCCATGAACTCCTGGACAGCATGAGAATGTCAAACCTAAGGATAACAGGTATAGAAGAGAGTGAATCCTTCCAAAATAAAGTGCCAAAGATATCTTCAAAAAATTATAGAAGAAAACTTTCCTAACCTAAAGAAATAGATGCCTAATATCATACAAGAAGCCTACAGAACTCCAAATAGAATGGAGAAGAAAAGAAACTCCTCCTGTCACTTAATAGTAAAAACACAAACAGCACAAAACAAGGAAATAATTTTAAAAGAAATAAGGGAAAAAGATCAAGTAACATAAAAGCAGACCTATCAGAATTACACCTGATTTCTCACCACAGACTATGAAAGCCAGAAGATCCTGGACAGATGGCATACAGACCCTAAGAGAACACAAATGGCAGCCCAGGATTCTATACCCAGCAAAGCTCTCAATTAACATAGATGGAGAAACCAAGATATTCCATGAGGAAACAAAATTTACACAAAATCTTTCCATAAACCCAGCCGTACAAAGGACAATAGATGGAAAACTCCAACACAAGGAGGGAAACTACATCCTAGAAAAAGCAAATAAGCAATCTTCTTGCAACAAACTCAAAAGAAGAGAAACACACAAACATAACTCCACCTCTAACAATAAAAAATAACAGGAAACAATTAGTATTCCTTAATATCTCTTAACATCAATGGTATCAATTTACTAATAGAAGGACATAGACTAACAGACTGGATACATAAAGAAAATGCAGCATTGGTCTGCATACATGAAACATACCTCAGTGACAAAGACAGACATTACTTCAAAGGCTGCAAAATAATTTTCCAAGCAAATGGTCCCAAGAAACAAGCTGGAGTATAAATTCTAATGTCCAATAAAATTGACTTTCAACCAAAAGTTATCAAAAGGATAAGGAACACTTCATATCCATCAAAGGAAAAGTCCACCAAGATGAACTCTCAATCATGAATGTCTCTGACCCAAATTCAAGGGCACCTACATTCATAAAAGAAACCTTACTAAAGCTCAAAGCACACATTGCACCTCACACAACAATAGTTGGAGATTTCAGCACCCCACTCTCATCAATGGACAGATCATGGAAACAGAAACTAATCAGAGGCATAGAGAAACTAATAGAAGTTATGAACCAAATGAATTTGACAGATAATTAAAGAACATTTCATCCTAAAACAAAAGAATATACCTTCTTCTCAGTACCTCATCATCATTGTATAAAAGTGACCATATCACCCACAAAAGAGGCTTCAACAGATACAAGAAGATTGAAATAATCCCATGGATCTTATCAGATCACCACAGACTAAGGCTCATATTCAATAATAAAAATAATGACAGAAAGCGCACATACACATGGAAGTTGAACAAAGCTCTACTCAGTGATAACTTGGTCAAGGAAGAAATAAAGATATTAAAGACTTTTTAGAATTTAAAGACCAGGATAGCACAATATACCCAAACTTAATGGGATAAAATGAAAGAGGTGCGCAGAGTAAAACTCATAGATGTGAGTGCCTCCAAAGAAACATACATCAGCAGTTTGACAGCACATATAAAAGCACTAGAACAAGAACAAAAAAAAACCAAATACACCCAAGAGGAGTAGAAAGCTGAAAATAATCAAACTCAGGGCTGAAGTCAACTGAGTGTAAACAAGAACTATACAAAGAACAAAACCGTGAGCTGGTTCTTTGAGAAAATCAACAGGATAGATAAACTCTTAGCCAAAATAACCGGGGGCACAGAGAGTGTATCAAAATGAACAAAATCAGAAAGGAAATGGGAGACATCACAATGGAATCTGAGGAAATTAAAAAAATCACCAGATCCTACTTCAAAAGCCTATATTCAACAAAACTAGAAAGTCTCGATGAAATGGGCAATTTTCTAGACAGATACCAGGTACCAAAGTTAAATAAGTATCAGATAAATCATCTAAACTCCCATAACTCCTAAAGAAATAGAAGCAGTTATGAAACAAAAGAAGCAGTATTCAACAAAATTCTGGCAAACCAAATCTAAGAACACATCAAGATGATCATCCATAATTATCAAGTAGGTTTCTTCCCAGGGATGCAGGAATGGTTCAATATATGGAAATCCACCAAAGTAATCCACAATGTAAACAAACTCAAAGGAAAAAAACACAACTTGATCATCTCAATAGATCCTGAGAAAGCATTAGACAAAATTCAACATCCCTTCAGGGTAAAAGTCCAGGATTATCAGGAATTCAAGGCCCATACCTAAACATAGTAAAAGCAATATACAGAAATGCAGTAGGCAACATTAAACTAAATGGAGAGAAACTTGGAGCAATCTCACTAAAATCAGGAACTAGAAAAGACTGTCCACTCTCTCCGTGTTTATTCAATATAGTACTCAAAGTACTAGCCAGAGCAATCAGACAACAAAAGGACATCAAAGGGAAAGGAAGAAGTCAAAATATAACTATTTGCAGATGATATGATAGTACATTTTAGTGACCGTCAAAGTTCTACCACAGGAATACTAAATCTGATAAACAGCTTCCGCAAAGTGACTGGGTATAAAATTTACCCAAACAATTCAGTAGCCTTCCTCTGTTCAAGGGATAAACAGGCTGAGAAAGAAATTAGGGAAATGATATCCTTCACAGTAGTCACTAATAACAGAAAATACTGTGGTAAGACTTTAACCAAGCAAGTGAAAGATCTGTAAGACCAGAACTTCAAGACTCTGATCAAAGAAATTGAAGAAGATATCAGAATATCGAAAGATCCCCCATACTCATGGCTTGGCAGGATTAATGGAGTAAAAAAAATGCCATTTTACCAAAATCAGTCTATAGCTTCAAGACAATCTCCATCGAAATTACAACTCAATTCCTCATAGAGTTAGAAAGAACAATTTGCTAATTCATCTGGAAAAACATAAAACCCAAGATAGCTAAAGCTATCCCCAACACTAAAAGAATTTCTCAGAGAATCACCACACATGACCTCATGCTGTATTACAGAGCAGTAGTGATAAAAACTGTATGGCATTGGTACTGAGACAGGTGGGAAGATCTATGGAATTGAATTGAATACCCAGAAATGAACCCACACGCCTATGGTCACTTGATCTTTGACAAAGGTTCTAAAACCATCCAGTATAAAAATGATAGCATTTCAAAACAAATGGTACTGATTCAGCTGGAGGTCTGCATGTAGAAGAATGAAAATCATTTTTATGGCCCCGTAGAAAGCTTAAGTCCAAGTGGATCAAGACCTCCACATCAAACTAGATGCACTCAAAGTAATGGAAGAAAAAGTGAGGAAGAGCCTCAAACACATGGGCACTGGGGAAAATTTCCTGGACAAAACAGCATCGGCTTATGCTCTAAGATCAAGAATTGACAAATGGGACCTTATAAAACTAGCATTAGGACAAAATGGTAACTAACAGATAGGAAAATCATCTTTACCAATTCTACCTCTGATAGAGGGCTAATATCTAATATGTACAATGAACTCAAGAAGTTAGACTACAGAGAGTCAAATAACCCTATTTAAAATGGGGTATAAATGTAAATAAAGAATTCTCAGCTGAGAAGTACATAAAGAAATGTCCAAAACACTTAGTAATCAGGGAAAAGCAAATCAAAACAACCCTGAAATTTCACCTCACACCAGTCAGAATGACTAAGGTAAAAAAAAAATCAGTTGACAACAGATGCTTGCAAGAATGTGGAAAAGAGGCACACTCCTCCATTGTTGGTGTTATTGTCAGCTGGTACAGCCACTCTGGATATCAGTTGGGAGATTCCTCAGAAAATTGGATCTAGTACTACCCGAGGACCCAGCTATTCCACTCCAGGGAATATACCCAAATAATGCACCAACACATAACAAATACACATGCTCCATTATGTTCATAGTATCCTTATTTATAATAGACAGAAGCTGTAAAGCATCCAGATGCCCTTCAAAAGAGGAATGGACAGAGAAAAGGTGGTATGTCTACACAATGGAGTACTCAGCTATCAAAATCAATTACATCATGAAATTCATAGACAATTGGAGGGATCTAGAAAATCTCTTCCTGAGGGAGGTGACATAATCACGGCAAAACAGACATGGTGTGCACTCACTGATAATTGGATATTAGCCAAAAAGATCTAAATACCCAAGATATAATCCACAGACCACATGAAGCTCCAAAAGGATGACCAAAGTTCAGTTGCTTCAGTCCTTCTTAAAACGGGAAATAAAGTTTGGAGCAGAGACAGAAGGAATAACCATCCAGAGTCTGCATCACTTTGGGATCCATCCCATATATATATATATATATATATATATATATATATATATATATATATATATATATAACCACCAAACATTGACAATATTGATGAAAACAAGATGGCAAAGAGTCTGATATAGCTGTCTCCTTAGAGGCTAAGCCAGAACATGACAAATACAGAGGCGAATGCTAGCAGCCTATCATTGAACTTAGTTTTTTTTTTTTTTTTGTTCTTTTTTTTCGGAGCTGGGGACCAAACCCAGGGCCTTGCGCTTCCTAGGTAAGCGCTCTACCACTGAGCTAAATCCCCAGCCCAATATAATTGAACTTAGAACAGGAGTTAGAGAAAGGTTTGAGGGAGCTGAATGGCCTTGCAACCCCATAAGAATGACTATACGAACCAACCAGAACTCCTAGGGACTAAACAACTACCCAAAGAGTACATTTGGACAGACAACATGATTCCAGCTGCATATGTAGTAGAGGATGGCCTTGTTGTGCACAAATGGGAGGAGAAGCCTTTTGTTCTGTCAAGGCTGGAACTCCCAGTGTAGGGGAATGTCAGGGTGGCAGGGGGGTGTTTTTCAAGGGGGAACACCCTCATAAATAAGTGGGAGGTGTCGGCGCCAGCACCAACACGGTACCAAGAATCAGGCGAAAGCCTGTGGGATGAAAGAAGCACACACACACACACACACACACACACACACACACACACACACACACAGGTTATTTGTCTCAAGCAAGAAGAGGAAGATAGCTTCTTGTTTCTTTATTGACCAAACTATATATCCAAAGAACACCACTTAGCAGGTATCTGTCAAGCACAGTGGGGAACCCTGGCTGAGACTTTGGTAACAAAGGACCTACTATGTGACCTGAATAAATTAGGAAAATAACCAGGAAGGCCAACCTAATTCTTTGACTCAGGTGATAAGTACCTTGCTGGAGACCCAGAAGGGTCTTGTTCTGGCTGAAAACATTCCATGAATGTAAACTTCTTGTGCCATAAATTACAGGGAGAGGCTTTTGATCCTACAATCTAAGACTAAGGCCAAACAGTGACAAAGCAACCAGGCCCAAATCCAATACGGCTCCCACAGGGAGGGTCTTATGGTCAGGGAACCCTGTAAGGGAATAGCATTTGAAATGTAAAAAAAAAATCCTATAAAAATTATCTTCAATCGTTTTTACAGTCCAGCCCTTATCCTCCAAGTCTATGCTCCAATATTTCCTCATCCCATTCCTTCTCCTGCTATACCATCTTCAAGAGGATGTACCTACCTTCCCACCCTTCCTACCACACCAGACCTCCCCAGTCCATGGGCCCTCAATTTTTTTTAGGGTTAAGTACTGCTCCTTTCACTGCTGTACATGTTTAAGGGGCCTTAAACCAGATACTGCATACTACCTGTTTAGTGGCTTAGTGTCTGAGTTAGCTGACACTGTTGGTTTTCCTATGGAGTAGCCCTCCTCCTCAACTTGTCCCAGCAAATGAAATGATAAAAGGAAAGTAGACCTGATTTTATGAGAAAAATTGTAATATTTAGTTCTTGAAAATGGCTCATTATGGGAAAATTTTGTACACATGATTAGCATGAAGTTCAGAAGAAATGTAAGAAAAGACCTGTTAAACTAGGATTATCAATGGGAGACAGCAAAGTAGGATTCCCCTTCCTTCTAGGTAGTTACTAAATATCTGGGTTCATACTCCCAGATGGCATGGAAGCCCTGAAATCAGGTTGATCAGCATGGTCAGTAATCAAGATGATAAATTGGGAACAGAAGAAAATCAGAGTAAAGCTTACCAGGAGTTGCCATGATCTTTTATATCCATGATGACTATATTCAACTATTACTCCATTCTAAGATTAGTAAATTCCATTTACTCACATTACTATAGCTTTTTATAACTCAATGGAAGTCTATTTAGTAAAATGTAATTCAGAGACTTTCTCAGACTTGCTTCACAGTCTTGCAAATCCAGAAAGAAATGGTGGTGATTGGGTTAAGTGTCGCGCGCCCAATGTCCCGCCAGCAAGAACGACGCGTGGCAACAGGATTCTTCTGCGAGCAAGCCTTTACTGTGTTACAGCTCTTCTTAGTGTTACAGCTCTCTTAGTGTTACAGCTCTCTTGAACAGGGACTCCGAGCAGCAAAATCGCTCGGCTTATATAGACAACAGTATGCTAATTATCTCTCAGGGATTGGTGGGGCTTGGATCACCCCACTACTTGTCCTCCAGGGATTGGCGGAGAATGAATCACCTCATTAGCATATTAACGGTCAACTAACACCTGGTGAATAAACCGCACATGTGCAGTACCGCTGTTCACCACTAGAGGGAGCCCTAGCAAGGGGACAAGCCTGCACATGCGCAGTAAGTCGTTTATATCCAGACAAGGCTGGATGTCGGCGCCATCTTTGTTTCGCCGCGCCGCTCTCTACATCTCCCCCTTTTTTGTTTAATAAAATGACTGGTCTAGATCTGGGTGTCACGTCAATCTTGTCATTGCTCCTGTCTTAGGTCGTTCTCATCCAAACTCGGCCTTACCCGTCATAGAGTTACCCTATCGCCACCGGGCCCCGTGTCTTAGGTTGGTCCGAGTTCGAGGAAAGTTGCCCGTCCCTGGATACAATGACTCCACATGACTGTGACAAAAATGATCTAGGGCGAACTCTTGATCTTTCAAAGAGGCCAGCCATATGTTGGGAGAAGCACCCTTTTTAATGGTGGTCATAGCCTGGTAAACAACCATTTTGTGTCTGGCATGTTCTCTTTTTAAACAGCCAATAAGCCAGAGACCTACTCCGCATCCCAGGAGGACAATAGCTCCCCGGGACAAACATGCCCGCCCACTCCTTGAAAAGGGAGAAAGCATTGGTAATCCATGAGGTAAAGTCTTCAACTGTGATGGGGTCCAGCCTAGTGCTGTTGAGGACAGCAATCTGCATCAGCAATTGTCTTGATAGTTACTCTGCTTTCATGGACCAGTTTCCTTTCAGATAATTCGAGATTTCTTTGCTCTGTTGAAAATTCTGAGAAAAGTTAGCTCACAAAGGAATAATGCATAAACCTCTAAGGGAGGAAACACAAGACAGCTGTGTCATATGATACAGTGCTTCAATTTGTTCTTGAACTAAATCTATCCTTTGATTGGCTAATAGAAGGCCAGATGCCAAATGGGTATTAAATTCTTCTTGTATCTCTAGCACCACTGCAGTTCTTTCTACAATCTGATTGACAGTCTCAGCCGTCTGTATTTGATTGGTCATAGCGATTTCAGCTGTGGTAGCTGCGGCAGCAGACAGCACAATGGCTGAAATTATGGCTGCCGTAATTCCAAAATCTCTTTTGGCTCTCAGCAAATTAAGAATAGGAAAGCTATCTGGGTTTGCCTCCACTGGGATTGGCACAAAGGAGGGAATCTTAACTATCACTGCGGTGTCATTAGTGCCATCCCAGCATTCAGATAAATAGCAGACTACATCAGAGCTATTACAATTTAAAGCACCACTGCTTACATTAGTGCTTATCAGAAAAAAGGTGATCTAGCACATACTGAAGTACTAGTGGCAGTATTATTTACCAAGAGGTTATTATATTGAATATTGATCAACCTGGTATCACCTTTTTCTGGTAGCTGAAACATTATACAGCACGAAGTTCTCTCCCATCAACCTAGCAAAGGGGGTCAGGGATGTATATGCCCCTTGCTCATTGGACAGCACCCATTGAAACCAAGACCAGAGATTATGCTTGTCAGTCTTATTCTCAAAACAGTAGAATTGCTATGAACTGGCATGGGTACTGGCCAGGATCTGGCAATAGCCCACAGGGTGAGCAAATTAACCTGTATTACCATTCCCAGTAGTAATAGTAGGGTTCGTAGTCTCATCTTCAGGAAGAGCAGAAGGCAATTTTCGAGTCAAACACTCAGGTACCCAAATTGGATTTTCTTGATTCTGCGGAAAAACACAAATCGCTCCCCTAGATCTCGAAATCACGGGATCTGGGCCACGCCATTCATCAGTTAAGACATCCTTCCACTTTACTTCTACATTAGTTATAGGTGTAGTAGCAGCATGGCGATCCATGGCAGAACGGCCATGCGCATCCAAAATTAAGAAATTTAGAGTAAAAAGAGCTAAAGAAAGTTGTTCTTTTGGTGTTCAGCTGCTGGCAATTCCCCCTTTTTGTTTTTGTATAAGCTCTTTTAAGGTACGATGTACTCTTTCCACAATTCCTTGACCTTGGGGATTGTATGGCAATCTTGTAGTATGTTTGACCTGCATTGTCTGGCAAAATGCCTGAAAGGACTTTGCAGTGTAGGCAGGCCTGTTGTCTGTCTTGAGACTATCAGGCTTTCCCCAGGCTGCCCATGCCTCTAAGCAATGGCTAATGGCATTACGAGCCTTTTCACCAGTCATCAGAGTAGCATGTATAATACCGGAATAGGTATCAACAGAAACATGAGCATATTTTAAATTTCCAAATTGAGATATGTGTGTGACATCCATCTGCCAAAGTTTTAGCTGGATCAGACCACGAGGGTTAATACCACATGAGGAGGGTGGTGAAATTGAACACAATTTTGGCAACGTAACACCACATCACAAGCTGCAGCTCTAGAGATTTTTAAATTTTTGTTGAAGAGTAAAAGCAGGTACATGAAACTTTTGATGAAATCCTCTAGCGAGATCAACCGGAGTGGCATGAAAAATAAACTCTCTACGAGTACTAGCATCCACCAGGGTGTTATTACTGGTCATGGGACCAGGCAAATTAGTATGGGCTCGAATATGTTGTATAAAAATTTTATTTTTTCTGGCCCAAATCAAATTTTGTAATTCTAAAAGAATTTGACATACAGTACTAGTCGACCGAATTGGCCCTGCAATTTCAAGTGAGCACACCGCATTAACTACATAAGCAGAGTCAGAAATTAAAAAAATCATGAAATCTTTTGAAAACTTCCAATACAATTTTACGTTCTGTAATTTGGGGGGTGCCTGGACTATATTGAATTAATACTGGTTCTTGAGAATCAACCATATAGGCACCTACACCTGTTTTGGAGCCATCTGTATAAATATTTAACGCTCCAGACAAAGGCTCTGAGGCAGTGACCTTTGGAAAAATCACTGGATGTTCAGTAAAAAATTGTAGCAAAGGCATCCCAATTTAGACCTGTTTCCCTAGATTGGCTCATGCCACATGTTATCTAGAATGACTCCATGCACAGATTTGCTCAAGTCTGTTAAGTAAACCATACAACTTTATGTATGTAATATATGAATATGTGCATTAAATACTTATATGTGCATACTCATACAAGATTGTATAGATACATTCATGTAAACAAATGCCACATTTAATATTTCTTCCAGAACCATTTTCTAAACTTATCTAATATTTAGGATATAAACAGAATGCTTTTCACTTTTATAACAAACAATCATGAAATCTCTCATTCACCTAATTTTACATAATTGAAACAGTTCTTAATATTTTTCATTTAAATTTTCTGTGTTTTGTGTAGATGCACTAAGAAAATATATAGGGTTCATGAAAGCAAAGCACATCTACTTTATCCTCTTTAAAAATAAATTAAAAAATCTGATTGATAGGAATGTTTACAAGTTCACACATACACAGCTGCATAAACATATAATCGTAAATTTATTAAGCCACAGTTATAAAACAAAAATAAACAGGGACTTATCATTTTGAAATTGCCAAGAAGGGTTTTAATTGGTTTAAAAATTTGTGTACGGTTATTAATGTAAGGAGATCTTCTCTCATTATTGGCATTTTGTAGAAAACAAAAACAAAAACTGATGCAAAAGTATTTGGAACACTGGCTCAATGTCACACAGATAATGTGACTTATTTTGGCCTCGCAGTCAACTCCCAGGGTAGTGCTTTAAAACAATCAACGGTATTTCACTACATTCATTGAGTGAGCTATACTTTAGAATATGAAAATCAAAGAAAACTGCTCTGCATTTGTGCTTAGAATACTTCCTTCTTCACGGAGGGTGAGTCAGGATTTAGAAGCAAAGAGTGAAAATAGATTGACTCCTTTGATGATACCATTTCAGGCCATGAGAAAAGTCTGTGTCAGTGATGTAGTTTCAAGTTTAGTTTCAAAGGAATTCTAAGGGAGGGATGGCTATACCAGATATGAAAAAATGAAACAATATTACCTATTGCTTTTAAATATTTGAATGAAGAATATGAATTGCATATTTTATTTGGTATACATACAATGTAGGAAAATGGATAGTGCTAAAAAGATATATATATCTTACATATATATAAATATATATTATATATATGTAAATATATTAAATATATCATATATATATATAAAATCATTAAACACATAGGAACTGTTAAACTTTAGAACCAAGCAAAATAATTCTTTGGTTCTTCAGAAAATTATTTTAGTTATATAAACTTGTGCCAATATATTGATATGGTTGGGTTCCTAATTTCATATATATATATTATATATGTGAAATATTTTAATTATTATTATTTAGTGAATATATAAATCTCAAATAAAAAAACTCATTGAACAAATAGCAACAAAGTTTAAATTTTAGAGTTCTAAGCACATGGAACAACATGTACAATGAGTTCATGGTGAAGACATAGGCCATTAAGCTAAAAGGTATTATATAAGCAGAAATCAACTTACTGTAAACTTAAGGTGAAATAAGATGCAAGCTTAAGCAGAATTCAGATATAGACATAATACAGAGCCTTGACGGGGAAAAGGCAGAGATAGAGGGAAATATCTGGAAGAGAGGAGGACAAAGTGAAGACCAAATATGCTGAACTTTGCGATATAAAATATTACAAAGTAATACTCTGAGTCACTTAATGTATACAGATTAAATAACATAGAAAAAATTAATAATTTCTAGATAGAATAAAACTTACTTAAGAGAAATAGAAAATGTGCATGATGTGTATAATGTACGTAACCATTGAACAATTACAAGTCAATTACTATGAAGAAAATACATAAATTAGATGTTTTGTTTGATGAATTCAAGCAGGAATTTAAAGAATTAGCAGCAGTTTTGCACAAATCTATAAGATAATCAGAAAATGGATGCTTCCGCCAGTGAGGCTGAAGGAGCAAAATGAAAGAAAGTTACTGCATGAAAAGTGCAGGCAAATAGAATGTCAAAATATTCAACAAAATACTTGCAAATTAAAACCCAGGAATGTGTAAAATGATTGTATGTTATGGCCAGGTGGGATTTACCTCTCACTAATGTGAAATCCATGACATAAATCAATATCAAAAGCAAAAGGAATTACACCTTAAGTCTCTCTAGATAGATAGATGATCGATAGATATAGATAGATGACAGATATAGATAGATGGTAGAATGGATGGACAGATAGATGATAGATGGATGGATTGATAGGTAGATAGATAGATAGATAGATAGATAGATAGATAGATAGATAGATAGATATAGAAGATACTATGTAATAAAAACCAGCAAAAACTGGAAGAAGCTGAGAAGTGGAGTTTCTAGCCAGGCCCATTGAGCAAGAAGATGAAATAAAGTCTTTTAATAGAAAAAATTTAAAATTATTCATAATTACATGTGACTTAGCCACACTGTTAGCATCAGCCAAAGAATTCTCCTATGCATATGCTCAGTACTAGTCAGCAAATAGAGTATAGTTATAAGAAAGTCTATAATATGTGAAATTACTTATTTGTATTATTATGTAATACAAAATGAAATATATGAATATGCAAATAATAATTCCGGGGTTGGAGACTTAGCTCAGTGGTAGAGTGCTTGCCTAGCAAGCACAAGGCCCTGGGCTCAGTCCTCAGCTCCGAGGGGAAAAAAAGGAATTTTATCATTCTACTCAACCAAACAACAAAATATAAAATACAATATAAAATAAACTTAAATAGATAAAATAAACTTGAAAATATTTGCATATATGTAGATCACAAAGAATAAATATTACTAAAAATATTTTTAAAATCTTAGAAGTAATCTGTTCTCTAGGCAATAAATGCGTTTAAAATAGTAAAAATTTTCAATTAACTTTATCTTCAAATATAAAGGTCTCTTTTAAAACTTCTACAGTTTTTGGTAGAAGTTTAAAACCTGTCCTGCTGACTCCTCTGGTTATATTAGGGAAAATCTGGAGGAAGCTAAGGAGGAGGGCAACCCTGTAGGAGGACCAGCAGTCTCAATTAACCTGGACCTCTGAAATCTTTTAGACACTGGATCACCAACCAGGCAGCATAGACCAGCTGAGATGAGGCCCCCAACACATATAAAGCAGAGGACTCCTTGGTCTGGGTTCAGTGAGAGAAGATGCACGTAACCCTCAAGAGACTGGAGGTCCAAGAAAGTTCAAAGGTCTGGTGGGGTGGATGGGCTGGGTGGGGTGGGTGGGGTGGGTGGTGGGTAAATCCTTTCGGAGAAAAAGTGGACGAGTGCAGGGGGGAAAAGGAGGGATGTGAAACTCTGACCGGGGGGGGGAAATTATGGAGTGTAAAAATAAATAAATTAATTAAAAATTATATAAGAATGTAATGAGAACATAAAATATAAAGTATTTTTTAAAGGACAAAATTTATAGACTTTCATATCTTGATTTACAAATTTACTACTGACCTAAAATAACCAAGGCTTTGAAATATTGTCCTAAAAATGGCAATATGCAAATAAGGGTAAAGGTCCAAAAATAAACACAACCACATACAGTCAATAGACTTTTCAAGAATACTATTTTAACAGTTTTAAACGGGGAAGTAACAGTGTTTTCAACAAATGCCATGATGCAACCCGATATGAACGTGTAAAAGGATGAATTTGGGTGCCTCCAAAGTTAGAAGATGCTTAGAGCCTCAGCATCATTACCACATGGAGAAATGCTCATTCTTAGCAGGACTCAAAAAAGGCTCAACCTCATTTGTCATCAGAACTGAAAACCAAAATTGGCTGAGATACTTTTTAAAATTACATTTGAAATGTCTAAAATGTAAAAATTATTAGACTATAAAAAATACAAGAATAATTTGCAAAAATGTGGGGGTGGGATAGGGAATTTCTCCTATTTTCCTCATGAAAATATTTCACTATAAAGCTAGTTTAAAAATTAAACAAAAATCTGTACTTAGAGTTATTAGTGATTGAATTACACAATTAAACACTTCTCTTGTGCCAGGGAAGTGTTAATCCCAAACAGACTACCAAGGAGCCTATTTAGATGTAATTGCATTAAGGTCTTTTTATTTATGCTATAGATTGCACTACACCACTGTCTCTGATGCAGAAGAATAGGAGAGGGTCCAGAGCCTAGTTTCAGGCAAGTATTTATAGAAGCAAGAGGGGTATCTAGCCTGGTACAATCTGATTGTGGACAATTATGGTTTTTAACATAACTGGATGGTACTAGGAGCCAAACCATAAATGTAACTTCTTTTCTCCTGATCAGTGGTTGGTAGGAAGCAAAGTGTCAGGGGCAGTTTTTTATACTGGAGATGTAGATTTGTTGGGGAATAACCTGGAAACTGATGCTAGACATAGGTCTTGTTGCAGGTAACCTGGAAACTGGTGTTGGTGCCAGTTTGTCAACCTTAGGACAGGTTCTCTAATATGGAGTCTGAACCCAAAAGATTTGGTCTCACAGTTCAATATGCTTAAATGTCATGGTGGTTTTATGTGTATTTGCCAAAATAGAAATAATACTAGCTAGATATAACCAATGAATATATTCCAATGCTGTGATATGATTCATGTATTTAAAAAAAAAGTAATGTACTGATCCATGCTGTAACACTGATGAATCCTGAAGCCATTGTTTTAAGGGAAGGTAGTCACTAATAAAAGGTCACAAATGAAATTTCAGTTATACTAAGTGTCAGTACAAGTAAGTCTGTATAGACAGAAAGGTTAGTGGATGCCTGGAGCTGGAGGGAGGAAATTATAACTGCTAATGACCATGAGGTTTCTTTAAGGTAGAGTGTAAAAGTATTGTATTGATTACTTCATAGACTATGTTAATTTCATCTCTTTCTGGGTGAATGCTCATTTATTAAACCCATGGCATTATTTGATGTAGTCACAGCCTTGTGAATACATTAACATTGTATTGATGACTTAACAGCCTTGTGAAAATATTAATAACATTTTCTTTGTGCATCTAGAAGGCTGTTCCAACACTTAATTGTGTATCAAAAAATGTAAAAGGTGATGTCTGTACTTGGCATGCTCCAGGCTCGATCAGGCTTGGTAATCAGTGTATTTCCTCATTGCTACTAACTATATAATATGGTCCAGAATTTAGAGCATCCTCATGCTCTGCCTCTTAAACTTATGGTCAATCATTCTATTTTCTATATTTCCTTCAGAATCTTCTCAAAAAAATAAAAAAATAAAACACTTGTGAAATCATGGATATTATAAATCAGATGATATCTTTGTTTTTAAATTTTCATGCTATATGGTATCTTATTTTGCATAGCATCTAAGTAGCAACAAAAATCAGTGGCAAATGGCTATTATTTTATAAGTCAGAATAATTATGCAAATTGATATAATGTTCTCAGCCTATTATGCAAAAGTAGTAATGAGAATGCTAAATAAGTAGAGAATTGAGTAAGATTAGCTTTAGCTTTATAGAATAAGATATGTACAGTCTGATGTAATAGCCCAAGATGAGTCATTGAAGTCAGCACACTTAATCTCACCCTGTTGAGAGTACACTTGTTGAATTAAAAGTCAAATCATCTTTAAAGCAGCCCATACTAAGAAATTATACACTGTCTAAGAAAATAAAATAAGGACTGAATACAGAGAAATAAAATAAAAGCTGCCATGAAAAACCTGGACATTTAGGAAGCTGGCTATTCACAAAGTACTTCAATGAAGACACTCTCATTTTTTGATATATTATACTTGGCAAAATGATCAAATTTAATTCCATGTATGTTAAAAACATGCTCTATAAAGTTTCAGTAAATCAAACCTATCATACTTTATATGTAGTACTAATATATAATATAATTTAGTGTAGACCATCAATTGAACTTACATTTTAGTCATCAGAGAGATATGGTGAAGAGAAAAAAATCTCTTCAAACCTTGCTGTCACATACATATAGCTTTTATGAATATTTTCTGAAATCACAATCCTCTTTTCCTTAATATCCCTGCTAGATAACAAGAACTGAAACTTCAAGTAATGTTTTATGTTAAATCATTATACAAAATGTTAAATATGTATCAAATAATGCCATGGGTTTAATAAATAAACATTCACCCAGAAAGAGATGAAATTAACATAGTCTACTTTTGAGAACAACAACCATAAGCAATCATATGTAACCTAAGCTGATAACATTGTACTTTATTTTCTTGTCCAGCTGTTCTGACCTGCAGGACAGTCAATGAGGGTGCAGAGGGTACCTAGAAGAGAATGGGGGACAAGAGACACAAAGAAGAATGCCAAGACAAGAGTCTGATCAAGACAACAATTTTATTTTTTTCAAGGCTGAATTTATACTATAACAGGGGTAACAGAGAGAGGGGGGAAGTGGGAAACATTTGCACAGGCCAAGGACACAGTACTCATGTAGTCAGTTGATGTCAAAAAATGTTGGTTTTTTCAGAAAGGTTACAGGTTTGTCATATAATTAGTCAGCATGATGTTGGTTTCTCAGAAATGTTACAGGTTTGTAATATCACTGGGCATCCTGACCACCACATTTGTATTAGTCTTCTGCAGCTGGCTGGGAATTTTCCATGAAACCAGTCATACTTAACTCTGACTAGACTATTAACATCAGTAATGGAGGGTTTTTAGGGCATCACTCCCAACATCTCCCTCTTCCTTATAATCAAATGAAAAGGTGGCCAATGGTCCTCGGGAACTGCGTCTGTTTTAGTTTGGAGCAATAATTGTCACATGGCCTAGAGAATCTCATGACCAGGGTCCATCATGGGATAAGGCAGCAGCTAATGGCGGTCCTCCTGTCTTAGGCCCTTTATTTGTGAATATATCACTCTCTTACCCGTCACTGACTATCAAGCTCAGCACACAGGGGTGATGATTTGTTGATGTTTCACCAAAAGCATCAGGACAGCACACAGAAAAGAATGTTGGCCTCATTTGGCTCAAGGACAAAAAGATCCTTTGCTTGGGATGGGAGGAGATGTATAGGTGAGCTTGGCCCTCACCAAATGCATCCTCCATAGTTAGCCTATGATAATATACCTGAATAGGTTTTGCTGCTATATTATCTACCTGTTGTTTAATAAAGCTGGTTAAGTGATTAAATGCCCATGGGCCAAAAAATATAAGCAAAAGAAGGCCTACTAGGGAGCTCAACAGAAAAGGAAGCAGGATGGACGACCAAGGGGAGGTGGAGAACCAATTTTGATACCAGTTCTCAGTTTTTCTCTTTCTTGTTTTCTCTTTCCTAAGCCTTCTCTGACCTGTTTCATGCTCTCTTTAACACTATTCTAAAACACAGGAAGTATCCAAGCACTGCCTTTCTCTCACAAACCAGAATTCACTGTGCTTACTCAAAGTTGGGAAATTAAAGGTAAAAAGCTGACCAGAAATAAGTATACCATTAGCATGTAGTTTATGTAAAAAGGGGGGCCAGACAATTGTTCTTTCTGATTAACCCTCTGACTCTTAAAGACAGTGTGGGTCGAAATTGAAATAGACAGATATACTTAAAACACTGCTCCATTTTGGATAGATGTGGAAGTTAAAAATTGAATGAATTTATATGATTATAAATGTTTACCGTGAAATATCACAGAAGGGATACCACCAGCAGGAAATTATAACTTTAACTGATATTAAACATGTTAAATAATTAAATTATAACCATCAGAAAAAAATAAAGATAACAATAGGTATTCTGTGCATGTTATATAAGAAATAAGCGAACCCCATGTCAGTACAGTATAGTATCAATAACTGAAAATTAAATACGTTGATACATAGAAGGAAAAGATAACATATTGACTGCCATTGTTGAAATTCCCCAAAATAACTCAAATAGACAATTCAATCTGGGTTCCTGCCACAATCATAATTGCGTTATCCAAAAAGACAAACCCTAAGAAAGTTATCGCATTGTGGAAGAATACATCTCAGCTGTCTTGAAGTGGGTGGTAGAACTTCGAATTTTTCTTGTACAATGGCAATGGACTCAAAGCGGTGCAGCTATTTGAGCAGGCAGCTCCTCTCGGTGGAGTGCAGGCTGTAGATGAAGTTACATGTGCCCTGAACCTTGTTTGTGTTCGGCACCTCCATGGACTCCTACTTGGGGTGAGTCCCAGAAGCCGGGGAGTAGAAATGCGTAAATTCTTTTAACAATTTTACGGTAAATATGATCCCTGCATCGGCACCTGACTGAAACATTTTAAGGGCCCAAGTATATCCATCTGTTCAATGCTGGTTTTGACCCGTGGAAGTAAATTTAATATTTAGAGGGATGCACCATCCCCTTGTTTTAGAATTAGAACCTTCACAACGGGAATCTGGGACATGTGTATTAGTAGGATGGGAGGTATTATAAGTCTAACAACACAGTGTATTAGGTGATAAAATTCTTAAGAACAGAAGAAAGGAGCCAGGCATAAAAGCTAGGGGGTAGCCCGGTGAGACCTGGTGGAACAACCAGATCAGTAGACAAATAGCATTCAGTCACACAGCTAAACCAGGAAGCTTTCTTGGGATGAAAAGACAAGTGCAAAAACAAATGTAAGCTTTGTGCCTGAGAAACAGAAAGGTGAGCAAAGGGGTAGCTGGTGTCTGTTACTGACTTTCTCTCTGGACTTAGAGTCTCCCTTAAGGAGTATCTCCCTTCAGTGTCAGCTCTGTGGCTCTACCTCTCAAGAGACCCAGCTTCTAAACGACACTAGGCTTCCAGTAAGAACTAATAACAAATGGATGGAGAGATGGTTAGGACCTAGGGGCTAGATGTCAAATGTCTGACAAAAGAATTGTATGGTTCGTCAGCTCCCTGGAGCACGTTGGTGAGCACGGGAGAAAAGTCAGATTTAGGGGGAAGTTTTTCCCAGGCTGTCAGATATGCCTGGTGACCTTGAGTCAAGAAACCAGGGGAGAAAAGCATTTGAACCTCTAGTGTTGAAGGGAGGCTCGCTCAGGGTGTGTGTGATCCAATTGAAGTTTTGGGTATCAGAGAGTTAGCTATAGTCGGAGATAATTGGCTCGCCTGGATCTATAAGGACTCTTCCCACTGTCATTCCTGAGGCAGGAGTCACACTTGAGCTGGCCTTCCTGCCTCTTACATCCAATAAGGAGATTGCTAACACTGGAATACTGACCTTTAATAGAACTAAAGCCCTCTCTGTGCCTCTGAAATCCAGGACTCCAGTAGCAAGTCTCCAGCCCCTCACTAAGCTGTCTCACTGGGTTAAAGGCCCATGGAAATGAAAACATTAATCCTGACCTTGGACACAGCCCCCAGTTGGAGTAGGCTGAAGAGCGGGTGCCAAGATTTTCTCCAGATAGCATCATAGGGTAAACATAGCCAAAGCCTGTTCCGAATTCTGTCTAGAGAAACAAAGTTCCTCTCAGTTTGCTGCAGATTATTTCCGGAACTACTTTAGGGGTTCCCCTGCCCCCCAACCTGGGGCATTTTGACCACAGGAGCAGGAACTGGCTGCTGTGGGGATAGAAACAGAGGCACTCTCCATGTCAATGGTGACTGATGAGGAAGATGACTTAATACCAGAGACTGACTCCTCTCCTGGAATAGGGCCAGCGGATAAGGGGAGGGAGGCAGGCTCCTGGAATTTTTTCAGGGCCAAAAGTCTCATAATAGTCTTTAAAACAATCACTAACTCTACCGTATCTTTTTGAATCAATTGTTCCCTCCTTAGGGAATCATGGACACATTTCCTACAAAGTCTAAGAATTTCTTTAAATCTATTTTCTTAACACTATTCCTCACATCTTGAGTGACTCCCTGAGTCCTGTCACAAAAGGTGACTGTAGAATGCTTGTCCCATCACTCACCACTGAGATCTGTATAGTCCGGGGAGAAACACACCAAGCAGCTAAACCAAGGTCGGTGGTCCACAGTTGCCAGAAAGGGGAGAGCAAAGGCTCCGAAGGGGAAGCAAAGGCTTCGAGGGGGGAGCAAAGGCTCCGAGAGGAGCAAAGGTTCTGCATAAGAAGGAAGACAGGCCTGTCTCTTCACCGGGGGATGATATTCTCCACCAGGAGACCCCCAAACAGCCACATATTGAACTCCAGTTGTTCCATCCTGCAAGACAGTCAACAAGGGTGCAGAGGGTACCGGGAAAAAATGGGGCACAAGAGTCATGAAGAAGGACATGAAGACAAGAGTCTGATCAAGGCAACATTTTTTTTCCAAGGCTGTATTTATACCATAAGAGGGGTAACAGAGAGAGGGGGGAAATGGGAAACATTTTCACAGGCCAAGGACATAGTACTCATGTGGTCAGTTGATATCAAAAAAATGTTAGATTTTTCAGAAAGGTTACAGGTTTGTCATATCACTGGGCATCCTGAGAACCAGATTTGCATTAGTCTTCTACACCTGGCTGGGGGTTTTCCATGAACCCAGTCATGCTTAACTCTGACCATAATATTAACATCAATAATGGAGGGTTTTTAGGGCATCACTCCCAACACTTTATTATTGTTTTCTTCTGTTGTTTATCAAGGAATAACTCTCTTTTTCACATGCACCTCTCTATAAACTTGAAGAAAATTTGTTTTTCTTCTGGTCATTATAAACCTAAACTACTCCACTTTTACCTTCCGTTATTCTGTTATGGCTTGAATAAGAATTTCCATCCACACATATTTGAATCTTAGTTACCAGGGAATAACACCATTTGAAAGGTTATATGGAGGGTGAAGTGGGACCTTATTGGCGTGGTGTGGCTTTTTTTGGAAGAAGTGTGTCATTAGTAGTGGAATTTGCGATTTTAAAAGCCCAAGTCAGGCACAGTGTCTCTCTTGGTCTCTGGACCAGAATGTAGCTCTCAGCTGTGCCATGATGTTCTTGCCATGATGACAAGGGGCTATGCCTCTGAACCTGTAAGCAAGCTCCCAATTGCATGATCTTTTTCATAAGATTTGCCTTGGTCATAGTGCATATGTACAGCAAAGGAATAATAATTATGAAAGACTATATGCTTCATTTACTTGGAAGACTCCTGATCCTTTCAAAGATTTGATCTCTTCCTATTTCTTTTCTGATAAGCTTGGGATTGTAATTTACTCACAACATTTTCTTTCTCTTCACCTCTCCTCCATTGTTATATGTGTATATATATATATATATATATATATATATATATATGTGTGTGTGTGTGTGTGTGTGTATACATATATATGTATTATATTTGCATATATACACATGCAAATATGACTAACAATTAAGAATGCCTACTGCTTTTACAAAGAAGCAAAGTTTCATTCATAGCACCTTCTTTAAATAACTCACAACCATCTCCAAAAATCTAAAACCCTCTTATGCTCACCAGGGCCAATGTAGTAACATGCGCACAAGTACATATAGTCATAGGCTCACAGTGTAAAAACAAAAGTAAATATTTGACTTCAGCCGCAGGACCACAGTGGAAAACACCTAACGCCATCTGGGACCCTGGTGCACAGGGCCCCTGGAAAAGGCAGTGCAGGCCCTTCTGGTTGCTGCCCTCACGGAGATCTCAAAGCAGCTGCCCAGGAACCACTTCAGCCACAGGACCAACTTTTCTGCTCCAAGCATCCTGCCTGGTGGACTCAGGACACAGGCCCACAGGAACAGCTGAAGACCAATGGACAAGAAAGCCTACACGCCTGAAAGCAGAACACTGTGTTCCCATAACTGGTTGAAAGAAAACAGGAACACAGGTCGATAGCACTCCTGAAACACAGGCCTATAGGACGGTCTAGCCACTGTCAGAAATAGCAGAACAAGTTAACACCAGAGACAACCTGATGGCTAGAGGTAAGCACAGGAACCCAAGCAACAGAAACCAAGACTGAATGGCACCATTGGAGCCCAATTCTCCCACCAAAGCAAACAGTGAACATACAAACACACCAGAAAAGCAAGATCTAGATTGAAAATCACATTTGATCATGATGATGGAGGACTTCAAGAAAGACATAAAGAACTCCCTTAGAGAAACAGAGGAAAACATAAACAAATAGAAGCCTATAGAGAGAAATCACAAAAAGTCCCTGAAAGAATTCCAGGAAAACACAATCAAACAGGTGAAGGAATTAAAAAATGGAAATAGAAGCAATGAAGAAAGCACAAAGGGAAACAACCCTGGATATAGAAAACCAAATAAAGAGACAAGGAGCCGTACATACAAGCATCAGCAACAGAATACAAGAGATAGAAGAGAGAATCTTAGGAACAGAAGATTCCATAGAAATCATTGACACAACTGCCAAAAATAATGTAAAACAGAAAAAGTTACTGGTCCAAAACATACAGGAAATCCAGGACTCAATGAGAAGATCAAATCTAAGGATAATAAGTATAGAAGAGAGTGAAGACTCCCAGCTCAAAGGACCAGTAAATATCTTCAAAAAAAAGCATAGAAGAAAATTTCCCTAAACTAAAGAAAGAAATGCCCATAAACATACAAGAAATCTACAGAACTCCAAATAGATTGGACCAGAAAAGAAATTCCTCCCGTCACATAATACTCAAAACACCCAATGCACAAAACAAAGAAAAAAATATTAAAAGCAGTAAGGGAAAAAGGTCAAGTAACATATAAAGGCAGACTTATCAGAATCACACCAGTCTTCTCACCAGAGACTTTGAAAGCCAGAAGATCCTGGACAGATGGTATACAGATCCTAAGAGAACACAAATGTTAGTCCATGTTACTGTATCCAGCAAACTTTCAATTAACATAGATGGAGAAACCAAGACATTCCATGACAAAACCAAATTTACACAATATCTTTCTACAAATCCAGCCCTACAAAGGATAATAAATAGCAAAGCCCAACATAAGAAGGCAAGCTACACCATAGAAAAAGCAAGAAACTAGTCATCTTGGCAACAAAACAAAGAGAAGAAGAGCACACAAACATAATCTCCCATCCAAATACGAATATAACAGGACACAACAAACACTATTCATTAATATCTCTCAACATCAATGGACTCAACTCCCCAGTAAAAAGTCATAGATTAACAAATTGGATATGGAATAAGGACCCTGCATTCTGCTGCCTACAGGAAACACACCTCATAGAAAAAGACAGACACTACCTCAGAGTGAAAGAATGGAAAACAACATTCCAAGCAAATGTTCTGAAGAAGCAAGCTTGAGTAACCATTCTAATAGCGAATAAAATCAATTTTCAACTAAAAGTCATCAAAAAGGATAAGGAAGGACACTTCATATTAATCAAAGGAAAAATCCACCAAGATGCACTCTCAATCCTAAATATATATGCTCAAAATACAATAGCGCCTACATACATAAAAGAAACCTTACTAAAGCTCAAAGCACATATTGCACCTCACAAAATAATAGTAGGAGATTTCAAGACCCACTGTCATTAATGGACAGATGATGGAAACAGAAATTAAACAAAGACATAGACAGACTAAGAGAAGTCATGAACCAAATGGACTTAACAGATATTTATAGAACATTCTATCCTAAAACAAAAGGATACTACCTCATGGTACTTTCTCCAAAATTGACCATATAATAGGTCATAAAACAGGCCTCAATAGATACAGAAATATAGAAATAATCCCATGCGTCTTATCAGACCACCACGGGCTAAAGCTGGTCTTCAACAACAATAAGGGAAGAATGCCCATATATACATGTAAATTGAACAATGCTCTACTAAATGATAACCTGGTCAAAGAAGAAAGAAAGGAATTAAAAACTTCTTAGAATTTAATGAAAATGAAGGTACAACATACCCAAATTTATGGGACACAATGAAAGGCGTTTTAAGAGGAAAAGTCACAGATCTGAGTGCCTGCAGAAAGAAACAGGAGAGAGCATATGTCAGCAGCTTAACAGCACACATAAAAACTCTAGAAAAAAAGCAGCAAATACACCCAGGAGGAGTAGAAGGCGGGATATAATCAAACTCAGAGATACAATCAACCAAGTAGAAACAAAAAGGACTATATAAAGCATCAACAGAACCAAAAGTTAGTTCTTTGAGAAAATCAACAAGATAGATAAACCCTTAACAAGACTAACAAGAGGACACAGAGAGTGTGTCCAAATTAACAAAATCAGAAATGAAAAGGGAGACAACTACAGAAACAGAGGAAATTCAAAAAATCATCAGATCCTACTACAAAAGCCTATATTCACCAAACTTGAAAATCTGGAGGAAATGGACAATTTCCTAGACAGACAGCATGTACAGAAGATAAATCAGGATAAAATAAACAATTTAAACAACCCTAAAAGTCCTAAAGAAATAGAAGCAGTCATGAAAAGTCTCCCAACCAAAAGGAGCCCAGGTCCAGATGGGTTCAGTGCAGATTTCTATCAGACCTTCATAGAAGACCTCAAACCTGTACTATCTGAACTATTCCACAAAATTGAAACAGACAGAGTTCTACCGAATTCCGTCTATAAAGCAAAAATTACTCCTATACCTAAACCACACAAAGACCCAACAAAGAAAGAGAACTTCACACCAATTTACCTTGTGAATATTGACAGAAAAATACTCAATAAAATTCTGGCAAACCGAATCCAAAAGCACATCAAAACAATCATCCACCATGATCAAGTAGGCTTCATCCCAGGCATGCAGTGATGGTTTAATATATGGAAAAGCTTCAACATAATTCATTATATAAACAAACTGAAAGAATTAAACCCACATGATCATTTCATTAGATACTGAGAAAGCATTTGACAAAATTCAACACCCCTTCATGATAAAAGTCCTGGAAAGAATAGGAATTCAAGGCCCATACCTAAACATAGTAAAAGCCATATACAGCAAACCAGTCACTAACATTAAACTAAATGGAGAGAAACTTGAAGCAATCCCACTAAAATCAGGGCGAGACAGGGCTGCCCACTCTCTCCCTACATAGTCAACATAGTTCTTGAAGTTCTAGCCAGAGCAATCAGACAACAAAAGGAGATCAAAGTAATACAGATTGGAAATGAAGAAGTCAATATATCGCTATTCCCATATGATATGATAGTATATTTATGTGATCAGAAAAGTTCCACCACAGAACTACTAAACCTGATAAACACTTTCAGCAAAGTGGCTTGGTATAAAATTAATTCAAATAAATGTGTAGCCTTCTTCTACACAAAAGGGAAACTAGCCAAAAAGAAATTAGGGAAACGACACATAATAGTCATAATAGTCCCAAATAATGTAAAATACTTCGGTGTGATTTTATCCAAGCATATAAAATATCTGTATGATAAGAACTTCAAGTCTCTGAAGAAAGAAATTGAAGAAGACCTCAGAAGATGGAAAGATATCCCATGCTCATGGATTGGCAGGATTAATATAGTAAAAATAGCCATTTTACCAAAAGCGATCTAAAGATTCAATGCAATCTCCATCAAAATAACAATCCAATTCTTCAGAGAGTTAGACAGAACAATTTCCAAATTCTTTGGGAATGAAAAAAAACCCAGGATATCTAAAACTATCCTCAACAATAAAAGGACTTCCAGGGGAATCACTATCCCTGAATTCAAGCATTATTACAGAGCAATAGTGATAAAAACTGCATGGTATTGGTACAGAGACAGACAGATAGACCAGTGGAATGAAATTGAAGACCCAGAAATGAACCCATACACCTATGGTCACTTGAGTTTTGAGAAAGGAGCCAAAACCATCCAATGGAAAAAAGATAGCATTTTCAGCAAATGGTGCTGGTTCAGCTGGAGGTCAGCATGTAGAAGAATGCAGATTGATCCATGCTTATCACCCTGTACAAAGCTTAAGTCCAAGTTTGTCAAAGACCTCCACATCAAACCAGATAAACTCAAACTAATAGAAGTAAAATGAGGAAGCATCTCGAACACATGGGCACTGAAGAAAATTTCCTGAACAAAACACCAGTGGCTTATACTCTAAGATCAAGAATTGACAAATGGGATCTCATAAAACTGCAAAGCTTCTGTAAGGCAATGGACAATTTTGTCAGGACAAAATGACAACCAACCGATTGGGAAAAGATCTTTACAAATCCTACAACTGATATAGGGCTTATATCCAAAATAAAAAAAAAGAACTCAAGAAGTTAGACCTCAGGGAGATAAATAACCTTATTAAAAAATGAGGTTCAGAGCTAAACAGAGAATTTACAGCTCAGGAATGCCGAATGGTTGAGAAACACCTAAAGAAATGTTCAACATCTTTAGTCATAAGGGAAATGCAAATCAAAACAACCCTGAGATTTCACCTCACAACAGTGAGAATAACCAAGATCAAAAACTCAGGTAACAGCAAATGCTTCTGAGGATGTGGAGAAAGAGGAACACTCCTCCATTGTTGGTGGGATTGTAGACTGGTACAACCATTCTGGATATCAGTCTGGAGGTTCCTCAGAAAATTGGACATTGAAATACCTGAGGACCCAGCTATACCTCTCTTGGGCATATACCCAAAAGATGATCCAACATATAACAAAGACACATGCTCCACTATGTTCATAGCAGCCTTATGTATAATAGCCAGAAGCTGGGAAGAACACAGATGCCCTTCAACAGAGGATTGGATACAGAAAATGTGGTACATCTATACAATGGAATATTACTCAGCTATCAAAAATAAGACATTATGAAATTCATAGTCATATGGATGGAACTGGAAAATATCATCCTGAGTGAGGTAACCCAATCACAGAAAAACACAGATGGTATACACTCTTTGGTAAGTGGATATTTTGCCCAAATGTTCGAATTATCCTAAATGCACAGAACACATGAAACTCAAGATGGATGACCAAAATGTGAATGCTTCACTCCTTTTTTAAATGGCAAAGAAGAGGGAATAGGGAGGCAAAGTTCAGAACAGAGGCAGAAGGAACACCCATTCAGATCCTGCCCCACATGTGGCCCATACATATACAGCCACCAAACTAGATAAGATGGATGAAGCAAAGAAGTGCAGGCCGACAGGAACTGGATGTAGATCTCTCCTGAGGGTCACAGCCAGAATACAGCAAATACATAGGCGAATGCCATCATTAAACCACTGAACTGAGAATGGGACCCTGGTTGAAGGAATCTTAGAAAGGAATGAAAGAGCTTGAAGGGGCTTGAGATTCCATATGAACAACAATGCCAACCAACCGGAGCTTCCAGGGACTAAGCCACTACCCAAAGGCTATACATGGACTTACCCTGGACTCCAATTGCAACGTAGAAATTAATAGCCTAGTAAGAGCACCAGTGGAAGGGGAAGTCCTTGGTCCTGCCAAGACTGAACCCCCAGTGAAGGTGATTGTTGGGGGGAGGGCAGTAATCGGGGTAGGATGGGGAAGGGAACACCCATATAGAAGGGGAGGGGGAATTAGGAGGATGTTGGCCTGGAAACTGGGAAGGGGAGTAAAAGTTGAAATGTAAATAATAAATTCTCAAGTTAATAAAGATGAAAAAATAAATATTTCAAACAATGCAATGTTTAAAGTTTATAACCATACTGATGTTCATACTCTACTTGATTTACATATTTAATTTTTGTACTATTTTTAAAAATTCTTCTAATTTTCCCTCTGAAATATCATGAGACAAGGTCAACTCAGCAAACTGTTTTTTTTCCTTTTCTTTTTTTCGGAGCTGGGGACCGAACCCAGGGCCTTGTGCTTGCTAGGCAAGCGCTCTACCACTAAGCTAAATCCCCAACCCCAGCAAACAGTTTTTAACAGTCACTACAGTGGCATATATAAATATAAATGTGTTAAAAAGTTTCTGGTTATTTATTCAACACTTTGAGGAAAATAGAACAATAAAATAACTCTAGGAGGAGCTTTTATACTTTTATTTTGTGAGAAGACCAATAAATTGTCTGTAGAAACAATGTATTTTAAAAATTAATGGAGTTCTTACTTTAGGGAGGTGACTAGGTACTAAAAATCATCCCGAATCTGTCTTTCCATATACTTTTAGAAAGTTTACAGTTACTACCCTTGTAAAGTATCAGGAAATTGGCATGTTTATCCAAAATTCTTTTCTGTTGGAAGCAGTTATAATTTTTCTTAATTAATTAATTAGGTAATTAGTTAATTTTAGTGTAAAGGCAAAATTTTTTATAAAAGAATTTACATTTCACACCTTCCTGATTTTTAGGATTGAAATAAAATGAGAATGTAATATATTACACAGAAAAGATGAAGCAGTTACTGTGGGACTTAGTTTGCACTCACAAAATACTTATTAATAACAACAAGAATAATAATAATAATTGTTATTATTATTATTAACTCTGTTAATATATATCCCCAAAACTTTTAGTGAAGATTAGACTTTTGTTTGCTCTTCTTGCTGTTTGGTTGATGTAAAGAGTGAACATGGGCTTGACATAGCAGGCAACTGTCTTCCACTGAGCTGCCTCTAAGCCCTCTAAAGCAAGGTTTTATAAAAGTTTTGGGATGGGGTGTAGCTCAATGGCTGCACTCCTGTCTAGCCGGCCCTAAGTTCCCTTCCTAGATCTGTAAAATGAAAGAACAATGATCTTAGAATTTTAGAACTATCTCATTACAACAATACTTGACTTAGCATTTTCCCTGGAGTTATTTTTCAAGATGAACTAAAATACAGAGCACCATATTTTCAAACACTAAGGTAGGAATAAGTATTTGTCTTCAGCCTACACACTTATATTTTGAACCAGGTAAAAAGAAGTATGTATATTTCATATTTCTACTGTGAAACATTTGCTAACACACAGAACTGGTATTTGTTGCTACCAGGCCTATTATTTAAAGGAACAACTGAAAATATTCTCCAACCTACAACTTCACACTTGTAGTCTCTAAGGATAAAATAATTTTTATTCTAATAGCTCCTAAATCTCTTAATATTTTCCAAAATGATCCAACCAATTTTGGATAGTAATCTATTGCAAAGGTATAACTTGTCTGAAGCTAATGTCCTTTGACAGGTTAGGTCTCTGAGTCTGAGACAATGATGAGTGAACGTGGCACATCACTTTATTTATTTATTTAGTTATTTATGGTAAACATTTTACACATAAAATTACTACCAACAAGCTAAGCAAGAGATATTTTTCTTTACCAAAATATTTTTAAGAATGGTTTAAGAATGGTTCCTTGGGCTGTTCCGTTTATCCCTGGCTTTCCCCTTCCAGTTATTTTACCCTTTTCTCCAAGGAGGAAGACAACACAAATGCTGCAAACGCTGCTTCCTGATTCTTATGGTCTAGATAGCAGTGTCTTTCTGGTGGTGCTGGCTCCTTCTACTTAATCACGTTTGTTTATGTTAAAACTTAGTACTTACTGAGAACCTTAAAGCCAAACAGATAACATTCTGGCTTGCCTATTTTCCAGTAAGGCGTGTGGGAAATACTTCGTTCACTCTCTCGATCATATGGGTCACAATTGTACTCAGTCCCATTAACTTGGACCATTGTTTGTTTGCAGGACTGGAATCGGTTGCTCACCCTGAGCACTTGCCCTGAGCGCTCTACTTACTCTCAGCCTTCAGTCCCAGACTCTTATCCAGAAGCCCCAGCTCCACAGCTGCTGTCATCTTCTGACCCAGCTCAATTTATATATTTATTCATGTTATATTCTGATCACAGCATTATCCTCCTCTCATTCTTTTTCCCTTCCCCTCCTCTTTTGTCCCCTTCCCAGATTGTCTCTGCTGATAGTATAGTGAAGAGAATTTTCCCAGAAGGAGGCTTGAGCTTGGAGCATAGATTCTCATGGCTACTGAATAACCACTTCCAGGTCTGCTTTCCTATGCAGGCTTATCTGCAAACAAAAATAAACTTTATTTTCATTCTCAGGATCTTCACATTTAGTAAGCAGTTTGATATCTGAGAAGTAAGCATGCAACAGAAATTGATTCTTAGCCTGGAAAATGTTGTTTTGCTCATTGATACATGAGAGATATGTAACTGTACTAAATTTAAAGATAAAGAACTAAACATACAGAAAAAATTATCCACAAATAGTGTGTAATATTTGGAGGACTGTAAAAGTTCATGCTTTGAATTTAGTCCACAATTATTATCAAAGAGAAGTAAAAATAAATCCCCATTTTAATGAATTCAATTCTCACGTTAAGCTCTTCTTCCCTGAATCTTAATTCCAAGTCTACCATGTATTTAGCCAGATTTTTAACTGGAGAATTTCATTTGTATTTTCTATATCACTTTTCTTATATTACACAATCAGCATTTTTACCTGCTACAGCTAAACCCACCAAAATTCCTATCCTCTGGTTATATCATATTGATCAATTTTATTGGGCAAAAAATCACAGTCTTGTAGGAAATAAGTTAGCTGATTGAATAAAAATCATTGCTAAATCTAGAATTTCTTTGGTAAACTCAAGCCTGTGTGTTCGTGAATTGTTTGGCATGCAAAACCACACACATATGACAGGCTGAGAACAGCTTACAGTAGTCAGTTCTCTCTGTTCGAATGTTTTCTGGATATTGAACTTATATATTCAGTAGCAGGTATCCTTTATAACTGTGCCACTCCTCCTGCCATGTATTCTCTAATTTATTAAAAGCACAAATATTTCTAGCAGTCATTTGTGTCTTAGTTCTAATCTACCATCAGCAATCATGAGGGGTAATACACAGTTTAGGGAGATTAGGTTTATCCATACTGCAGAAGAAATGACCCTACATACTTTTTGAGTATTAAGAGCTTTCATAATTTTCACAGCTTCTGTTACATGTTGTTTTACTTGAACAAAAATATCACTTCAGATATGAAGACTAGTTAGGATTCTATTGATACACATCAATTACTTATAAATAACCAGGATCCTGGGATCCAAGAATCTCAAAAAATAAATCTTTATGAATAAATAAATTAAAATAATGATTTAGAATTATCATTAGTATGCATTTATATGAGTGATTAGAAGACATAAAATATGTTCAGAAGCTGAAATAATTTTCTGGTAGAGTAGAATAGATTAAAAATGTTTAGATAAGGATCACTCTGATATAGATTGTTTATAACTTGATTTATTTAAATTAAAGCATCCATGGATGCACTGATAAGCAGGATATTAATTTGCTCACTTAGTCAGTAAATACTGACTGAGTGCCTACTTTATTCTGAACACCAAAGAATAAGGGCAAATATAACAAGATGCCTGTCCTTCAAATGTTCATAGCCCAACATGATGACAGACATGTAACCATTAGAGATAGTATACTACACGACAACTGAGACAGTCATTGTAAGCAGAATGTAGGAGACACTGGAATATAAGCAGAGTCTGTAGCTGTTTGGGAGAAATGAGAGTAAGATATAAGAACTTAGTATTGGGTCTTCCTGGTTGCTGCCGCTGCAGAGAGCCCGTGGGCAGCACCCCACGAGCGAACTTGAGCCCCGGGACCACAGGTAAGACCAACTTTTCTGCTGCAAGAAAGCTGCCTGGTGAGCTTGGGACACACGGAAGCAGAATTCCTCTAGGACCGGGCACGTTCTGTGTTTACCGGAAGTCCCACACCCTCGGATCCCGGCCCGCAGCAGCTCTCTGCCCCCAGACCCTGTGAGAGACCCAACCGCCTGGTCAGGTGGGCACTCCTGAGGCTGCAGAGCGGAAGAGACCACCAACACTGCTCACCCCTGCCCACATCCCTGGCCCAAAAGGAAACTGTATAAGGCCTCTGGGCTCCTGTGGGGGAGGGCCCAGGAGCGGCAGGACCCCTGCCTGAGACACCGCTGGAACCTGAAGGAAACAGACCTGATAAACAGTTCTCTGCACCCAAATCCCGTGGGAGGGAGAGCTGAACCTTCAGAGAGGCAGACAAGCCTGGGAAACCAGAAGAGACTGCTCTCTGCACACACATCTCAGATGCCAGAGGAAAAAGCCAAAGACCATCTGGAACCCTGGTGCACTGAAGCTCCCGGAAACAGCGGCACAGGTCTTCCTGGTTGTGCCGCTGCAGAGAGCCCGTGGGCAGCACCCCACGAGCGAACTTGAGCCTCTGGACCACAGGTAAGACCAACTTTTCTGCTGCAAGAAAGCTGCCTGGTGAACTCAAGACACAGGCCCACAGGAACGGCTGAAGACCTGTAGAGAAGAAAAACTACACGCCGGAAAGCAGAACACTCTGTCCCCATAACTGACTGAAAGAGAGGAAAACAGGTCTACAGCACTCCTGACACACAGGCTTATAGGACAGTCTAGCCACTGTCAGAAATAGCAGAAAAAAGTAACACTAGAGATAATCTGATGGAGAGAGGCAAGCGCAGGAATCCAAGCAACAGAAACCAAGACTACATGGCACCATCGGAGCCCAATTCTCCCATCAAAACAAACATGGAATATCCAAACACACCAGAAAAGCAAGATCTAGTTTCAAAATCATTTTTGATCATGATGCTGGAGGACTTCAAGAAAGACGTGAAGAACGCCCTTACAGAACAAGTAGAAGCCTACAGAGAGGAATCGCAAAAATGCCTGAAAGAATCGCAAAAATCCCTGAAAGAATTCCAGGAAAAAATAAATAAACAAGTAGAAGCCCATAGAGAGGAGACACAAAAATCCCTGAAAGAATTCCAGGAAAACATAAATAAACAAGTAGAAGCCCATAGAGAGGAGACACAAAAATCCCTGAAAGAATTCCAGGAAAACACAATCAAACAGTTGAAGGAATTAAAAATGGAAATAGAAGCAATCAAGAAAGAACACATGGAAACAACCCTGGATATAGAAAACCAAAAGAAGACACAAGGAGCTGTAGATACAAGTTTCACCAACAGAATACAAGAGATGGAAGAGAGAATCTTAGGAGCAGAAGATTCCATAGAAATCATTGACTAAACTGTCAAAGATAATGTAAAGCAGAAAAAGCTACTGGTCCAAAACATACAGGAAATCCAGGACTCAATGAGAAGATCAAACCTAAGGATAATAGGTATAGAAGAGAGTGAAGACTCCCAGCTCAAAGGACCAGTAAATATCTTCAACAAAATCATAGAAGAAAACTTCCCTAACCTAAAAAAAGAGATACCCATAGACATACAAGAAGCCTACAGAACTCCAAATAGATTGGACCAGAAAAGAAACACCTCCCGTCACATAATTGTCAAAACACCAAACGCACAAAATAAAGAAAGAGTATTAAAAGCAGTAAGGGAAAAAGGTCAAGTAACATATAAAGGGAGACCTATCAGAATCACACCAGACTTCTCGCCAGAAACTATGAAGGCCAGAAGATCCTGGACTGATGTCATACAGACCCTAAGAGAACACAAATGCCAGCCCAGGTTACTGTATCCAGCAAAACTCTCAATTAACATTGATGGAGAAACCAAGATATTCCATGAGAAAACCAAATTTACACAATATCTTTCTACAAATCCAGCACTACAAAGGATAATAAATGGTAAAGCCCAACATAAGGAGGCAAGCTATACCGTAGAAGAAGCAAGAAACTAATCGTCTTGGCAACAAAACAAAGAGAATGAAAGCACACAAACATAAACTCACATCCAAATATGAATATAACGGGAAGCAATAATCACTATTCCTTAATATCTCCCAATATCAAGGGCCTCAACTCCCCAATAAAAAGACATAGATTAACAAACTGGATACGCAATGAGGACCCTGCATTCTGCTGCCTACAGGAAACACACCTCAGAGACAAAAACAGACACTACCTCAGAGTGAAAGGCTGGAAAACAACTTTCCAAGCAACTGGTCAGAAGAAGCAAGCTGGAGTAGCCATTCTAATATCAAATAAAATCAATTTCCAACTAAAAGTCATCAAAAAAGATAAGGAAGGACACTTCATATTCATCAAAGGAAAAATCCACCAAGATGAACTCTCAATCCTAAATATCTATGCCCCAAATACAAGGGCACCTACATACGTAAAAGAAACCTTACTAAAGCTCAAAACACACATTGCACCTCACACAATAATAGTGGGAGATTTCAACACCCCACTCTCATCAATGGACAGATCATGGAAAGAGAAATTAAACAGTGATGTCGACAAACTAAGAGAAGTCATGAGCCAAATGGACTTAGCGGATATTTATAGAACATTCTATCCTAAAGCAATAGGATATACCTTCTTCTCAGCTCCTCATGGTACTTTCTCCAAAATTGACCATATAATTGGTCAAAAAACGGGCCTCAACAGGTACAGAAAGATAGAAATAATCCCATGCGTGCTATCGGACCACCACGGCTTAAAACTGGTCTTCAATAACAATAAGGGAAGAATGCCCACATATACGTGGAAATTGAACAATGCTCTACTCAATGATAACCTGGTCAAGGAAGAAATAAAGAAAGAAATTAAAAACTTTTTAGAATTTAATGAAAATGAAGATACAACATACCCAAATTTATGGGACACAATGAAAGCTGTGCTAAGAGGAAAACTCATAGCGCTGAGTGCCTGCAGAAAGAAACAGGAAAGAGCATATGTCAGCAGCTTGACAGCACACCTAAAAGCTCTAGAACAAAAAGAAGCAAATACACCCAGGAGGAGTAGAAGGCAGGAAATAATCAAACTCAGAGCTGAAATCAACCAAGTAGAAACAAAAAGGACCATAGAAAGAATCAACAGAACCAAAAGTTGGTTCTTTGAGAAAATCAACAAGATAGATAAACCCTTAGCCAGACTAACGAGAGGACACAGAGAGTGCGTCCAAATTAACAAAATCAGAAATGAAAAGGGAGACATAACTACAGATTCAGAGGAAATTCAAAAAATCATCAGATCTTACTATAAAAACCTATATTCAACAAAACTTGAAAATCTTCAGGAAATGGACAGTTTCCTAGACAGATACCAGGTACAGAAGTTAAATCAGAAACAGATAAACCAGTTAAACAACCCCATAACTCCTAAGGAAATAGAAGCAGTCATTAAAGGTCTCCCAACCAAAAAGAGCCCAGGTCCAGACGGGTTTAGTGCAGAATTCTATCAAACCTTCATAGAAGACCTCATACCAATATTATCCAAACTATTCCACAAAATTGAAACAGATGGAGCCCTACCGAATTCCTTCTACGAAGCCACAATTACTCTTATACCTAAACCACACAAAGACCCAACAAAGAAAGAGAACTTCAGACCAATTTCCCTTATGAATATCGACGCAAAAATACTCAATAAAATTCTGTCAAACTGAATTCAAGAGCACATCAAAACAATCATCCACCATGATCAAGTAGGCTTCATCCCAGGCATGCAGGGATGGTTTAATATACGGAAAACCATCAACGTGATCCATTATATAAACAAACTGAAAGAACAGAACCACATGATCATTTCATTAGATACTGAGAAAGCATTTACAAAATTCAACACCCCTTCATGATAAAAGTCCTGGAAAGAATAGGAATTCAAGGCCCATACCTAAACATAGTAAAAGCCATATACAGCAAACCAGTTGCTAACATTAAACTAAATGGAGAGAAACTTGAAGCAATCCCACTAAAATCAGGGACTAGACAAGGCTGCCCACTCTCTCCCTACTTATTCAATATAGTTCTTGAAGTTCTAGCCAGAGCAATCAGACAACAAAAGGAGATCAAGGGGATACAGATCGGAAAAGAAGAGGTCAAAATATCACTATTTGCAGATGACATGATAGTATATTTAAGTGATCCCGAAAGTTCCACCACAGAACTACTAAAGCTGATAAACAACTTCAGCAAAGTGGCTGGGTATAAAATTAACTCAAATAA
Source organism: Rattus norvegicus (assembly GCF_021556685.1). NCBI lineage: Eukaryota > Metazoa > Chordata > Mammalia > Rodentia > Muridae > Rattus > Rattus norvegicus. The sequence continues at coordinate 8,559,347 of NC_141541.1, read as the reverse complement.
ATCAGTTGCCTTCCTCTATACAAAAGAGAAACAAGCCAAGAAAGAAATTAGGGAAACGACACCCTTCATAATAGACCCAAATAATATAAAGTACCTCGGTGTGACTTTAACCAAGCAAGTAAAAGATCTGTACAATAAGAACTTCAAGACACTGAGGAAAGAAATTGAAGAAGACCTCAGAAGATGGAAAGATCTCCCATGCTCATGGATTGGCAGGATTAATTTAGTAAAAATGGCCATTTTACCAAAAGCAATCTACAGATTCAATGCAATCCCCATCAAAATACCAATCCCATTCTTCAAAGAGTTAGACAGAACAATTTGCAAATTCATCTGGAATAACAAAAAACCCAGGATAGCTAAAGCTATCCTCAACAATAAAAGGACTTCAGGGGGAATCACTATCCCTGAACTCAAGCAGTATTACAGAGCAATAGTGATAAAAACTGCATGGTATTGGTACAGAGACAGACAGATAGACTAATGGAATAGAATTGAAGACTCAGAAATGAACCCACACACCTATGGTCACTTGATTTTTGACAAAGGAGCCAAAACCATCCAATGGAAAAAAGATAGCATTTTCAGCAAATGGTGCTGGTTCAACTGGAGGGCAACATGTAGAAGAATGCAGATCGACCCATGCTTATCACCCTGTACAAAGCTTAAGTCCAAGTGGATCAAGGACCTCCACATCAAACCAGACACACTCAAACTAATAGAAGAAAAACTAGGGAAGCATCTGGAACACATGGGCACTGGAAAAAATTTCCTGAACAAAACACCAATGGCTTATGCTCTAAGATCAAGAATCGACAAATGGGATCTCATAAAACTGCAAAGCTTCTGTAAGGCAAAGGACACTGTGGTTAGGACAAAACGGCAACCAACAGATTGGGAAAAGATCTTTACCAATCCTACAACAGATAGAGGCCTTATATCCAAAATATACAAAGAACTCAAGAAGTTAGACCGCAGGGAAACAAATAACCCTATTAAAAATGGGGTTCAGAGCTAAACAAAGAATTCACAGCTGAGGAATGCCGAATGGCTGAGAAACACCTAAAGAAATGTTCAACATCTTTAGTCATAAGGGAAATGCAAATCAAAACAACCCTGAGATTTCACCTCACACCAGTGAGAATGGCTAAGATCAAAAACTCAGGTGACAGCAGATGCTGGCGAGGATGTGGAGAAAGAGGAACACTCCTCCATTGTTGGTGGGATTGCAGACTGGTAAAACCATTCTGGAAATCAGTCTGGAGGTTCCTCAGAAAATTGGACATTGAACTGCCTGAGGATCCAGCTATACCTCTCTTGGGCATATACCCAAAAGATGCCTCAACATATAAAAGAGACACGTGCTCCACTATGTTCATCGCAGCCTTATTTATAATAGCCAGAAAATGGAAAGAACCCAGATGCCCTTCAACAGAGGAATGGATACAGAAAATGTGGTACATCTACACAATGGAATATTACTCAGCTATCAAAAACAACGAGTTTATGAAATTCGTAGGCAAATGGTTGGAACTGGAAAATATCATCCTGAGTGAGCTAACCCAATCACAGAAAGACATACATGGTATGCACTCATTGATAAGTGGCTATTAGCCCAAATGCTTGAATTACCCTAGATCCCTAGAACAAACAAACTCAAGACGGATGATCAAAATGTGAATGCTTCACTCCTTCTTTAAATGAGGAAAAAGAATACCCTTGGCAGGGAAGGGAGAGGCAAAGATTAAAACAGAGACTGAAGGAACACCCATTCAGAGCCTGCCCCACATGTGGCCCATACATATATAGCCACCCAATTAGACAAGATGGATGAAGCAAAGAAGTGCAGACCGACAGGAGCCGGATGTAGATCACTCCTGAGAGACACAGCCAGAATACAGCAAATACAGAGGCGAATGCCAGCAGCAAACCACTGAACTGAGAATAGGACCCCCGTTGAAGGAATCAGAGAAAGAACTGGAAGAGCTTGAAGGGGCTCGAGACCCCAAAAGTACAACAATGTCAAGCAACCAGAGCTTCCAGGGACTAAGCCACTACCTAAATACTATACATGGACTGACCCTGGACTCTGACCCCATAGGTAGCAATGAATATCCTAGTAAGAGCACCAGTGGAAGGGGAAGCCCTTGGTCCTGCTAAGACTGAACCCCCAGTGAACTAGACTATGGGGGGAGGGCGGCAATGGGGGGAAGGTTGGGAGGGGAACACCCATAAGGAAGGGGAGGGGGGAGGGGGATGTTTGCCCGGAAACCGGGAAAGGGAATAACACTTGAAATGTATATAAGAAATACTCGGGGTTGGGGATTTAGCTCAGTGGTAGAGCGCTTGCCTAGGAAGCGCAAGGCCCTGGGTTCGGTCCCCAGCTCCGAAAAAAAAAAAAAAAAGAACCAAAAAAAAAATTTAAAAAAAAAAAAAAAAGAAATACTCAAGTTAATAAAAAAAAAGAAAAAAAAAAGAAAAAAAAAGAACTTAGTATTGAGGAATTTAGCACATGCAATAAATGATTAAAGAAAGAATGAACATCAAAGCATAAAGAAAAACCATTGTGGTACTTATGACAATTGTGTTTGTGGAATTAAAAATATATGGAATATTTTAATAGAACAGAGACTCCTTTCTTCTCAAATTTTAGGTCAAGTTCTGAGTGATAATGAAACATGTAAAATTAAACCACAGTGTTTCAACAAAGTTAATTCCATTGACCCAGCACTTTAATAGTGAACATTACACTACAGTACTTTACACCCCAGCATGGATATGTGCAGATAGTACAGCTGGAAGACTCACACAGATACTACAGCTATCTGGGAAGTAACAGAAGAAAGACAGAACAATTCAGAAGCCCTGGCATTCTAGAGAAGTAGAAGAAAACACTGAGATTTAGAACTGGAACAACAATTCACAGAGGAAAAATAAAACACAAAATTAACAAATTTTACCAACTTATAAAATTGGAAAGTGTAGAGAATGCTTCAAAATGCATCATGTAAGTGTGTGTTACCCTGGAGAAAGGTATCACACAATATTTTTTCCACTACGAGGACATATTGCTTATTTGCCTGTTGTATTTTGGATCACACAATCCTCTAGAGAATTAATAGAATTCATAGTCAGGACTCCTGAAAATCCATAGATTCATTCAAGAAGCATACAACATGTTGTCTTAAATTTCACTTCTTATTTGAGCAAATGCGTTCACATACCAGAAATCCAATCTTCAGTCAATAATTCATGACCTTTGCCCAACTATACTCCAGTTGTAGTCACAAAACACAATGACAATAAGTCAATAAGGTAGAATCCAATAAAGCTCTCAACAACTCTATCTTGATATTCTTGACTAGGAACAGTTTCTTAAAATCTTGAAAAAATATGCATCTGTTCTAAGTTCTGAGGTCCGTATATCAAGCAAATTTGCTCAACACACAGCACTGTTGCTAGTCCCAAGCCTCTTTAGCTTGCCTCAGTGGCATCACATGATAAATAATCCACAAATACACATGCATCCTTTATTAGGGCTGGTAGAGCTTAGGTCTTTGTTTCATAGCCAGTACCTAAGATAAAGAAACTAACCAAAAACAAACAAGCACACACACATCAACACACACACACACACACACACACACACACACACACACACACACACACACACACACACAAAAAAAAAAAAAAAAAAAAAAAAAAACTAAACCAAACCAAACTAAAATCTCTAGGATACAACCAATAGACTAGAGGAGCAAGTTTCAATACTGCAACACGTTTAAAATACTGAACTCAGAAGCAACTAAAATTCACAAGTACCATCTGTGGTCTAGGTATTACTGTGCAATCCAAAATATGACTGTATATCCATCTTCAACCATTCTAGAAAGTATTTTAAGAGAATAGAAAACACATGTGCCTATGTGTGCCACTCTCAAATCAAAAGCCTAGAAAATATCTTCAGCAAAATCATTAAAAAAATTCCCTAACCAAAAGAAAGAGAGGCCTATGAATGTAAAAGAAGCTAACACAACAATGAATACAAAAAAATGGATCCTCCTGCCACATAATAATCAAAACATAAAATTTATAGAACAATGAATAATTATTATTAAAAGCCTCAAGATATAGGCTGAATAACATACAAAGTCAGACCTGTTAGAATGACACCAGATGTCTCAAAAGAGACATTAAAAGTAAGAAGTTCCAGAGCATATGAATTATAGTCTCTAAAAGATGACAGATGTCAGCCCACACATCTATACCCAGCAAAACTTTCGATCACATTAGAAGGAGAAAATAAGACAACCCATTACAAATCCAAATTTAAGCAATATTGTTCTACAAAGCTCTACATATGCTACTAGAAGAAAAATTTCAACTGAAGGTGGGTAACTACAACAAAGAAAACATAAGAATTAGATAATTCCACACATCTAAAGCTAAACACACACACACACGCACACGCACACGCACACACACATGCACGTGCACACACACATGCACATGCACATACATGTACCATCACCACCATCATCACCACCACCATCACCACCACAAACAACTTCAAAATAATAGGAGCTAACAACCATTGAATTGAAGCAGTAGATTTCTTTTGGCAAGATGGCCATTTTTACTCTGTTAATCCCATCAATCCATTAGCATAGGAGATCTTTACATCTTTGGAGATCATCTTCAATTTCTTTCTTCAGACACTCAAAGTTCTTCTCATATAGATGTTTCACTTGTTTGGTTAGAGTCACATCAAGGTTTTTATGTTATTTGTGACAATTATGAAGGGTGTCATTTCCCTAATTTTATTCTGAGCCTTTTTATCCTTTGAATAGAGGACGTCTAATGCTTTGTTTCTGTTAAAATTATATCCATCTACTTTTCAGAAGTTGTTTATCAGGTTTAGGAGTTCTCTAGAGGAATTTTTGGGGTCACTTACATTTACTATCAAACCATCTGCAAATAGTGAGATTTTGACTTCTTTTCCAATTTGTATCCCTTTGACCTCTATTTGTTGCCTAATTGTGCTGGCTAGGACTTTGACTAATATATTGAATAGGTAGGGGGAAAGTGGACAGTCTGGTCTATACCCTGAGTTTTGTGAGATTGGTTCAAGTTTCTTTTAATTTAGCTTGATGTTGGTTAGTGGTTTGATGTATATTGCTTTTGATATGTTTAGGTATGGGCCTTGATTTCCTTATCTTTCCAGGACTTTTATCATGAAGGGGTGTTGAATTTTGTTAAATGCTTTCTCAGCAACTGAGTGTATTTACATCATGGAATATATTGATGGATTTCTGTATATTGAAACATTCCTGAATCCCTGGGATGAATCCTACTTGATCATGATGGGTACTCATCCTGATATATTTATTCTTGGATTCAGTTTGCAAGAATTTTATTGAGTATTTTTGCATTGATACTCATAAGGGAAATTGGTCTGAAGTTTTCTTTCTTTGTTGAGTAATTGTGGTTTCATACAACAAATTGTGTAATTCCTTCTGTTCCTATTTTGTGAAATAGTTTGAAGAAAGAATTTTCAACAAATGGTGCTATTTAATTCGCAATCAGCAGGTAGAAGAATGCTAAATAGATCCATTCTTATCACCTTGTATAAAGCTCAAGTACAAGTGAATCAAGGACCTCCACATAAAATCAGATGCACTGAACCTAATAGAAGAGAATGTGTGGAAGAACCTCAAACACATAGGCACAGGGGAAATCTTCCTTAACAGAACATCAATGGCTTATGCTATAAGATCTTGAATTGACAAATGGGACCTCATAAATTGGCAAAGCTTCTGTAAGCAAAGGACACTGTCATTAAGATAAAACAGCAACCAACAGATTGGGAAAAGATCTTTACCAATCCTACATCCAATAGAGGGCTAATATCCAATATATACAAAGAACTCAAGAAGTTAAACTCCAGAGAATCAAATAACCCTAATAAAAATGGGGTCCAGAACTAAAGAAAGAATTCTTGACTGAGAAATCTCGAATGGCTGAAAAGCACCTAAAGAAATGTTCAAAATCCTTAGTCATCAGGGAAATGCAAATCAAAACAACCCTGGGATTCCACCTCACACCAGTCAGAATAGCTAAGCCCAAAAACTCAGGTGACAGGAGATGCTCGTGAGAATGTGGAGAAATAGGAACACTCCTCCATTGTTGGTGGGATTGCAAACTGGTACAACCACTCTGGAAATCAGTCTGGAGGTTCCTCAGAATATTGGACATACTATTTATTACCTGAGGATCCAGATTCAGCATTCTTGGGCACAATCCAAAAGTTCCTCTGACATGTAACATGGACACTTGTCCAATATGTTCATAGCAGCCTTATTTATAATAGCCAGAAGCTGGAAAGAACCCATATGTCCTTCAAAAGAGGAATGGGTACAGAAAATGTGGTACATTTACACAGTGTAATACTACTCAGCTTTTAAAAACAATAATCTTATGAAATCCTTAGGCAAATGAATGATATTAGAAAATACCATCCTGAGTTAGGTAAGTCAATCACAAAAAAGCAGACATTATATGCATTCAAAAATAAGTGGATATTATGCCAAAAGCTCTAATACCCAAGATATAATTCACAGACCAGCTGAAGCTCAAGAAAAAGGAAGACCAAAGTGTGTATGCTTCAGTTTTTCTTAGAAGGGAGAACAAGAATATTCAAAGGAGGAAATATGGAGACAAAATATGGAGCAGAGACTGAAGAAAAGGCCCTCCAGAGACTTCCACACCTGGGATCCATCCAAATATAGACACTACCCCAGACAATATTGCCCTTGGTAGGTACATCCACCATGCTCTAGTGGAAGAATACAGTTTTATGAGCACATGGGCAGCAAAAAATTGGACTTCATGCCTCAAAACAAAATGAGAACAAAATGTTGACTGGGTAGAACAAAGGATGGGTCTAGAAGGTGTGTTATAGAAGTACATAGAGTCAAAACACACACAAAATTCCGAAGAACTAAAGTTGGAGGAACAAAACCCAGTGAAGCTAATTCATTATTTATTATAAAACTCAGAGACTTACCTTTTGCTGTTTGTGTTTTTGAACTGTTGTTATGCTATCACAAGAGATATATATGACTAAAATAATCTCTGCCAGCCAATTCTCTCCGTGAGGTATATTTCAATGAGCTAACTGAATTTGTTATACTGGTGGGAGACTGAATGGCTGTGCCCTGAGAGACTGTACCAGCAGCTGAGACAGACTCAGATACTTTAAACACCCAATTTGTTTACTGAAGACTGGGACTCTTATGGTTGAGTTAGGGGAATGACTAAAGTTGATGGGGAGTATGACCCAATAGGAAGATCAGCAACCTGGACCCTGGGAGTCTCCCAGAAGCTTAGCATACACTGGCTAGTGTGAGTTTCCTGATAAATACATACATCATACATACATACAAACATACATACATACATACATACATACATACATACATACATACATACATACAGCAGGGGACTGCCTTGTCTGACATCAGTGGGAGTAGATGTGTCTATCCTCCAGAGACTTGAAGTCTGAAGGAAGGAGGATACCTGGTGGTAGGTGAGAGGGGGGGTGCAGTCTTGGAGGTAAGGGGGATGAGCAGTGGGATGAGGAACCATGGGAGGGGGACCTAGAGGGTAGCAATGGCTGCAATGTAAATAAATAAAATAATTTTAAAAATTATCTTCTTAGACCAAGAGTCTAAGAACAATTTAGTTCAGAATGAATTCAAGGAGAACTAGTAAAGTAGGTTAAACACTATCTCTAGGGTTGGATACTCAATCAGCTGAGATAAAGAAAGTAATGGAACTGTTGTCTCCAAACAAGTCAGAGATCTCTGCTATCTTTAGAGCAATGCGAGTGAGTGAGAAATTCCTATAGGCGAACAATCTAAATTGTATTTGAGAAGGGACATAAACAAATATTTTTGTAAGAATATAATTTTCTTTACCCTGCCTGTGAGTATTTTTTTTCTTTTCTAGTTTAATACTGTTTGATAATCCCTTATACTATAACAAACAACTTTACCATACTTCTCCTAAACTTGGAATATTAAATCAACAAAGGCAAGGACGAACTCTCATTTTCTCCAGCTTACACATTCAAGTTACATAAGCCAAACAAAAATGAGAGAGCAACTGAAAAAGACTGAGGTGACAGCATTAAGCACTGTTTAATTTATTTTGACGACTTTCTCTTTACACTTTCAATGTTATTCTATTATGGTTCTAGGTTAAGAAAAAATGTGCTACCTGACTGAATTTTGTCAAGGTATAAAACATTGTTCAAAGAACCTTACTTCATTCTCCAGAGGTCTCATTTGAATCTTTTCCTTCTGCTAAACTTCACAATGTCCTTCTAATTTTGAAAAATGCCTATGTACTTTTTCTTTTAATAATCAGATTAAAGTGACTTATTTGATCATAAGTATATTATCTGTAAAGAGAATAGTACAATATTTCTGAAGATATTAAGGTAAAACATTAAAGGAGATATAGAAATTAAACTCTGAAATGGAAACCCTCGCACTTCTTACAGCTATATTTCAAAGCAGTTTTCTCAGATAAATATGAGTATACTTTTTTCCAAATTTTCTAAAATCAGACAATAATTTTCTTCAAAAGAAAAACTCATGATATCATTAGAAAAGTTAGTAGAGATGGTAAAAATGTAATCCAGCCATAAAAGACTTGCTTAGGAGAGCAAGGCAAAAGAAAACTGTCTTTTACCAAAATTTGCGTCAGTTACAGCAAACAGAACTGTAACTCTCAAGGAACTGGGTTACTCCAGATCTCCATTGTGATCACAGAAGCTATCTAGAAGCAGCTGAAGTTTTGATAAGTTTTCAAATGCTATTGTTATGAATATGGAATTTCTGTTATAGGCTTACATGTTGAATGCTATCCCATTTCTATTCAAATCATAAGAAAAATTGTGGATAGGGTAAACCATATGAGCAGGTAAAGAGTAGTGCAATAGTCAAGAAATCACAACTATTGTTTTATGAAGCTATTTTTCAATTTAAATGTAATCAGTTTCAATAGAAAATATATTTCTTAAAGTTTATAATATTGGAAACTTTTGAGAGACAAAAATCTGACCTTTGATTCCACTCAATTTTCTGATAATATTATGCGAATATTTAAATATTAGGCCCATAAAATGGGTTTCAGATAAATTGATCCATTTGAATGTTTCCACATTGCTACATTACTCATGCTAGAAAATTAGTCAAATTTATATTTTGAAAATAATAAAATTAATATTTTCAAAATTACTGTCTGCAGAGATAATGTATTTTTTGATGTTTTTCTAAGCAGTGACTCCGGAATCAATTGAGAAATTCTGAAAGGGAGACAAAGGCTGATAAAGTACTCTTTTTTGTAACATTCTAACATTCTCCCCTTAAAAGTTCCCCCTCCCATAACTCCTCATCTCATTCCTCCTTACACCCTTGCCTCTGAGCAGGTACTCCATCCCACACACCTCCCTATAACCTAGTGCCTTGTTTCTTCAATAATTAAGATCATCTTCTCACTCTGAGGCCAGACCAAGCAGTCCTCTGCTGTATAAGTGTCTGGAACTTCAGACCAGCCAGTGTATGCTGCCTGGTTGATGGCTAAGGCTCTGGGAGCTCCCAGGGGCCTGGGTTAGTTGAGACTGCTGGCTTCCTACTGGATCCTCCCCTTCAGCTTCTTTAGTCATCCCCCTAATTCAACCACAGACATCTCTGACTTCAGTTTGGTGTGTCTGTGTCTGTCTCAATCAGCTGCTGTTTGGGCCATTCAGAGGACAGCAACGCTAGGCTCCTGTCTGTAAGCACATGACAGCGTCAGTAATAGTGTTAGGCCAGGTCTTGGTGTCTCATTCTGAGATGGATTTCAAGTTGAACCAGTCATTGGATCCCCTTTCTTTCAGTCACTTCTCCATTTTTATCTCTGCAGTTCTTTTATACAGAAAAATTCTGCGTCAGACATTTTGACTGTGGGTTAGTAATCCTGTCTCTTAAAAGAACCTTTTAAAACAGTGTCCCTCAGAAAATCTCATAACCCTAGATCTAATCTTTTAATGATGATGGAACAAATCCAGGTCTAAAAGTACAGTGACAGTATGTTCACTGCTTATAATTTCAATTTTTCAATAAGAATATGTTGTCTGGATATGTTAACATTTTACCAGTAACTAATACTATAAAATTTAAAAATTGTTTTCTCAAAGCTACATGTTAAAATGTTAGAAATATAGAAGAAAACACACCAATCCACTTTTGTTTCTCAAAGTAATACTTCACTGTGTCTATACCTTAAATTCTCCATAATAAAAATATGTGTACGATGTGTATATGCATGTATGTTGTGTGTGTGTTGTGTGTATGTATTATGTGATTGTAGGTAGATGTGTGTGCTTAATGTGTGTATCTGTGTAGTGTGTAGTGAGTAGTGTTTATGTGTGTGTGTATGTGTTGTATGTATGCATGTGTGGTGAATACCTATTTGTATCTAGAGGAGTGTGTGTGTGTGTGTGTGTGTGTGTGTGTGTGTGTGTGTGTGTGTGTGTGTGTGTGTGTTTGTACTTTTCCCAGGATGAAGTAGCAAAAAAGTCAAGTGACAGCCAATAATTATAGTTGTTAGATTGAATCTAACAAACATCAGGGGGTTTATTTATGTCTGCTCAGTCACATATGTGGACAGAAAGTGGATCATCTTAATGGAGATAAAATCTATTACTTTAGATAATGGTATGAAACAGGACTCAGAAATGACTACCAATGCTCATCAGAAAACAACCAACATTAAGTTTATATCTGATTTTCACATCATGAGAACTGGAGATATTATATAAAGAAACTTCAGAAGGTTTACAGAGTCCCTGGTTATTGGTACTATCACTGAACCGACAAGAATTTGGCCAATTCAAGGTGAATTTGTGGCTGCTAAGAAACCCAACTAGTCACATTTCACGGAAGAGGCTTTTCTCGGAGGTAAGTGGGGATAACACTCTCTTACATGTGCTTTCCCTAAACTCATACATATGAAGAAGACTTGGTCATTGAAGACTTAAAAGGAGTGTCCATATGCCTTTGGGGAATTGGATGAAAAGATGGGCACACGGCTCATCATTGCCCACTAGAACATTTTCCTATTTTGTTGTTTTAGAGAAGAGTTGGCCTTTGGGAATAGCTATAAGACATCCTTTAGAACCTTATATGTGGGGAGCGGAGTGGCACGGTGGAGCAAAGATGGCGCCAACATCCAGTCCCACCTGTGTAAACAACTTATCGCACATGCACAGGCTTGTCCCCTTGCCAGGGCAGGTATAGGATAATGAGGTGATCCGGCGACCTCCTGTGACACAGCAGTACTGCGCATGCGTGGGTTTTGCACCTGGCATCAGTCTGGCCAAGGCGGTACCATGCTAATGAGGCGATTCGTGCTCTGCCAATCCTTGGAGGACAAGTAGCAGGTGATGGTGGGGTGATACATGCTCCACCAATCCCTGAAGGACAATTAGCATAGCCTCAGCCTGTTGTGTATATAAGGCGAGCGCTTTTGCCGCTCGAGGTCCCCGTATCGGCAATGAAGGTGGTCCTGCAATAAAGGGTATTGAGAAGAATCCAACCATGTTGCGTCTTCCTTGCTGGCCGAGGTAGGCACGACACTTATAGTTTACCTAAATTCAAGTAATGCACACAGAGAAAATAAATGTGTCAGCTCTTACACGCTAGTTGGGAGAATACTTTATTTGCCTATGGATTTGAGATTTTCCCAAAAGAAAACAATATTAGGAGAACCAGCAAGCAGAAAAGAAAATGACTCCATAAAATAGTACTGAAATAATGTTTGAGGTCTTATAATTATATATTTATTTGATAAATTTGATAAATAGACTTAAGTGAAATATGAATGCAAATGTACTTTTATGTCACAGTGTTGAAGAAAACTAATTTTACAGACAATAGCAAATTTCTCAACAGTTAAAATGACAAACATATACTTTCAGAAGACACATGACTTATTCTTAGATCTGAGCCAGGAAGTTTTATTTTTTTTATTTTTTTATTTTTATTAACTTGAGTATTTCTTATATACATTTCCACTGTTATTCCCTTTCCCGGTTTCCGGGCAAACATCCCCCTCCCCCCTCCGCTTCCTTATGGGTGTTCCCCTCCCAACCCTCCCCCCCTTGCCGCCCTCCCCCCATAGACTAGTTCACTGGGGGTTCAGTCTTAGCAGGACCCAGGGCTTCCCCTTCCACTGGTGCTCTTACTAGGATATTAATTGCTACCTATGGTGTCAGAGTCCAGGGTCAGTCCATGTATAGTCTTTAGGTAGTGGCTTAGTCCCTGGAAGCTCTGGTTGCTTGACATTGTTGTACTTTTGGGGTCTCGAGCCCCTTCAAGCTCTTCCAGTTCTTTCTCTGATTCCTTCAATAGGGGACCTATTCTCAGTTCAGTGGTTTGCTGCTGGCATTCGCCTCTGTATTTGCTGTATTCTGGCTGTGTCTCTCAGGAGCGATCTACATCCGGCTCCTGTCGGTCTGCACTTCTTTGCTTCATCCATCTTGTCTAATTGGGTGGCTGTATATGTATGGGCCACATGTGGGGCAGGCTCTGAATGGGTGTTCCTTCAGTCTCTGTTTTAATCTTTGCCTCTCCCTTCCCTGCCAAGGGTATTCTTTTTCCTCATTTAAAGAAGGAGTGAAGCATTCACATTTTGATCATCCGTCTTGAGTTTCGTTTGTTCTAGGGATCTAGGGTAATTCAAGCATTTGGGCTAATAGCCACTTATCAATGAGTGCATACCATGTATGTCTTTCTGTGATTGGGTTAGCTCACTCAGGATGATATTTTCCAGTTCCAACCATTTGCCTACGAATTTCATAAACTCGTTGTTTTTGATAGCTGAGTAATATTCCCTTGTGTAGATGTACCACATTTTCTGTATCCATTCCTCTCTTGAAGGGCATCTGAGTTCTTTCCATTTTCTGGCTATTATAAATAAGGCTGCGATGAACATAGTGGAGCACATGTCTCTTTTATATGTTGAGGCATCTTTTGGGTATATGCCCAAGAGAGGTATAGCTGGATCCTCAGGCAGTTCAATGTCCAATATTCTGAGGAACCTCCAGACTGATTTCCAGAATGGTTTTACCAGTCTGCAATCCCACCAACAATGGAGGAGTGTTCCTCTTTCTCCACATCCTCGCCAGCATCTGCTGTCACCTGAGTTTTTGATCTTAGCCATTCTCACTGGTGTGAGGTGAAATCTCAGGGTTGTTTTGATTTGCATTTCCCTTATGACTAAAGATGTTGAACATTTCTTTAGGTGTTTCTCAGCCATTCGGCATTCCTCAGCTGTGAATTCTTTGTTTAGCTCTGAACCCCATTTTTAATAGGGTTATTTGTTTCCCTGCGGTCTAACTTCTTGAGTTCTTTGTATATTTTGGATATAAGGCCTCTATCTGTTGTAGGGTTGGTAAAGATCTTTTCCCAATCTGTTGGTTGCCGTTTTGTCCTAACCACAGTGTCCTTTGCCTTACAGAAGCTTTGCAGTTTTATGAGATCCCATTTGTCGATTCTTGATCTTAGAGCATAAGCCATTGGTGTTTTGTTCAGGAAATTTTTTCCAGTGCCCATGTGTTCCAGATGCTTCCCTAGTTTTTCTTCTATTAGTTTGAGTGTGTCTGGTTTGATGTGGAGGTCCTTGATCCACTTGGACTTAAGCTTTGTACAGGGTGATAAGCATGGATCGATCTGCATTCTTCTACATGTTGCCCTCCAGTTGAACCAGCACCATTTGCTGAAAATGCTATCTTTTTTCCATTGGATGGTTTTGGCTCCTTTGTCAAAAATCAAGTGACCATAGGTGTGTGGGTTCATTTCTGGGTCTTCAATTCTATTCCATTGGTCTATCTGTCTGTCTCTGTACCAATACCATGCAGTTTTTATCACTATTGCTCTGTAATACTGCTTGAGTTCAGGGATCGTGATTCCCCCTGAAGTCCTTTTATTGTTGAGGATAGCTTTAGCTATCCTGGGTTTTTTGTTACTCCAGATGAATTTGCAAATTGTTCTGTCTAACTCTTTGAAGAATGGGATTGGTGTTTTGGTGGGGATTGCATTGAATCTGTAGATTGCTTTTGGTAAAATGGCCATTTTTACTATATTAATCCTGCCAATCCATGAGCATGGGAGATCTTTCCATCTTCTGAGGTCTTCTTCAATTTCTTTCCTCAGTGTCTTGAAGTTCTTATTGTACAGATCTTTTACTTGCTTGGTTAAAGTCACACCGAGGTACTTTATATTATTTGGGTCTATTATGAAGGGTGTCGTTTCCCTAATTTCTTTCTCGGCTTGTTTCTCTTTTGTATAGAGGAAGGCAACTGATTTATTTGAGTTAATTTTATACCCAGCCACTTTGCTGAAGTTGTTTATCAGCTTTAGTAGTTCTGTGGTGGAACTTTCGGGATCACTTAAATATACTATCATGTCATCTGCAAATAGTGATATTTTGACCTCCTCTTTGCCGATCTATATCCCCTTGATCTCCTTTTGTTGTCTGATTGCTCTGGCTAGAACTTCAAGAACTATATTGAATAAGTAGGGAGAGAGTGGGCAGCCTTGTCTAGTCCCTGATTTTAGTGGGATTGCTTCAAGTTTCTCTCCATTTAGTTTAATGTTAGCAACTGGTTTGCTGTATATGGCTTTTACTATGTTTAGGTATGGGCCTTGAATTCCTATTCTTTCCAGGACTTTTATCATGAAGGGGTGTTGAATTTTGTCAAATGCTTTCTCAGCATCTAATGAAATGATCATGTGGTTCTGTTCTTTCAGTTTGTTTATATAATGGATCACGTTGATGGTTTTCCGTATATTAAACCATCCCTGCATGCCTGGGATGAAGCCTACTTGATCATGGTGGATGATTGTTTTGATGTGCTCTTGAATTCAGTTTGACAGAATTTTATTGAGTATTTTTGCGTCGATATTCATAAGGGAAATTGGTCTGAAGTTCTCTTTCTTTTTTGTGTCTTTGTGTGGTTTAGGTATAAGAGTAATTGTGGCTTCGTAGAAGGAATTCGGTAGGGCTCCATCTGTTTCAATTTTGTGGAATAGTTTGGTAATATTGGAATGAGGTCTTCTATGAAGGTTTGATAGAATTCTGCACTAAACCCGTCTGGACCTGGGCTCTTTTTGGTTGGGAGACCTTTAATGACTGCTTCTATTTCCTTAGGAAGTTTTTAACTGTCTCTAACTCCAGCTATAGAAGATCTGACTCCCTGTTCTTTACTATGTGAATATCTCATTTACACAGAGTTTGACAGATGCACAAATGTACACATAAACTTTAAAATAAATCTGTATAGAAAAGAAAATTGATTTTGAATCAACAGAGGTAATTTGTTACTCTTATTTTTAAATTTATAATCTTGATAACATCCCAAAAAATCTATAATTATTTTTAAAAAGTATGGCAGAGATCAGTAAGCATGTACCTCAGTTGGTAGAATGTCTATCATATGCAAGGCCCTACATTTTATTTACCATATTATATAAACTGTGAATTATAACTGTGAATCCTATAAACTAGGATTACCTGTAATCATAGCACTTGAGAAGTAACTACAGAAGGATTGGTAGCTCAATGTCATCCTTGGCAGCATAATGAGTTTAAGGCAATCATTGATCAAACTTTTCTCAAGAAAAAATGGCTCTAATAATGTATCTAACAATAGCTTATATGAAATATATGAGTATGTGTACAAACAATCCTTTAATTTATTATAGTTATTGAAACTAATTATATAACTAAAACTCTTGCTTTTGTGGGATCAACCTGTAAGAATTCATACAACAAGAGACACTCAGATACTGGCTATGCTATGTGTTCACTTATGCATTTGAAAGCATGATTTTTAATAAAATAAAAATCTTGATTTAATCATGTTTTAAACTGTAGTTCATACATGACGAGCTATATATACATGCTAATGATGTAATTTAGTTCAATCTGCTATGATCTGACACGCAGAGTGTAAACATTCATTTGGGAACATAAAAACAATATAATTTAATTATCCTTTACATCTGAATAGAACTGAATTGTGTATATAAAACATGCAATTTATCTGTCCTTTCCTCAATAGGTAGACTTACTTCATAATTGAAGTGTCACATTGTACCCCAAAAATATGTATAATAAATAATAATAATTTTCATTTGTATTAATTCATAAGAGATTATTTAGTGAAGCATTCTACCTGCCTAATTCTTTTTGAAGGATCTAAGAGTGAATGAATGATTATTTATCCATTACTTATTCCTCTTCTTTTAGGAGTGTCATATTGAGTAATAAATAAGGCATTTGATAGAGTGTCACAGGACAATTCATCTTTAATTGCCATCTGTAACTGTCCAAAGGAAGTTCATTATGACATTTGCATAAATTCATAGGATGTGTTTTAGCATGGCAGCCTCACCTCTTATACTTGTATTCTCTCTCCAGTCTCACTTTTTCACCCTCCTTCCAGATTTTTATAATCCTTTAAATTCTATGTCCTTTTTATCATTTGTAGTTTATATATGAAAAAAAAATACTGCATGCCTCCTCTTTCTGAAACGTGCTTTTATAACGTGACATTATGATAGTCCCCCCTTTTTTCATATTTCTTAATGATAGATATTCTGAGACTAGCAGAAATCTCCCTTTAGTTTTAATGTACATTTTTCTGATGGCTAAAATGTCAAACATCCCATTTCATATAGATATTGGCCATTTTCTTTCTCTGTTTAAAATCTTCTTTTTAAGTTCATTAACCAAATTATTTATTTATTGGAATATTCTCTCTTTTGTCACCTAATGTTTTAGCTCTTCATGTGTTTTAACAGCAGTCTTCTCAAATGTGTTTGGCTAAGGTTTTATCTCATTCTACAGGATGTGGCTTTGCCATGTCTGTGAGTTCTCTGATTATGAAAAGCCTTTTCATTTCATGCAACCTCACTTATCAATTCTTGCTACTAATTCAATAGTCCATTAGAATCAAAACTAGAAAGTTCAAACTATGCCTAATTGTGATTCTCTGTGTTGATAACTGCTATTCAGAGATGTAAATCTTTAAGCTCTTATATTTGATTTTTTTCAACTTTGTTGTTGTCATTTGTTTCTTTTTATCTAATGAAATTCCAATCTTACATATAATGATATTCACTTTGTAGTACACCTTTGACAAAGGTACTAAAATCATTCAGTGGGAAAAGGACAGAATTTTCAACAATGTACTGATTTTCAAAGACAAATATTAGTTATTTTCAGATCACTCTTGCTTTTAGAACAGAACTATACCTAGAAGATAGGTGTTGATTGCTCTTTCTCAATGCAGTAAGGCTTAGCAATGAATCACACTTGAAGCTCTAATCTTATCAATAAGTACATCTACTGATACCTTCAGCACATTGTTGACTATTACAAGGTGCTAAAAAATGATAAGATCTAAGTAAAGAATGTGAGTATGGGAGGGAGCATATTTTTGGGTCTGTATCTCTTCCCTGACTCATGCCTCCCTGCTGACACCATGAGGTGAGGCAGATTGCATCCATTCTGCACCTTACTGTAGCATTCTGCCCAAGTACTTTCTGGAAGCAGCAGAGCCAGAAGACCATGGAGAAGTATTTCTGAACTCTAAACAAATTAACACTCTTACTCTCAGATTAGCTTTCTTAGGATTTGGCTACCTAAAGTAAACTGAATAATAATGAAAGTATCTACTTAAATATCTATTTTGAACTTAACACTATTATTTCGCTAGTATGGAGTACATTGCTAATCAAAAGTCCATCTGAGCAAGGGGACATGGTTACCTTTGGCAGGTCCTGTCCAATTAGAAGCGCCATGGAGCATTTAGTTCTTAAAGAAGTTTCTTGCATACTGATACATTCAACAAAATGACTATCTGTGCCACCAGACTCACTGCTATCTTTTTTAGTTGTAAGCTGTGGAAATGTTTATTTTCCAATTTTGATAAAAATAATTCCAAATTATTGCTTTAAATATTTTCACGTGTAAAGTTATAGGGAGTTGAAGGTTCACAATGATATGTAATCATTTACAATATCTACTTATAGAACTCAAGCCTCACCTCATGTAAAAGCCAAATCCATATTAAGTAGTCACATCCTATTCCTTTAACTTTTTAATTCCTCATGTGCACTACCAGGGCCTTTGTGATTTTGTTCACTCAGAATGATTTGAATATAAATGAATTGATATAACATGTAGTATTTAAGTTTGGCTTTTTTTCTTATAGCCTTACTTTGTTATTTTTTAATATTATGTTTATAGTTAAATAGTATTTTTGTATGAATATACCTTGTATTAGCCTTTAAATATTTGATAGATGCTGGCATTATTTATACATGGCCTATATTGAAGAATATGGATTTTTCACAAGTCATGATTGAAGTAACAATGAAAGTTCTGCTTTCTCTGATGTTCAGGCTAAGATACACTGTGACAGTCCATTAACCTCTCGCATTAAAATATCTGATTTGTTCATATTACACTGGTTGTCATACCCCATTGTGCTTTTGCCATAAAATATTCTCATTAGCTCTTTTTTCCTCCAATAAGTAGTCCAGATGTTGATCTCCATTGATTCCTTCCTAGGCCACCTTTTGCATTTGTACATACTCTCTTAACTGGTTTCACCAGACAATGGGGAAATTTCATTTCATGTGACTATAGGGCTTAGTGCTAAAGAACTCCAAGAGATATAAACTACAATAATTTTAAATATAATTGTAAATGTTTCAGACCACTTTATGTTCCAGAAAGTGAACGTGTGATTTCTAGCTACATATCCATTTCACTCAAAATAGTCAATGGAGGTTAAAAAGATATTTTTATCACATAAATTCAAATATATTCAGAGAACAATTATTTCATCATTAGCTAGCTCTTAATTGCTAATAAGAGACAAAGATTCATATTTATTTCTAGTGTGAAACTGTTCTACTCCCTCATCCACCAAATTACATCATCAAGGAAAAAAATTATTAAGCTTTTTCTAATTTAAATATCCTAGTGATTGTCATGGGGATGCCTCTCATTTCTTTCTACCCTATGAATATTGTCATATCTGTTTTCTAGCAAGTCATAGGTTTTATAATAGTGTGAACCATTCCTTATCTACAACAGTTACTATGTACATATTGCTATGTACATGGAAATGTCTTAATCATTGAGTCAAATAAATGCCATGTATATTTAGTTACATTTGAAAAAAACTTCATAAACTTAGTAAAATGGAAAACAGTCAGGTTGCAATGAGGAGGTCTGGAAAATATGTTGCCATTAATATCTGGAGAAAAATAGAGTTTTAATCACTATTGGCCTTTTGAGTCTGAGGCAGGTGAAAAGCTGGTTGATCCAGGCTGCATACAGGAGCTAGTTCAAGGACTCAGACACATGTATAGCAGGTGACTGCCTGGTCTGACCTCAGTGGGAGATGTGCTTAACCCTGGAGAGATTTGAGGCCCTGGGAGTGGGGAGGCCTGTTGGGAGGTCATCCTCTTGGAGTCAGAGGGACCGAAGGAAAGGGATGAGGAATTGTGGAAGGGCAGACTGGGAGGGGGCCAATGACTAGAATATAAAAAAAAAGAAAAGAGAGAGAGAGAGAGAGAGAGAGAGAGAGACAGACAGACAGACAGACAGACAAAGGGGTTGCTTCTCTAAAGACAAAACAGTCTGAAGGGCTTCCAGGGGTTCTGCTTCATTCAGCTGGGAACTCAGAGGAGCAAAGCAGTCTCTGGATCACCCCGACCCCCAACTTACTCCCCTTCTAACCTGCATCTTTCACCAGGGCAAATCATCCACCAGCTTGTCTGCTCCTCTGAAGACTCAACAGTCTGAAGGCTTTCCAGGAGTTCTGTTGCACACTGGACAACCAACCCCACAGTGTGAAGGCCATCCAGGAAGGGGAACAGTTGCATACAGGGTAACAGATCAGCAAGTGTCTGCTCCTCAGGAGACCCTACAGTTTGAAGGACTCACAGCAGGGCTTTGAAAGCTAGTGTTACAGACCTCCCAGGAGACCTGAAGCAACCTAGGAAAACAGGAGGCAAGCTCCAGACAGAAACAGCTGGGTCAGCTAACATGACATAAGCAGATGGTGAGAGGCAAGCACAAGACCATAAGCAATAGAAGCCAATATACGTTGGCACCATCAAAACAAAGGTAGAAGCCCTTAAAGAGGAAACAAGAAATACCCTTAAAGAAATAAAAGAAAAACACAAACTGGTGAAGGAATTGAATGAAATACTCCAATGTTGTGGTTTGCCCTGAAGCTATCTGTATTTTGATGCTAATTCCACTGCCCCAAGGACAGCAGCCTAGTCACATACTCAGAAATCAGGTGACTTCACCAGAACCTTTTCCCCATTGAATTTGTAAAGTACAAGTGAGGGGCAGGTACACGCTAGAATGGGGCCTGTCATTGGAGGAGAAGGAAGGATGGGCGGGAGAGAAGTTTGAAGGAGGAGGAGGAACTAGGACAGAGAGGAGGAGACAGGAGACGGAGAGAGGGGAGAAGCCATGACAGGTGATGTTAAGATTCTGCTCTGTGTATTTACAGGTCATTATCAATGTTCCTAAGGGATGGATGGTACCGGGCTTTGTATGTTTAAGTGGGCAATTATATCTTACCAATTGTGTCAAATATTATTGTGTTGTGTGTTCTTTTTTTTTTTTTTTTTCTTTTTTCTTTTTTTCGGAGCTGGGGACTGAACCCAGGGCCTTGCGCTTGCTAGGCAAGCGCTCTACCACTGAGCTAAATCCCCAACCCCGTGTGTTCTTTTATGTGGGGGTTTGAGTGTAGGAAAGTGTGGCTGGGATGTGTTTCCGCCAAGATATCTAGCAGATATCTTGGGGCACCACGGCACAGACCTAGCAGGGTAAAAGGCAACCGTTACCATTTTTTTTTATTTTTATATTTTACAACAACACTCCAAGACCTAAAAGTGGTAGTAGAAACAATAAAGAAAACACAAATGGAAGCATCCCTGGAAAGAGAAAACTTAGGAAAGAGGTCTGGAGCTAAAGAGAGAATCTCAGATGTAGAAGATATCTTGTAAAATATTGACACAACAGTCAAATACAAAGTGCAAGAAGCTCCTAACCTCAAAAATCCAGGGAATGCAGAACACAATGAAAAGACAAAATCTAAGAATAATAGATGAGTAAAAAGATTCTTAACTCAAAGGGCCAGGAAAAATATTCAACAAAATCATAGAAGAAAACTTTCCCAACCTAAAAATAGATGACCATAAATGTACAAGAAGACTATAGAACACCAAATAGATTGAACCATAAAAGAAAATCCTCTCATCCCATAGTAATCAAAACACTAAATGCTCAGAACAAAGAAAGAATATTAAAATCTGTAAGGGAAAAGAGCCAAGTAAGATATTAAAGCAGACCTATCAGAATTATAACAGATTCCTCAAAAGAGACCCTAAAAGCGGGAAGAGCCTGGACAGAGGTTATACAGATCCCAAGAGGACAGAAATACTGGCCCAGGCTACTATAATCTGCAAAACATGCAATCAGCATAGATGAAGAAACCAGGTCAAATCTAAATTTAAATAATATCTATCTACCAATCTGGGACTACATAGGATTCTAGAAGAAAAACTCAAACACTAAGAGGGTACTTACAACAAAGAAAAAATACAAGATATTAATCATTATACAACAAGGCCAAAAGGAGAGAATCACATGCACATGCTACCTACAGCAAAACATAGCAGAAACTCACAGTTATCTGTGTTTAGTATCTCACAAAATCAAACGACTCAATTCCCTAATAAAAAGACATAAGCCAAGAGAATAGATATACACACAGCATCCAGCATTTTACTGCACACAAAAGATACAGCTCAATGACAAAGACAGACACATCCTCAAAATAAAAGCCTGGGAAAAAGTCTTCTATGCAAATGGTCACAACAAACAAGCTGGAGTTGCTATGCTAATATCTAGTCAAATAAACTTTCAACCAAAAGTTATCAAGCAAGATTGGGAAGGCCACTTCATATTCATCAAAGGAAAAGCAGAAAGAGAAAGTCTCAAGTATGCACAATGCCCCAAATGCAAGGGCATCCACATTCAAAAAGGAAATTTTCTGATGCTCAAAACATATATTGAACTCCACACCATAATAGTGGAAGACTATAAAACCTCACTTTCACTAATGAACAAGTCATTGATACAGAAACTAAAAATAAACACAGTGCAACTAATAGAAGCTATGAAAAAAATGGATTTAACAATATATACAAACATTTTAACCTAAAAGAATACACCTTCTCAGTACCTCATGGTACCTCCTCCAAAATTGCCCATCAGTCACAAAACAAGTCTCCAATGATTGAGGAAGATTGAAATAATCCTATGAGAGCATCCTATGAGAGCACCATAGACTAAATCCACATACCCATGGAAACTAAACAGCATAGGGAAGAAATTAACGACTTCCTGGAATTCAATGAAAACGATAACATAGGATACCCAAAACTTATGGGACACAATGAAAGCAGTGTTAAGAGGAAAATTCATATCACTTAAGTGTCCTAATAAAGAAATTGGAGAGATACTACTCTAATAAACTGAAATACTTAGAACAAAAAGAAGCAAAACCAAATTGAAACAAAAGAAAACAATACAAAGAATCAACAGATCCAAAAGCTGGTTCTTTGAGAACAAAGGTAGATAAACCCCTAGACAAAATAACTAAAGGGTACAGAGAGAATATCCAAATTAAGAGAATCAGACATGAAAAGGGGAACATAACAATAGAAACTGAGAAAATTTAAAAATTCATCAGATCCTACTACCAAAGCCTATAATCAAAAAAAAAAAACAACAACAAAAAACAAAAAACAAAAACAAAAACAAAAACAAAACTGGAACATCTACTTGAAATGGATGATTTTTTTAGACAGATACCACTTACCAAAGTTGAATCAAGTGCAGACAAACTATCTAAACAGGCTCATATTCCCTAACAAAATAGAATAAATCATTAAAATCATCCAAACCAAATGAAGAACAGGACAGAATTCTAACAGACTGTCATAGAAGAGTTATTATCAATACTCCTCAAACTATTCCATAAAATAAAAGCAGGTGGAACACTACCTATTCGTTTGATGAAGCCACAATTACTCTGATACCTAAACCAAAGACCCAACATGAAAAGTCATCAATTTTGCTTATGAATATAGATGAA
The DNA here is from genome assembly GCF_021556685.1 of Rattus norvegicus. NCBI lineage: Eukaryota > Metazoa > Chordata > Mammalia > Rodentia > Muridae > Rattus > Rattus norvegicus. The sequence goes on along the minus strand of NC_141541.1, from coordinate 8,536,036 downwards.
AATATATTCAATAAAATTCTCAAAAACTGAATCGAAGACACATCAAAACCATCATTCACCACGATCAAGTAGGCTTCATCCCAGAGATGCAAGGTTCGGTCAATATAAAAAAATTCATGAACATAATCTACTATATAAATAAATTCAAATAAAAAATTATACAATCATCTCATTGGATGCTGGAAAAGCATTTAATAAACTATTCACTGCTTCATGTTAAAATTATTCAGGAGATCAGGAATTCAAGACCCATACCTAAACATAATAAAATCAATGTACATCAAACCAGGAGCCATATCAAATTAAGTGGAGAGATACTTCAAGCAATCCCACTAAAATCAAGGACTAAAGAAGGGTGCACACTCTCCACATATCTATTCAATATAGTACTCAAACTGCTAGCTAGATCAATAAGACAGCAACAACAACAAAATGTCAAGGGCATGCAAAATGACAAAGCCGAAGTCAAGATATCACTATTTGTAGATGATGTGATACCTAAGCAAGCCCAAAAATTCTACCAGAGAATTTCAATGGCTGGTAACAACTTCAGCAAAGCAGTAGGATATGAAATTAACTCAAACAAATCAGCAGCCTTCTACTCAAGGGAAAAACAGGCTGAGAAAGGAATTACGGAAACAACATCCCTCATAATACTCACAAATAATATGAAATATCTTGGGATAACTGTAACCAAACAATGGAAAATCTGTTTAAAAGAACTTCAACCCTCGCAAGAAAGAATTCAAAGAAGACCTCAGAAAATTGAGAGATTTCCCGTGCTCACAGATCTGTAGAATTAACATTCCAAAAATGGCAAACCTACCAAAAACAATCTACAGATTCAATGCCATACCCATCAGAATTCCTACACAATTCTTCAAAGACTTCGAAAGAGCAATTCTCAATTTCACATGGAAAAACAGTAAGCCCTGGATAACAAAAAAACAATTCTTAAAAATAAAAGAACTTCTGGGGAAATCCTCATCCCTGACCTCAAGCTATACTTCAGAGCAATGGTGACAAAAACAGCATGGTATTAGACAGGTTGAACGATGGAATAGAATTGAAGACTCAGAAATAAAACCATATACTTATGTACATGTGATCTTTGATGAGGACGTTAAGAAATACAATGGAAAAAGAAAGCATCTTAAATAGATGGTGCTGATGTAACTGGTAGTCTGTATGTAGAAAAATATATATAGATCCATATTTGTCTCCTTGCACAAAGCTCAAGTCCAAGTGGATCAAGGACCTTAACATAAAACAAGATACATTGAATCTGATAGAAGGGAATTTAGGAAAAAGCCCTGAACTCACTGGCACAGGAGGAAATTTGATAATTAGAACTCCAATGGCTCAGGCTCTGACAATTGATAAATTGAACCTCATGAAACTGGAAAGCTTCTGTAAGGCAAAGGACATAGTCAATAGGACAAATTGGCAACCTACAGATTGGGAAATAATTTTTACTAACACCACATCTGACAGAGGACTAACAGCCGATATATATAAAGAACACAAGAAGCTAAGTTTCAAAAATGCAAATGACTGAATCAAAGAATGGGGTATAGAACTAAACAGAGAATTCACAACAAAGGAATCTCAAATGGCTAAGAAGCACTTAAAGAAATGTTCACAGTCCTTAGTTGTCACAAAAATACAAATCAAATCAATCCTGAGATTCTACCGTATACAAATTAGAATGGCTATGATCCAAACCTCAGGTTACAGTACATGTTGGAGAGGATGTGGAAAAAGAGAACACTATTCCGTTGATAATGGGTTTGCAAACTGATACAACCACTCTGGAAAACAGTCTGGAGGTTCCTCAGAAAATTGGAAAAAGATATACCAGAAGGCCCAAAGATGCTGCACCATGCTACAAGGGCACATGCTTCCCTATGTTCATAGTGGGCTTATTTAAGATTGCCAGAAGCTGGAAACAACACAGTTGTCCCATAATGGAAGAATGGATACAGAAAATGTGGGTCATTTACACAATGCAGTATTATTCAGCTATTGAGAAAGAGGACATCATGAGTTGTGTGGAAAAATGGATAGGCTTAGAAAATATGATCCTGAGGTATGTAACTCAGATCAGAGGACAGGCATGACATGTCACTAATAGGTAGATATTAGCCAAAAATATTTACAGAATACCTAGGATATAATCCACAGAACTCAAGAAGATTAATAAGCAGTAGGGTCCAAGTGAGGATGACTCAATTCTACTTGGGAGGGAGTAGAAAATAATCATTACAGGGGCAGAGGGAGGGAGGGATCTAGGTGGGAGACGGGACATGGAGGGGTAAAGGTGGAACATGCTTAGGTATTGTGGTGGGGTGAAACAGGACTAAAGCCTTGAGGGCCAGCAGAAAGAATGGAATCTGGCAATCTCAGGATGTAGGAGGTACGGATAGACCCTCTAGAAGGTACCAGAAACCCGGGAGGTGAGATATGCACAGAACTCAGAGTGAGAGACCTTAAATGAAATGTCCAACAGTTGGGAGAGGGAACTTGTAGAGTCTACCTCCACTAGAAAGACCGGGCATCAAGTGGAGGGATGGGGTTACCATTCAACAGTCAAAAACTCTGTCCCAAAATTGTCCCTGTCTAAAAGAACTGCAAGGACAAAAATGAAAATGAGACTGAGGGAATGAAGGTATAATGACTGGCCCAAATGGGGACCATCTCAAGGGGTCTACCAACTAATCTAACACTATTGTTGATGCTATGGTGTGCTTACAGATAGGAGCCTAGCATGGTTGCGCTCTGAGACACCCAACAAGTAGCTGAAAGTGTCAGATGCAGATACTTATACCCAGGCAATGAACAGAAGCATTACCCTTGTCTTTGAATTAGGGAAAAGCAGATTTAGGGAAAGGCTGGATGAAGCTAAGGAGGAGGGTGACCAACTCTCTCAACTAAGCTACAAACCAGGCTGCATGAACTAGTTCATATGAGGCTCTGACACATATACAACAGAAAAGTACCTGTTCTGGCCTCAGTGAGTTAAGAAGCACCTAACCCTGAGAGACTTCAAGTCCCAAGGAGTTGGGAGGAATGGTAGAGTGGGGTGAATAGGGACTTCCTCTTGGAGACAGGGGAGGTAGAATGGGATGAGGAATTATGGGAGGGTGGACCAGGAGGGGGATAATGACTGTACTGTAAAGAAAAAGATACAATAATAATAATAATAATAATAATAATAATAATAATAACAACAACAACAATAATAATAATAATGACACTAACATGATTGTCTCACTTTTTAAAAATTTATTTACAAAAAGGAAAGGAAGGAAGGAAGGAAAGAAGGAAGGAAGGAAGGAAGGAAGAAAAAAGAAAGAAAGAAAGAAAGAAAGAAAGAAAGAAAGAAAGAAAGAAAGAAAAAGAGAAAAGCTGGTTGGTGAAAGCATGATTATATAAGATGCACAGAGAAGTCCTGAGTGCCTGCCTACCATGACTGCTCTCCAAAAGACCCAACAAGCAGCTGAAAGAATCAGATGCAGATATGTGCACCCAACCAATGAACAGAATCTGCTGATCCCTCTGGTTGAATTAGGGAAAAGCTGGAGAAAGCTAAGGTGGAGGGTAACCCTGTAGGAGGAATAGAGGTCTCAATTAACCTGGACCCCTGAGATCTCTTAGACACTGGATCAAGAACATACACCAGCTGAGATGAGGCCTCCAACACATATACAACAGAGAACTCCCAGGTCTGGGTTCAGTCAGAGAAAATGCACCTAACCCTCAAGAGTTTAGAGGCCCCTGGAAGTTTAAAGGTCTGGTGGGGTGGGGACATCCTTGTGGAAAAGTCAAGGGAAGGATGCAGGGGTATGGGGAGGAGATAGGGGATGTGGAACTCTCAGGGGTTGGGCTGGAAGGGGAATAAAAACTGAAGTGTAGGCACTGGAGCAGCAGGTCCCCTGCGCTCCAGACACCGCCCAGACCTGAAGGGACTGATCAGCAGTTCTCTGCACTGAAATCCCGTGGGAGGGAGAGCTAAATCTTCAGAGGGGCAGACACGCCTGGGAAGCCAGAAGAGATTACACTCTGCCCACATTTCTGACTCCAGAGGAAACACCTAATGTCATCTGGGACCCCGGTGCACGGGGGCTCCCGGAAAAGGCAGTGCAGGCCCTCCTGGTTGCCGCCCTCATGGAGACCTCAAAAGCAGCCCCACCATGAGCAACTTGAGCTGTGGAACCACAGGTAAGATCAACTTTTCTGCTCCAAGCGACCTGCCTGGTGGACTCAGGACACACAGAGACAAAATTCCTCTGGGACGGGACACTTCTGGTTTTTAGCTGGAGCCCGGAACCTCGCTGATCCCCGCCCACAGCTCCCTGCTCCCAAACCCCATGAGAGAGAAGAGCTCACCTCCCACGGGATTTGGGTGCAGAGAACCTTTGACCGGGTCCCTTCATGTCCGGGTGATGTCTGGACTGCAGGGGAACTGCTGCTCGAGTCTTTGGTCACATCTTACCACATATGTATTCTCCATATTTCAACCTCAGTATTTGCATATCATATTGACTTCATAAAATATCTTTAGTTTGTGGTATAAAGTGTTTATTCTAACTTAGTGTAATTGTGTTTTCAGGGAAAATCCTAAGACAAACCTCAAACTCATTTTAAAATTCAACTCACCTGTGCAGTGAATATGCAACCTGTCCCCATACTTCAGGAGTTCTAGACACATGCAACTGCTACATGATGACAAACACATAGAGAGTCAAAGATAGAAGTAATCATTTTACATATTGGAAACAGACTCAAGGTGTAAGAAAGTCCTCATTATGGTTTAGAAAGGCAAAATTTAAAAGAACCCATGGAGAAATGTAAAAGTAAAAGTTCTGAATTAAACCCCAGAAGATCTATATCATGCATCCACAGCTGCTACTCTTTCTTCATTTAAACTCAATAAATACTAAAAATGGGAACTCTTCTCACATGCTGATATTTCTGCACATAGCACTGATCTTGACTCCTTAGTATGATGAACTTGTAATTGTGGATATCATTTTTGTTTGCTTCCTTCTCTTCATTAAATTATTTTGCTTGCCTTCACATAGGCTGTAATTACATAATCTCTTTACTCATTTCCTTCCTCAATCTTTTCCATCATTCCTCTACCCTATTTCCAATTCATGGCCTCTTTTAAAAATTATTAATCTATGCCATATATATCATGTATATAACTGCACACACACATAAACACACACAAACACACAGGCACACAGATATACACAGATACATATACACACACACATAGTCGTATAAATATATATATATATATATGTATATACACACACACACCTAGTCGTGTCTAGTCGTGTATATATATATATATATATATATATACATATACATGTGTGTGTGTGTGTGTGTGTATTTATTGGATAACCAAATTGGATTATCCCTTAATAAAACTGATTTTGTTTCTCTCAGTTGCCATTGACTGCCTGTAGCGCTTTATCAGGGTTGGAGCTTCATGGGATTTTTTCCCTACCATGTACTGTCATTGGTAGGTCTTTTACAGGCACCATTTCCTTGAGAGCCCAAGGTTGTAACTTTCCTATCATATCTAGTAGACACAGTCTCAAAACTCATGTCTTGGTTCTTACAATTTTTTATGCCCTCCTCTTCAATATTTGTAATGCCTTGGGATGTTGTTGTAGGTATAGACAATGATTAAGTCTTCTCCTGAAAACTTCAGATCTAAGGTTTGCTTCTTATATTCATGTCACCCACTAATTTTATTTAACAAACTCATGGAGTAATATGTGTACTCTCTGTTTCTATTTAAAAGTGTAATCCAGAATATTTGTCTTTAGATATACAAGATGGTTGGTTTGTTAAATAATTCAATATTGCATAAGTCAATAATGAAAAGGAAACCATACCAAGAAACACAAGAGTCCTCCTAATTACATGGGGTGCAAATGGTATTGGTGAGAAGCCAATTTTGATATAAAAATCTTAATTTGGAGAACAACCATGGCCACTCTCTGTAGCATAATTGTTGTTTTATAGCTAAGTGAAACAATAGTTATAAAATTTCAAATAAGTTGTCAAACATACAATACCAATGTCTAATTTTTATATTATTCTTTCTTATGTATGAAAAATCTATCAATGATATATTAAAATGATTATTTAAAATACAGCACCTCTACCTAAGTGACTTTGCTACTCATTGATAGCTTAATAAACAAAATTCTATCATACTTATTACACTTATAGCTGTACATTTAGAAAATTGTTTCTATTTTTGGTCTGACTAAAACATTTACTTACAAAACCTGTTTCCAATTTAAAATTTGGTGAAACATTGAAGAGAATTGAAGAGCCAACTTAAGAAATGAATAAAAATAGGTTTTCATTCTGTCCTTCCTTTCACCTGTTTCATATATATATATATATATATATATATATATATATATATATATCCATGTGTACACATTTGTCTATATTTTTGCGCATGTCATAGAAGACAGAGAAAAGACAAATACGCAGTGAGAGTTTAAGGGTAAGGAATGGGAGAATGTATAGAAGCAAATTCAGAAAACTCTCTTCTAAAATATGAAAGGGTTAGGGCTTGATTAAGATAACTATGCATGAGATGCATAGGTGCCAACCAGTAGATAAGAAACATAATGGCACTGTTACTTATGGGAGATGTTGTCTTCAGAAATGTTAAAGAGATGTTGAAAACTCTTGAGTCCTGGTATACTAAGAACAACTACTTTGTTAGCAGTTGTATTAATTACCCTTTTGTAATTGAAGAAAAAGAGTATGCCTATTTAAATCACCTAAATGTTGTCAGTACTTCCAATCCATAAAATGCATCTTGCAGTAAGTATGTGTAGAAAAATGGGTATTCATGATGAAAGAATGTGATATGCACACTGCCTATTCATTAGGAACATGAAAAATGTTTAACAGGGTATATTCAATTCATAGAGAATTCTCGGTGAGATGTACAGGTGGTTTTGGAAATTAAGTTAGTATTAAAATGAAGAGAGATATTACTGTCTATCTCTGATACTTTTCTCCCAAAATCCTTAATTAGAAAGCTCTTAGAATAAACATATTTAATGTACATAAGGAAAATAGGAGATGCCTTATGTTTTTTGCCTTGGAATTATGTTAGATGTGGCTATATGAACATCTAGTTACTATTGCCCATCTTGTGGCTCCTCTAGTATACTCAGCAAATTATTTTTAGGGGTTTTCATTGTTTGGCAGTTATTATTTGTGTGTGTATGGAGGGTATTCACTTTTGTTTCTGTTTGTAACAGGTTCACAATATGTAGTCCTTACTGGTCTTAAAGTTTGAATCTGCAATAGACATTTCTTGACTCACAAAGCTCCATATGTGTCTGCTGTCTATGTGCTAGGATTGAAAACATATCACCAGGCCGTCCTCAGTGAACTAACCTTAAAAGCTAAAATGAATAAGGAAAAGATTTGAGGCAAAACTTAATCAAAACTCCAATCCATTCTTCTTCACTTTCACTATTTCCTTGTTAAGTTTATTTAGTTTAGGTTAGTGTGTGTGTGTGTGTGTGTGTGTGTGTGTGTGTGTGTTGTGTGTGTGTTTATACAGATACATACCATAACATAGATGGGGAGGTCAAAACACAACTTGCTCCCTTTCTCTACTATGAGGGTCTGGAGGATAATCTGCATTGTGAGACTGGTGTCCAGAGTCCCTATAAGCTGAATCATCTTCCTGGCCCAAGATTTCTTCTTTCTTAAAGAAGAAGAATCCACTGTCCTTGACTGTCATGTAATCCTTATATTTTAGGGTTTACAGGTTCAATGAATAGTTGATATAAATATTGATGAACAGGATTAAGAGGAGCTTTAATTGAAATAGTAGGTAGTTATATCAGAAAACAAACAGTGTGAAGTAAATATGTATATTACTGTCAAGTAAAAATCTGGCTTGCACCTGTGCCATGAGCAGAGCTTCTGCTATGGATCCCCACCCAGTCAGCCTAATCCCAAGTTGTAGCTCAATCCCCTCAGTGTTCTTACACATCCAGGATCACAGGTAGAAAGATATCATAGAAGACATTCACACAACAATAAAGGAAAACACAAAAAGGAAGACTCTGCTACCTCAAAACATTCAAGAAATCCAGGACACAGTGAAAATACTGAATAAAACTAAGAATAATAAGTATAGAACAAGTAAAGATTCCCAACTCAAAGGGCCAGCAAACATCTTCCACAAGATTATAGAAGCAGAGGGACCCTCCCAGAGCTGCAGTCTGGCAGGATCTTGCCCATTTTCTTATGTGCCCAGAGCTGACTCTGTGCCACAGCTCTCTATACCCAAATCACTCTGGAAGAAAGCTCATCTCCCAGGAGTTATAACAAACTGAGAGCACAGGTAAGACCATGACTTCTGCTAAGAGGGACCTGCCTGGATTCCTCAGGACAAGGGACTAGAGTAGCATTCTGGGACAGGAGCCTTCTAGTTTCTATATCCTCCCAGTGCTGACCCAGTGCCACAGCTCTCTCTACTCAAATACTGCCAGGATGGAGCTGGTCCTCTAGGAGTGCTGATATACAGGCTTACAGGAGGGTCAAGCCACTGTCAGAGACAGCAAGACAAGCTAACTTCAGAGATAACCAGATAGTGAAAGGCAAGTGTAAGAATGGAAACAACAGAAATCAAGGCTACTTGGAATCATCAGACACCAGTTCTCCCAACACAGCAAATCCTAGATACCACAACACAGCAGAAAAGCAAAATGCTGAATTAAAATCACAACTCATAATGATGTTAGAGGACTTTAAGAAGGCCATACATAACTCCATTAAATAAATCCAGGACAGCACAGGTAAACAGGTAGAAGCCCTTAAAGAGGAAACATAAAAAAATTCCTTAAAGAATTACAGAAAAACACAACTAAACAGGTTAAACATTAAAATTGGAAATAGAAACAATAAAGAAATCACAGAAGGAGACAACCCTGAAGATAGAAAACCTAGGAAAGAAATCAGGAGTCACAGATGCAAGCATCACTAACAGAATAAAAGAGAAGAGAGAATCTCAGGTGCAGAAGATACAATAGAAAACATTGACACAACATTCAAAGAAAATACAAAACACCAAAAGGTACTGACTCAGAGCATCCAGTAAATCCCGGACGAAATGAGAAGATAAAATATAAGGATAATAGGTATAGAAGAAAGAGGATTCTCAACTTAAATGTCCAGCAAATATCTTCAGCAAAATTATAAAAGAAAACTTCCTTAACATAAAGAAAGAGATGCCCATATACATAAAAGAAACCTACAAAACTCTGAATAGATTGGACCAGAAGTGAAATTCTTCCCATCAGATAATAGTCAAAACACCAAATGCACAAAACAAAGAAAGAATATTAAAGCACTAAGGGGACAAGTGACAAATAAAGGCCAACCTATCAGAATTACACCAGAAATCTCAACAGAGTTTATGAAAACTAGAAGATTCAGGGAAAATGTTATTCAGATTCTATGAAATCAGAAATGTTACCCTAGGATACTATATCCAACAAAACTCTCAATTACTGTCAGTAAAGAAAAAGAATATTCCATGAAAACACCTAATTTACACAATATATTTCCACAAATCCAGCCCTACAAAGAATAATAGATAGAAAACACAAGGGGGTAAACTACACCCTAGAAAAGGCAAAAAAAATTCTTCCTTCAACTAACCCAAAAGAAGCTAGCCAAACAAATGTAATTCCACCTCTAACAACAAAAATAATAGGAAACAAGAATCATTTGTCCCTTATTTCTCTCAACATCAATGGACTCAATTTCCCAATAGAAAGACATGGACTAACAGACTGGATATGAAAACAGGACCCAGAATTTTGTTGCATACAAGAAACACACCTCCATGACAAGGATAGACACTTCTTCAGACTAAAAGGCTGGGAAATTTTTTCCAAGTAAATGGTCTCAAGAAACAATCTGCAGTAGCCATTATAATATCAAATAAAATAGACTTTCAACCAAATGTTATCAAAAGAGATATGGAAGGACACTTAATATTGGTTAAAGAAAAATCTTCCAAGATGAATTCTGAATATCCAAATGAAAGGGCACGCACATTTGTAAAGAAATGTTGAAAAAAAAAAGATCAAACCACACATTGAAGGTTACACAGTAATAGTGAGAGACTTCAACACCAGAACTGCAATGGAGATATCATGGATAAATAAACAGAGGCATAGCAAAACTAATAGAATGTATAAACTAAATGGATTTAACAGATATATGCAGGATATTTAACCCTAAAACACCTCCTCATGGAAACTTCTCCAAAATTGATCATATAATTGATCACAAAACAAGTTTCAACCAATACCAGAAGATTGCAATGATCCCAAGTAACCTGTCAGATAACCATGGAGTAAGGCTTCACTTCAATAACAAAAAATAAAATTCCAAAAACCAACCAACCAACCAATAAACAAACAACAATCAAAAAACAAAAGTCCTATGTACACGTGGAAGTTGAACAACTCTTTATTCAATGCTGGTCAAGGAAGAAATAAAGAAATTAACGATTTTTTAGAATTTAGTAAAAATGAAGGCACATTGTACCCAAAGTCATGGACACAGTGAAAGTAGGGTTAAGAGGAAAGCTCATGGTGCTGAGTGCCTGCATAAAGAAATTACAGATAGTGGCTTAGTCTCTGGAAGCTCTGATTGGTTGGCATTGTTGTTCATATGGCGTCTCAAGCCCCTTCAAGCTCTTTCAGTCCTAAGATTCCTTCAACGGGGATCCTGTTCTCAGTTCAGTGGTTTATTGATGGCATTCGCCTATGTATTTGCTGTATTCTGGCTGGGGGGGAGGGCGGTAATGGTGGGAGGATGGGGAGGGGAAGACCCATAGAGAAGTGGAGGGGGAGGGGTTAGGGGGATGTTGGCTCGGAAACCAGGAAAGGGAATAACAGTTGAAATGTAAATAAGAAATACCCAATTTAATAAAGATAGGAAAAAAAGAAATTGCGGAGAGCACACACTAGCAGCTTAACAGGATATCAGAAAGCTCTAGAATAAAAAGAAGCAAATACACTCAAGAGTAGTAGAAAGTAGAAAATAGCCAAACTCAGCACTGAAATCATCAAGCAGAAACCAAGAGATCTGTACAAATATTCAACAAAACCAGAATCTGGATCTTTAAGAAAAAATGTAGAAGATAGACAAACTCTTACCTATAGTAAGTAGAGGGCACAAAGATAAAACAGAAATTGAGAAAATGCAGAAAATCATAAGCTTTTACTACAAAAGCCTATACTCAACAAAACCAGAAAATCTAGATGAAATGCATGATATTTCTGGATAGGGACCAGGTACTAAATTTAAATTAAGGATCAGATAAACCATTTAAATAGTTTCATGATCCCTAAGGAGACAGAAGCAGTTATTAAAATTCTCAAAAACAACAACAGCAACAACAACAACAAAGCCCAGGACCAGATGGTTTTAATGCAGAATCTTCAAAAAAGATCTAATACCAATCCTTCTCAAGCTATTCCATAAAATAGAAACTGAAGGAACACTACCTAATGTATTCTATGAAGCCACATTTACACTGATACCTAAACCACACAAAGACTGAACAAAGAAAGAGAATGTCAGTCTAATTTCTCTCATGAATTTTGATATGACAATACTCAATAAATTGCTTCCAAACAGAATCTAAGGACATATCAAAATGATCATTCACCACAATCAAGTCGGCTTAATCCCAGGGATGCAGGGATGGTTCAATATAAAGAAAAACTATTGAAATAATCCCACATGGTCATCCCTTAGTTGCTGAAAAGGCCTTTGACAAAATACAACATCCGTTCATGTTAAAAGTATATGATCAGAAATTCATGTTCTACACATAAACATAATAAAAGCAATATAGAGAAAACCAATTAACAACATTAAAATAAATGGAGAGAAACTTGAAGTAATCATACTAGATAAGACTAGCCTCTCACCTTATCTATTCATTACAGTATTCAAAATTCTGGCCAGAGTAATTAGACAACAAAAGGAGGGCAAAAGAATGCAAATTGAGAAGGAAGCTATCAATTCTGTATATCTACGCTCCAAATGCAAGGGCAAACACATTCATAAAAGAAACTTTATTAAAGCTCAAATCACACATTGCACCTCCCATAATAATAATGGGAGACTTCAACACCCCACTTTCATCAATGGATATATCAGGGAAACAGAAACTAAACAAAGACATAGGAAAACTAAAAAAGTTATGAACCAAATGTATTTAACAGATATCTATAGAACATTTTGCCTTAGAGCAACATAATATTATCTTCTCATTATCTCATAGGATCCTTTCCAAAATGGACCATATAACTGGTCACAAAAGAGGCCCCAACACATAAAAGAAGATAGAAGTAATCCCGTGCATCCTATCAGATCACTGTGGACAAAGGCTTGTCTACAACGACAACAAAAACAACAGAAAGCCCACATATATTTCGAAGCTGAACATTGCTCAAATCAATAATACCTTGGTCGAAGAAGAAATAAAGAAGGAAATTAAAAACTTTTAAAATTTAAAAATATTCATAAGAGGAAATATGGAGACAAATTTTGGAGCAGAGACTAAAGAAAAGGCCATCCAGAGACTGTCCTACCTTGGGCATATACCCACATACCTTCCATCCCATATACAGCCACCAAACCCAGACAATACTGTGGATGCCAAGAAATGAATGTTGAGAGTAGGATGATACAGCTGTTTTCTGACAGGGTCTGCCAGAGACTGACAAATACAGACGTGGATGCTGACAGCCAAGCATCGATCTGAGAAGTGGTCCCAAATGAAGGAGTTAGAGAAAGGACTGGAGTTGCTGAAGGGGTTTGCAACTCCATAAGAAGAACAATATCAACCAAACAACCAACCACCCCCCCACACACATCCAAGTTTCCAGGGATTATACCTCTGTCCCAAGAGAATACACAATGGAACTATGGCTCCAGCCACATACGTTGCAGAGGATGGCTTTATTTGGACATCAATTGGAGGAGAGGCCCTCAGTCCTGTCAAGGTTCGATGCCCCAGTGTAGGGAAATGTCAGGACATGGAGGTAGGAGGGAGGTCGGGGTGTGGCTTTATAGAAGCAGGGGGAGGGATAATGGAATAGTATTTACATTTCAAATGAAAATAAAGTCTGATTAAAGGAAAAATTAAAAAAAAAAACTTCTAGAGGAATCACCATCCCTGACCTCAAGCTATTCTATAGAGCAATAGTGATTAAAAACTGTATGGTATTGGTGTAAAGGCAGGCAAGTAGATCAATGGGATAGAATTGAAGACTCTGAAATGAACCCACTCACCTATGGTCACCTGCTTTCTTGTAGAACCGAGAACAATCTGGCTAGGGACAAATGGAACCAATCACAATGAGCTAGGCCCTCCCCTCTCAATCACTAATTAAGAAAATCTCTATTTCCATATCTTATGGAGGCATTGTCTTAATCAAGGTACCTCCTCTCAGATGACTTTAGCCTGTGAAAAGTTGACATAAAACTATATAGAACATCCAGTAATTCTCAAGATACTCTTTCATTAAAAACATGGGTTAAAGCATTTAGATCTTGATTTTGTACATCTAAGACAGAGATCTTCATTCAGTATGTTTAGGATGAACTCTTGGGTAGTTTTAGATTGTATCCTTTGGGGAAATTTTCCTTTTTATTTTACCCAGAGAGATTCTAAAGCAATTGGTTAATTTACTAATTTCATTGGGACAAATGTTATTTTTAAGTCATCAGATTTCAAATCCACAGTTCAGACATGGCCAGATGGCAATTTCAAAGGTGAACATCTGCTCAGGGCAAGGTGGTAGGAGGGAATGGGTGAGTGGGTGGGGGAGCACCCTCAGAGAAGCAAGGGGAGATAGCAGGTTTCCAGAGGGGGATCCTGGAAAGGTGGTAACAGTTGAAATGTAAACTTATAAAAATCCAATAAAAGAAAAAAGTGTCAAAGAAAAAGAATGTAGAAGAAAACTTCCCTAACATAAAGAAAAATATTTTCCTAAACATACAAGAAGCCTACAAACCATGAAACATGACAAGATAATTTAAACACTAAATGTACACAACAAAGAAAGATTATTTAGAGCAGTAAGGGAAATGGTCAAAAAAAGGCGGACTTATCAGAATTACACCGGACTTCTCAACAGGGACTCTAAAAGCCAGATCTTGTAGAGATGTCAAATAGACCCCAAAAGAACAAAAATGCCAGCCGAGGCAACTATGTATCCTGCAAAAATCTCAATTATCAAAGATGTATAAACTACTCTAAGACAAAACCAAAGTTAAATGATATCCACTAATCCAAGCATACAGAGGATTAGAAATGTCCAACACAAGTAGGGAAACTATACCCAAGAAAAAGCAAGAAATGAATCTTCTCACAACAAACACGAATGAAAAGAAACAAGCAAACATAATTTCACTTCTAATAATAAAATACACAAAACAATAATCATTGGTCCCGAATAGCTCTCAACATCAATGGACTCAATTTCCCAATGAAATGATGTAGGATGGAATATACGAACAGGACACCATGGCATTTTGCTGCATACATGGAGTACATCTCAGTGATGAACATATTCACTACCTGAACATAAAAAGCTGGAAAAAATTTGCAGGCAAATGATCCCAAGAAAAAGGCTGGGGTAGCTATTCTAATAACCAAAAAGATAGACTTTCAGCCAAAAGTTATCAAAAAATATGGAGAAGGACACTGCATACACATTAAAGAAAAAATCTACAAAGAAGAACTCTTAATTCTGAAGATCTATGCCCCAAATGCAAGGGCACTCACATTTGTAAAAGAAATATTACTGAAGCTCAAAGCACACATTGAACTTCACACCATAGTACTAGGAGATTTCAACACCCTACTCTCACCAACGGACAGATCGTGGAAACAGAAACTAAATAGGTTTAATGGTGAAATTAACTGAAGTTATGAACCAAATGGCTCTAATAGATATCTACAGAATATTTACACCCTAAAACAAAAGAATATACATTCTTCTCAGTACCTTATCAAAAATCAATCATGTAATCAATCAGACACAAAACAAACTCCAACCGATACAAGAATATTGAGTTAATCCCATGTATTCTATCAGACCACTATAGATTAAGGCTGGTCTTCAAAAACAACAAAAACAACAGAAATCCCAATAAACCTGGAAGCTGAACAGCTATGTGCTCAATGATAACTTGTTCAGGGAAAAAAATAAGGAAATAGAAGACTTTTTAGAATTTACTGAAAATGAAGGCACAACACACCCAAACTTATGGGACACAATGAAAGCAGTGCTAAGAGGAAAACTCAGCTCTGTGTGGCTCCATCTTGGTAGATTTTTCCTTTGATGAGTATGAAGTATCTTTCCTTTTTTGATAACTTTTGGTTGAAAATCGATTTTATTCAATATTAGTATGGCTACTCCAACTTGTTTCTTGGGGTCATTTACTTGGAAAAAAAATTTCCAAGCCTTTTACATTGAGATAATATCTGTGTTTGTCATTGAGGTATGTTTCCTACATGCAGCAAAATCCTAGATCCTGTTTATATGTCCATTCTGTTAGCTTATATCTTTTTATTGGGGAATTGAGTCCATTGATATTGAGAGAAATATTTGGGACCAATGACTGTTGGTTCCTGTTATCTTCATTGTTAGGTGTGGAATTTGTTTGTGTCTTTCTCTTCTTATGGGGTGTTGTGAAAAGATTAATTTCTAGCTTTTTCTTGGGTGTAGTTTTCTTCCTTGTGTTGAACTTTTCTTCTATTATCCTCTATAGGTCCTTATTAGCGGAAAGATGTTTAAATTTGGTTTTGTCTTGAAATATCTTGGTGTCTCCATATATGATAATTGAGAACTTTGCTGAATATAGTAGCCTGGGATGGCATTTTTGTTCTCTTAGGGTCTTTATGACATCTGCCTAGCATTTTCTGGCCTTTAGGGTCCCTGTTGAGAAGTCTGGTGTTATTCTGATAGGAATGCTATTATTCATTACTTGACCTTTTTCCATTACTGCTTTCAATATTCTTTTTGTGTTATGTGAATTTGGTGCTGTAATTATTTCTTTTTCTCATCCCATCTGTTTGGTGCTCTGTGGGCTTCTTGTATGTTTATGGGCATTTCCTTCTATAAGTTAGGGAAGTTTTCTTTAATTTTGTTGAAGATGCTTGCTGGTCATTTGAATTGGGAATCTTCACTCTTTTCTATTCCTATTATTCTCAGGTTCATTATTTTCCTGGTGTCCTGGATTTCTTGAATATTATTAATATAATAACCTTTTCTTTTTTGTATTATTCTTGATGGTTGTGTCTATGCCTCCTATGATATTTTATACTGCTGAGATTCTCTCTTTCATCTCTTGTATTTCGTTGGTGATGCTTGACTCTGTTATTTCTGTTCTCTTTCCTAGGTTTTCCATTTCCAGGGCTGTCTCCCTTTGTGTTTTTTTTAATAATTCTATTTACATTTTTAGATCCTGGATGCATTTTTTCCATTTCTTGACTGTATTTTCACATAATTCTTTAAGGGATTTTTGTGTGTGCTTTTTAAGGCCTTGTGTTCTCCTGTATTCTTTTAAGGGAGATATTTATGTCCTTCTAAAAGTCCTCTATCATCTTCATGACATGAGAGCTTAGATTTGATTTTAGCTTTATAAATGTGTTTGGGTATCAAGAAATTGTTGGGGTAGGAGAACTGGATTCTGATATTGCCAAGTCAAATTGTTCTCTGTTGTGTATGTTCTTTTGCTTGCCTCTAGCCATCTGGTTATCCCTGGTGTTATCTGGCATCCCATCTCTGACTGGAGCTTTTCCTTCCTGTGAGCCTGTGAGCCTGTGAGCCTGAGATCCTGTGATCCTTGGATATGTCAGAATCCTTGGGGAGTCCAGCTGTAACTGGCATGTTGGTTGTATTGGTTCTGATCCAGAGCAGAGGCTCTGCTTCAGGCAGAGGTGGGAACTGGAGGGCTTGTGGGTCTCTGGCTGGTAGGAAATATGTGTCCTGTTTGCAGAGTTTCCAGTATTCTGGGTATTTAGGTTGGTTTGTGGTTTCACCTGTGAACCTGGATGTGTCAGAATACCTGGGAGTCAAGCTGCAACTGTGGTGTGACTGTGTGGGTTCAGGTCCAGAAAAGAGGCTCTGCTCTCAGCACAAGTGGGAACTGGAAGGTGTGGACTCACCCTTTCTTAGTAGCCATCAATTGTCAATAAATCTACAGGCAGAGGTGAAACTTCATATTTAACTTTCCTCAACATGCCTGGATTATTTTCTGTCTTAAGGTACTCAGGTCTTGTGCTTGCTATCACATTCTCTGTTAGTTCCTATATGAATCTCTCCTGTTGTGTCCAGAAAACACTGTTTCCCTTGATAGCCCCTGGATCTGACACCCTTTTCATCATTTCTTCTGCAGTGTCACTGAACCTAAAGAAGAGGAGGTGGGTATAAATATTTTCTTTTATTGTACTTTAAACACACTTTATTTTTTAATATTGTGTGTAGGTACATTTTAACATACATTTTATTTTTAAGATTGATTTCCTTCTTTTCATTATGTGTATTTTTGTCCGTGCTTGTGTGATTGGAAACATGTACAAGAGTGGAAGCACGGTGTGCAGGTATGGGTGTAAGATTCCCTGAAGTTGGAATTTGGACAGGTGTGACGGCATAATATAGGTGCAAAAGTGAATTCACATTTTCTACTAGAACAGTCTGTATGCTTAACCACTGAGACATTTTGCAAGCTCGTAAACCTGTATATTTTAAGAAGAACTATTTTTCATCAACTCTATAATTATATAATTGAAAGGAACTCTAAAAAAGGTTATCGTTTTGCTCTGAAACACATTAAACTATTCAATATTACACAAAGGATATTATAATATCTTTAAATTCTCTGAGAAATGTTTAAAACCTTGGTCAATTAAATAAGTTAATAATATGCCATTAAATTGTGTGCATATAATTCACCATGAATGAGCAATTTGCAAAACTTAATTCTGTTTTAGAGGTAGCTGTGCTTTGTATTATAAATATAAATATTTCTGAGTCATCACATATGAATTTATATACAAGTAATTTTTGCTCAGACTGTATTAGTCATTTAAGTGAGCAAAATTTATTCTCAAAACAACAAATTGAAAAATATTTTCTTCATTAAGCAAAAGTATATTTATGTGAAATTTACTGGAAATACTTTGTATGTGATCTGGATATGAAACATTTTAAAAACTAATTTACAGCAACAAAGTAAAAGTAGGTCAATATATAAATTTAGATGCCATTTATATACCTATCATTCAAAAACATATATAAGAAAGAATTAAATTTCTACATTGAAGGGCAGGTAAAAAGTTTCCTCCTGTAACAAATACACCATGAATGGAAACACAATTCCAATTCAGGAATTTTAGAAGGAAAAAAGTGTTCTATGAAATACAGCTAAGGTGAAAGATTTTATTGTAGTTATGAGGAAGATTAAAGCTAGAAGCATCTGGAATAGTCCAGAGCAGAGAGAGCAAGTTGTAAACTGTTCATAGCTAGAAGACTGGATGGGGTCATGAGAAGTTAGAGAGGGGGTGGGGCAGAGTAACAGAGGAACAGAAAGCGACTAGAGATGAGGTGGGTAAGAGAGTACAAGAGAACACATTGAAAGAGTAGAATGAGACCAAGGGAAGGAAGCTTTTGTGTTGGACAAGTAAGAAGAGCAGAAAGTGTCAGGATGCCAGCATGGACTCTGAAATATGTAGTTGGTAATTGTGATATCAAGTGTGTCTGGAGGTCAATATGCACTTAATTAATGTGTGGTGAAGCATGCTAATAGCTACCACAGGTATTAATTTATCCCTCCTGCCAGTGATATGGGAAATGGATCCTTTGATAGAATAGAGAACTGGCTTCACAAGTTTTCCAGTATTTGGTCTCAAATGCCAGAATTGGACAACTGAGGTCCTTACTAACCCATCAAAGAGAGCTCTAGCCTCTCCCTCAGTCCTTACTATACAGAGTACAGTCTCCTTGTCACTCCTTATCCTGTCTCTTACCCTGAACTCTCAATCAGAAACTGGGCTGGGTTGACCTTCCCCTAACTTTTTTATACAATACAGTTCAATGGCCTCCTGGTCTGCTCTCATAATTTCCTAGTCTCCTGAGTCTGCAGATCTAATGGTCTCCTGCTCTCTTGGCTTATGGATCTCTCCTCTCTCCATCCCCTTTCTTCACACAGTTCACTTTGCCAATCACAGTTCAGTTTGTACTCTTAGATGTTTCTGATTTTACCTGTATTCTTCCTTATATCTATAACTAAAAGCCCCAAGCTCTTATGAGCAGTCTTCCTGCTGACTTTCTTTCTATCCTTCCTTCCTTCCTTCCTTCCCTCCTCCTCCTCCTCCTCCTCCTCCTCCTCCTCCTCCTCCTTCTTCTTCTTCTTCTTCTTCTTCTTTTTCTTCTTCTTCTTCTTTTTCTCCTCCTCCTCCTCCTCCTCCTCCTTCTCTCTCTCTCTCTCTCTCTCTCTCTCTCTCTCTCTCTCTCTCTCTCACACACACACACACACACACACACACACACACACACATTCTTTTTTCTTCCTGTCAGATTCTGGGCATAAGAACAACAAGAATAATTAAATGAAACCAATAGCATAGTTTCTTAATTTCAAATTTGTAAGATTTGAATGAATTTATAATACTTTTCAATACTGAAACTTTAATCTTCAACAACATATTATATTCATGATCTCTATTCCTTCAATGATTTTCTTTAAGTGTTAATATGCACACATAAATAAATGAATTGGAATTTGAAAGAGAGTAAAGAGTATATGGGAATACTAAAGGAAATAGGTGAGAATGGAAAAATGATGAAATTATACCATAATTTCTCAAAATATCAAAATAGCAATAAATGCATTAACTATATAATATTATTTTGAAATAGTGTTTAAAATGAGATAATTATTTCTGGCATCTAGTGTTTTGTAACTTCTTCACAGGACTCACAAAAAGTAATTATCTGATACTTTAAGCAAGATTTAATGATGTAAAATACAGTTGGAAAATATAAGTAGCATGTACTTAGTATGACATAGTTCTTTGTGCCAGTACACACTGGGTTCATACTTATACTAGCATGCCAGCCAATATTTCCTATTTATTTAGGAATCCAAGAGACATGTGTACTTATGTTATGTAAGCAAATGTTCTGGAAAAAAAAGAAAGTCATATCTATATCATTTGAGCATTGTAAACAAAAGAAAAAAGATGAAATGTTATTCTATTGTTTAAACAAAAGCAAATATGAACAATTACTTCTATGAATCCAGGAAAATATTTGCATTTCCAAACACTGAAGTTTACTGTTATAATTTTAAAACTTAATTTATAGCTTCGAAAGATATGTATATTTTAAATGATAGGATTCAATTTATAACCGTATGCCCAGTGAAGAGCATCTCTATTCAAGAGCTACAATTACGTCTCTATGAAAAGTTTTGACATGAGTTTAAAGTTCACTGAAATATTTTGTGTCAAAGGGAAATTCCATTATCTTTCCTCAGTTAAACCCTACGGCTGAGAAAGTGGCTCACTTGCTACAGGTAAAGCCTTTGTCATCCATTTATAAGGATCGGATTTCTAATCCATGTCTTATGTGAAAAAATGGAGACGTACATTTGTCATTCCAGTGCTCCTCTGGTGGGATGACAGGCAGAGAAAAAGAAGTCCCTATAAACTTACTAGCCAGATAGTCAAGCTTACAGATATGTGAAAATATATTCTTTCTCAAACAAGGGAAATATTGAGGACTAATAATTAAAGTCAAACTGTGAAGTTAATCTCTTCTTTCGTGTTTGTGTCATGACAAGTATTATTTGACACTTAAACTTGAGGGATACAACACACACATAAAGACAAACATGTATAGCTGCATGCACATGTGCACTCTCTGTACAGTTTGTATAGGTCTAAAAATATCTTATTAGCAACAGTGCAGCTAAGAATTAATTCCAAGCAATTGAATCCCAGGGAGTGACTCCCCATATGTGAAATTTGTTCACTTTCTGTTTCTCATGAGACCCCCGTTCCCAAACAAAGGCTCCCTCCTAAAAAATTCTCTATATAAGAATAAGGATAAGGGTGTCTTCTTTCTAACCATCTCTCTCTCTCTCTCTCTCTCTCTCTCTCTCTCTCTCTCTCTCTCTCCACTCACTTCTCTGTCTATCTGTCTCTCTACCTTTTTGTTTGTATATCTCTGTATTTCTTTTTATCTTTCTGTCTCTTTCTCAGATACACACACATTTCATACACACACACACACACACACACAAGCACTTGCACACACACACATGCACACACACATAATATAAACCTAAATGAGAGTTTATTCTTTACTTAACAGTCAGGGGTAAAATGAACTTTGTCTTGATATAAAACCGTATTCCCTAAATCCTATGCTTGCTTGCTTTCACCAATGTTTTCCTCCTTCATTTCTATTCTTTACCAGTTGCCATGCATCAGAAGTATTTATCATGATTTGAGTGCTTTATGGACCACCAAACCATAAAATTGAAAATGGGTACAAACATCCATCATCATATGAAAACAGAATATATTGACTTCAGCATTTCAGTATGTAGGAACTGATACTGATATAGAATAAAATTTTTGAGAAAATTGCACAAATTCTGTTAGAAAGGCAAATAGTGGTATTTGCATTTGAAAACAAGTCATTCAACTCATGTAGTTTTCTTTTCAGTTTAATTACGGAAGACCAATAGTGGATTTCCATTCTTTAGTATTTTGTAAATTTGGTTTTTATAATGCCTATTCATTGTTTTTCTTTAGCAAAAGTAATATTATTTTAAAAGTTAATTTTTACACTTAGATTTAAAATCAAATTTTCACTTTAGATAACAAAAATGGTACCACAGAAGATAAACTACAATGATATCTTTCATTCCACAGAGGAATTTAGAATATATTTAATAAAAATTAAAAATAATTATAAATCAGTAATAATTATAACATACAGTAACATAATCTGAGGCAGAGGAGAAAAATCCCATAATCCTTTAAGAGTTTCTGTTACTTACTGGTTAGGTCTAAACTATTTGTGGATACCTTACATGTAAACATCTTAAAAACTAACCTTTTGTAAAAGGAAAATACTAAACTGTATAAGTCATAAACTTGACTTGTAAACATCAGTGGATAAATACCTTAGCTATTTTTTCAAATGTCTTCAAAGTATCATACAGTATGGAATCTAACTAAAACCCATCTCACAGTGTATAAAACTCATGCTTTTTATACACAGAAATCACCAGCTGCTTTTCAGTAAGTAGAGTAAGCCTAGTCAATTTACTTTTACAGAGCAGCATGTGTTGCTGTGCCTTTCTTCTTATTGTCTTTTAGATGGTTTGATATTATAGCAGCATTAATAAGTACTAAATATTTTATTAATTTATTCTTTTTTTACATATTACATCCCTAATGTAGTTTCTCTCCCTTTTTTTCTCTTAGTAACCCTCTCATTTATTCCTCACTGTTGTGCTTCCCAAAAAGGATTTTAGGTCTGGGATATCAACCAAACATAGCATATCAAGTTGTAATACAACTAGGCAGCTCCCCTCATAATAAGGCTGGACAATCCAATCGGAAGCAAAAGGTCCCAAAAGAAGACAAAAGAGTCAGATGTATGCAGTCTCCTTGGTTTTAGGTTCAGTCTTCACGAGCCTTTATTAGCCTAGGTTAGATAATTTTGTGGGCTTTCTTATGATGTCCTTGACCCCTCTGGCAGTCTTTCCTCTCCCATTTCCTCAGGATTTCATCCACTCCAGCTAATGTCTGGCTATGGATCTCTTCATCTTTCATCAACTCTTTCTATCAGTTGCTAGATGAAGACTCTGAGATTATGCAAGACTCTTGGCTTCAAGGGTAGCAAAATATACATTTCTTTTCCATCTTTGTTTTATTTTTTCTTTTCACTCTCTGTTTTATTTACTTCTTCCAATTGTTTGTATTTTTCTGTATTTATAAAGTGATTTACTCATTTCCTCTTTCAGTGCCTCTATTATCTCCAGAACCTAAATATCTGAGTTTAGCTGCAAATTTCTGAATGTATCTTTGTTGGGTGGATGTGTGTTGCCTCAGTTTCTGGTTCTTTTCTGTTCTTCTGGCCTGAATATCCTGTGGTTCTAGTGATCAGTGAGTGTTCAGGTCCAGTGGCTTTTCCTTTTCTGGGGTTTTGATGGAATCAGTGACCTCTGAGGTTTTGGGTCCTGTTGTTGTCTCTGGGATTGTAGGATTCTGGGAGATGGTATGACCTCTGGGTTTGCAAGTACTCACATGCTCTCTGGTGGAACAGGGGATTCTGGGTTTCTAAGTACTGGTTTGACCTTTGTAGTTCAGGAGTTGTAGTGTAGATTCTCGGGCTTTTGGTACTTTATAGAAGAGCGGTGGGCTCTGCTATAGTTTTGGATTGAGTTATGGAGACAAGGGGAATTTGGGAGGGATTTAAGAAAACATTGTGTATCTTTGGATAGGATTCTGTTCTGGTTCAAGAGCAACATTTTGTAGAGCAGTGGGCTGACAGAGGTTTGGGTTGAGTTAACAATATAACTCTGATTTTTAACTCTGAACAAATTTTTTTGTTTTCTTATAGTCACTTTTCTTTCCCAAGATTTTCTTCCTTCCTTTCTCTCTCTCTTTCTCTCTCTCTCTCTCTCTCTCTCTCTCTCTCTCTCTCTCTCTCTCTCTCTCTCTCTCTCTCTCTCCCCCTTTCTCCCTTCTTCCTTCCTTCCTTCCTCCCTTCTTTCCTTCCTTCCTTCCTTCCTTCCTTCCTTCCTTCCTCCCTTCTTTCCTTCCTTCCTTCCTTCCTCCCTTCTTTACATTTTTCCTTTCTTTCTAATTCTTGCTAAAATGGATTTAATGGATTCTGTATACTGTGTGTGTGTGTGTGTGTGTGTGTGTCTGTGTGTCTGTGTGTCTGTGTTTGAATTTAATTTAAAGGTGTATAGGGATAATCTCTTATATAATGTGTGAAAGCATAACCTGTCAGTAGAAAATTGATGGCCTACTAGCCATCACAAAATAGAAGGGGGGGAGTTCTGATAGAGATACTGGAACACTGGGAGACAGTCAGAAGCAAACCTTACCTTGGACTCTGAGGAAGTCAGACTCATGAAACAGAGGAGAGGCAACTAGCATCGTGAAAGACAGACTTATTTTAAATGGGTTATATACTGTTGGCATTCTTTCTATGCTTGACATTACTTCTATGCTCTGCCTAACAGTTACCAAGCAACAGCCAGGCAGAACTAGAGTGCTGGAAATGAGACTGCTTGACTCCTCCTCACTATCTCTGCCCCTTTTCTTTTTCTGACTCTCAGATGTCCTTTTCTCTTCCTGACTTCCTTCTCCCTCACTTCCCTTCCCCTTTCCCCTCTGCCTCCACCTGTTCCTGAGTGGCCTCTCCTCCCCTCCCCCACTCTTTCTCTCTTTCTCTCTCTTCTCCTCTCTTCTCTTCTCCTCTCTCTTTCTCCTCTCTCTCTCTCTCTCTCTCTCTCTCTCTCTCTCTCTCTGTCCTTCTTTGCCCCCTTTCATTTTCTACCTCTTTTCAGCTCCCGACACCATGCCCCCAAATAAATTCTATTCTATACTACACCCTTATGCCTGATACCTCAGGAGAAAGAGATGAGTCAGCATTGGCCCCCTGAGGTACCCCTCCCACCTCATCATACCATATTGTATATGACATATACTTGGCTTTTTACAAAACACAACATATAAGTTATGAGCTAGTCAGAGAACAAGCCCATGTTTATGGTCTAGGCATTTATTCATATATAAATAAACCTCTGTGTTGTTATTCAGGAACTAGGTCCTGGATGAAAAGTCATTATTTTGAGAGTGAAGTGCACAGAGCAGGACTTGGGGTTGTAGCTAGAGGAAAGATTCATTGCTCATGTATGAAGGATTTTTATTTATTTATTTATTTTTCTCTGTTTTGTTTTTCTCTGACACAAGTTTCTTCTGCATAGAGTTGGCTGTTCTGGAACTTGATCTGAAGACCACACTGGCCTTGAACTCAGAGAGATTTACCTGCCTTTGCCTTCCAAGTGCTGAGATTAAAGCTGTGTGCCACTACTGACCAGCTAGATAAAAATTCAAAGAAAAAATAAAAAATAAAAAAATAAAAAATAAAAATTAGTCAAAAATTTGGAGTCAAATTCTGCTTGTAAATTGGAATGTTTCAAAAAATGCAGCAGTGAGTAACTTAGGTCAGAGCACAGCCTAATCTCAAGTATGTTAATAGGGTAAAGCACATTTGTCATAAATTGATGTGAAATACAGTATTATTAAATGATAACTTCAGATATACTATTGTTTTTTATTAGAATGGCCACCTTTCCCCATTACTTTGTATACCTTGTGATATTTTTGTCAATGTACCTACCTTCGTAATATTTACAAGATGGTATAACAAATTATGGGACACCTGTGCTATGATATCTTCCTGAATGAAGACATAAGTAAAATATATTCAAATATTTTGGAATGTATATTTTATTTGTGCCTGTGTGGGCTCCTTACTGGTTTGATGTTTTTAACCATTTTCTTTCAATGCTGTAATATCTCAGAAATTTTTCATATATTCTAGGGTCCTAGATGTCTTCTCTCAATCTTCTACTTATAATCTTTTGACTCTTAATACACTTTCTACCCTGAAGTCACTCTCTTCAACAAAATCATAGAAGAAAACTTCCCTAACCTAAAGAAAGAGGTTTATGGGGAAGAGGCCCATAAACATACAGGAAGCCTATAGAACTCCAAATAGATTGGACCAGAAAAGAAACTCCTCCCGTCACATAGTAGTCAAAACACCAAATGTACAAAATAAAGAAAGAATATTAAAAGTAGTAAGGGAAAAAGGTCAAGTAACATATAAAGGCAGAGGTATCAGAATCACACCAGACTTCTCACCATAGACTATGAAAGCCAGAAGATCCTGGACAGATGTCATACAGACCCTAAGAGAACACAAATGCCAGCCCAGGTTACTCATTAATTTTTATGTGTAAGTCCTCCCTCTATCTTCTACAGCTTTTACTAGATTGTTTTTCAAACCAAGTCATCATTCCCCATTGGAGCTCTAGGTTAGAGACACTTAATTTATAGAAAGTTAAGAATGCTGCAAATATAGCATTTTCTGTTCCAGAACAAAGGTAGAAAGTTAGGTTTTTGTCTGTCACTGCCCAGTGATTCAGTCTTATGTAGCGAGCAAAGAAAGAATGAATCAAAATGCCATGCACTTCTATCATATAATATATAGTTTTTTGTTTGTTTGTTTTATCATTGTGTATTTATATTTCCATGGTAACTGTGGATCTTTCATTAGTATAACTCACTTATAAGACTGTGGCACTTATTAATATTTAAATCAATCTAGTTTTATTTTTTCATACATGTGTGGGAATCAGTATCTAGAAGATTTGGGTTCACACTCTTCCTATTACTATTCTGTTAAGTAGCTACTGCTCCTGAAATTTCTAGAAAAGTCACATTTTACTTTTGTTAAAAACAAGAAAGTCATGTTATTCTTTGAATAGATTAAAAAATATTTGAATATTCACCATATTGTCCCAAAGGAACTACAAATTATCCATCTGATTAAATGATTAAAATCTTTTTTTTTTTTTCATTTTATTCTGAGTTCAGGCTGGTGCTAATTTAAAAGTATTTTGTTTAATACTCTCACATGTATATGTTGTGTTTGGATTCAATACATCCCCCATTCTTTCTCATCTAATTCTTCCTGTTTCCTTTGATACAACATTTCACTCTAAACTTCATGTGTATGTTCTCTCTCTCTCTCTCTCTCTCTCTCTCTCTCTCTCTCTCTCTCTCTCTCTCTCTCTCTCCCTGAAATTAATTCCATTCAGTGTTCCTTACTGTATATAGGTATTGTTCTTTCTTCTGGAGTATTGGTTGACCTTTGGGATCACATCCCTCAAGAAAGTTACCTCCATTTCCTAGTAGAGTAAAATCAACAATCTTTCTTTAGATAGAAGATGTTCTCTAGGCAAATCTTCATTCATGCTGGGGTTGTAACTGACTTTACCTTGTACGAGTCATGTGTATGCAATCTTGGTCAGTGAGTTTGAATGAATAACTGTGATATTATGCTTGACAAATTCTGTTTATTCTATAGACATCTACTCTCTCATGCTCTTGTGATCTTCGTCTTCCATGGTCATCCCTGAACACTGGCTGTATAAAGTATGGTATAAACTTCTCATTTAGAGATGAAAACTTCAAAGTGTCTTATTGTCTGTATACTTACAGGTTGCTGGTCTCTGTATTAATTGCCATGTTAGTTAATCACCAAATAAAGAAGTTTGTCTGACTAGGTTTGAAAAATGCACAAATCTAGAGATATAAAAATAATTACTTAGGGAAAAGATTGCATCTGTATCCAGTTAGAAGAATATTAGTATTAAGTTCATCCAAAGAGTCTAGGATTTAAGCACTTATATAATTTTTGGCCCAGTTAATGGTTCTGGCTATGCTCACATTTTATGGAATGGACTATAAAATCAATCAAAAATTAGGTAGTTACCACCAAAAAATTAATGCCACTTACTATCACTGCATACCCTCCATAGAAAAGTGACTTTCCCTTACTCCTGTCTATGCTGGTAATTTTTAGCCTGCTTGAACTTGTGCAATACCTCAAGTAAGCATGACTGTTGTGAGTTCATGTATTTGATAATTGTGTCACTTACAAAAAACACTGTTGCACAGCACTCCTGGCTCTCATTTTCTTTCTGGATCCTTTATCTCAACATTCCGTGAACCTGGAATAGAATGTTTAATATAGCTGTCCTATATACAGATAAATATGTACACAGGACTAATTGGACTTAGAGACAGAGACAAAGAGACAGACAGAGAGAGAGAGAGAAAGAAGGAAATAAATCTTCAGACTTCGGGAAAAGAAAACAAAGCTCTTAAGAAATACAATTACAGGCCTATGTTTATGCTGCAACATGATATGTATTATTATAAAGTACATGTGAGGGCAAGGTGAACACTCACATATCCTGATCTGGAGACAGAGCCTGCTGTCATGCCACCAGACTACATAGAGTAATTATCATTCATTAGAGATAGAATTTTTTTTTGAAAAATTTCTTTCTATTCTCAGGGATTGTAATTATACAGTAAAAATTTTATAACTCTAGTTTCAAGTTTCAAAGCATAGAAGATGCCATGGCTGTTCTTAATAAAGATTTGTTTTAAAGATGAGAATAGCTGATATTTTTCATAATTCTACTCAGTATTCTCACATATGCGGGTAGACAGAAAAAGAGAGAGACAAAGAGACAGAATGGGGGTAAAATTGAATATAGCTACCAAAATAATGGCACTGATTATTTTAATTTAGATATAAAAAATTCATTACAATATCAACTTTTACATAAGATTTTGGAGTGAGGAAGACCCCACTAAGCAAAATCTTAACAATATTAAAGAAGTTTAGTTTAGTCCCTGGAATAAAGATTTTGTTTGATGGAATTCAGAATGTCCTTGAAAGTCCTTGACTTTTTTGAAAAGGTACTGTATTTAAATTTTGTTAGAAAGCCAAGTAATCAGAACATATTTCAGATGATATAAGGCGTATTTCGGATGAATTTGCCATAGATTGGTCACATTTTTAAAAATATTTTATCAAAAGACACCATGTCTTTGAGAACAGGTAGAAAATACAATTTATATACACACATAATTTATATATTTTATACTTAGTAATAAGGACCCAAAATATAATTATCTTCAACTTGCTATATAACCATCAAATAATTTAATCTGAGGCAGAAAATATAAAATATATGGAATGTATAGAGGTCAGGACAGTAAATATGGTTCCATAGTTCTAGAATATCATGCGTGAAACCTGGGAACCATGTAGGATATGGATAGAAAAATGATTGGCAGAAACTAGCTCAGTCCAATTCTATGCTATACACAGTCCAAGTTCTGATATTTTCTCTTTAAATAGTAAACAATCTAAATTGCTCAATTTTTTCTTGTGACCAAGTATCTTATAGGATACAACTTGAGGGAAAACCTTTATATTTTTAATGTTGAATTAGAAAATATTGAAAATATATAAACATTTAAAAACTGTAGTCATCTACTTTCTCCCCCTCCTATTTTCTTGTTCTGAACAGAATGTCACTGTCATATAAATAAATACCACTGACTAGCAATCCACTAGCAAAATTTTCTTTCTTCTTTTACTATGAAGTTATGTTACGTAGTTGATCAGAAATAATCCCAAAGGGAGAAATGATAGTTTTACTTCATTGATTCTGTTCTAGTAATATCAACAAAATACCATAAGGAAAAAACCCACAAAAGAACTAGAACAAATTATATATTAATGAAATAATCTATTAGATTGAAAATGAAATCCTCAAGATCAGATGAAATTAGAGTTAACTACATCAAATGGAAAATAATACTTTAATCTTCCTTAAAGGTTTGTCCCAAATATTTTGAAAAGGCTATATTATAGGGCAACTATACCTTTAACAAAACCAGTGGACAATAGATAAAGAAATGCTAAGAATATGATAAAGTTATTATTAAAAATGACAATAATTGCAGTCAAAAATATGACAAATTAATGGAAAATTAAATATAACATCATGTTAAAAGAATTTTACACAAAAAAGGATTTCACCACAATACTGAAAATTTTTATTGGCATCAAGTTATTCAACATAAAGTAACTCAAGCAGTTTAAAATATATCAATGGTTGAAAAAAATGAAAAGAGGTGATTTCAATTGATACCCAAGAAGAAATTTATCAAAATTGAAAATTCTTTCATGGCAAATATACAAGAAAACTAGAAGTAGTGTATGTGATTAAAGGTATCCTCATATATCTATGTATCTGCACCTCCACATATCTATATATTAAACAGCAATATTTTCCATCTCTATCCATATATGTCTATCTCTATGCCTTTATGATCATTTATTTGTAGCTGTATATATATGCTTTTATTTTTACTTTATTTCTCTCTATATTCATATAATTTATATCTCTATATAGATATCTATAGATAGATCAATAGATAGATAGTTATGCACCTATCCACTATTGTAATGCCCAATAAAGGAATTAAATGACTTATTTTCCATGTCAAAAACCAGATAGAGCTGCCCAGATTTCACTGCTTATTTATGTTATTCTAATGGAAATAAATTTATTATCAGAGTACACAAATATTTCTAGAAATACTAAAGATTTTACGAGAAAGCTTTAATTTCAAAATTAATTCAGCTGCATTTCAGAGTATATGACTGCCAAGCTAAATTTAGTTTTCACTGTTTGCAGCCACAATGAGCAACATATTAGGAGTATTCAAACAACAGATCCCTTTACAACAGAATTAATATGAATCAATAAATGGGAAGCAGATCAAGGAGCTAAAGAAAAAAAGAACCAAGCCTTTTCTAATAGTGAGTGGAATGTGAAATAGTCAAGGAAGAATAACTTCCACAAACAGAGTGGTAAAATATAGAATGGGGCACACTTCTGAACAAACATGCCTAGGCATGGAAGGGACTATAACTTAGATGGCACTGGAACTGGGCTTCAATTGCATCACTATCTCTAGTCATCAGCTTGTCTGACACTATAGACACACTTGCTTGCAAACTCCCACTGATCTCTAAAAAGAGCAAACTGTGAAAATGATTATAAAAACAAAGTAATATATTAAAAGAATTCGAACATCCCTAACCCAAAATTCACTGTCAGTGACATAATTTTAAAATTATAGATCAGTGAGGTCAAATGAATAACCTAGAAATTAACATTTAAAGAAAATTTATTTTTCCATATGTTTAACTCTTTATTTATTTACATTTTCTTTTTAAAAATTTTTATTGAATATTTCTTCATTTAGATTTCAAACGTTATTCCATTTCCTGGTTTCTTGTCCATGAGCCCTCTATCCCCTCCCCATTCCCTTCTTCTATAAGGGTGTTTTCCTCCCCATCCACCCTCCCCTTACCTTACCCAGCCGACAATCCGGTACACTAGGGGTCCAGCATTGACAGGACCAAGGACGTCTCCTCCCATTGGCGCCTAAGAAGGCCATCCTGTGCTACATATGCCGTTGTAGCCATAGATCAGTCCATGTGCAGTCTTTGGGTAGTGGTTTAGTCCCTGGGAGCTCTGGTTGCTTGGCACTTGTGTTCTTATGGGGTTGCAGGCCCCTTCAGCTCTTTCGATCCTTTCCCTAATTCATCCAACAGGGGAGTTGTTCTCAGTTCAGTGGTTTGCTGCTAGCATTCACCTCTGTATTTGACATGTTCTGGCTGGCCATCAGGAGAGATCTATATCTGGTTCCTGTCAGCATGCACTTCTTAGCTTCATCAAGCTTATCTAGTTTTGGTGGCTGTAGATATATGGGCCACATGCAGGGAAGTCTCAGAATGGCTGTTCCTTCAGTCTCTGGTCTAACGTTTGCCTCCGTATCACCTCCTATGGATATTTTTGTTGCCCCTTGTAAGAATGAATGGGAGCATCACCATCTTGATGGTCATTCTTGAGCTTCATGTGGTCCAAGGATTGCATCTTGGGTAATTCGAGCTTTTGGGCTATTATCTATTTTTCAGTGAGTGCATACCAAGTGTGTTTTTCTGTGATTGGGTTACCTCATTCAGGATGTTATTTTCTAGTTCATTCCATTTGCCTATGAATTTCTTGAAGTCATTGTTTTTGATAGCTGAGTAGTACTCCATTGTGTAGATGTACCACATATTCTGTATTCATTCCTCTGTTGAAGGGCATCTGAATTCTTTTCAGCTTCTGGCTATTATAAATAAGGCTGCTATGAACATAGTGGAGCACGTGTCTTTTTTATATGTTGGGGCATCTTTTGAGTATATGCCCAAGAGAGGTATAGCTGGGTCCTCAGGTAATTCAATGTCCAATTTTCTGAGGAACCTCCAGAGTGATTTCCAGAATGGTTGTACCAGTCTGCAATCCCACCAACAATGGAGGACTGTTCCTCTTTCTCCGCATCCTCGCCAGCATTTGCTGTCACCTGAGTTTTTGATCTTCGCCATTCTCACTGGTGTGAGGTGAAATCACAGGGTTGTTTTGATTTGCATTTCCCTTATGACTAAAGATGGTGAACATTTCTTTAGGTGTTTCTCAGCCATTCAGCATTCCTCAGCTGTGAATTCGTTTTTTAGCTCTGAAACCCTTTTTTAATAGGGTTATTTGTCTCCCTGCATTCTAACTTCTTGAGTTCTTTGTGTATTTTGGATATTAGCCCTCTATCTGATGTAGGATCAGCAAAGATCTTTTCGCAATATGTTGTTTGTGAATTTGTCCTAATGACAGTGTCCTTTGCCTTACAAAAGCTTTGCAGTTTTATGAGGGCCCATTTGTCGATTCTTAATCTTAGAACAATAAGAAACAGTTGGTGTTTTGTTCAGGAAAATTTTCCCAGTTCCCATGTGTTCGAGACTCTTCCCCACTTATTCTTCTATTGGTTTGCCTATGTCTGGTTTGATGTTGAGATCTTTGATCCACTTGGACTTGAACTTTGTACAGGGCATTAAGATTTGATCAATTTGCATTCTTCTACACGCTAACCTCCAGCTGAACCAGCATCATTTGTTGAAAGTTCTATCTTATTTCCACTGGATACTTTTGCCTCCTTTGTCAAAGATCAAGTGAATTTATGTGAGTGGGTCCATTTCTGGGTCTTCAAATCTATTCCAATGATCTATCTGATTGTCTCTGTACCAATACCATACAATTTTTATCACTGTTGCTCTGTGATACTGCTTGAAGTCAGGGATGAAGATTTATTTTTGAAAATAGTAATTAGTTCAGTAAGTAATCTACAGAGAAATCTTTTCAATATTTCCTGATCTTACACCCCTGTTTTAGATATCATGTGAATAAAATGAAGACTCAATTTATATTATCATAAAAAAATACTAGCACACATACTAATGTGTATACACAATTTCATTGTCCACATGTTGTGCCTGGAGAGTAAAGGTTCTTGTAATCTCCTACAATGTGTCAAATGGAAATTCAAATAATCAGACTGAGTAGCAAGTGTCTTCATTTGATGAGCTGTCTCTCAATCACCTAACATTATGAGTTAAAATAACAAAGTGCTCCTAGGACGTCTGTCAGTTTGGCAATGCCTCCTCTCCAAAACAAAAAACAATGAACTTGACAATTTGGCTTTATGCAAATTAAAAACTTTTACAAAATGATTTTTATAGGTCTACTGACAAAGAATATAAATAAACTGCCAATAATTTATATTTGGGGGATGAATACTACAACATACATATATGTAAAATAGACACTTAATAGATACTATATTTCTTTAATTAATGAATATATTTTAGAAATTTTAGGTTTGTTTTGAGTGTCCTCAACTTAGTATATCATTTCTTTTACATTGATGACATTAATAGCATATGAATTTTATATAAAATTTTGAAATTATTGTATGAAAATCCTCTATAAAATGACTACAGTAAAGTTGGCACATTTTAATTATGTTTATAAATATCTCCATACTTGTTTAAATAAGGAATCTGCTTTTATATATTTATGTAGTTTATGCTAGGTTTCATAGTTCTACTTGAGCCAATTTGAGCATGTACAACTTTCATAAATGTTATCCATTTTGTCTTTTTTTAATATAAATTAAAATAAATGTTTGTATTTATCTTTGGATAAATTCTGAATTTTGAGAAGCAAACAGGACCAGTTTCCCTGGACTTGTATTGTTAATCTCTCTTGTGTCCTTTGCCCTCCTGTAAAACTCTGTTTCAGTCCAGGTCAACATTCTGATTTATGTTCAGCAGCTTTTTGTTTTGTTTTCTAATTTGCTATTAATATATAATTGTGAAATGGGTGTTATTCTTATGTATTGTCTGTTGCCTTTTATTTTCTTATTTTCATATCCTTTCCCCTTTCTTTAGGTAAGTGCTTGTCATGTAGTCCTGTGCACCTAGAAATGACTACTTAACCCAATCATGTTTCAGATTGAACTTGTCTCCTCCTTCACGTTAACCTTCTGAGTGATGGGATATAGATGTGGCTTACCATGTGCTCCTTTCTTGCATATATTTAAATCTATTTTAAATATTCAGTATTTCTTGTCATTATTGTTGGATTATCTATATGCAAATGAATGAAGCAGATAAATATTTAATATAAAGTATAACAATGAATTCAGAAATGCTTAAAAAAGGGAAACAAACTAAAGATTTAATTTAAATGAAAAATAAAACACAGGAGAGAATTCCCAAGAACTAGACATAAAACAACTATAAACAAAGCAAAAATGGATAGACTGGAATTTATTGAAATGAAAAAAAATTGTGCGTAGATGTAATTTGTCTCTGTGTCTCCATATTTTGACTTTTGTATTAATTTGATTAATAATAATAACTTTATTTTGGACACCATGAACTGTTACCTTTGCTTAACTTGACTAACAATTACTCAGTGTCAGTACTAGCCAAGAAGAAAGTCATAGCGTTAACTGCATTCTTTCCATCTCTTACTAGGTTCTATAGCAATGTGCTAAAAAGTTTTGATTGGCAGCTATTACCAACCTCAGCTTTGCTGTAGCTGTTTTTCTTTATAAAAGTTGATTTTATTAAAATACTATAACAGTATCTTCTTTCTTCATCTCTTGTTTTTGCATATTATCTTTCCTTATACTTGTTCTTGACATATATTTTTCTATTTATTTCATAGACATATCTTATATAAGATCTCATAATTTGTTACGTGGCTTTGTAACACTTTTGTAGTATTTTTGTAGTATTTGCTTTATCTCTCAACTTTTAAAATAACTTCACCAATTATTATCTTTGGACATTTTAAAACTATTTGTATCCTTGAGAGGAAAAACAATCAATCTTTCTATAATAACATTACATTGGCAATTTTAATGCCACACCCAATTCTCCATCTAGGTTTCAAAATTTAATTTACTTCTGATTTTTTGAACCTACTTTAGACTTCAGAGGTTACAGGTTCAGTGCTATGATGGTTTCCATGTTAAAAATACATTGCAAGTTTGTCTTTATACCTTTGAATTGGCTGTAATTGGGGCTATTCATGAACTCCATCTTCAGATTTAATAAGGCATTATAAGAGCTTTTAGAGAAAAGGGAGGGAGACTCTTTTTATTATTGTTAATTTGTTTAAAAGGATATGGATTAAGAGCCATGTAAATAAAGGTCCAGAAAGGTAACCATAAGGAATTTCTGTCACTGTAAATGAAGGTGAGCTAGCTCCTGTCATGTGGATGTATGTGTCTGCCACTGTGGAAATTCATTCACCCTCTTTGCTTTGGGTGCTTCTGTAGGCTTCTACTTCAAAACCATGATTTCTATGGTGATTAATTCATTCTCCAGTCTCTGTCTCCTCTTTGGAAGTTTGGAAATTTCCAAAGTCCTAATACTTCTTTGTAGTTTAAAATGATCCTTTCCAAGTTTAAGCCCCCTTGGTACTTTCCCCATCAGTCTCATTAATCATTAAAATAAAAAAACTCACCAATTTCTAAAAAACTTATAAATTCTCTATTCAAAGGCAAGAAACAAAGATCCAGTGTAATAAACTTACCTGCATCAGGCAGGAACTCCGGGACTGAAGACTCCCTGTGTCAAAAGACAGAGTCTGAGACTAAGTATCAATTTATTACACCATAAATCTTCAATCAACTCCTCTACTTAATAAGATACTTTTGTATGTTATTTGTCATATTTTGTTCTTTATTTTGAGAATGGTTTTATTATATATTCCATTATTTTAAAGGATTTCCCAACACTATCTCTTCATCCTTGGTGCTTTCTAATAGTTATATTTTCAAATTATGTCATTTTATTTTTTAAATAAAGTGTTTTGCCATCATTTTCAGGGTGTGCTATATTTCATAATGAATTTCAAGATTTAAGTATTTCCCTTGTGTGGATTGTATAAATATTTCTTGTGTTTACTTTTCACTTTTAATTGTATACAGATTTTTCCAATATTTACCATTGCTTATGCTAACATTTTTTTTTATTAACTTGAGTATTTCTTATTTATATTGGAATGTTATGCCCTTTCCCGGTTTCCGGATCAACATCCCCCTAACCCCTCTCCCTCCCCTTCTATATGGGTGTTCCCCTCCCCATCCTCCCACCATTACCACCCTACCCCCAACAATCACGTTCACTGGGGGTTCAGTCTTAGCAGGACCAAGGGCTTCCCCTTCCACTGGTGCTCTTACTAGGCTATTCATTGCTACCTATGAGGTTAGAATTCAGGGTCAGTCCATGTATAGACTTTGGGTAGCAGCTTAGTCCCTGGAAGCTCTGCTAGGTTGGCATTGTTGTTCATATGGGGTCTCCAGCCCCTTCAAGCTCTTCCAGTCCTTTCTCTGATTCCTTCAACGAGGGTCTCGTTTTCAGTTCAGTGGTTTTCTGCTGGCATTCACCTATGTATTTGCTATATTCTGGCTGTATCTCTCAGGAGAGATCTACATCCGGTTCCTGTTGACCTGAACTTCATTGCTTCATCCATCTTGTCTAATTGGGTGGCTGTATATGTATGGGCCACAGATGGGGCAGACTCTGAATGGGTGTTCCTTCTGCCTCTGTTTTAATCTTTGCCTCCCTATTCCATGCCAAGGGTATTCTTGTTCCCCTT
Organism: Rattus norvegicus; assembly: GCF_021556685.1. NCBI lineage: Eukaryota > Metazoa > Chordata > Mammalia > Rodentia > Muridae > Rattus > Rattus norvegicus. The sequence goes on along the minus strand of NC_141541.1, from coordinate 8,499,175 downwards.
TTAAAGAAGGGGTGAAGCATTCACATTCTGATCATCTGTCTTGAGTTTCATGTATTCTGTGCATATGGACTAATAGCCACATATCAATGAGTGGATACCATGTGTGTTTTTGTGTGATTGGGTTACCTCACTCAGGATGATATTTTCCAGTTCCATCCATTTGCCTATGAATTTCATAAAGTCATTATTTTTGATAACTGAGTAATATTCCATAGTGTAGGTGTACCACATTTTCTGTATCCATTCTTATGTTGAAGGGCATCTGGGTTCCCTCCAGCTTCTGGCTATTATAAATAAGGCTGCTATGAACATAGTGGAGCACATGTCTTTTTTATATGTTGGGGCATCTTTTGAGTATATGCCCAAGAGAGGTATAGCTGGGTCCTCAGGTAGTCCAATGTCCAATTTTCTGAGGAACCTCCAGAGTGATTTCCAGAATGGTTGTACCAGTCTGCAATCCCACCAACAATGGAGGACTGTTCCTCTTTCTCCGCATCCTCGCCAGCATTTGCTGTCACCTGAGTTTTTGATCTTCGCCATTCTCACTGGTGTGAGGTGAAATCTCAGGGTTGTTTTGATTTGCATTTCCCTTATGACTAAAGATGGTGAACATTTCTTTAGGTGTTTCTCAGCCATTCAGCATTCCTCAGCTGTGAATTCGTTTTTTAGCTCTGAAACCCTTTTTTAATAGGGTTATTTGTCTCCCTGCATTCTAACTTCTTGAGTTCTTTGTATATTTTGGATATAAGCCCTCTATCTGTTGTAGGATTGGTAAAGATCTTTTCCCAATCTGTTGGTTGTCGTTTTGTCCTAACCACGGTGTCCTTTGCCTTACGGAAGCTTTGCAGTTTTATGAGATCCCATTTGTCGATTCTTGATCTTAGAGCATAAGTCATTGGTGTTTTGTTCAGGAAATTTTCTCCAGTGCCCAGGTGTTCGGGATGCTTTCCCACTTCTTCTTCTATTAGTTTGAGTGTATCTGGTTTGATGTGGAGGTCCTTGATCCACTTGGACTTACGCTTTGAGCAGGGTGGTAAGCATGGATCGATCTGCATTCTACTACTTGTTGACCTCCAGTTGAACCAGCACCATTTGCTGGAAATGCTATCTTTTTCCCACTGGATGGTTTTGGCTCCTTTGTCAAAAATCAAGTGACCATAGGTGTGTGGATTCATTTCTGGGTCTTCAATTCTATTCCATTGGTCTATCTTTCTGTCTCTGTACCAATACCATGCAGTTTTTTTTTTATCACTATTGCTCTGTAATACTGCTTGAGTTCAGGGAGAGTGATTTCCCCTGAAGTCCTTTTATTCTTGAGGGTAGTTTTAGCTATTCTGGGTTTTTAGTCATTCCAGATGAATTTGCAAATTGTTCTGTCTAACTCTTTGAAGAATTGGATTGGTATTTTGATGGGTATTACATTGAATCTGTAGATTGCCTTTGGTAAAATGTCTATTTTTACTATATTAATCCTGCCAATTCATGAGCATGGAAGATCTTTCCATCTTCTGAGGTCTTCTTCAATTTCTTTCTTCAGTGTCTTGAAGTTCTTATTGTACAGATCTTTTACTTGCTTGGTTAAAGTCACACCGAGGTACTTTATATTATTTGGGACTATTATGAAGGGTGTCGTTTCCCTAATTCATTTTTGGCTAATTTCTCATTTGTGTAGAGGAAAGCTACACATTTATTTGAGTTAACTTTATACCCAGCCACTTTGCTGAAGTTCTTTATCAGGTTTCGTAGTTCTCTGGTGGAACTCTTCTGATCACTTAAATATACTATCATATCATCTGCAAATAGTGATATTTTGACTTTTTTACCAATCTGTATCCCCTTGATCTTCTTTTGTTGTCTGATTGCTCTGGCTAGAACTTCTGGAACTATATTGAATAAGTAGGGAGAGAGTGGACAGCATTGTCTAGTCCCTGGTTTTAGTGGGATTCCTTCAAGTTTCTCTCCATTTAGTTTAATGTTAGTGACTGGTTTGCTGTATATGACTTTTACTATGTTTAGGTATGGGCTATGAATTCCTATCCTTTCCAGGACTTTTATCATGAAGGGGTGATGAATTTTGTCAAATGCTTTCTCAGCATCTAATGAAATGATCATGTGGTTTTGTTCTTTCAGTTTGTTTATATAATCACATTGATGGTTTTTCGTATATTAAAGCATCCCTGCATGCCTGGGATGAAGCTTACTTGATCGTGGTGGATGACTGTTTTGATGTGCTCTTGGATTTGGTTTGTCAGAATTTTATTGAGTATTTTTGCGTCCATATTCATAATGGAAATTGGTCTGAAGTTCTCTTTCTTTGTTGGGTCTTTGTGTGGTTTAGGTATAAGAGTAATTGTAGCTTAATAGAAGGAATTTGGTAGTGCTCCATAGGTTTCAATTTTGTGGAATAGTTTGGATAGTATTGGTATGAGGTCTTCTATGAAGGTCTGATAGAATTCTGCACTAAACCCGTCTTTTTGGTTGGAAGACCTTCATGACTGCTTCTATTTCGTTAGGAGTTATGAGGTTGTTTAAATGGTTTATCTGTTCCTGATTTAACTTTGGTACCTGGTATCTGTCTAGGAAATTGTCTATTTCCTCCAAATTTTCAAGTTTTGTTGAATATAGGCTTTTGTAGTAGGATCTGATGCTTTTTTGAATTTCCTCTGAATCTGTAGTTATGTCTCCCTTTTCACTTCTGATTTTGTTAATTTGGACATACTCTCTGTGCCCTCATGTTAGACTGGCTAAGGGATTATCTATCTTGTTGATTTTTTTCAAAGAACCGACTTTTGGTTCTGCTGACTCTCTATGGTCCATTTTGGTTCTACCTGGTTGATTTCAGCTCTAAGTTTGATTATTTCCTGCCTTCTACTCCTCCTGTGTGTATTCGCTTCTTTTTGTTCTAGAGCTTTTAGGTGTGCTGTCAAGCTGGTGACATATGCTCTCTCCTGTTTCTTTGTGCAGGCACTCAGAGCTATGAATTTTCATCTTAGCACAGCTTTCATTGTGTCCCATAAATTTGGGTATGTTGAATCTTAATTTTCATTAAATTGTAAGAAGTCTTTAATTTCTTTCTTTATTTCGTCCTTGACTAGGTTATCGTTGAGTAGAGCATTGTTCAACTTCCATTTATATGTGGGCATTCTTCCCTTATTGTTATTGAAGATGAGCTTTAGCCCATGGTGGTCTGATAGGATGCTTGGGATTATTTCTAACTGTCCGTATCTGTTGAGGCCTGATTTTGACCAGTTTTATCGTCAAATTTGGAGAAAGTACCATGAGGTGCTGAGAAGAATGTATATCTTTTTGCTTTAGGATACAATGTTCTATAAATATCTGTTCAGTCCATTTGGTTCATGACTTCTCTTAGTCTGTCTATATCTCTGTTTAATTTTTATTTCCATGACCTGTCCATTGATGAGAGCGGGGTTTTGAAATCTCCTACTAATATTGTGTGAGGTGCAATGTGTGTTTTGAGCTTTAGTAAGGTTTTATTTATGTATGTAGGTGCCTCTGTATTTGGAGCATAAATATTTAGGATTGAGAATTCATCTTGGTGCATTTTTCCTTTGATGATTGTGAAGTGTCCTTCCTTATCTCTTTTGATGACTTTTAGTTGAAAATTGATTTTATTTGATATTAGAATGGCTACTCCAGCTTGCTTCTTCCAATCATTTGCTTGGAAAGTTGATTTCCAGCCTTTCACTCTGAGGTAGTGTCTGTCTTTATCTCTGAGGTGTGTTTCCTGTAGGCAGCAGAATGCAGGGTTCTCATTGCGCATCCAGTTTGTTAATCTATGTCTTTTTATTCAGGAGTTGAGACGATTGATGTTGAGAGATATTAAGAAATAGTGATCATTGTTTCCTGTTATATTCATATTTGGATGTGAAGTTATGGTGTGTGCTTTTCTTCTCTTTGTTTTGTTGCCAAGACGATTAGTTTCTTGCATTTTCTAGGGTGTAGCTTGCCTCCTTATGTTGGGCTTTACCACTTATTATCCTTTGTAGCACTGGATTTGTAGAAAGACATTGTGTAAATTTGGTTTTTTCATGGAATACCTTGGTATCTCCATCTATGATAATTGAGAGTTTTGCAGGATACAGTAACCTGGGCTGGCATTTGTGTTCTCTTAGGGTCTGTATGACATCTCTCCAGGATCTTTTGGCTTTCATAGTCTCTGGTGAGAAGTCTGGTGTGATTCTGATAGATCTGCCTTTATATGTTACTTGACTTCTTTTCCCTTACTGCTTTTAATATTCTTTATTTTGTGCATTGGGTGTTTGACTATTACGTGACGGGAGGAGTTTCTTTTCTGGTCCAATCTATTTGGAGTTCTGTAGGCTTCTTGTATGCTTATGGGCATCTCTTTCTTTAGGTTAGGGAAGTTTTCTTCTATGATTTTGTTGACGATATTTACTGGTCCATTGAGCTGGGAGTCTTCTCTCTCTTCTATACCTATTATCCTTAGGTTTGATCTTCTCATTGATTCCTGGATTTTCTGTATGTTTTGGACCAGTAGCTTTTTCTCTTTTACATTATCTTTGACCGTTGTGTTGATGATTTCTATGGAATCTTCTGGTCCTGAGATTCTCTCTTCTATCACTTGTATTCTGTTCGTGATGCTTGTATCAATGGCTCCTTGTCTCTTCCTTTGGTTTTCTATATCCATGGTTGTTTCCCTACATTCTTTCTTGATTACTTCTATTTCCATTTTTTAATTCCTTCAACTGTTTGATTGTGTTTTCCTGGAATTCTTTCAGGGATTTTTGTGATTCCTCTCTATAAGATTCTACTTGTTTATTTATGTTTTCCTGCATTTCTCTAAGGGAGATCTTCATGTCTTTCTTGAAGTCCTCCACCATCATGATCAAATATGATTCTAAATCTAGATCTTGCTTTTCTGGTGTGTTTGGATATTCAGTGTTTGCTTTGGTGGGAGAATTGGGCTCCAATGATGCCATGTTGGTTTCTGCTGCTTGGTTTCTTGTGCTTGCCTTATTGCCATCATGTTTTCTCTGGTATTACCTTGTTCTGCTATTTCTGACAGTAGTTAGACCTTCCTATAGGCCTGTGTGTCAGGAGTGCTCTAGACCTGTTTTCCTGTTTTCTTTCAGCCAGTTATGGGAACAGAGTGTTCTCCTTTCGGGCATGTAGTTTTTCCTGTCTACGGGTCTTCAGCTGTTCCTGTGGGCCTGTGTCCTGAGTTCACCAGGCAGGTCACTTGTAGCAGAAATGTTGGTCTTACCTGTGGCCCTGAGGCTCAAGTTTGCTTGTCGAGTGTTGCTTATGAGTTCTCCTCAAGGGCAGCAACCAGGAGGACCTGCACCGCACTTTCCGGGACCCCCGTTCACCAGGGTCCCAGATGGCATTAGGTGTTTTCCTCTGGAGTCAGAAATGTGGACAGAGTGTAGTCTCTTCTGTTTTCCCAGGCGTGTCTGCCTCTCTTAAGTTTTAGCTCCACTTCCCACGGGATTTGGGTGCAGAGAACTGTTGATCCGGTTCCTTCAGGTTCCTGGTGGTGTCTAGGGTGCAGGGGAATTGCAGCTCCAGTGCCCCATCTACGGGTTCCCAGAGGCTGTATACAGTTTCCTCTTGGGCCAGGGATGTGGGCAGGCGTGGGCAGTATTGGTGGTTTCTTCCACTCTGCAGTCTCAGGAGTGCCCACCTGTCTGGGCAGTGAGCTCTTATTCCCATGGTGTTTGGGAGCAGTGAGCTGTGGGTGGGGATCAGCGAGGTTGGGAATCCAGCTAAAAACCGGAAGTGTCTGGTCCTAGAGGAATTTTGCCTCTGTGTGTCCTGAGGCCACCAGTCAGGTCGCTTGGAGCAGAAAAGCTGGTTTTACCTGTGGTCCTGAGGCTCAAGTTTGCTCGTGGGGTGTTGCTTATGAGCTCTCCGTGAGGGCCTTATGCTAACATTTTTAAGTATTGGTTATTAGTGTGTCTCTGCCATCCTTTGTAACACATATTTAAAATTATTTTTATACATATCACCATTTCCTTCATTGCTACAAGTGTTGTAATTACGTTCTAAAAATCCTTTTTTCTCTATAATCTATATTTTTAATTATGTCAAGATTTAAAATAGAATTATTTGTTAATTAACAGCTTTTTTAAATTCTTAATTAGCTTTTTCATATATAGAAATTTTAAGAAATGCAGAGACAATTATTGAATATTTTTGGTTTCTATTCTGTTTCCATGATTTCTTTTCTGATGTCTTCTCCCTCTGACTTACAGGTTTTAGACTACTCTTCCTTAACCCATTGAACTTCACAGGTCAGAACACGGTCAGCTATCGGCAGTTCAAGTACATAAATGCCTCATTCTAGGCCTTAGCTATCTGTTATCTCTGATTAATCTCACCCTTGTGAGCATTAATTCAGTGCAGGCCTCAACCCAATCAATTTGTATAGATTATATTTTGGGTATTCTACAATTTATGATGGGATTACTGGTTACTCATTTGTATTTTCTTTTAAACTTTGAATTTCTGAGTGCCTCATCTACACTACTCCTTAGACACTAGTATTTCACAGACTTAAAACTTTTTTGTTGTTTTCAGTTTTTTGTTTGTTTTTTGGTAGTTTTGTTTTGTTTTGTTTTGTTTTGTTTTCTATTCTACATTGACTCTATAAAGTTATCCTATGTTTTAAAGTAGTAGAGGTACTTTAAACTTTGTAGGGCAATTTTTATATGTGAATTTAAAGTTCACCTAAAATTTGAACTTAAGGTTTTTTAAGGATAACATATCTATGACAATTAATTCTGGTAACTTGAAAGAATTTAAAGTGGCCTAGAAGAAGAGCATAGGGGCATGAATGTGAGGCTGTTCCCAGAAAGGTTAATCGAAGTGGGAAGGCAGTGAGCAGTTAACATGAGCAGTTTCAGTATATGGGCTTAGATCCAAGATAGAAGAGGTGGTAGGAAGGACAGAAAGAAGGAAGGAAAGCAGAATGGAATGAAGAAAAAAGAAGGAAAAAAGGAAAGAAAGAAGGAAGGACAGACTAAGGAAGCCATATTCCAGAGTCCAATTGCTTGTCACCTCAGCCATGCCTTCCTTCCAGGATGGATTGTACAGGATAACAAGTACATCTGTTCTTAAGTTGTTTTGATCAGGTATTTTATTTTACTTTATTTTTGATTATAGCAATAAGAAAAATATCAAGAATAATTTTTGATTATATATTCTAATCAAGCAATAACAGTATTCCAAATTATTTGGATAGTTCCATAATTAACACATCCATTGTCAAGGTCAATTCAATAACTATGGTTATAGATGATGGAAACAAACACTGTTCCTATCCACTCTTGGGGAGAAATGGTCTAGACCATCTAAATTGTTTTGTTCAACATTATTGATTTTAACAAACAAAATAAACCATAGGTATTTGTTCAGTAAATGCAGTTACACATAGAGAGAAAAAATTGCTTTAAGAATTTGCTTTAACCTGAGCAATTTTTCACATGTTAAATAGTTATCTAGCAGTCCACACAAGTATGTCTATTAGTCATTACCCAGGCAGAGTTGGTATCATAAAATAGCAATATATAGTGGCATAAAAATTAAAAAATATAATCTCACAGTTCTTAAAGATACAGATTCAAGGTCAAGCTGAGGGGATTTTAAGAAGGCATACCTTTGTTTTCAGATAGCAACGTCTGATTTTATTTGAGTGTATATAATTTTCTTAATAGGGCACTATACTCAAGATGTCATTTAACCTTAGACATTTGTTACCCTTTTTAAACCAAGTTGAGTCTTGGGTGTACAATTCTTAGAAGTCATAACACCATCTGTAATTAACATGACAAAATTCTTCATGAGTAGTTTTTGGAGAAAACAGTCTGGTCATTTTTATATAGATCAATAAATTAGCTACCCTGTACTACAAAATGAGCTTGCTTTCCATAAATATTAAGATAAACAAAACAAACACAATCTCTGATGAATTCTTGACTCTAAAATAAAAGTGGATTAATGTTTCTTCAGGGAGAGACGGCTGGTTTCACTTTTGGTGCAACAGCGAGGAAAACTATATTCCGCATGCTGCACACACATTCAATTTAAAAATTTTACTCAAAGATAAGTCCTCAATGAGATCATGCCAAGAGCTGAAAGGCCCAGCGCTGGAAGTACACTCACATCAACTTGTGCCAAGTATAGTTCTTAATATCTTAAGAAAGGAAAGAAAATACATATGTCCCAATGCATATTACTCTGAATAATTTTAAAATATTGTGTTTTAGTATCTTCAGTGCTCCTGTCACAAGATAAATTTAAAAAGAAGGGAAGAACCCTTTCTGGATCCACCTTACCTTTTGTCCAGACACATTAAAAATGGAGTGTGGACTATGATCAAGAAACTACATTTAATAGAGTGTAATTTTCTTCTCCCACAAAATAATTTTCCTTTGCCTGTATTGATTCTCTAGCACCTAATTGAGTACGATGCATGCTCTGTGGGTGTTTTGAGTCTCTTGGTTTGCTAACAGACAGCAGGACAGGAGCAAAGAAGTTATTTTCATTACAAAGTCAGCTTAAATCATAATGAAAACGCCTAGGTGTTATCTGTAAGGAATTGTGTCCCTTAAACACCATTCTCTCCATAACAAAAGAAGCCAGTTAGATCTGGCTTTGTTATTGAAGAAAAATAAAGATTGCTGACTCTTCTTAACCCAGAATAGTGAAGGAAAACTTCTAAAAACTGAAGATAAACAGCTAATATAGTAAGAGAATATGACAAAAATATTGCAGAGGAAGGGAATCTTTTGTTCTGCTGTTATGTGTGAATAATATCTTCATGCCTACAACAAAATTTGAATTTAGTATATAAAATCATTATATACTAAATTATTACAGATTTTAATAATGGTAGTAATATTTAACAATTTATTCATTATTTCCACAATGTATTTGTATAAAGGTAAAATATTCTGCTATGAATGAAAACATTAAAGTAACTTTTTTATTCCTTCACATATTGGGTTATTTTAGTATGATGAAGGGTTAGGGTATGGTGCCTGGGATATTTTAGTCCAATAACGTGTTAGAGTATCAGGAACATGGATAGATTCCAGAATTTCAATTCATTGTGCAGGATTCCAAATTGATTTCTAAAGATGCTGAATCTTTTTATTCTACCTCACATAGATTTTAATTTCAGAAATGGATTAACTAGTTTTCTATTATTATTTTAAATGCTTTTAATATTTGCTATATAAGAATTTTCTCATCAAGAAACCATCTCTACACTTGCTTTTTACTTTACTGATATAAAAATTAAGTTACCTTTCTAAAAATATGTGACTTTGTAAAGGATGGAGAAAACAGTGTTTATCTATTGTGACTAAGGCCCTATATGATGTAGTAGGGATCATACCACAGACTATGCCTATTCAGTGTTATACTCTAGGTTTCCTATATGGCACTTCCTTCATAGGAGACACCTCAACTCTGCTTCATTATCTCGTTTTATTCTTGTTAAAGGATTATAGGAGCAAATGCAATCAAGAACTCTTGGCAGATGGTGGTAATGCCATTGACATTTATAATAACAAATAATGATGCATTCTGCTTTGATGGTTTGTGTATGTTAGATGCTATGTACACAATACCACAACAGTAATAATTTTGTTTATGTCGCTGTGATAAAGAACAAGACCAAAATTAACTTGGAGAAAAAGTGTATTTTTCACCTTATGGCTTGAGTTCATCATGAAAATTGGAGTAGAAACTCAAGGGAGGAACCTAGAAGTAAGCACTGAATCAGAGACTGTGGTGAAATGCTGCTTACTGGTTAGTGCCTTCTGACTCTGTCAATTTACTTTTTATATATTCCTGGACCATCTATGGATGACACTACGGAAAGTGGAGAGGGCATTTTCACATCAGTCGAGAAAGTTCCCAATAAGTTTACCTACAAAGCAATAAATAGGGAATTTTCTCAGTTAATGTTTGCTTTTCTCCAATGACTGTCTCAAGTTGAAAAATATAACCAACTCAACAACCCCATATGCTTCAACAACTTTTTCCCTTTTTTAAAATATACCAAACATGAAGCTGATTTCCAAACGTGACACTTCTTTTAACTAGACAATATTTGGTTCCAAGTCTTTTATATCATGGAGCTACATTTTTAATGCTCTTACCTGTTTTAACAAATTCTGTCTGTAATAAAAGGAAACACATTGAGGATACCTTCTTAGTATGAATGAGACCCTGGGTCCAAGCCCTGACAACTAAATGAATGAATAACAAACAAAAAAGGAGAGATACTAAGAGTTATTTTCAGCAACAGCTCATATTTGTAATATCATAGTCCATGTTCAGAGTTTTACTGGGAGTGGTACCAATTCAGAATAAAATAATTTGTGTTTTCCCAGTCATTGAACACGCTACAATCTTAGTTAAAGTCTGCCTTTATGGAATTCACGTGGGTGTGAATGTGCTTGTTTCTGCATCTGTATGAATTTCTTGTGGGTTTTTTTTTGTTTGTTTGTTTGACTCTGTTTCTTGTTTTATTCTTTTGTCTTGTTTCTGTTTTTTTTTCATCTCTCTGATTTTATTTTATTATTATTCTTTAGATGTTTGTTTTATTACAAAAGACCAAACTGATGAGGATCTAGATGAGAGGGTAAGTGGCAAGGAACTGGAAAGAGAAGGGAAAGAGTAATCAGACTATATTATATCAAACAAGTGTGTTTTAGTAAAAGAAAAAATCACTAAGTCTATGGTTTGTTTTGTTTTTAATTTAAAGTTTTGTCTTCCTATTCATTTACAATACTTATTCCAAAGTTGATGAACCTGGCCTCCAATTTAGTTTGAACCCCAACTTCTACAGTGACTAAATAATCAAATCCTGGTTGAAAACCCTGCTTTCCTCTCTCCTGTCAATGACCTTACTCCTATCCACCCATGTACATTCATACACATCAACTCCCAATGCCTATTAATGCATTTTACTATCAATGGGCACACCTATCAGGGCTTGAAGAGTTTCCTATCAAGTAACATCCAGCCATCGCATTTACTTAAAAGACAGAAAGGAAACAAAACCAAGGAATAAAACACCCACTTAACAAAGACAAGACCAAATGTCAGTACCTAGAAATATAGTCTTCCCAATCCATGATGCCTAGATGCCAACACAAAAACGCAATCAATAACACCACAAAAATGTCTGCACTAGAGCCAATTAACCCTATTATAGCTGGCCATGAATATTCCAACATAGTTGAAACACAAGAAAAATACTTTTAGGAATATAATAAAGGCTCTTAGAGAGGAAACATATAAATCCGTTAAAGAAACCTATGTAAGCACCAAGAAATAGCAAAGTAGGTAAAAATGAATGAAAGAGTTCAAAACCTGAATGTGGAAACAAAATTAATAATAATAATAATAATAATAATAATAATAATAAAAGGAAACCAAACTGAAGAAAATCTAGAAACAAAAAAAATGTAGTAATGGACAGGAACCACAGAGGCAAATTTTATAATCAAGGGGATATTAAAACATCTATGTCCCAAACACAAGGATGCCCACTTTTGTAAGAGAATCATCTTCAGTCGCATATTGACCCTATACACTGGGAGTGGGATACTTTAATATGCCACTTTTACTAACAGACAAGGCAGCCTTGACCAAAATTAAACAGAAAAACACTGGGGCTGAAAGGCATTATAAACAAAAATAAACTTAACTGATATTTATAGGACATTTCAGTCAAACACAACAAATATATCTTCTCAGCACCTCAGGGATTTACTTTAAAAATTATCACATGCAGGCTGGAGAGATGGCTCAGTGGTTAAGAGCACCCGACTGCTCTTCCAGAGGTCATGAGTTCAATTCCCAGCAACCACATGGTGGCTCACAACCATCTGTAAAGAGATCTGATGCCCTCTTCTGGTGTATCTGAAGACAGCTACAGTGTACTTATATATAATAAATGAATAAATCTTTTAAAAAAATTATCACATGCTTGGATAGAAAGCAAATCACAGCAGATAAAAGAAAATTGTTATAACACCATGTATTCTCTTTGACCATCACAGATTAAGATGGATATCAACAAAATCAGAAACAAGAGAAAGCTTAGAAACTCATGCAAACTGAACAACTCTCCTGAGTGAGGAATGAGGCAAGACAGGAGCTAAGAAATTAAAGTCCTTCTAGTATTGAGATGAAACCCATATCAGACACTGCTTGGGTCAAAAAGATAGTAGCTAAAACAGGGACCTAGACTAAACCCAAACTGCACTATTCTTTAAAAAAGAAAAATACAGGAAGAAATAAAGAAAAAGAACAGTGATAAAATTACATCCTGCTATTCTCATCATCTTGTGCATTTTTCAGTCTTCATCAGAGAAGCTTAATTCTGCAGCCAACAAAAAAAATCACAGCCAGACACTTTTATTGGAACACTCTCCCCTAAATGAAGTGACTCCATCGAATCCCTTCCCTCTGTGATCAAGAAACATAACAGAAGATGAAGCAGAAAGAGGTTAAGAGCCAGAGAGTATGGAGGACACCATGAAAACCAGGCCTTCTAAATCAACCTGAGCAAAGTTCATATGCACTCACAAAGACTCAGGCAACATGCACAGGGCCTGCATGTATCAGCACCAGGCCCTCTGTTGCATATTATGGTTTCCTGCTAGTTGTTTATGGAATTTCTAAGATTGTGAATGAGTGGCTCTCTGATTCTTGGGCTTTATCTCGGCCTCTTTCCCTTATCTTATCTTTCCCTATCTTTGTTTTCTCCATCTTTGATATGGTACTTTTTGTTTTATCTTGTTACAGTTATTATTATCGCTCAGATGCCTACTCTGTGCTGAGAGAGAGAGAGAGAGAGAGAGAGAGAGAGAGAGAGAGAGAGAGAAGAGCAAGAGAGAGAATTGATCTGCATGGGAGGGTAGCTGGGGAAGAAATGGGAGTAATACAGTAAGAGGAAAACATAGGGTATATTATGGGGGGAAATCTATTTTCAAAAAGAAAAAAGGTGAAAAGAATATATACTGGTTTCTTATTGTATAACATGAGGGCATACTTTTTTCTCATAGAAAACATAGATAAGACTAGATTTGGCAGTTGGTCCATTTCATTTTTGGAAAAAAAATTCTTTTATATTCCTGAAATTTGGGTAACTATTTAATAAGGTTTTAGCCTGCTGATATAGTCTTCTTATATAATGCCCATTAAACTCTATATTACTCTTAGTGACCAGGTTTCCTAGATGCAGGAGTTATCACCAGGGACACTACTACTCTATCTCAAACCTAATGTACCAAGAAGATATACAATTTAGGACCAGATTTCAAAGGTAGTCCTAGTTTCTTTATGTTTTTGTATACAGAGGCAATTTCACTCAGAAGAATACTCAGATGAGACCTGTGATCCAGGGGAGCAGAAAGAGTGTCATTTAAATGTCATTCTGATATCCTGGGAAAGAAATAGGACATGGCATTGCCAACAAGGTGTGAGAGTTCAGACAGTGTATTGTCTGACTGTTCCTTCCTTAAGAATATCTGTCAACAGAATTAGAGCACACTGAGCATGCACTCCATGCAGAAATAAGGTTGCACAAAATAGATGTGTAAATCAGGAGCTTATCTTGTGTGTGCTTTCTGAAAACAAAACAGCCCACTAGGACATCATGAAAGAGTTAAACAATGTGTCATCCAGATATTTGTTCTGTAACCACACTCAATGGAGGACTTTAATTAGAATTTAAGATAATCTACATCTGCTAAAATATGATGATTAGTTCAGCAATGCTGAGGATCATTTAGGATTAAATGTTAATAAAACTCTGAGAGCAGAAGTCTATACTTTGTCTTCCTTAATTAGTAATTTTAAATTGTAATACTTCAATTAACTTAAATTTTACTAAAATTAGTTACAATGTGTTGGATTCTAATTCACTGTTTACAAAATAATTTTAAAATAAAATTTTTAAAATAAATTTAATTATTAAAATAATTTTAAATATTTTTATTTTTAATTTTTCTTTTATTGGATTTTTTATTTAAATTTCAAATGTTATTCCATTTCCCGGTTTCCTGGACATAAGCCTCCTATCCCATCCCCTGCCTTTCTTCTATAAGGGTGTTCCACTTCACATCCGTCTCCTATTCCGGCCTTCCCACCCAACATTCCCCTACACTGGGGCTCCAACCTTGGCAGGATAAAGAGTTTCTCCTTTCATTGGTGCCCAACAAGGCCATCCTCTGCTACATAGGCAACTGGAGCCAGGAGTGAGTCCATGTATAGTTTTTGGGTAGTGGTTTAGTTCCTGGGAGCTATGGTTGGTCGGCATTGTTGTTCTTATGGGGTTAAGCGCCCGCAGCACTTTCAATCCTTTCACTAATTCCTCCAATGGGGATCCTATTCTCAGTTCATAGGTTTGCTGCTAGCATCCACCTCTATTTGAGGAGCTCTGGCTGTGTATCGCAGAGGACATCTATATTCGGTTCCTTAGCTTCATCAATATTATCTTCTTTTCCTGGCAGTATGGATATAGGCCACATGTGGGGCAGGCTCTGAATGGCTATTCCTTCAGTCTCTGCTCCAAACTTGACTTACATATCCCCTCCTATGAATATTTTTGCTCCTCCTTTTAAAAAGTGAAGCATCTGCTCTCTGTTGGTCAATCTTCTTAAGCTTCATGTGGTCTGAGGATTGTATCTTCAGTAATTCAAGCTTTGGTGCTAATGTTCACTTATCAGTGAGTGTATACCATGTGTGCTTTTCTGTGATTGTATTACCTCACTCAGGATAATATTTTCTAGTACAATCCATTTGCTATGAATTTCATGAAGTGATTGTTTTTGATAGCTGGGTAGTAAGGCATCTGGGTTCTTTCCAGTTTCTGGCTACTGTAAATATGGTGTCTATGAACATAGTGCTGAATGTGTCTTTGTTGCATGTTGGAGCATCTTTTGGGTATAGGCACAGGAGAGGTATAGCTGTGTCCTCAGGTAGTACAATGTCCAGTTTTCAGAGGAACCTCCAGAATGATTTCCAGAGTGGTTGTACCAGTTTGCAATCCCATCAACAATGGAGGAGTGTTACTTTTTCTCCACATCCTCACCAGCATCTGCTGTCACCTGAGTTTTTAATCTTAGGCATTCTGACTGATGTGAGGTGGAATTTCAGGGTTGTTTTGATTTGCATTTACATGTTGAACATTTCTTAGGTACTTCTCCACCATTATATGTTCCTAGGCTGATACTTCTTTGTTTATTTGTGTACCCTATATTTAATAGGGATATTTGGCTCTCAGGAGTCTAACTTCTTGAGTTCTTTTTATACTTTGGATATTAGCCCTCTATCAGATATAGGATTGATAAATATCATTTCCCAATCTGTTGGTTGCCATTTTGTCCTAATGACAGTGTCTTTTGCCTTACAGAAGCTTTGCAATTTTATGATGTCCCATTTGTTAATTCTTGATCTTAGATCATAAGCCATTGGTGTTCTGGTCTGGAAATTTTCCCCAGTACCTGTGTGATCGAGACTCTTCCAGACTTTTTCTTCTACTAGTTCGAGTATATGGTTTGGTGTGGAGGTCCTTGATCGACTTGGACTTAATATTTGTAAAGGGTGATAAGAATGAATCGATTTTCATTCTTTTACATGCTGACCTTTAGTTGAACCAGCATCATTTGGCACCAGCTGTATATGGAGCAGAGAATGGCCTTGTTGGACACCAAAGGAATGAGAAGCCCTCGGTCCTGCCAAAGTTGGACCCCCATATGTAGGGGAATGTTGTGAAGCAACGAACAGGGCAGATGGACAGGGACCCCCCTTACAGAAGAAGGGCAAGGGGATTGGATAGGGGGCTTGTCTTCGGTAAACCGTGAAAGGAAATACCATTTGAAATGTTAATAAAATAATATCCAATAAAAGAAAATTCTATCCTTTCTCCATTGGATGGTTTTAACTCCTTTCTCAAATATCCAGTGATCATAGGTGTGTGGGTTCATTTCTGGGTCTTCAGCTCTACTCCACTGATCTACCTGCTGGACTCAGTCCCAATACCATATAGATTTTTCACTATTGCTCAGTACTAGTGCTTGAGGTCAGAGATGGTGATTCCCCAGAAGTTCTTTTATGGTTGAGGATAGTTTTTGTTATCCTGGTTTTTTGTTATTCCAAATGAATTTACAAATTGCTCTTTCTAACTCTATGATGAATTGAGTTGGAATTTTGATGGGGATTGCATTGAATCTGTAGAATGATTTTGGCAAAATGGCCATTTTTACCATATTGATCCTGTGTATCCATGAGCATGGGAGGTCTTTTCATCTTTCTTTCTTCAGAGACTTGAAGTTCTTGTCATACAGATCTTTCACTTGCTTGGATAGAATCAAACCGAGGTATTTTATGTTATTTGAGACTATCATGAAGGGTGTCATTTCCCTAATTTCTTTCACAGCCTGCTTATTCTTTGAGCAAAGGAAGGCTACTGATTTGTTTCAGTTAATTTTATATCCAGTCACTTTTCAGAAGCAGTTTATCAGGCTAAGTAGTTCTCTGATGGACCTCTTGGGGTCACTTGATTATAATTTCGTATCATATGCAAATAGTGATATTTTGACTTCTTCCTTTCCAATTTGGATCCTGCTGACCTCCTTTTGTTGTCTGACTGCTCTAGCTAAGACTGAGTACTATATTGAATAAGTAGGAAGAGAGTAGTTAGCCTTGTTTAGTTCGTGTTTTTAGAGTGCTTCAAATTTCTCTCCATTTAGTTTAATGTTGGCCACTGCTTTGCTGTACATTGCTTTTGCTATGTTTAGCTATGGGCCTTGAATTCCTATCTACCCAGGACTTTTATCATGAAGGGCTGTTGAATTTTGTCAAAAATTTTCTCAGCATCTAATGAAATGATCAGGTGGTTTTTCCTTTGAGTTTGTTTATATAGTGGATTATGTTAATAGATATCTGTATATTGAAACGTCCTTACATCCCTGGGATGAAGCCTACTTGATCATGATGGATGATTATTTTGATGTGTTCTTGGATTCCATTTGTGAGAATTTTATTGAGTAGTTTTGCATTGATATTCATAAGGGAAATTGGTCTGGTGTTCTATTTTTTGTTGGGTCTTTGTGTGGTTTAGGTATAAGTGTAATTGTTGCTTCGTAGAAAGAATTGGGTAGTGTTCACTCTATTTCTGTTTTTTGGAATAGCATTGGACAGAATAGTTTGATATGAGGTCTTCTATGAAGGTATGATAGAATTCTGCATTAAACCCATCTGGTTCTGTGCTCTTTTTAGTTGGGAGACTTTTAATAACTGCTTTTATTTCTTTAGGAGTTATGGTAGTATTTGGATGGTGTATATGATCCCGATTTAACTTTGGTACCTGGAATTTGTCTAGAAAATTATCCATTTCTTCTAGGTTTTTCAGTTTTGTTGAATATAGACATTTGAGGAAGGATCTAATGATTTTTTGAATTTCCTCAGATTCATTTGTTATGAAAATCCTTTTCATTTCTGATTTTGTTAATTTGGACACACACTCTATGCCCTCTGGTTAGTCAGTATAAGGTTTATCTATCTTGATTATTTTCTTAAAGAATCAGATCCTAGTTTTGCTGATTCTTTGTATAGTTCTTTTTGTTTCTACTTGGTTAATTTCAGTCCTAAGTTTGATTATTTCCTGCCATCTACTCCTCTTGGGTCCATTTGTTTCTTTTTCTTCTATAGCTTTTAGGTATGCTTCAAGCTGCTATTATAGGCTCTCTAATATTTCTTTTTGGGGGCTCTCAGAGCTATGAGTTTTCCTCTTAGCATTGCTTTAATTGCGCCCCATAAGTTTGGGTATGTTGTGCCTTCATTTTCTTTAAATTCTAAGAAATCTTTAATTTCATTCTGTATTTCTTCCTTGACCAAGATATTTGAGTAGAGCATTGTTCGACTTCCATGTATATGTGGGCTCTCTGTAATTTTTATTGTTATTGTCACTATTGTTGTTGGTCTGTAGTGATCTGATAGGATGTATGTGATAATGTCAATCTTCTTGTGTCAGTTGAGGCCTGTTCGTGACTGATTATATGGTCAATTTTGGAGAAGGTACCATGAGGTGCTGAGAAAAAAAGTATATTCTTTTGTTTCTAGATGAAATATTCCACAAATATCTTTTAAGTCCATTTGGGTCATAACTTCTGTTAGTTTCTGTATGACTTTGTTTAATTTCTGTTTCCATGATCTGTCCATTGATGGGAGTGGGGTGTTAAAATCTCCTACCATTCTTGTGTGACGGCAATGTGTCCTGAGCTTAAGTAAGGTTTCTTTTATGAATGTAGTTGTCCTTGCATTGCAGCATAGATATTTAAGATTGAGAGTTCATGTTGCTTGATTTTTCCTTAAATGAATATGAAGTTCCTTCTTTATCTTTTTGATAACTTTTATTTGAAAGTTAATTTTATTCTATATTAGAATGGCTACTCTAGATTCTTTTTTTCAGACGATTTGCTTGGATAGTTATTTTCAAGCCTTTTACTCTGAGGATAGTGTCTGTTTTTTCCTCTGAGGTGTGTTGTCATGGCCCTCTTTACGTATTAAGATTGTCAGTCTATGTCTTTCTACTGGGGGAATTGAGTCCATTGATGTTACAAAATATTAAGGAAACATGATTGTTTCCTGTTATTTTTGTTGTTAGTGGTGGTATTGTGCTTGTGTGTCTCTCTTCTTTTGGTTTCATTGCAAGGAGATTACTTTCTTGCTTTTCATAGGGTGTAGTTTCCCTCCATGTGTTGAAGTTTTCCATCTATTATCCTTTGTGCAGCTGAATTTGTAGATAGATATTGTGTAAATTTTATTTTTTCATAGTATACCTTGGTTTCTCCATCTATATTAA
This sequence comes from Rattus norvegicus, assembly GCF_021556685.1. Taxonomy (NCBI): domain Eukaryota; kingdom Metazoa; phylum Chordata; class Mammalia; order Rodentia; family Muridae; genus Rattus; species Rattus norvegicus. The sequence goes on along the minus strand of NC_141541.1, from coordinate 8,480,301 downwards.
TTGAGAGTTTTGCTGGATATAGTAGCCTGGGCTGGCATTTGTATTTTCTTAGGGTGTGTATGATGTCTGCTCAGGATTTTCTGGCTTTCATAGTCTCTGCTGAGAAGCCTGGTATAATTCTGATAGGTCTGCCTTTACACATTACTTGATCTTTTTCCCTTACTGCATTTAATATTCTTTCTTTGTTTTGTGCATTTTGTTTTTTGACTATTATGTAACAGGAGAAATTTCTTTTCTGATCAAATCTATTTGGAGTTCTGTAGGCTTCTTGTATGTTTATGGGCATATCTTTCTTTAGGTTAGGGAAGTTTTCTTCTATAATTTTGTTGAAGATATTTTCTGGCCCTTTAAGTTGGGTGTCTTTACTCTCTTCTACACCTATTATCCTTAGGTTTGAACTTCTCATTCTGTCCTGGATTTTCTGGATGTTTTGGGTTAGGAGGATTTTTGCATTTTATATTATCTTTGATGGTTGTGTTGATGTTTTCTACAGTATCTTCTGCCCCTGAGATCCTCTCTTCTTTCTCTTGTATTTTGTTGGTGATGCTTGCATCTATGACTCCTCATCTCTCTTTTTTTTTTATTAACTTGAGTATTTCTTATATACATTTCGAGTGTTATTCCCTTTCCCGGTTTCTGGGCAAACATCCCCCTCCCCCCTCCCCTTCCTTATGGGTGTTCCCCTCCCAACCCTCCCCCCATTGCCACCCTCCCCCCAACAGTCTAGTTCACTGGGGGTTCAGTCTTAGCAGGACCCAGGGCTTCCCCTTCCACTGGTGCTCTTACTAGGATATTCATTGCTACCTATGAGGTCAGAGTCCAGGGTCAGTCATGTATAGTCTTTAGGTAGTGGCTTAGTCCTTGGAAGCTCTGGTTGCTTGGCATTGTTGTACATGACTCCTCATCTCTTTCCTAGGTTTACTATCTCCAGGCTTCTCCCCATTTGTGCTTTCTTTATTGTTTCTATTTCCATTTTTAAATCCTGTATGGCTTTGCTTAATTTCTTCACTTGTTTGATTGTCTTTTCCTGTAATTCTTTAAAAGGGTTTTGTGTTTCCTCTTTAAGGGATTTCACTTGTTTACTTGTGTTGTCCTATATTTCTTAAAGGGAGTTATTTAGTCCTTCTTAAGGTTCTCTATCATCAATTGGATTTTAAATCCGAATCTTGCTTTTACAGTATGTTTGGATATCCAGTATTTGCTTTGGTTTGAGAACTGGGCTCTGATGTTTCAAAATAGTTTTCGTTTCTGTTTCTTAGTTCCTGGGCTTTCCTCTTACCATTAGATTGTCTCTGGTGCTAGCATGCCTTGCTCTCTGTGACAGTGGCTTGACTGAATGTGTGTAGATATGTGGGCAGAAAGTAGTTGTCTCCTCTGAGTTCCACATTTCTGAAGGTCCAGCTCTCTCCCCTATGAGATTTGGGTACAGAGAGCTGTGCTACTGGTTCGCTTCAGTTCTGGGTACATGCTGAAACCAGAAGGGTGCCACCACTGATTGCTCCTATATTTCTGTATCCAGAGGCCACTGTGAAGGTTCCTCTTGGGACAGGAATGTGAGCAGAAATGGCAATCTCTCCTGAGATCTCAGGATTGTCTGCATTTCTGGGAGTTCTTTTCCGTCCACCATGGGATTTTGGTGCAGGGAGGTGTGGGTATAAGCTGGTATTGTAAAGTTCATGTTAGAAAATGGATCATCACTCTAAAGTAGATAGGCCAGAAATGGTAGGGGGCACTTATACATTTTCTATCAGGGATAGGAATTTGGCAGATTTAACCATCATGATACTGAAAATAGGGTATTTAGCCTGTCTCCACAGCCAATAGGATCAGGAAAATAATGAAGATTTTGTGACATTAACAACAGGATCCATGTCCTTCTCCAGTTTTTAAATTATTCCAAATCTATCCTCTAATGACTTCTCTATTAAAATAACAAAAATTGTCTCTGTATGAATACAATTAAGGAATGCAGTCTGAGATTCCTATTTCTCAGATTTCTTGGCATTGGTATTTAAGCCAGAAGCAATTGCAGAGAACTGCCACAAGCAGTGCTCTCATCTGTCAAGTTTAAAGATGTCATAATCGGGTTATTATTGGTGTGATGAAACACATGACCAAATCATCTTGAAGATGAATAGTTTTATTTGGCTTGAACTGGCATTTCACTGATCATCATAAAATGAAATCAGGACAGGAAGTCTAATGGGAAAGAAAGTTGGAGGCAGTAGCTAATACACCTGGAAGGGTGTTGCTTATTGGCTTGCTCCCCATTGCTTGTTCAGTCTGCTTTTTAATAGGACTTTGAACAATGGCCCAGGGTTGCCACCATTCACAATGGGCTTTCCTGTAACCCATCAACCAATCAATTTAAAAAATTCCCTTTCAGGCTTGGCTGAAGCCTGATATTATTCTCAAATTAACCCTCCCTCCCTCCCCCAAATGACTTTGTGTCAAGTTGACGTAAAATTACCCAGCACAGAAATTTAAAAAATCTTTCATATTGGATCAAGAAAAAGTTTTCTTAACTTGATAGTGTAGAGGTACATTTAGGATTTAGATTCCTGAACTATGGAACAAGAGTAACAAAAGGGATCGACCACAGAAAATGGATCTGCTGAATTGAGAATTTAGCATTCCTGTTCTAAGCAACAAGAGTAAGAAAAGGGAATCTAACATACTTCCTCTGAGTCAAAGTTCAAGTCTGTATCCTTCTCCCCAGCATTATTCTTTTGCCCTCTAAATAACCATTCATGTGTATGTGCACACTGTGTATACATAATAATGTGCTGTCAATATATGTTCATATGAGTATCTTTTGAGGTATACTTGTGAAGGGCATGAGTAGAAGTAAATTACCTTCGTCTATAATTCTCTACCTAATTTTTCATTGTTGTTAGTTTCTTTTTCAACAATTTACCTCTCGAAAACTGAACCTCAAGAATTTAAGCAATGTTGCTTGTCAGTTCCAGAGATGTGCTTGTCTTCATGACTTTATTGTCTAAGTTACAAACACAAGTATAACCTCAGAGCTTGGGTCCTTACATAGATACTCAGGATCAAACTCAGAACTTTACACTTGTGCAGTAGAAGTCTTCCTTGGCAAGCTATTGCTCCAGATCCACAAAGGTGAAATCTTGCAGATCAACATTGTGACAGAAGAAAAAGCCATCTGAGCACAGCAGTCAATGTACACACATGAACAGCTGCAACCACAGTGAAAAAAGAAGGAAAAAGTATATTTACTCTTCATTTTGACTGTATTTCTACTTTTCTTTCCTATTCCCATGATAAAATAGTGTGGCAATAGCAATTAAGAGCTGACAATTTTAGCTCACAATTCTAGGTGGTTACAGTCTATTTTCAAAAGGAAGTTTGAACAACAGACACTTGAGAAAACCAGTCACATATTACCCAATATTCAAGAGGAGTAAATAAGATGAGTAAATGAAGTCTTTATTTCTTAGTCTTACAGAATGCAGGCCCACATCTATGAAATGGTACCATATGGATTGATGTCTCTATGCAGGTGAAGGCAGGCACAAGATAAGGAAACTCCTATAATTAGGCAGTGAAAAAGAAAGGCAAAGACAGAGTTTTTGAAATGCAAGAAAGAGGGAGAGAAGGAAAGGAACCAAATGGAAAAAGAGAAGGACAACTCAGATACATGTGTCCTTAAATGGCCACAGGTAGGAATGAATATTTTATAAAAGATGGATTATTACAGGACAATTTGTCTTATCTAGGTAGGCAGTTTATATCAATATCAATTGGCTCTGAGTTTATTAGGTAGACATTTTGTGGTATGTGAATTTACCAATATAAATCTGATTGATAAATTACAAGCTTCTAGAGTTTTAATTTTACCAAGATACTGTGAAAGAATGTGGAAGAGACCTACTGATGGAACTTAGAAAGTTGGTGGAGACGTTTTTTGAGAACTTTGGACCAGAAGATCTGCCAAGTCTAGCTGACTGAGATGAAAATACCCTGCAGATGCCATGTGACCCGCCAGTGCAGGCAGTAGCATGAGTTGTTGCTTCTCTTTTTTTATTTACTATTACAGTACTACCTATGTAAATGTTGAATCTTAGCAACTAAATTAACATTAATAAGGTAAACCCTCACTGACCTTTTGTAGGGCGCCCTCCAGTGGTGAACAACAGTACTGCGCATGTGCAGGTTTTGCACCTGGTGTCAGTTGGCCAGTAATATGCTAATGAGGGGCGGTACCATGCTAGTGAGGTGATTCATTCTCTGCCAATCCCTGGAGGACAAGTAGTGGGGTGATAGTGGGATGACAGTGGGGTGATAGTGGGGTGACCCGTGCCCTGCCAATCCCTGAAGGATTATTAGCATACTGTTGTGTATATAAGGCGAGCGCTTTAGCCGCTCAAGGTCCCCGTATCAGCAATGAAGGTGTGCTGCAATAAAGGCTGTTGACAAGGATCCGACTGTGTTGCGTCTTCCTTGCCGGATGAGGTGGGTGGGACAACCTTTATTCGGGTCAACCTGATGGAGACAATCTCTTGATGTGACTTTCTTTTTATATTATTTTATATTGCATCAAATTGGTAAAAAAAAAATATAAACAATGACTAGGGGGACTCCCTGTCATGGTGCCATAAGTTGCTTCTGGACACAGAACACCTACCAGCTACATGTGCTGCCCACAGCAGAAGCCATGTTGATGTGTAAGTATATGGTAGAATGATAGGAGAGAAAGAGAAGCAAAATGGTTTGAGAATCATGAAGGGAAGTGAAACTGGAGCCAAGACAGTGAAGAAGGCTATCCATATGTGAGTATCTTGCCCTGAGACTTGAGGCCATGGTGAAGTCCCAGTCCATGATGTCACTTAAAGTCATGTGTCTGGAACTATGCAGCAGCAGGGGTTAATATCAATGTCCATAGCTACTACTACCATTAAGGTCCATGAAGATATCTCTGATCTGGGCTACCACCTGGGACTACGGTATAGTCCCAATGACCAAGAGCATTGCAGAATTCGCCCAGCTCTCCCTGGCAATGGCATTCTGTAAAGCTGGCCCCATCAGTAAATATGGCCCTTGGTAGATATGGTCAAATAATTAAAGTATTAGTGAGCACAATGGAATGCTTAGTCAATTCTAGTAATAAAGAAAAGGACAATGAATGGGCTATGAAAATAGCTGAAGTCCAAAGAAAGGAAAAAGGTAGAAAGCCAGGATATAATGGTATGAGGTTGTCTCCACTTTCCTCTTTCTTTTCATCATTCTTTCCCTCTCAAATTTTCTCTCTCCCTTTTCCCCCTTGTCTCCTATTAATTTTGGGTATTAAAATACCACCTCTCCCATGTAACATGAAAAAGAATGATTTGTTAATCTGCTACAAATCATTTCCTTTCCAATCAGAGATCTGAAACCGTTATGACACAATTGTGAAGCAATGAGCAACACTTTGGAATCATTTGTAAACAGCTAGTTTTATAATTGAAAGTGATAAATTCTTATTTCCCCAGTCAAAGTTTAGGAAGTAATACAATTTTATTTTCTCCATCTTTCATTAAATATTTATTGAGCATCTACCAGAAATAAGACATGTTTAAGAATGGTTTCCCATTGAATATAAGTAATTAATTAATGACACATAAATGCCAACCTTCTAACAGAATTGGGCCATTCATCATTGGTGATATAGAACAGGACCATTTACAAATCTTCACTCAACACCTTATACACAATAATGGAGCTACATCTTATCACATTTAATAAAGCCACAAGAAACTTACACAAAGTCCTAAAACTTATGAAAAGTTTAAATGTGGTTATTTGGAAACCTAGCCTTCTGTGTCTGTACAATGAGTCATTATAATCCTCTGAATGAATGTTCACATGAAATAAATGTAAAATGAGGAATTTTTATCTCAATTGAATAATTTTTATATATTTGAACATAATTAAAATATTATAATATATATTAATACAATATATTATATATTATATATAAATAAATAAAATATATAAATATATTTTATATATATTAAATATAAAAGATTAATAAAGGGAAGAGAAAGAGAGAAAAAGAGAGAGAGAGCCTGAGAAACACACACATACACCACAGAGAGAGAGAGAGAGAGAGAGAGAGAGAGAGAGAGAGATGCAGAGACAGAGACAGAGACAGACAGCAAGCTGTGTTGCACATGAAACCATACTTTTCCATTCAGTTTAACCATACAGCTCTGTTCTCCACTCTAACCAAATAATACTGTTCTTAGGTGTGACACAATATAGGCTTGTCTTTCTTTGAAAACTATGGGAATCATTAACTAGGCAATTTCTTTTAGGAAGCTATGATTTAATAACTCTCATTGCTTTCTCTTACAAAGAAAAGAAGTAATTTTGGTTCTTTACATTAATATCTGTCTTTGTGCCCAAAAAATTACTAATAAGTCATTCAAATGATTTTAGAACATAACACTACCATAAATATTGAATTTCTCAGATTTTATTGAAATAAGATAATTTTTAAAATCTCAGGATTAAATTGTTTTATATCTAAATACATTAGAGCCATTGAAATGATATCTTAACTTAAAAAATACTTCAAATATAATATTAAAAGTTTGATTTTAAACTCAGAAGAGAATAGAATATTTTACAATTAGATGACAAAAGTTTATTGCCTTTGGGGCAATTATTCAAAATTAGCTAAAATAAAGATTGGGACAAGAAACTGTCAGGCTCTCTATGATGGTCTAAAACTGGATTCTGCTCAAATAATTCATTAAAACATTGTTATTGCATATTTAGTTATCCATTTATACTTAGTGTATGAACAAATCAGCAGTGATGTTTCTACATGTGTATATTATAGTAATGTTTCTTTTTTGTTATTTGTTTTAATATTTTTCTTTTATTATTTGTTCTTCTATTTCTTTTATTATTGTTATTTTTTGTTCACATTTCAAATGTTATTCCCATTTCCGGTTTCCTGGCCAGAAGCCCCATATCCTATCTCCCTTCCCTTCTTTTATAAGGGCATTTCTCCCCCCTAAACACCTCCTTCCCGCCCACCCCTGAAATTACCCTGCACTGGGGGGTTCAGTTTTGGCAGGACCAAGGGCTTCTCTTCCTATGGTCCCAAACAAGGCCATCCTCTGCTACATATGCAGCTGGAGCCATGGGTCTGTTCATGCATAGTCTTTGGGTAGTATAGTTCCTGGGGCTTTAGTTCGTTAGTATTGTTGTTCTTATGGGGTTGCAAGGCCCTTCAACTCCTTCAATCCTTTCTCAAATCCCTCCAACTAGGACCCCATTCTCAGATCAAGGGTTTGCTAGAGTATACCTCAATATATGACATGCTCTGGCATGTATATATATGTATATATGTGTATATATGTATGTGTGTGTATGTATGTATGTATGTATGTATGTATGTATGTATGTATGTATGTATGTATGCTGTATACCAGAAAGGGCAGGCTAGGAATGGCCATTTCTTCAGTCTCTGCTCCAAATTTTGTCTCAATATTCCCTCTTAGAATATTTTTGTTCTCCCTTTTAAGAAGGATTGAAGCATCCAAACTTTGATTGTCCTTCTTCTTGAGCTTCATGTGATATGTGGATTGTATCTTGGATAGTTCAAGCTTTTGGGTTAATATCCACTTATCAGTGAGTGCAAAACGTGTGTGTGTGTGTGTGTGTGTGTGTGTGTGTGTGTGTGTGCACGCATGTGTATGTGTGTGTGTTTGTACTTGGGTTACAGCACCCGAGATGATATTTTGTAGTACAATTTGCCTATGAATTTCAAGAAGTCACTGATTTAATAGCTGAGCGATATTCCATTGTATAGATGTATGACATTTTCTTTATCCATTACTCTGTTGAAGGGTATCTGGGTTCTTTCCAGCTTCTGTCTAGTATAAATAATGCTACTACAAACATAATGGAGCATATGTCCTTGTATGTTAGAGCATCATTTGGCTATATGCTGAGGAGAGGTATAGCTGGGTGGTGATATATCCAAATCTCTGAGGAACTTCCAGACTGATTTCCAGAGTAGTTGTACCAGTTTGCAATCCCACCAACAATGGAGGAGTGTTCTCCTCTTTCTACACATGCTCGCTAGCATCTGCTGTCACCTGAGTTTTGATCTTAGCCATTCTGACTAGTGTGAGGTGAACTCTCAGGATTGTTTTGATTTGCATTTCCCCAATGGCTAAGATTTTTAAACATTTCATTAGGTATTTCTCCACCATTCCATATTACTCAGCTGATAATTCTTTATCTCTGTACAAAATTTTTAATAGGGTTATTTGGCTCTCTGAAGTCTAAAACTTCTTGATTTCTTTGTATACTTTCCATATTAGCCTTCTATCAGATGTAGGATTGGTAAAGATCTTTTCCCAATCTGTTGATGCCATTTTGTCCTAATGACACTGACCTTTTTTTTAGAGAAGCTTTGCAGATTTATGAGGTTCTGTTTGTCAAGTATTGGTCTTAGAACATAAGTCATTGGTGTTTTGTTCAAAAAATTTTCCACAATGCCCATGGTTTTGAGGCTCTTCCCCACTTTTTCTTCTATTAGGTTGAGTATATCTGGTTTTACGTGGAGGTCTGTGATCCACTTTCAACAGGTCTATAAGAACAGGCCAATTTTCTGGTCTATATGCTGACTGAGAGTTGAACCAGCACCATTTGTTGAAAACGCTATCTTTTTTTCCACTGAACGTCCTAGATCAAGTGAACATAGGTGTGTAGGTTTATTTCTGGGTCTTCAATTCTATGCCACTGATCTACCTGCCTGTTTCTGTACCAATACTATCAATACGATACAGTTTTTATGACTATTGCTCTCTAATACTGCATGAGTTCAGGGATGGTGATTCCTCAAGAACTTGTCTTATTGTTGAGGATAGATTTTGCTATCCTGGGTTTTTTGTTTTGCCAAATGAATTTGCAAATTGTGCTTCCTAACTCTAAAAAAATAGAGTTGGAATTTTGATGGGAAGTCCATTGAATCTGTAGATTGAGTTTGGCAAAGTGGCCATTTTTGCTACATTAGTTCTGCCAATCCATGAGCATGGGAGGTCTTTCCATCTTTCTTACTTCAGAGACTTGAAGTTCTAGTCTTGTCATACAAACCTTTCACTTGCTTGGTTAGAGTCACACTGAGATAGTTTATGTTATTTGCAACTATTGTGAAGGGTATCATTTCCCTAAATTCTTTCACAGCCTGTTTATCCTTTGAGTAGAGGAAGTATACTTATTTGTGTGAGTTAAATTTATGCCCAGCCTCTTTGGTAAAGTTGTTTCTCAGGCTTAGTAGTTCTCTGGTGGAACTTTTGTGGTCACTTAAATGTAATATCATATCATCTGCAAATAGTGATACTTTGAATTCTACCTTTTCAATTTGTATCCCTTTACCCTACTTTTGTTGTCCGATTGCTCTGGCTAGGATTTGAGTACTATATAGAATAAGGAGGGAGAGTGTGGGGGCCTTGTCTAGTCCTTGATTTTAGGGGAATTGATTCAAGTTTCTCTCCATTTAGATTAATGTTGGCTACTGCTACTACTTTGCTATATATTGCTTTAACTATGTATAGGTATGGATCTTGAGTTCCTGATCTTTCCAAGTCTTTTATCATGAAGGAGTGTTGGATTTTGTCGAATACTTTTTCTGCATTTCATGAAATGATACTTTTTCTTCTTTCAGTTTGTTTACATAGAGAATTATGTTGATGGATTTCCTTATACTGAACCATCCTTGCATCCCTGGAATGAAGCCTATTTGTTCATGATGGATGATCTTTTTCATGTGTTCTTAGATTCTGTTTGCAAGTATTTTATTGAGTATTTTTGTGTCAATATTCATAAGAGAAATTGGTCTGAAGTTCTCTTTCTTTGTTTGTTCTTTATGTGGTTTAGGATAAGAGTAATTGTGGCTTCATAGAAGGAATTTTGTAGTACTCCCTCTGTTTTTGCTTTGTGGAATAGTTTGGACAATATTGAGATTAGGTCCTCTATGAATGTCTGATAGAATTCTACATTAAACCCATATGGTCCTGGGCTCCTTTTAGAAAATACTTTCTGTTTCTGATTCTGTTAATTTGGATACACTTTCTGTTCCCTCTGGTTAGTCTGGCTAAGGGTTTATCTATCTTGCTGATTTTTTCAACTAGCTACAGTTTTTTTTTTATTTGTATAGTCCTTTTTGTTTCTACTTTGCTGATTTCAACTATGTCCTGCCTTCTATTCCTCTTGGATGTATTTGCTTCTTTTTGTTCTAGAGCTTCAAGTGTGCTGTCAAGTTGCTAATGTATGCTCTCTCCAGTTTCTTTTTGGAGGCTCTCAGAGCTATATGTTTTCCTCTTAGCACTGCTTTCATTGTGTCCATGTGTTTGGTCATATTGTTCCTTCATTTTCATTAAATTGTAAAAAGTGTTTATTTCTTTTTTATTTCTTCCTGGAATCTATCATTGAGCAGAGTCTTGTTTAACTTCTGTGTATATGTTGCCATTCCATTATTATTTTTGTTAGTCCGTGGTGATCTGATAAGATGCATGGGATTATTTCAATCTTCTTGTATCTGTTGAGACCTGATTTGTGACAGATATGTCAGTTTTAGACAAGGTACCATGAGGTGCTTAGAAGAAAGTATATTCTATTGTTTTAAGATGAAATGTTCTATAAATATTTGTTAAATCCGTTTGGCTCATAACTTCTATTAATTTCTCTATATCTCTGTTTAGTTTTTGTTTCCATGATCTCTCCATTGATAAGAATGGGATGTTGAAATCTTCTACTATTATAGTGTAAGGTGCAATGTATGCTTTGAGCTTTAGTAAGGTTTCTCCTTTGAATGTAGGTGCCCTTGCATTTGGAGCATAGATATATAGGATTGAGAGTTCATCTTGGTGGATTTTTTTCCTTTGATGAATATGAAGTGTCCTTTAACTTTTTTGATAACTTTTGGCTGAAAGTCTCTTTTATTTTATATTAGAATGGTTATTCCAGCTTGTTTCTTCAGACCATTTGCTTGAAAAGTTGTTTTGCAGCCTTTTTCTCTGAGATAGGGTCTGTCTTTGTCACGGAGGTGTGTTTTCTGTATGCAGCAAAATACTTTATATATACAATCTGTTAGTCTATATCTTTTTTTATCTTTATTAACTTGAGTATTCTTATTTGCATTTCAATTGTTATTCCCTTTCCCGGTTTCCAGGCCAACATCACCCTAAGCCCTCCTCCTCCCCTTCTATATGGGTGTTCCCTTCCCTATCCTCCCCTCATTACTGCCCTCCCCCCAACAATCACTGGGGTTTCAGTCTTGGCAGGACCAAGGGTTTCCTCTTTCACTGGTGCTCTTACTAGGCTATTCATTGTTACCTATGAGGTTGGAGCCCAGGGTCAGTCCATGTATAATCTTTGTGTAGTGGCTTGGTCCCTGGAAGGTCTGGTTCCTTGGCATTGTTGTTCATATGGGATCTCGAGCCCCTTCAAGCTCTTCCAGTCCTTTCTCTGATTCCTTCAACAGGGGTCCTGTTCTCAGTTCAGTGGTTTGCTGCTGGCTTTCGCCTACGTATTTGCTGTATTCTAGGTGTGTCTCTCAGGAGAGATCTACATCCGGTTCCTGTTGGCCTGCACTTCTTTTCTTCATCTATCTTATCTAATTGGGTGGTTGTATATGTATGGGCCACATATGGGACAGGCTCTGAATGGGTGTTTTTCTGCGTTCCGCCTCTGTTTTAAACTTTGCCACCCTACTCCCGGCCAAGGGTATTCTTGTTCCCCTTTTAAAGGAGGAGTGAAGCATTCACATTTTGGTCATCCCTCTTGAGTTTCATGTGTTCTGTACATCTTGGGCAATTCAAGCATTTGGGCTAATAGCCACTTATCAATGACTGCATACCATGTGTGTATTTCTGTGATTGGGTTACCTCATTCAGGATGATAATTTCCAGTTCCAACCATTTGCCTATGAATTTCATAAAGTCATTGTTTTTGATAGCTGAGTAATATTCTATTGTGTAGATGTACCACATTTTCTGTATCCATTCCTCTGTTGAAGGGCATCTGGGTTCTTTCCAGCTTCTGGCTATTATAAGTAAGGCTGCTATGAACATAGTGGAGCATGTGTCTTTGTTATATGTTTGGGCATCTTTTGGGTATACACCCAAGAGAGGTATAGCTGGGTCCTCAGGTAGTTCAATGTCTAATTTTCTGAGGAACCTCCAGACTGATTTACAGAATTGTTGTACCAGTCTGCAATCCCACCAACAATGGAGGAGTGTTTCTCCATATCCTCACCAGCATTTGTTGTCTCCTGAGTTTTTGATCTTAGCCATTTTCACTGGTGTGAGGTGAAATCTCAGGGTTGTTTTGATTTGCATTTCCATTATGACTAAAGATGTTGAACATTTCTTTAGGTGTTTCTCAGCATTCGGTGTTCCTCAGCTGTGAATTCTTTGTTTAGCTCTGAACCCCATTTTTTAATAGGAGTATTTGTCTCCCTGTGGTCTAACTTCTTGAGTTCTTTGTATATTTTGGATATAAGCCCTCTATCTGTTGTAGAATTGGTAAAGATCTTTTCCCAAGTTTGTCAAGTTGCTCGTGGGCAGCTGTTTTTGAGCTCTCCGTGAGGGCGGCAACCAGGAGGGCCTTCGCTGCCTTTTCCAGGAGCCCCAGTGCACCGGGGTCCCAGATGGCATTAGGTGTTTTCCTCTGGAGTCAGAAATGTTCGCAGAGTGTAGTCTTTTTTGGCTTCCCAGGCGTGTCTTCCCCTCTGAAGGTTTAGCTCTCCCTCTCAAGGGATTTGGGTTCAGAGAACTATTGACTGTGTCCCTTCAGGTCAGAGCAGTGTCTGGACTGCAGGGGACCTGCTGCTCTAGTGCCCTTATCTTGGTTTCCCAGAGGCTGTATGCAGTTTCCTCTTGGGCCAGGGATGTGGGCAGTGGCGGGCCATATTGGTGGTCTCTCCAGCTCTGCAGTCTCAAGAGTTCCCACCTGTCAGGGCAGTGAGCTCTCTCTCCCAAGTGGTTTGGGAGCAGTGAGCTGTGGGCTGGGATCACCGAGGTTGGAGCTCCAGCTAACAACTTGAAGTGTCCGGTCCCAGAGGAATTTTGCCTCTGTGTGTCCTGAGACTCCCAGGCAGGTCCCTTGGAATAGAAAAGTTGGTCTTACCTGTGGTCCCGGGGCTCAAGTTGCTCCTGGGATACGGCTTTTGAGCTCTCAGTGAGGGCGGCAACCGGGAAGGCCTGCACCGCCTTTTCTGGGAGCCCCCATGCACCGGGGTCCCAGATACCATTAGGTGTTTTCCTCACTGCACTGCTTATAAAAATGCATTTGTCTCTATTTTCTTAAATTGAAAAACATGCATATTTGGTGAGTTGGAGAGAAAGTTCAAACACATAAGAGTTGATGTTCCTCTTGTAAAGAATGAAAGTTTGTTTCCCAATAACTGTATACAGTGCCTTACAATTGCCCAAACTCTAGCTCTTAGATTTTAACAGCTCATCTTTGGCTTCCAAAGGCACCTGGATATATGCATGTAAATACACATATAAATAAACAGAAAAGATATGGGTTATAATATGTGGAATAAACAAAGTAAACTAACAAAATGCAGAGTAATAGCAAGGTTTAATACACTAGAGATTTTTGTTTTTCCTGACTTTGAACATTTGCAGATTTCATCATTTGATTAATAAAAATTCTAAAATCATGTTTTTGTGAGTTTTTGAAATTCATAAGAAAACATCTAATTTTAGAAGTAAATCTTAACATTTGTCCCAATGAGTAAAATTCTTTTTATACATTTTGATTGCTTGATTATAAATAGTTAAACAAATTATACACTATATAAGCATTGCTATTTTCCACTCATAAATTAATGAAAAACATATAAATAGAAACATATTCATTAGCATAAAGGAAAGTATAAACCATTAAAAACAAGGAAAAAACTGTGGATAATCCACAAACAGGGTCAACTCATAGAGAAATAGATAATGGATAAATTTTGCAGAATGGGAGAGTGAATAGATATATAATAAATCCAGCTCTTTGTTGATCAGAAATCAGATGGCAGTGATATTTTTCAATAACTAACTGGTGTTCTGAGAGCCTGGTATGACCACTCAAAGACAGAGAGAGAGAGACAGAGAAAGAAAGAGAGATAGAAAAAGACATAGACAGAGACACAGAGAGACAGGGAGACAGAGTCAAAGATGTTACAAGAACAGTAAAGTGTCAAAGAGCATGAACACTATTGTATTCGTTACTTTTATAATTTTTGTGACAAAAGTCATGACACAGTCAACTTATAGAAGGAATGGTTTATTTAAGCCTCAATAGTTCTACCAACTGAGAACAAATATTCAAACATACAAGGCTTGAGATGTTCTTATTGAAACGCATGACTATGAAATGGAAAAATATTCATAACACTTTGAAAGTTGCCTTCCATCATATTAAAATATACTAAGAAAATGAAATCTGAAGCAAACTTTTTTCCTCCATCTTTATTAACTTGGGTATTTCTTATTTACATTTCAATTGTTATTCCCTTTCCCGGTTTCCGGGCCAACATCCCCCTAACCCCTCCCCCTCCCCTTCTATACGGTTGTTCCCCTCTCCATCCTCCCCCCCCATTACCGCCCTCCCCCCAAGCAAACTCTTTTTAAAGATATGAAAAGATGTCCATGGTAAACATCTGTTTTGTCCATTCATAATCTTTGAGTGAAAAAAGAGTTGCCCTTTTGAATCCTGAAACCCATCAGGTCATCAGCCTTCACTGACAAATGTCTTTCTATGTTAACCTATTGCTTCAAATCTGTCTAAAATCATAAAAAGTTGAAATTTTAAATGTAAAATTGGGACTAGGAAATATTTTACCTTGACTTTCTTGCACAACAAATAATTTATAGAAAATAATCAGAAACCTTGTAGCAGTAAAAATGGGTAAAAAAACATATCGACATATGGTTGAGGAAAAATTGGATAAATGGTAACTACAATTTGAGGAAGAACTAAAAAAAGGAAAAGGCAAAGGTCACATTTTACCGAATCCCAATTTTAGACATAGAATGGAAACTAAAGTCTGACTTCAATGGCCAGGCGACAAGCTAAAAATGAAACCAAGCATGACATGCTTGTCATAAACAATAGCACTGAAGAAACACTGTCTCTCAAACCAGAGGAAGTATCAGGTGAAGAAAATAGCTAAAACTCTAAGACAGAAAGAAAGGAACTCATTTCTACCATTCCTCAGAAGGTAAGAAAATTTCTGTTGTGTGCACTATAGAGACTTCAGCTCCCCTGCCCTCTTATTTCTCTCCCCTATCTCTTTTTCTGCATGAAATAAAAATAATAGTTCTAGTAACAACAACATATTATTTTACATACATTGTACCTGGTATACACCTAGTATTATACACACACTCAAAATTTAAATATATACATGACATAGTTTATGTTCTTAAAATGCTACATATCATTCTTCAATTTTGTGAGCTCCTATTATAATCCCAAAATCAAAGTTAATTTCTTTTAAAGTATTCTGCCTATAACTAACTTCTTGAGAGAAGAACCTATCATTCAGAAAGATATCCATAGTCTCCTCATATTAGCTTCCTAGACCTTACAATTCTTGAGATGGTTTTGTCTTAGGCAAAGATGTCCTTCAGATCAATTATTCTCAGTTCCACACTAGATATATTCTCTTAAGGACCAACTCATATAATATTTTTGTTTGAATTCAAACTATACCTAAAATCTTAAATATATTTTACAATCATTTGCTTATAGCATTTTTATGTCACTGCTTAACTAAGTAAAATTTTGAAAAGGGACATCTTTAGCTTGCTTGAAAAATAAATTTTTGTTTCTTATCATCTAACACTATGAGTTTCAAATAAAAACTTAAGTAGTTCTTCAATCATCAAATATATTTATAAATAAATGTATCATACATTGATAGGTAATTACTCCCATCTAAGTGATAGTTGTGGAGTACTCATTTGAACATTATTAACCAATAAATTACCAATTATGACAGAGACAAAAATAGATATTGATGGGAAATAACTGTGTATACATGCATACTTAATAAGTCAATCTAAAGAGACTTTGGTCACAGAAAACATCAAAATTTTCTAAACAGACTGGTGAGATGGCTCAGCAGGTAAAGATATACAACAATAAACTTAAAGAGCTGAATTTTATCTTTGAGACTTAGAGGGCATGAGAGACTAATTGTCCTCTGAGCTCCTCTTTACACAAAGGTACACATGCCTATACCACATATACACTACACACACACACACACACACACACACACACACACACACACACACATTAATAAAATTAATATATGAAAGTCAAAATGTGGAAGTCAACTACTCTTCCCACATTATAGCTACATTATAATATTTAACCATTTTCTAGTTTACTATCACATTTATTATGCCCCAGTATTTACACAAACTTCAAAATTTCTGTTTTTCTAAGATTCTATTTAATAAACACAGTGATAGGAACAGAATAGGCTCAGAGATCAATCAAAATTAAGGATAGGATATCAACTGGATATAAGCCCTCTATCAGATGTGGAGTCTGCTATTAAATTTTTACAAGAATTTCATTTTGTAATTTAAAATTCTGTGGTCACTATTAATGTTTATTCTGCTGGTTTTTAGTTTATTATTTTTTAATTTACAAATAAAATCGGTTCATATTGATTATAAGCCTAGCCACATGTTCTCTTGTGGCTTCATTATGACCATCTTCATCATTATTACTGTAGGGAACCAAGGCATGCATATACAGGCCAATAGACAAATTTTGGGCATCAGTTCTGTCTTTACACTTTGAGATATGATCATTAACTTTATGCAGCAACAGCTTTACCTGGTGAGTCATCTTGAATACCCACAGATGCTCTCTTTTTAAAATGCTTCTCTCTCTGCAAGAACAATGTATCTGGGTATAAGCTTGCTGAAATAGAACTTCCAGAAGTCATTAAGGGAACAGAGAAATGTTTTGTATGTTTGTTTACAAGAAAAAAAAAGTGCCAAAATCCAGGCAATGTTAGAACCTCTAACAGGAGGTCAGCGGTTCTTTGGATTTGGTTGTCCACTCCAATTACATAGGATTCTGAGAAACTACACTCTGTGGCATAAACATTTACGCCACATAAGACAGGTTTTAATTCAGACTTTGTCTTTTAGATTTTGGTGGCTTAGGTAAATGGATAACATCTTCTTCTTTTATTCTCTTTTCTTTCTTTGCTTCTTTTTTCCTATTCTATCCTTTGTTTCCTTTCTACAAGTTGTGCTGCCATCTTAAATCCATTTGTTTCCTCTTCTTTCCCTTGCATTTTTGATTCCACTTTCTCTTTCCTTTTCCTTCCATGTTTGAAACAGTGTTATGCACTGATACTCAGACTAATATCAAACTTACACTTTTCTTGCTTCGACCCTCTAAATGCTGACACTACAGATATTCTTCATCACATCTGTTTTGGACATAAAGAAGAGAAGGGGAGAAGGGATGAGAAAAGGGACTAAGGAATGGGACTGACCTAAGAGAAGGAGAGAGACATGATAGGAGAGGAATGGAGGAAAAAGGAGGGGAGCAGAACTGGAAAGAAAATGGATTTCATGTGTGCCATTAATGGCATTTCATAGGAGAATGATTACAGGTGTGAAATTAATGGTATTTGGACGGGAGGATAACAGGATGTTTTATGTATTTTAGGATGTAGATGTGAAATAGAAGAAGAGCTGTGTTTTGAAAGGGAGAGTGAAGCACATCAGCAAAACTGGATGATGGGAAAAACAAAGATTACTTGGTCTGGGATACTTACTAATATTAAAAGAATCTAATGCTGACACTGGAAAAAATGGGCCTATCTTCCAGCATAGGAAGTAATAGGCTTATATTGTACTGCTAAAGTTTGTAGCAGGTATCTAAGGATAAATAAGTTGCATGAAGTTTCTGACAAGATCATGGCCTCAAGATATAGTGTTTCTCATCCTTCCAGGAAGCAGCACTGGGTCAGTATCAAAGAGAGTAGGAAGGTGACCAAGATTCAGCCTTATTTCATGCAACCTTCCAGAGCACAGAAAGTCTTTATACAGGGTGTGATTTCTTCTGGCCTCCAG
The DNA here is from genome assembly GCF_021556685.1 of Rattus norvegicus. NCBI lineage: Eukaryota > Metazoa > Chordata > Mammalia > Rodentia > Muridae > Rattus > Rattus norvegicus. The sequence continues at coordinate 8,462,164 of NC_141541.1, read as the reverse complement.
GCCTGCTTTCACCTACAGTCAGCTACTTTTTCACCCAATTTGTTTCTCTGAAAAGTCTCTCAGCACATTACATAACACTAACAAGTACAAGATACCCAAAAAGGATCTTGTGAAAGAAAGTGTGACCTGGTACAGACTAGGACACACTTAGTATTTTAGTACGTAAGAGAAAAATGTTGGAAGAGAAGTTCAGAAGTTGTAACTAAAGGTGAAACCATCTATTTGGGCATATTAAACACATCATTTTATAAAATTTTAACTACCCTAGGAAATAGCCACAGAGATCTCTAGCAGGCAGAGATCAGGTTGCCCATTTACAACAAGATTCAAACAGCAAGGATGAGAAGCATATTTGCCAATAGTAACCTAAGCAAATGGACATTGACTCTGACTTGAAGCTGCAATTTGTTTCTGTAGTTACATAGATATTCATAACACTCAAAAAAAGGGGGACAAAAATACCCATATCAAGATTGTACTTTATTAATTCTAAATTATACAGATCTTTCAGTTTCAGTTGAATGTGATTGCCTTGTGGCTTCGTTTTTGATCCAAGGTTGACATGTTTATTATATCCATTCACTATCTGGTCTATCTCCAACTCAGAGAGTCCACCACTGAACTACCCTACTGAAGTGGAAATTTCTGGTTGTGTCATGTGATGCAGACTCATGTGGTGTTTTGCTGAAGCAGATTTCTGTGATATTTTACCAAGGCGAGACCTATGAGAGAACAGGTGATATTTGGAGAATGTAAGTAGGACTCAACAGCAGTGGCAGAGCACTTGCATAGCTAGCTGTGCAACTCTTCACTGGTCTTAGGGTCATCACCAATCTTCACTTTGTTGAAAAAGGCATGGCAGAGAAGTCTTGGCATTCTGGTTGATTCTGGTCTATCTTGCTGATTCTCAATAATTCAGCAGAGACCTGACAGTTCCTTCTGGATCATGCCACTGTTGCTGACATGTGTTTGGTGACAATTTTGAACTGGACTGTTGGTATCTTGATACTATTGAACTGAACTACTGGTATGATCTAGGAAAAATGAATATGACTTATGTATATATGACTAATGCCAAGTTATTAACTTCAATAAAGGAAGAAAAAACATTGAGCTAAACAAAATATCATATGTACTGGAAGTATCATCTTAGCAAGCAGAGACAGGTACAGTCACAAGTTAATCAAGCACATGATGTGGATGGCAACATAGATATTGGTATATGAGTGTAATTTCTTAATGTTTATCTTGATGTTTTTTATTCTTCTTAAATTGTTAACAGTTTTAACCATAAGCTTTCCAAATTATTGAATATTCATTTTTAAACATTTCTTAATTTAAAATCCAGCCATTGATTGCCCCCTCCCAGTTTCCCTCCCACAGTTCCTCATCCCATTCCTCCTCTCCTTGTCTCCAAGAGGATGCTGTCCCCCACCATCCTCCCATCCCGGGGATCTCAAGGCTCTCTAGGATTAGGCACATCTTCTTCCACTGAAGCCAGACCATGCAGTCCTCTGCCATACATGTGTTAGGGGGTTCAGACCAGCTTATATATGCTGTTTGGTTGGTGGGTGGGTGACTGTGAGCTCCACTGAGTCCAGGTTATTTGAGACTGCTGGTCTTCCTATAGGGTTGCCCTCCTCTTCAGCTTCCTCCATCCTTCCCCTAATTCAACCATAGAGGTTCCCAGCTTCAATCCATGGTCAGGTGCAAGTATCTGTGACTGTCTTAGTCAGCTGTTGGTTGGGCCTTTCAGAGGACAGTCATTCTAGTCTTCTATTTGTAAGCACATCATAGCATAGTGTATAGCCTCGATGTCTTCCCATGAGATAGATCCCTAGTTGGACAGGTCAGTGGACCACCTTTCCCTCAGTTTCTTCTCCAATTTTGTCCCTACAGTTTTTTTAGACAGGAACAGTTCTATTTTGACTGGGTTGGTGGCACCATCCTTCCTCTTGAGACCCCGTCTATCTACTGGATAACTCAAGTGTCTCATAATGGAAGAATGGATTCAGAAAATGTGGTTCATTTATACAATGAAATAGTACTCATCTATGAAGGATGAGTTTGCAAGCAAATGGATGGAACTAGAAAATATCATCTTGAGTGAGGTAATCCAGACCCAAAAGGACATACGTAGTATGTAATCATGAATGTAAGTGAATATTAGTCAAAAAGTAAAGAACATCTAGGATACAACCCACAGAATTTAATAACTAACAAGCAGACAGGACAAGTGAGTATGCTTCAATAACCACTTAATAGGGAGAAGATCATAATGACAGGAAGCAGAGGAAAGAAGGGATTTGAGTGGGAGAGGGGTAAAAAGGGGAAAAGGGGAACATGATCATGTATGGTGGTAGGGGGCAGGAGAGAATCCCAGAGGGCCAGCAGAATTAATGGAAATATGCAGCCTCAGAAGGTGGGAGACCCTCTAGAAAGCACTAGAGACCTGGGAGGTGAGAGACTCTCAGAACTCAATGGGAGTGACCTTAGAGGAAATGCCAACAGTGGAGAGAGGGAACTCAAAGAGTCCTTTTTCATTTTTTTTAAACAGAGCTTCAGAGTTTAATATAAATAAAGGAGTTATAAATGAGATAACATGGTAGCATGACTCTTAGACTGAAAGCATTGTTCTATATTTTGGTCCCTAGGTTTGTAATCAATTATATGTGGTATGTAGCACAGAAAACAAGGTGGAAATATGAAATGATTGCATTAGTTACTTTTCTGTTGCTGTGATAAAACATCCTGTGCAAGGCAACTTAAGGACGCCCTCTTTGGCTTACATCTCCAGAGTGGATAAGAGTCTATTATAGTTGTATTTAGGAATGGCTAGAAGCTGAAAGCCAAGAGCTTACCACCCCAAACCATAGTCACTAAATAAATAACCAAACTAAAAATACCATGAGGCTTTTCATTTTCCAATCCATTGGCATATTTGCTCAAACAGGCCAATTTTCTTACGCATGCCCAAATATGCTAACGACTGGGGACAAAGTATTACAATATGTGAGCATATGGGTGGCATTTTTATTTGATTTACCACATTGTTCTAGCTTGTTATCTGTGTCTATGATAAAAATACTATGACTGAACACAACCTGAGGAAGAGATGCCTTATTTGCCACCTTACATTTTGCAGACCGTAGTCTCTCAATGAGCAAAGGTGTAATAGAACCAAAAGTAGAATCTCAGAGGCAAGAACTGTGGCAGAGAACACAAAACAATGTGGTTTATAGACATTTACCCCCTGGCTTGGTCAATTAACATTTTGTACAGCCTACCTGCCAAAGCATGTTACTTCCCACAATGGAATGCACCCTCTCACATCAATCAAGAATAAGGAAAATGCATCAAATGAAGACAATCCAAAATTGAGGTTTACCTCTTCTCAGATGACTTTAGTTTGTGTTGTTGACAAAACTCAACCGGTAGTGTGGCCCAAAGCCTTGTATTCACAGCATTACCCAAAACCATTTATTTTAAATATTACTTTACATTTCTGAGGGGAAATAGGGAATTTGTCTGGCCTAGCTGCCTGGAGAGGAGTGTATCATAAGTATTTTTTTTAAGGCAGAGTCTATGACTCATGCAGCACAATGTGCCTTACAATTCCTCTGAGATCCTCCTGAAGTAGTAAAAAAAATTGTGCCACTTTGTGTTTCTCTGAATGTTCCCTTACTAGTCAAGGACATATGGAAACTAAAGAGAACAATTGGTTTAGGCATTTATCTTGTGTACCTTATATAGCTTGCAAATTTACAAGTTCTTATACTGGCAACTACAACTGTATTGATCTTGGAATTAGCCATTATATTCTATTTCTCATAAAGGTATAAAATGCCTTCTTGCTCTCAATAAAATTACCACAGCATCAGATTTGCTATGGAACCTCCAAACATCCTGATTAAATAATTCCATAGCTATAGCAGTTGGCCTTCACCCAGTATGTAAACTGGCACTTAAGCTTTTCTAAATATCAATTCTTATAATCATAAAATATTTTTGCTTTTATTTTATTAAGATGGCTTTCTTAATAACTTAATTAATAGAAAATATAAGACCTAACCCTTGAAAAGTTATTTCCCTTCTCTCCTTACTTATAAGAAACCAAACCTTAACTTGTGCTGTTAGATATTTTAGAGGTTCGGGAAATCCATTCCTTTCTTCAGTGCCATTACATCTATTTAGAACATCATTGCCAGCCCTCTCCCTGGAACAGTTACATAAGATGGTCATCCTTAAACAGCATCTCTGCTTTTCAAGAAAACTAAGAAGCTTACGACTCCCATAGAGTAGGAGGAGAAGAAGTTCTGCAATGGCAATCTAGCGTGTGACTGAATAATTCATGATGACATGGGAATACTTTGAGGTTTGATTTACCATGTTATTATACAACCAAAACATTCTTGACAGGAAAAAAAATCCCCTCATTGCCTCTTTTTTGATGTAAACTCCCCATTGATTAAACTCTGACAGGATAGATCTGGGTCTGCCAGAAGGAAGCTTTACATATTTACTTGGAGAGATGCTTTCAATCTCCATAACTATGTTTATATGGCAAACTTCTTGACATGTAAATTCCACTAAAAGAATAAACATACTTACTGACTTAGTCAACAAATGTGGGCCAGTACACAAGGAGAAACCTGGGTTCAAATCTCAGAATCTCAACTTATCAGCATTATTGTTCTTAACATAATTATCTATCTATCATTTCTATCATTCTGTGAAAACTTTAAAAGAACAATAATAGTTACCTTATGATTCTCAAAGACCTCATTTCATGATAAAAGATAATTACTAAAAAACTAGTTGTTACACTCTTTTTTTTAATTCTTTCATACTATACATCTGAGAGAAGCCTTCACTCCCTCCAGTTCTTCCCCCAGCTTATAATAAGCTTATAATAAGGACACATGCTGCACTATGTCCATAATGGCCCTATTTATAATAGATTGAACTGAAAAAGAACCAGATGTCCCTCGACAGAGGAATGAATAAAGAAAATGTGTTACATTTCCACAATGAAATACTACTCAACTATTTAAAACACTGAGTTCATGAAATTCATAGGTAAATTAATTGAACTAGAATATATTATCCTGAGTGAGATAACCCAATCACAAAAAAAAAACCACACATGGGTATGCACTCACTGATAAACGGATATTAGCCCAAAAGCTCGGATTGCCCATGGTACCACCCACAGACCATATGAAACTCAAGAAGAAGGACAACCAAAGTGTAGATGCTTCAATTCTTCTTAGAAGGGGGACAAAAATATTCATAGAAGGAGATATGAAGACAAATTTTGGAGCAGATACTGAAGGAATGGCCATTCAGAGACTGCCCCAAAAACATAGTTACCAAAATCCAGTCACTGTTGAGGATTCTAAAGATGCATGCTGACAGGAGCCTGATATAGCTGTCTCCTGAGAGACTCTGCCAGAGAATGAAAAATAGAAAGGCTAATGCTCACAGCCAACCATTGAACTGAGAATGGGATCCCCATTGGAGTAGAGAAAGAATTGAAAGAACTAAAAAGGTTTGTAACCCCATAAGAACAACAATTACCACTAACCATAACTCCCATCTAAATAGTCCACATGGCCAGACCCATGTCTCCAGCTGCATATATAGCAGAGGATGGCCTTCCTGGGCACAAATGAGAGGAGAAGCCTTTGGTCTTGCCAAAGTTGGAACCCCAATTTAGGGGAATTTCAGGGCAGGGAGGCAGGAAGGGCTGGGTGGATGGGTGGGGAAAAACCTTTATAGAAGAAGAGGGAGAGGGAATGTGATAGCAGGCTTATGGATGGGACAATGGGAAAGGGGATAACATTTGAAACAAAAATAAAATTTAAAAATCCAATAAAAATTCATGAAAAAAAAACTTAGTTTTACATGTCAAGAGGCAGAACATTTTGGATATATTCACAGTGTACTAATCAATATAAGCTCAGGAATTCTGGTTGGTATCCATTTTGTTTTATGGTTTTTCTTTTGAATAAATATAGATGAATGTTTGGTCATCCAATTTCCTGATTTGACTTTGAAGGTTTGAACTGTGTTCAACCATAACTGTCTAAGAAACCCACTGACTACATGAATGCCCTTTTATCAGTAGAATTAGCATAGTGAAAATAGCCATCTTACCAAAAGCAATTTATAGATCCAATGAAATTCTCATCAAATCTTTAATACAATTCTTACAGACATTGAAAAAGCAATACTTGACTTATTATTAAAAAATAAAACCTCAGGATTCATAAAACAATCTTGTACAATAAAAGAACTTCTGGAGTTATTACCATACCTAATTTTCAAGGAAAGCTACAGAAAAATAGTAATGAAAAGTACGTGGTCCTGGCATAAATACAGACAAGTGGACCAACTGAATTGAATCAAAGACCTAAAACAAAATGAACACAATTACACTCTAGAAAAGAGAATGTACTTTCAACAAATGTTGCTGATCTTCTTGGATGTCTATACATAGAACAATGCAAATAGATACATAACTATACCCTGGACTCAAGTCCAGTATATCAAAATTCTCAATACAAAAACAGATACACTAAGCACAATAGAAAAAAGTGCGAAATAACTTTGATCACACTGACATATAAGACACCTTCCTTATAATAACACTCAGGCACTAAGATCAACAATAAATGAATGGAAATTCATAAAAAAGAAAAGATTCTGTAAGTCAATGATAACATCAATAGGATAAAATCTAAGCCTATAGAATGTGAAAAGATTTTCAACAGCCCCACATCAGACTGATATCCAAAACATGTAAAGAACTCAAGAACCTAGATTTCAACAAACCAAATAACCCAATTAAAAATTGGGTACAGATCTAAGCAGAGAATTCCTGAAAGAGGAGCTCGCAAACAGCCAGAAGCACTTAAACACATGTTCAACAGATTTAGCTGTCAGGGAAATACAAATCAAAATGCTTTCGAGATTCTGTCTTATACCTAGCAGGATGGCTAAAAGCAAAAACTCAATAGCTCATGCTGGTGAGGATGTGGAACGAAGGGTACAGATCTCCATTTCTGGTGAGAAGGCAAACTTGTTTAGCCACTTACAAAACGTATGAATAGGGTAGCTTAAATAATCTCAAACTTTTATATAGCTGCTATTCATTAGCAAGCACTGAGTCTTTAAGACAAGAATCACTTTCCTAAAGATTGGCATTTAAATTATTATGCAATGAGGATTCAATCTTCAGTACATCCTTATTTGATGTATACGTTCAAACTGTAGTATACTGTCACTCCCAAGGGCACTAGGGACTGCAGCAAAAATTGGATCTAGGAAGGCACAGCACAATGTCCAGTATCTTCCCTAAGCAACTGATGCTGTACTGTATAAGACAGACAGATGAGTTAACCAGAAAGCAGTGTTTCTCTTAAGTTTAGTTCCTGCCTCCAGATTTCTGCCTCAAATTACTATCATAGATTCCCTAAATGAAGGACTGTAAGTTGAAATAAGCCATTTCCTCCCCTTGCTACTTTTATTATAGCATATAAACATGATATATAGCTTTTGATATGCTCCTGAAATTCCTTAGCTATTATTTTGTTAATTTTTTCACTGGTCCAGATAAGATATACTCTCCTATATCTTTGACTCTTTGTGGAATCTATCTGATTTTTAGAATAAGGCTAAAATGGCCTTATAGAATGCAATAACTATTTTGTAAAATTATCACTGAAAAAGTCTAGTGACCTGAATGATGCCATTACTGTATATCAGCTTTTGTATGTGCAGGCTTTTTCTTATTGTTTACTCCTATTGATTCTTTTGTAGTCATTACTATACTTTAGAAGTGTTATGAGTAAGGAATCTTCTGATTTTTTAGCTTAAAGTGGGATTAGCAGGATAGCACAATAGATAAAGATGCTCACCATGTAAGCCTGGTGACCTGAATTCAATACCTAGAACCTATACAAAGATAGAGTGAGTGAGGTTACTCCACCAAGTTAACCTCTACCTCTACACATATACCGTAGCTCCTATCTCCAAGTATATACACTATGCACACATATAATAACAGTATTTTAAGTTCAAATATATTCTTGACTAATGTTCATTTTTATTACTCCACATAAAATTTAGTTATATCTGATCACCTGATCCAATCATACGCACACACATACACACACACACAGAAAAAGAGAGAGAGAGAGAAAGAGAGAGAGAGAAACAGACAGAGAGACAAAGAGACAGAGAAAGAAAGAGACAGAGAAAGAAAGAAGAAAGAGACAGGGAGAAAGAGATGGGTAGAGAGTTAGTTCTCTGGGAAACACTCGGTTTTATCAGAACGTGCAGTAAATATGATAAAACTCAATATTTTAAAGATATTACACACTACTATCTATAAATATTATTTATCTATTTAGGTTTCTGTAGATGATTTTTTGTTGTGTTTATAAAGATTTCTATAATGATGATGAATAATTAAAACATCATTACCAAGGAAACTGATTAATTTTATTGATGTTTTATCACCTAATTTGACAAGGTATATCTAACATAATTAATTTCCTAAATATTGACTTCTGTTTGAGGATAAAATTTAATTTAGAATGATCATCATATATCCAGAATATATCCATTTATTTATTTTTTATTTATTTATATTGTTGTTTGTTGATGTTACTGTTTTGGTTTTGTTTTCTTGAGACTAGGTTTCTCTGTGTACCCATGACTGTCCTAGAACTGGATCTGTAGACCAGCCTGGCCTCAGTCTCACAGAGATCTGCCTACCTCTCCTTCCTGAATGCTGAGATTAAAGGTATGCACCCCCACCGCCCTGTGACCGGGAATATTTTAGATGTATTTACATATTGAGTGTCATTTATGTGTCCTATGAAGAAGTTCATTATGCATCACAAATATTTTCTCTCAGTCGGTGACATTTTAATAGCATATTTGAAGAAATTTCTACATACAGGAATATACTGTGTCCGTGTGTGTGTGTATATGTGTGTGTAAATGTGTTTGTGTGGGGCAATTGTTTTGTATTTAAGAAATTTGTAAGAATTATAAACTCGTATCAATGTCTAAGTTTATAATCTATTTTTTGCTAATTAGTAATACGTTCCTTTCTTGTGAATTTAGTTACTGTATACCCTGAACACTGCCCTCCCACCCCCCCGACCATACCTTGTCTCTCCCACTCTTTCAACCCCTTCTTTTCTGAGAGACTGGAGCCATTCCCACCCTGTCAGATGATTACTTACATTGCAACTGCAGTTTCACCTTTCTTCTCTTCTACCAGTCCCTCCCCATCATTATGTCTTTGCCGTTATCCATTCCTCCATTTCTCGTCAGGAAAGGGAAGTCTCCTATAAATACTGTGTAGTCTTGGCATACAAGTTACAGCAAAACTAGGAACCATTTGCTGTATTAAGATGAGGAAGCAAAAAAGGATGAGGAAAAGGGTTCCAAAAGTCAGCAAAAGATTCAGAGACAGCCCCTGCTCACACTGTTAGGAGTCCCACAAGAAGACAAAACTACACTTTTTTAATATTGTGCAGCGGGGCTAGGTAAGTCCCATCCTGGTTCTAAGGTTGTCTTTTTGTTCTCTGTGAGTCCCTATGAGCACAGGTTATTTAAGTCTATGAGTTTTCTTCTGATGCCCTTTACCTCCCTGTCTTCTACAATAAATACTTCCTCACCCTCTTTTCCAGGATTCCTTGACCTCCACCTAATGTTTCACTGTGAGTCTCTACATCTGTTTCCACCAGTTGCTGGATGAATTCTCTATGATGACAGTTATGCTAGGCCTTTGTCTACCTATAAAGCAAAATATTATTAGGAACTTTTCCGTTGATTCTTGTTTGGTTGTTTTTGTTTTTCTAGTCATGTTGTGGTCTATCAGGATGTTTCAGATATCCATCCTCTGGGTCCTGGACCTCTACGCAGTGTCAGAGGTGGGCTCCGTCTAATGGCATGGGTCTAAATCTAGACCAATCATTTGTTGGCCACTCCCAACTTTGCTCCCATCTATCTTCTTGACAGGACAAATTGTAGGTTGAAGATTAAGAAGCTAGGATGATGTTACAATCGCCCTATTGTAAGCATTGCCTGGTTACAGGAGAAGGCCAGTTCAGGCTCCATATCTTCTATGGCTAGGGTTCCTAACTACATTGGTTCTGAGAGTGTACATTGCAGTAGGCTTCTAGCTCATCCCCAAGATGCCCCTTAATTCTTGTTTTCTGTCTGTGTGCTCTCACTCTTTGACGAACTCCCAACTGATTCACCCTGTTCTATTTGCCTTACCATGTGACACTGCTCTCCCAATCCCTCATTGTTATTTAATATAGATTGGGTGTGTGGACTGTAGCATGTCTATATTTTACTTTACAGGTGATATCCAATCCTATGATATATACCATGATTGTCTTTCGAGATATGTGTTACCTTGTCCAGGTTGATTTTTCCTAGTTCCATTCATTTTTTTTTTAAATTTCATCATGTTATCGTTATTAGCAGATGAGTAATAATCTATTATGTAAGTATATCAAATTTTCTTTATCTATACTTGGTTGAGGGACATCTAGAGTATTTCTGGTTTCTGGTTATTGCAGATAAAATGACTAGGAACATAATTGAGCAGGCGTCATTAAGGTATGGTGGAGTATCCATGGTTAGTATAACTGGTCTTGAGGTAAATCTATTTTTTTTTATTTTCCAAGAAACTGCTATATTGAATTGTTCAGAAACTGTTCAAGTTTTCACTCCCATCAGCAATGAAGGAGTGTTTCTCTTGCTCCCCATCCTCTCTAGCATGAGTTCTCATTTGTGTTTTTTGATATTTGCCAATCTGACAGTTATACATGAATCTCAGAGTCGTTCTGATTTTCATTTTCGAGATTGCTAATGATTATGAAAAAATTTTCAAGTGCTTCTTGATGGCTCAACATTTCTTTGTTGAGAATTCATTGTTTAGATCTGTCTTCCATTTTTTTCCTCTTTTTCCTTTTCTTTTATTGGATTTTATTATTTATATTTCAAATGTTATCCCCTTTCATGATTTCCCCTCTGGAAATCCTCTATCCCATTCCCCTGCTGCTCCACCCCGCCCACTACTTCCTGTCCCACCCCGCCCTGGTATGCAAGTGCTCCCTACCCTCCCACTTACTATTTCTTGCCCCACCCCGCCCTGGCATTCCCCTACATTGGGGCATCAAGCCTTCATAGGACCAAGGGCTTCTCCCAGTGATGTCCAACAAGGCCATCCTCTGCTAAATAAGCAGCTGAAGCCATGGGTCCCTCCACATATACTATTTGGTTGGTTGTTTTGTCCCTGGGATTTCAGGGGGAAGGGGAGGGTCTGTTTGGTTAATATTGCTGTTCTTCCTATGGTGTTTCAAACCCCTTCAGCTCATTCAGTTCTTTCTCTAACGCCTCCATTGGGAACTCTGTTCTCAGTCTAATGGTTGACTATGAGCATCTGCTCCTGTATTTGTCAGGTTCTGGCAGAATCTCTCAGAAGACAGCTATATCAGGCTCCTCTAAGCATGCATTTCTTGGCATCCACAATATTGTCTGGGTTTGGTGACTGTTTATGGGATGGATGCCCTGATGGGGTGGTCTCTGGATGGCCTTTCCATTGAATTATTTTTTATTTTATTTTTTTTACTATTGTTTTTGTGTTTCGTTTGTGGTTTTGGTTGTTGTCATTTTGCTATCTAGTTTCTTGAGTTCTTTGTATAATTTAGAAATTAACCCTCTGCCAGATAAGGGGTTAGCGAAAATCTTTTCCAATTCTGTAAGCCTACTTTGTCCTATGGATGACATCCTTTGCCTTACAGAATCTTTCAGTTTCACAAGTTTCCATTCACTAATTGATGAACCTAAGCTTTTATTATTGGCATTATCTTCAGGAAGTTGTGACCTGTGAGGTTGTTTTCAAGGCTGTTCCCCCAGTTTTTGTTCTATCAGGTTTAGTATATCTGGTTTTATGTTGAGGTTTTTGACTTAGTTTGACTTGACTTTTGTGGAGGATGATAGATATGGGTGTATTCTTCTATATGCTTATATCCAGTTAGACAAGCACCATATTTGAAGAAACTTTCTTTCTTCTATTACACAATTTTTAATTATTTGACAAAAATCAGGGGCTGATCTATGTGTTGATTTATGCCTGGATGGTTTATTCTCTTTCATTGATCTACCTATCTTTTTTTTTGCCAATACCATGAAGTTTTTATTATTATAGCTCATTTTGAGAGCTTGGTATCCAGAATGGTGACGCCTCTGGAAGTTTTTATTATGTACAACATTTTTAGATATCCTGGGCTATTTGCTTTCCCATATAAAGTTGAAAATTGTTCTTTTTAGGTCTGTTAAGAATTGTATTTGAATGTTGAAAGGGACTTCACTGAATCTGTAGATGGCTTTTGGTAAGATGACCACTTTTATTATTGTGATCCTACAAATCTATGAGTATGGGAGTTCTTTCCATCCTATGTTATCTTCTCTAATTTCATTTCAAGGCTTGAAGTTCTTGTCATAAGTTTTTTTTAACATGTTTGGTTAGAGATACATCAAGGTGTTGTTATTTATTTATTTATTTATTTATTTATTTATTTATTTATTTTAGCTATAGTGAAATATGTGGCCTCCTTGATTTCTTTCTTAGCCTGTTTTGTTATAGGAGGGCTACTGTTATTTTTTTAATTAATCTTGCATCCAGCCACTTTGCTGAAGGTGTAAGAAAGTTGAAAATGTTGCCTGGTAGAAGTTTAGGCTCCTATATGTATACTAGTAGATCATCTACAAATATCAATACTTTGTCTTCTTTTCAATTTGTATTATCTTGATCTCCTTTAGTTGCCTTGTTGTTCTAGTTACAACTTTAAGTACTATATTAAGTAGATATGGAGAAAGTGAAGAGCATTGTTTTGTTCCTGATGTTAGTGGAATTGCTTTGAGTTTTTCTACATTTAATTTTATATTTGCTATAAGCTTGCTATATATTGCCTTCATTATATTTAGTCATGTCCTTTATATTTTAATCTGCCTAAGACTTATTAGGTAGTTTTGGATTTTGTCAAAGCATTTTTAGCAGCTAAATTGATTTTTTCATCTTTTTTTCCCCTTTCAGATTGTTTATATGGTAGATTGCACTGACAGGTTTTCATACGTTGAACCATCCTTGCATTTGTGGAAGGAAGCCTACTCAATCATGGAGGATATTATTTTTGATGTATTCTTGGATTCAGTTTCCAAATATTTTTCACTATTCTCCTGTTTATGACATAAATTTTTCTGTAATTCACTTTCTTTGTTAAGTCTTGTGTGACTTAGGTATTAGAATGAGCATGTCCTCATAAAGACTCAATGGCAAGGTTCTGTCTTCTTCTGTTTTCTGCAATATTGTGAGGAGTATTAGCATCTCTATGAAGTCACAATTCTGTGCTAAAATTATCTGGCCTTGGACTTTATTGTTGGTGTTCCTATTGGGGGAATTTAAATACTGTTTCTATTTCGTTAAACATTATAGTTCTATTTATATTGTTTATCTGATCTTTCTTTAACTTTGGTGAGTGGTATCTATCAAGAAAATTGACATTTTTTTTTTTAGATTTTCCATTTGGTAAAGTATAGGTTTCTGAAATATGACAAATTTTGTATTTTTATTTCCTAAGTATCTGTTGTTATAACCCCCTTTTCTTTTCTGATTTTGTTAATTTGGGTATTTTCTCTCTGCCTTGTAGTTACTTTGGCTAAGAGTTTGTCTATCTTGTTGATATTATGAAAGAATCAAATCTTTGTTTCATTGATTCTTTGTGTTTTAAAATGCTGGCCCAGAGCTTCTTCCTTTATGTAGAAAATTTATGATCCTTAATGAAAAATACACACAGACATTAAATTTTTCTTTATATTTTTTAAATAGCCTTAGGCAGAATAATAGCTGGGTAGCTGTGTTCACTCCAGGCTGTTAGGATCTACTATTTTATAGATAACCCCGAGTTATTACTTCTTACTTAATATGTTCCCTCTGGGCTGCTCTTCACTCCTATTTGCCAGCTCATATGGTCATGTTTTATGGCTCAGCTATGCCAGCATGGCTCTCCTTCTCCACACTGCACATCATTCTTCCATGGCAGCTACTTCCTGCTCCTCCCTTCCTCATGACCCTAAACCTTTGCCCCTACACACCCATGAAATGTCAGCCCTATCTATGTCTCTTCTGACCAGCTTGGCTGTTTGAATCTTTGTTTACCAATCAGAATTAACTTCGGGACAGATTCCCATGGGCTATGTGCAGACTTCAGGTCTTGTGGGGGCATGCACTTAGCATTAAAATAGACAGCATTTCCATATGAATTTGAGAATTATGTTGGGTATACATGGCATGGGGCCACCCACACATTTTCAAAATTTTTGACCTAGAATTGTTCCCATCTAAAGAATATGCCGAGACAAAAATGGAGGAGAGACTGAAGGAAAGGCTACCTACTGACCAGCACAACTTGGGATCCATCCCATGCACAGGCACAGAACCCTGACATTATTACTGATACCATGTTGTGCTTACAGGTAGGAGCCTAGCATGGGTGCCCTCTGAGAGGCAGTACCAGCAGCTGATAGAGACAGATGGTGACACTTACAGCCAATCATTGGAATGAGGTCAGTGATCCCTATAGAAGAGTTAGGGGAAGGACTGGAGGAGCAAAAGAGGATTGTAATCTTATAGGAAGACCAACAGTGTCAACTAACTTGGACACCTTAGAACTTCCTGAGACTAAATCAATGAGCATACATGGACTGGTCAGTGGCCCCTGGAGTATATGTTGCAGAGGACTGCCTTATCTGACCTTAGCAGGAGTGGATGTACCTAATTCTGTAGAGACTTATATGCCTAGGGAAGGGTGATGCTAACAGGAGTGATATAGGGGTGGTTCAAGGGAATACCCTTTAAGAATCAAAAAGAAGGGTGAAAGGGTGAGGAACTCAGGGAGGGCACAGAAGGAATGGGGGCAACGTCTGGAATGTAAATAAATAACATAAAAAGTAAAATAAAATAGATGGTAAAACACAAACCACAATTCCTACTTTTAGTCCAATTAAAGCCTCTTTTCTCTCAGATAGAAAATGAACATCATTATAAAAATTATGCAAATTGCAAAGTATGTTATACAGTATAACATCCAGCCCATCTACATTTGACAATTTCGATACAGTATTCTATCATCTATCTTAATGAGTTACAATTATGTACCTAAATCATGTTGGATTTCAACTTGTATTACCATCTGAAAACCATCCTTCTGAATCTAGAACACTTTCTTTAATGGTAAACACTTTAAGTTCAATTGTCAGACTATAGCTAGTCTGGAGTGGAAACGTCTAGTTCTTTGGAAAATTAGTTTCATCAAATGATTTTTTTGCTGGGTCACTCAGGTGAAAGGATGTCTTTCTAAAGCAAACACATGAAAGACTTTTTTTTCAAAAGGAGACACAGGGGAAAGGATGTTTGGATATAGCAGACACATGAAAGAACACATGATGAAGGAATATAAATATGGCACCACAGACAGTGAGAGACAAGCACTGGACTTCAGATTGTTTTGCTCTGCCTCACTATTCTTCACTAAAAACACATGTTTTGGTTCACCTTACATTGTGTTATAGAGCATAATTTCTGGTAAAGCTGCCATTCACAGAAACACAAAGAAAAGCTGCTCTTCAGGTCCCTGTTGCAGCTTGCACTTCTGGGTTCTTACCTTAGGCCAGTTGGCAAGCCTCTCAGCTTCTTCAGGGTTGAGTTACAGCTACTGGTTCATGCCTGGTGTCTGCCTGTCTAAAGGACTGGTCTGCTCCTGCTGAGTTGTATTTGGTATTTGCTATAAAACTGAACTGCTGCCAAAGAAGATTGAGCTTACTCCTAGAAATATTGCTGAATAGGTCCACCTCTGCCATATCCTAATAACATTTCTCTTCTGCTACTTCTGCTGAATGATGAAGTGTTGAACTCTAATAAAAATTGAGTATGAAAAAATATGACTATACTAGTTTTCAATCCTGTCAGAGATTTGAGAAGAAATTAAATATTATCTGAGTATGTATAAAGAACAATGACAAAGCTGTGAAAACTTCAACAATTGGCAAAGACAGCTAACTGCCTAGGCAGTTTCCAATATTCCTTATAATTTTGGAGCATCTTTTTGGAGGCTTCCTTTGAAGAGGACGAAGTATTCTTTATATTTTCAATTAAGTTTGAAGTTTACTTTCATAGATATTAGAATATCTGTACCAACTTGCTCCTTGGGTTGACTTGCTGGGAAAATCTTTTCCTAACCTTCTTCTGTGAAGTAATCTATCTTTAATACTGAAGTATGTCTTGTATGCAGAAGAAGGATTAATTTTATTTTCACATCCATTCTCTATGTTTGTGTGTGTGTGTGTGTGTGTGTGTGAGAGAGAGAGAGACAGACAGAGACAGAGACAGAGACAGAGAGACAGAGAGACAGAGAGACAGAGAGACAGAGAAACAGAGAGACAGAGAGACAGAGAAGTTTTCTTCTTTTCGTTATTGTGAGAGTATTTCCTGTGTTCCCATGCGTGTAGTGAGCTGCTTTGTGATGGAGTTTTTCTTCTAAGATGTTTTACAGGGCTGGGTTTGTGAATAGATAATGCTTAGAAGTGACTTTGTCATAGATTACTGGGTTTTTTTTGCATGTAGGATTATTGAAAGTTTTGATGTGTTAGGAATCTCAGTTGGCATCTGTGATCTCTTAGAGTCTTCAAAACATCTTTCCAGGACCTTCTGGCTTATAGCATCTCTATTATGAAGGTGGATGCAATTCTAAAATGCCCACCTTTAAATGATACTTGGCCTTTTTTGAAGCTTTTAATATTCTTTCTTTGTTCTGTATTTTTAGTGTTTTGAGTATTATGTGAGGTGGGTGCAGACTTTGTTTTCTAATCCAATCTATTTGGTGTTCCATAAGATTCTTGTTCCTTTATAGGCATCTCTGTTAAGTTAGGAAATTTCAATGGTTTGTTGAAAATATTTCTGGGCTTTTGAGCTAGAAATCTCATTCTATGCTATTATGTGGAGTCTTGTTCTTTTCATAGTCTCCAGATATCATGGATGTTTTATGCCTAGAGCATTTTGGACTGAACAGTGCCTTTGGCCTCTGTTATGAATCTCTTCTATAGTATCTTCTATTGCACAGACTATTCCATCTCTTATACTCGATTGGTGATGTTTTCATCTGTAGTTCCTGCTCACTTAATTAGATCTTAAATCTCCAGGATTCTCTCAGCTTAAGTTTTCTTTATTGCTTCAATTTCCATTTCCAGGTGTTGAAAAGTTTTACTCAGTTTTACTTCAAAAGTTCCTTCACTTGCTTGCTTGTATGTTCCTCTATTTCTTTAAGGAATGCATTTAATTCCTCTTAAAGGTCTTTATCATCTTCATAAGATTCGATTTAAGGTCTGTTCCTTGTGCTTCAGCTGTGTTAGAATATCCCGGACTTGTTGGATATAGCTGGATTTGGGAGAGTTATATTGCCCTGGGTGTTGTTGATTTTGTTCTCATGCTGGCCTCTAGTCATCATGATTTTGGTCTTATTATATGTTTAGGAGTAGGATTCCAAGTTTGTTTTCATAGGATGGGTGGTTTTATTTTTATTGTAATCTTGGTTTCTATTTTATTTCTTTTTGAACTCATGTCGATTTCATGTACATGGTACATATATTCATGTATTTGTCACAGTATGCACATAAAGCTCACAGACTCCACTGCTAAAACAGTAACTTTCACATGCTTCTGAATTTTTATATTCTATGTGATCCATATAAATGTTTCTTGTTCTAATAACCATTGCTTAATTTGTGTCAGCTCTTTCTCTTTTTCTACTATGGGATACAGAACTTTGATTTTTAAGGAGTGGATATCTGGAACATTGCATTGGCCCACTCTTTGCTTTCTTCTATGATTACCTGATGAAATTTTTCTATGTGTAATGACCTAACTCATTAAAATATTTCCTAATTCTGTCTTCCATATAGCAGTAGTTGCTAGAAATTATTCATCTGAAATTGAACATGTTTTTGGTTTCTAAATACATACAGACAGATGAAAGAAAATACTGGACTTTTGTTGACAATTCACCTTTCAGAAATAAGAGCACACTTATACAAAATCTTCTATGTGCTCCTCCCACATGATGTATATGTTTTCAAAGTTTGCATGCCCTCAGAGACTTCTCTGGGGAATTTGAAGAAGCTTTTCTTAGAATTCTGGAAAAATACTTTGGCTATAGTGACACAAAGTTTGCTGTCATTTCACTTTTCTAAATTGGTAAAGACAAGCGGCTAAAAAATGCAAACAAGAAGAGGTACTGCTGCTAGGGTGTAGCAGGTTTTACTTTGCATATGTGTGTACATAACACACATGTTATACAACTTTTCTTCCATACCACTATGAAAGGTAAATGTTTTCTTCCAATATAAACTTTTTTCCTAAAACAGGAATATGTCTGTAGCAAATGCACACAAGTTCTCCAGTGCATACTTCATCTAGTGAAATATCTTCAAATGCATCCAGGCCATGCTCTAGAGACTCAAGAGTTTACCTCCAGTTTCCGAGACAGATGCAAACTCATTTTTTTATTAGATAGATTTCTTTACTTAAATTTCAAATGGCATTCCCTTTCCCAGTTTCTGGTCTATAAGCCCCCATCCCCACCCTCTCCCCCACACTGGTGTTCCCCTCATCCACTCCCCTTACCACCACCCGGACATTCCCCTGCACTGGCGGCCCAATGTTGGCAGGACCAAGGGCTTCCTCTTCCACTAGTGCATCAACAAGGCTATTCACTGCTACATATGCAGTTGGAGCCCTGGGTCTGTCCACATATAGTCTTTCAGTACTGGTTTAGTCCCTGGAAGCTCTGGTTGGTTGTCATTTTTGTTCTTATAGGGCTTCAAGCTCCTTCAGTTCTTTCAATCCTTCCTCTAATTCCCCCAAAGGGGGTCCTGTTCTCAGTTCAGTGGTTTGCTGTTAGCATTGACCTCTGTATTGGGCGTGCTCTGGATGTGTCTCTCAGGAGAGATCTATATACAGTCCCTTTCAGCATGTACTTTTTAGTTTCATCAATCTTATCTAATTTTGGTCACTGTATATATATATATATATATATATATATATATATATATATATATATATATATATATGGGCCACAGGTGGGGGAATCTCTGATCGCCGTTCCTTCAGTTGCTGCTCTAAACTTTTCATCCATCCCATCATATGTATATTGTTTCCCCTTTAAAGAAGGAGTGCGAGCTTCTGCATTTTGGTCATCTTTCTTCTTGAGCTTCATGTGGTCTTGGGTAATTCAAGCCTTTCGGCTAATATTCGCTTATCAATGAGTGCATACCAAATGTGTTTTTCTGTGATTAGGTTACCTCACTCAGGATGATATGTTTTAGTTCATTCCATTTGCCTATGAATTTCATAAAGTCATTGTTTTTGATATCTGAGTAGTACTCCATTGTGTAGATGTACCTCAATTTTTGAATCCATTCCTCTGTTGAAGGGCATCTGGGTCCTTTCCAGCTTCTGGCTATTATAAATAAGGCTGCTATGAACATAGTGGAGCAAGTGTTTTCATTGTATGTTGGAGGATCTTTTGGGTATACGCTCAGGAGAGGTATAGATGCATCCTCAGGTAATGGAATGTCCAATTTTCTGAGGAAACTCCAGACTGATTGCCAGAGTGGTCGTACCAGTTTGCAATCCCACCAACAATAGAGCAGTGTTCCTCTTTCTCCACAACCTTGCCAGAATCTTCTGTCACCTGAGTTGTTTATCTTAGCCATTCTGACAGGTGTGAGGTAGAATCTCAGAACTGTTTTGATTTGCATTCCGTGATGGCTCAGGATGTTGAACATTTCTTTAGGTGATTTTCAGCCATTCAATATTCCTCAGCTGAGAATGTTTTTTTTTGTTTGTTTGTTTTACTTTTTTAGCTCTATACCCCATTTCTATAATAGGGTTATCTGACTCTCTGGAGTCTAACTTCTTGAGTTCTTTGTATATTTTGGATATAAGACCTCAATCAGTTGTAAGATTGGTAAAAATCTTTTCCCAATCTGTTGGTTGCCATTTTGTCCTAATGACAGTGTCTTTTGCCTTACAGAAGCTTTGCAGTTTTATGAGGTCTCATTTGTCGATTCTTGATCTTAGAGCATAAGTCATTGGTGTTTTGTTCAGGAAACTTTCCCCAGTGCCCATGTGTTCTAAAATCTTCCCCACTTTTTCTTCTATTAGTTTGAGTGTGTCTGGTTTGCTGTGGAGGTCTTTCATCTACTTGAACTTAAGCTTTGTACATGGTGATAAGAATGGATCCTTACCTTTTTTGATGAGAATTGTTTTGAAAGTCAATTTTATTCAATATTAGAATAGCTACTCCAGCTTGGTTCTTCTGACCATTGATTTTCCAGCCTTCTACTCTGAGGTAGTGTCTCTGTCTCTGAGGTGTGTTTACTGTATGCAGGAAAATGCTGTGTCCTTTTTATGCATCCATCTGTTATTCTTTGCCTTTTTATTGAAGAATAGAGTCCATAGATGTAAATAGTGATTGGTGCTTCCTATTATTTTTGGTGTTAGAGGTGGAATTATGTTTGTGTGTCTCTCTTTTAGCTTCATTGCAAGATAATTATATTCTTGCTTTCTGTATGGTGTAGTTTCTCTCCTTGTGTTGGAGTTTTCCATCTATTATCCTTTGTAGGGCTGGATTTGTAGAAAGATATTGTGTAAATTTGGTTCTTTCATGGAATATCTTGGTTTCTCCACCTATGATAATTTAGAGTTTTGCTGGATACAGTAGCTTGGGCTGGCATTTGTCTCCTCTTAGGGTCTGTATGACATCTGTCCAGGATCTTCTGGCTTTCACAGTCTCTGGTGAGAAGTCTGGTATAATTCTTATAGGTCTGCCTTTATATGTAACTTGACCTTTTTCTCTTACTGCTTTTAATATTCTTTCTTTGTTCTGTTCATTTGGTGTTTTAACTATTATGTGATGGGAAGAATTTCTCTTCTGGTCCAATCTATTTGGAGTTCTTTAGGCTTCTTTTATAGTCATGGGCTCTCTTTCTTTAGGTTAGGGAAGTTCTCTTCTGTAATTTTGTTGAATATATTTATTGGCCCATTAAGTTGGGAGTCTTCACTTTCTTCTATACCTATTATCCTTAAGTTTTAGCTTCTCATTATGTCCTGGATTTTTTTTCCTGGATGTTTTGAGCTAAGAGTTTTTTTGCATTTTACATTATCTTTGACAGTTGTGTTGATATTTTCTATGGTATCTCTGCCCCTGAGATTCTCTCTTCTATCTCTTGAATTCTGCCAGTGATGCTTGTATCTACTTCTCCTTTTCTCTCCGTTAGGTTTTCTAATCCAGGGTTGTCTCCCTATGTACTTTCTTTATTGTTTCTATTTCCATTTATAAATTCTGAGTGGTTCTGTTCAATTCCTTCACCTGTTTGGTTGTGTTTTTCTAATAATTCTTTCAGGGGTTTTTGTGTTTCCTCTTTAAGGGCTTCTACTTTTTTACTTGTGTTTTCTGCATCTCATTAAGGGAATTCTTTATGTCCTTCTTAAAGTCCTCCATCATTATCATAAAATGTGATTTTAAATCTAAAATTTGCTTTTCCAGTGTGTTTGGATAGCTTAGCTTTGTATTTCCATTAGTACAAAGATAAAAAACAAAAAGCATAGTTCCAAATACAATGTTTAAGGCTACACCTTTCACCATCTCAAAATAGTAGGACCAGCTGTGAGCAAATGTTCAACATATGCTAAGGTAATACAGTTCAGAGTAATCATATGGGTCTTCTCAGTTGAGCTTTTTAATATGTCCTTACGTCATTTCTGGTACAATATTTGGGATTATTTGACTGATGATATTAGTACATTTGGATCATCTTCCTTAGGTTTCTCTGCCCTGCCTTCTCAGGCATGGCAGCTACTGCTTTCCTAGCATGGCAGCTAAACTCCTTCTCTTTCCTCAGTCCCTTCCCCAGAAAATCCTAAAGTCCTACTTCCATCTTCCTGACTAGCCACTGACAACTTTATTTACCAATCAAAACCATCTGGGGACAGGGTCTTTTAGCATCTTATATTGCCATCTGAAAATCATCTTTTCAAATCTGGATCACCTTTCTTAATTTTAAACAACTTAAGGTGATCATGAGACTATAAAGTCCTCAATTCTGTCAGAGATCCAACAGTAAATAAAATATTACTAGAATATATAAGAAGCATAACAACTTAACTTCCAAAACTTAAAGTATTTTCAGAGACAGCTGACTGCCTGGACAGTCCCCTATTTCTCAAAATTTTGGAGCATCTGTCGTCAACCTTTTGGACAAGAACCATGTGACAGTCCTTAAGGGAAGCAGGAATTAGGAAGGATTACCCGGCCTTGATAGAGATAAGTTGTTAACTATGTCTCATCTTTTGTCATTTCTTGGTAATTTTCATATATATTTCTTGTCTGCAGATGAATTATGACAATTTTTGCACAGTGGGTACCATGCCACAAATTGGAAAAACTCTATATGGAGGTTATAATGCTCAATGTCTTCTTTCAACTATTAAGGACTACTCTCTCAAGCAGACATGTCTCCTAGTCAAACAATATATTAATAATTAAATGATTTTAAATGCCATATTCTGTGGATTTCTAATGTTTTGAAGACTAGCTATGTATAGTATATCTGAACTCTTATACCTTGACTAATCCTACCTATTTCTGTTTGAATAATATCAAAAATACTTTATTATAATAAAATCAGAATCTAGTTCACTACCTGGCCCTTAACTTATATTACTTAATCATCCTAAAGTTGTTTCCAATAGTAGCTATTAGAAGAACTGGGTCTAAGCCTTTTATTCTTAAATGAGTTGTATAAGCACAATGCCTATCTAAGAGTAAAAATATTAATTTTAATTGTATCAATATGAAATATTCATGCCAATTCAAACCTTAAATCTGTATCAATATTTAAATTCTGTACCAATGTAAGAAAGAGTAACTTCAATTTTTCATCAATTATAAAGATTTTTACCAATGTAATATTACGGTCTTATATTGTTTTAAAAATACATATTGCAATCCATCCCATGTATCAATTTTTTATAATATTACTCTATCTCCCTTTTATTTCTTTTCAACACTCTTCTTTTTACCTAGGAAACAAAGAATAGAAAAAAAAAGGAAAGAGAGAAATCCAAGTCTAAGTTCTCTGTTTAGTTTCCTCCTTGTTTAAAATTTTGACCATTTCAAAATTATCTCTTAAAATAACAATCTATCTATAATTTATAAAATAACCATGAGCAGACACTCAAAATCAAGGACTAGGGAATGACAGGAATGATGATCTCCCATGGCCTCTTCCTGTTGAATAAGGACATATATATATATATATATATATATATATATATATATACATATATATATATGTATATATATATATTTTTTTTTAAGGAGTGGGGATGGGTAGAAAAATTGGTAAAACCAGTTAGAATTAGAAAGCTAGCTTGCTTTGGCATCTATTATTCTCTGTAGGTTTAGTAGGTTCATGGCTTGACTGAAGTTCTGACTGGATACATTGGAAGGGTTGGATTAACCACAGTCATTAGTAATCACCAGCAATTCCCAAAGCTGTTGGGAAACAAGATTTTGGAAGGAGCTTCAGGGAACAAGAAACTTGAATAGTATGTCATGGCACTTTCCCCAAGGATGAACCTTGTAAGAACTATATCTTGGTGTTTGATATGCAACATATTAATCTTACAACCAAATATTTAGTTCTATATAGATATTCATATGGATTGTGCACAGTGCACAGATCAGTTAAGGGTGAATTTTTTGCTTCCTATTTTAGCATATGAAAGAATTTTTATGAGATAATTTGAACAATAACCAATTGTAATAAATCTTCATTTATGCCATGTGAAAGAAGGCATGATAAATCTTAAGGATTCTATAACAAAATTTATTGTATAATTTACCTGAAGATTTGACTGGAGACAATTTTATTTCTAAGCCAGTTACAGGGCTGTCCCCACATGGAGGAATCAGCAAATCATGTTGATCTCCTTGAAGTTTTCTTTTCTGCCTATAGCCAAGCTCTTCAGGGGGTCTTCCCCTATCATACGTGATCCACATTACTTTGGAAGGGGTTCAAAGCCTTTTTTTCGGATTAACAAAAGTGCAGAGCCTCTCTCCCCAAATAGCAGATCCTTTCTCTAGCAACCCCAAATCATCATAGGTAAAGATTGATTCAAATTATTCTCTTTATGCCTGTTATATTTTGACCTTCCTCACAGAGGATATTTAATACCATAACCAACAAAACTTTTAACCACCCACATTTGAATAAATAAAGCAATTTAAATAAGTATTTGAATAAGTAAAGACGTCTAAATAATCATTATTGTCCATTGAGACAGTGTTCCTTCACTATTCTCTGCATTGTTCTTACACAAGATTGATGCCTAAATTTCTGTTTGTCTGAGATAAGGTTTTTCTCCCTACCTGTTGCTATGACCTACATGAAATCAAAGAATTCAATTTATTTATTTATCTATGGAGAGTTAATATCTTCCTTCTCTGGAGATTAATATATCACCTTTTTCTTTATAAGAGTTAAATTAATAACCATTTTTCTTTAACTTTAATTAAATTAACATCTACTTATTTTATATGTCTATTTTCAGGCTATTAATTTGTAATACCAGTGTAAGCAATCCCAGAATTGTCAGAGAAATTGTGTTCAAAGTGATCAGCTTCCTGTAATGGCATTGAGTTTCTAAATTTCCTTTAAAATAGTTACCAATATTTCTCCTTCCTATCCTTAAAAATCAATTAAAATTAGTTTTTTTCATTCTCCCTTTATGGAGTTATCTCATTATTATTTGTTGAGATAGGGTTTCTGTCTATTCCCATGCCTGGATTTTTTATTTCATATATACTTAAAATAACTTAAACACTAATACTATATCTCCTTTTTATTCTTAAACAGTGCAACTTTCCTTTTTTCCTGTCTTCTTTATGCCTGTTGCCTTCAGCCTGCCTTATCCCAGCAGGAGCTCTCAGCATCCAAAGCTTAACAGCAGCAGCCCAAAACATAAGAGAGCATCCAACTGAATCCTTAGCCTACTGCCCCATCTCTGTGTTAGTCTGGGTATGTCCTAGCCTTAAGCCAGAAACCCCAGAATTAGGTGAGCCAATTTACCTTGCCTTTTGTCCTAGTCCCAAACCCACATGGCCTAGCTAAACCTGAATCTACAGCATTGGTTTTCTTTGGTAAGCAGAGAATACATAATTTTATTTTATCAATCTTTAACTGCCATTAAATTTAAATGGCAGATCTAGGTCCTTTTCATTAACTCACAATTACATACATTACACAATATATTTCTTAAACAGTTTGATCTTTTGTCAAAAATTTTTATTATTCATTCATTTAATTTGCATGTGTGGCTGATGCATACCTCAGAGCATTGAGTGGAAGTCAGAGGACAACATGGATGAGTTTATTTATTCTTTCTGTCATGTAGGCTTTGGAAATTTAAGATAAAGTCTGGTAGCATCTTCTTAGGTTTTGAAATACATTATTTATATTGCAAGAATATATAGAATATAACTATCTGTGCAGAGAAATTATCTGTGAGTCAAACACTACCCTCACACCA
Organism: Rattus norvegicus; assembly: GCF_021556685.1. Classification (NCBI taxonomy): domain Eukaryota; kingdom Metazoa; phylum Chordata; class Mammalia; order Rodentia; family Muridae; genus Rattus; species Rattus norvegicus. The sequence continues at coordinate 8,436,420 of NC_141541.1, read as the reverse complement.
GGAAACAGTCATCTCATTTCTAGTAACATAGGTTATCTTATGTGCTAAGAGTTTCATAAAAATTGAATATCATCATGAATTCTTTCTGTACTGGGTTTCTTCAAAATGTTTAAAATAATATATTCCTCTTTTGTAAATCAATCATTTTGGATAAAATGAGTAATATATATATATATATATATATATATATATATATATATATTATGCTATTCCTAGATTATACTGCCTGATTTATAAATTTGTTATTAAAATTGGATACCAAAGTATGTTTTCATAATAAATGAATATTACTATGCAGTTTTAAAGCTGTATATTTTGGCAGATATTTTCATTCCTTTAAAACAAATGCCAAGTAAAGGAATGTCTGCACCATATTGCTGGAGGAATTTTAGTACAATGTCAACTTTCTTGAACATTATGTTTGACCCAAAGACTTTGGAATGACAAACAATCATGGCTCTCAAAGATTAACACAGACAGAAGCTGCTGAATTCTTTGTCTCATTTTAAAATCTTACATGAACTTTGGTAGAGTAAGCAAAACAGAATATAAGTTTTATTCAGAGATATTAAAGAAAATTTATCAATTAAGAAAAATGAAAGTAAGTCTCCATAGTGTGAGGGGTCCTTCAGGGAGAAAATTTCCTTTGAACTCCATATAATAGTGGGACAAAAGCTCAGGTCATCATATGAGATTAGTGAATTCTTCAGCCTGCTATAATGGAACTCATAGAAGGTGAACTCATAGATTGTTCATAGGCTCTGAATGATCAGAGCGACAGTAACGTGTGGATCATGTACCCTGGCACTGAGGAGTGATAAAAGATGCCCTTTTCACCATTGGCTCCTTTGCATTCTTCCCACCAACCAAAAACAAGCTCCTACATTAATATGATACCTTATAATTAAAGAAAACACAAATAATTACCCAAAGTGTTTGGAGTTTTATTATATGTATTCTTAGTTTGATATTTAAAGAAATCAACATTTTCTCATCTTCTCTAACTACCTGAGTTCAATTCCTAACAACTATATGATGGAAAGAGAAAACAAAACAAATAATAAAATTTATTGGCAATAATTAACTTTCACCCAATGTAATCTTCTTAATTTTTTCCTGTTTTTATTGGATATTTTGTGTATCTACATTACAAATGTAATACCTTTTCCCATTCCCCCCTTTCCCATCCACCTTACTCCTGCTTCTATGAGGATGTTCTCCCTCCTGCCCACATCCACTTCACCACACTGGCATTTCCCTACATTGGGGAAACAAGCCTTCACAGGACCAAGGGCTTCTCCAATTAATGCCAGACAATGACATCATCTGTTAGAAATGCGGCTGTAGCCATGGGTACCTTCATGTGTACTCTTTGTTTGGTGATGTAATCCTGGGAGCTCTGGGCATTCTGGTTGATTGACATTGTTGTTCTTCCTATGGGGTTCCAAGTCCCTTCAATTCCTTCAGTCTTTTCTCTAACTCCTCCATTTGATCCCTGTGCTCAGTCTAAAGGTTAGGGGCAAGCATCCTCATTCGTATGAGTAAGGCTCTGAGAAAACTTCTCAGGGGACATTCATATCAGGCTCCTGTCAGCAAGCACTTCTTGAATTAAGCAATAGTGACTGGGTTTGGTCACTGCATATAGGGTGGATGCCTAGGTGGGGCAGTCTCTGGATGGCCTTTCCTCCAGTCTCAGCTCCACTCTTTGTCCCTGTATTTCCTTTAGACTAGAGCAATTCTGGTTTAAAATCTTGAGAAGAGTGGTTGGCCTTTTATTGAGTATTTTTGCATTGATATTCATAAGGGAAAATTTCTGAGGTTCTGTTTCTTTGTAGGGTCTTCATGTGGTTTAGGTATAAGTGGAATTGTGACTTCAATCTTTTAGTTTTGATATTTCATTTTTTGCTTTTAAATGTGAGCATTAATGTTACTTTATACAGTGTATTTCTAAACTTTCTATGCACTTAATATCTGACATAAACCCTTACAATTGCTACTTTAATCTTGTCATTAGATTATCAGCTTGTATGTGTCTGCTGGTAATATAACTCCTTATATTAAGCTTTAAAACATATTTATTTGATTTCTAAGTTTAAAAGATAGTGACATAGTTTGCTTTTGTTGGTGTGTAAAACATTATGACCAAAACCAATTTGGTGTGGAGGAATTAGTGTTTTAGGTTACTCTTCAGATAAAATACATCATTAATGGAAGTAATGGACAAGAATTGGGTAAAAACCTCAAGGCAGGTATCATGATGGAAAACTGCTTGATTGCTCACTTTTCCATTCTTCTGGATTTTTTTAAATATCTATTCATTATATTTTATTCAATTTCTTTGTACTTAGGTCTTTGTAAGTGTACAATATGTGTACAGGATCCTGCACAGGTCAGAATATTATGTTGGATCCCCTAGAACTGTAGTTATATGCAGTTGTATCCTATAAATTTATAGCAACAGACCTTGTGTTCAGTTGCTGGAAACTTAACTAATATTCTGTGTAAGAGCAGTAGCTCCTATTAACTGCTGAGCCATCTCACTCACCCTTGTCTAACTTTTCATATATCCTAGGCTTATATACCCACAGGGAACTGAACTCATAATGAACTGAACCCCCAGCCTCCCACATCAATCATCTGTAAAGACTGTCTTGCAGATATAGCAAGAGGGTAATCTGAATAGGCAATTTCTGTTACTCTTCCCAGGTAACTCTAAATAGGATTAATTTGACAATAGAAGTAACCAGTAGAATAGTGTCTTTGGTAAAGACTTTTGTGTCCTTCATCTTTATAAGCTATGACCAAAGTGTACGAACTGTATATAGTTATGAAGAAAAGTATATTTATATATTTGCATATATGTGTGTGTATGTGTGTGTGTACATTATGCAATTTTTTAAAAAATCAAACTAATTTAGCATATTCATCACTTGTGGAAAGAAGATTAAGATATTCTCAACAAATTTCAAATAGCATAATATTATTAGCCAGTTAGTTTCTCTTGAGTTTATGGGCTACTACACTCTTATTTTTATTGGTGATCTTGAGACAGAGGTAAAAAACTAACTGTATTGCCTTGTGGTGATCCCTCTTTTTCCAATAACTGCTTGGAAGATACTCCTGTTTTTGTTTTGTTTCATTTATGCTGCACAATCTGCTGTCACCATTGAATTGACCTGTATTAATCTACAAACACTTATGGAAGTTCCAGGATCCTGAACAGGGATTAATTCAGTCAATGGTCCCCATGGGTAATACTCATTTTATATATTTCATGCTGGGAGTCTGGAAAAATAAAATTTACCACCTGGCAATTTTTACCTTTTATTGATCTTCAGTGTATTCATATGTCTATAATTTTATTCATACAATATTTCTATTTTGTGAGGAGCTGTCTGAGGAACTGTCCTCACAGAGATGTGAGGAGCTGTCCGAGGAGCTGTCCTCACATATGTGAGGAGCTGTCCTCGCAGAACGCACCTAGTAAAAAGGGCAATACGCAGGCGCCTGGTAACTTCCCTACTCAAAGGGACACGTACGTTTTGGTACGTCATCTGGCATAATTGGCAGCGACCAGTCAGAGAGTGACACGTCCTAGGCGAGGATAGTTTCCTATATAAGGGACGGTTATTCCTCACTCGGCGTCTCCGCATTGTAAGCTTATGCTCTCCCTCTCAAGACGCATTAAAGCTTTTCTGCAGTAGGATCCTGTGTGTGCCGCATCGTTCCTGCTGGCGAGACGTAGCTCGGGACACTATTTTCTACTCCTCTCTTAAAAGTTATTGCTTAATTCAGCATTGGATTTTAAAAACTCATCTATGAATAAAGCAAAATAGATGTGTACATATATGTTATACATTTTTTTTCTGCAAATGCTATTTTCTCTGTTTAATTCTGTTATTCTTGCATGGTTTTGTTCATTGCTTTTGTTTCTATGTGCTTCATTCTTCAAATTTATTTAAAAAAACATTGTATTGTGACCTTGTGTGTATTAGCATCATTACTCTAGGATACACAAAATGAATGAAGATAATTCTACCTTGTGAAAATTGTTTTGAATATCATTTCCAAGGCTTGTTTCAATATGTGCAAAGTGACATTTTATTGTGAGCTCTGTTCTTATTGGAATTATGTGGGGTGAAAATTTATAGGCTTTGTTTGATACTATGCACTAATGAGAATACCTGCCAACCAAGGAGCATTTTAATTTAAATTATCTCTTTAATATTGTTTAGAATAAATATGTGTTACAAATTCAGACAGATGAAGAATTAACAATACATAATAAAAAATTCAGTAGACATCATCCACAAGCCATGTATATAATTTTATATGTAATAAAAACTCATTATACATATCACAGTTTTTTGCTTACTATTCCCTTCTGAGTATGGAATTCTATCTTTAAAGAAAGTTACACTGAAATTATAGCCCCTTTGTGTCCAACTTTTCTCCATTTTTCTATGTAAAATAAGAGTAATATTTCCTTCCACAATGTCCCCATATTCAAGCTCCCAAGAGTAGGACAGAAAATTCATTAAAAAGGAGGATGCTGGACTGAATGACTATCAAGAGTTTTTGCCCTTCTTTGCTTAAATTCTTTGTAGAATTCTCCCTTTCCTGTGAGATCAGAAGTGTGTCTAAGTTGTGTTATATATACTGGAAGCCATCCAATTCTTTCTTTAGAAATGCAGTATTCTGCTATATTGCAAGAGCTGGAACCCTAGTTGTCTTCAGTAGAAAATTTTTTCTCATAGTCCTAGACATCTCAAGAGTCAAACCTCTTCCAAGAAATCTCGCCATTCTGTCTATAATGATGATCTCAGTCCCCACTATTTTGTTGGTTCCCTTGAGAAGGAACTCAAAAGGATCACAGAATGGTAGGAGCACATTACTGATTCTAAATTGAGCTGACCGTTCTGTTTCTTTATTTAAAAACCTGCATGATACTGAGTCTTTCTTCTTTTCGAGTTATTGAGGGTTTTTAGTTTGGTTATCTGTAATGTCCTAACTTGCCCCCAAATCATTTTGAGTTTCTCTCTGTAGCTTTGGCCAACCTTTGAACACGCTGCTTCTACTCCCAGAGTGAAAGCATTACAGGCACCTTCTACCACACCTAGTTAGCCAATAGCCTTGTTTCTAGTCTCTATTTTGGTTGACTTTTCACTGGCATCTATTACCTTTTTCTAGCTCTGTAGAATTTTAAAATTCTACACCGTAACTCAGAAGCAACTCTAGTAACATCTGAGAGGCAGTGATTCATCAAAGATTGATATTCTCTTGTAATGTTACCCAGTCTCTGTAAAATAGTTCACTGAATGACTAGAAAACGTATAAAAATAAGAAAAATAAGATGTACAAAATAATCTTGTTGAAATAAATCAGGATAGACGTTCTCTAGATAGACTTTCATTTCCTTCCAAAATATATTTCTTCTGATTATTTTGTGTAAATGAATTAATCTAAAGCATTTTCTTACTGGACAATTAAATAATATTGTAAAGTTCAGGGAAATTGCCTTCCTGCATATATTTCCTTTCTTCTTTCCCACAAAATGCTTAAGAAACCATATTAGCTCCAGAACTTGAATTTGGAAAGTAAACAAGGAATATATGCAAGCCACAGTAGACACTATAATTATCACCTCATACCTTAGTATGCTCTCATCATAGAGAACAGACAGCAAAGACAATCCCTAACCCATGGATAAATCTAGACTGTCACATTCCCACAAAGTGTTAAAGATGGTCCAGGGTACAGGGAGGAAGACAGCTCCTTTAATTCCCATTGTCAAATTTCTTAATCTCTGTGAACTTCAGAATGCTTACCTGTGAACTAGGGAGTGGGAATTAGGGAGCAGGAACAATAAATTCTAAATTATGACCTTATAGATTAAATTAAGATGAAGAAAATAAAAGAAGCATAAATTACAATACCTGGCATGCAACATGTGTTGAACATGTTATAGGGTTTATCATCATCATCATCATAATCATCATCATAATCATCATTATCATCATCATTAGTATCAGTAGGAACTGGAATCATAGTTGTCGTATATGACATAATGATCCTTGTTAAAACTATTATATTTTAGATAGATATTAGGAATGAGGCTCTTGTACAATTATAAGTTTCATTATCTCTGTAAAAACTTTCATCCCTCCACCTCTTCCATGACACAGCACAGAATACATCCGTATCAGAATGGTCATCAGAAGAACAGAAGTGCTTTTGACCTCTGATATCTGATTATCAATAACTTATTAGAAACAATTAATTTAGAAAGAATTTTCAAAACTACAATTCAAAAGTGAATTGTTTTAATGAACCAAGAATATGCAGTATCAGAATGGCTTATTCTACCCTTAATCAAAATGGAGGGCAGAGATTTTCTGGTGAGAAAATTTAAAAACAATTAAAGGTTCTTCAGCGAATCAAATGTTACCACAGAGAAAACAAAACAATGAATTCTTTTGCTCATGTGTGTTCTAAGTATGCCAGGCCAACTTACTCTCTTTTCATTAGTGTCTACACTCAGCAAGATGACACAAAAGTAAACTGCTATGCTGCAGCATGTTTTTCAGGCATCCTTAAAGTTTTGGAATTGGTATCAAGCTGCTTCTCACTTGCCTTCATTTAGTCCACTCATTAACTCCTCATGTCCTGGATTTACATGGCTGCCTAGAAAGAGGCACCTGCTCTCTTAAGCCTCTTGTATCCACAGCTGTGCCTATGATCACCATTTTCCTTCAAATATAAAAAATATGGTTTGCTGACCTTCAATTTAACTGTTTCCCATTTATCTTTCATCTTCTCTAGACAATTCCCTGAAATCTATGGGAAAAATCACCATTTCTTTAATCACACCCTCAGGAAAACAAAGTTTTTTTTTTTCCAACAACCTCTGTGTACCTAATGTCCAAATCAGTTTTTCCACACCCATTTCTTGGTATGGGCATTAGTCACTCCACTCCAGTCATATATTGGTTTCTTGTCAAAACCAATATTACTGTACAAACCTGATGCTCTAGTATTTAACTCCAATTCCATTTCTCTCCCAAACAATATTTTATGACGCATGGTGCAGAGTTATTATGACACATACTGGAAAAAAAGGCACCAGCATTTATCAACCCTGTCAGTGTATAAAGTCTGATTTATTATAATTAAGGTTAGACTGTACTAAAAATGAATTTTTTAAATATAGGGGGTATACTTAACTTCACTATTAATTCTAAATGTTCAGAGTACTTCTGCATAGTCACTGATGTGAATTTGGGTGTTTTAAGCTATTGTGAATATAAAACTAGAAAAGATTTATAGGCAATAAAAGGAATTGTGCTCATAACTCACAACTGCCTGTGAGGCCCTGGCTCCAGTCTGGAGGTACAGAGCAGTTCATTAACCTTATCAAACAGCCTGGAATTGAAAAAGAATTCTCAGCCATCACTAATGTGATTAAGGCTCTTGATTTCATGTGTTTTATAAAAAGAGATTAGTTGACCCAAATGTAATATCTAGACCTTTCCTTGTGCATGAGTGAAGTTGGGGAAAAACAATTGGTTATTAACAGAAAATATATTAACCTTGAGATGTTAGCAAGAGACTGGGGTTATAGTTTTGACAATTGACCAAATAATCCCACTGGCACACACACAGCAATGATCTAGAGTGATAGAACAATCCTATTTCATAAAGACTGGTAGTGATCACTCTCATCCAGTGAATTCTAGATAGTCCCCTTCTCTTGTAAATATTAGATGTGACAACTAGCTGGAATTTAAGAACATTCCTCAATTAGATGTTTTACCATTCTTTTACAACATTTAATCTTTTTAAACACTTGGAAAAGTAATCACTTTAGTTTCAGTAAATATAATAGCTACATTTCTAACAGTCCACTCTATGATCATTTCTCCTTAATTCATCCTGATCAATTTCAAACTGTTTTTAACTAGAATCACAAAGATCTGCATAACAATATCTTTGGTGTCAATATCTTTTGTATCAATTCATCACATTTTAAGACATAGTGCTACTTATGTTGCTCCTTTAGAGTCATGGCCTCGTTCTTTTTGGTTACTATCAGCCACGTTAAGATACCTGTCAATCACTAATGTGTACCATGTTTCCAAAGTTCTGTCACTCCAAATATGTAATACCAATCTCATCTGCACTATGAATACCCAAGTGCTCTCATTTGCACTCAGCAGCACCCTTTTGAGAATAGATATTGGGGTAGTGGATTAATTTGTTAGATTCCTGAATCCTGCAACAAAATACCTGAAAAAAGCAACTTACAGAAGGGACAGCTTAATTTGGTTCACCATTGGCAGTATAGACCAGCAGAAAGGGAAGGGGTGGTGACAGGTGTGTAATGTCTCTGTTTAGATTACCCAAAGTCAGGAAGCAGAGAGAGTTGGGTACTGGCAGGAAGGTGATTTTCTCCTTTTTCTTCAGTTCCTGATGTCAGCTCATAGAATAACACTACCCATAGGTAGGGTGAGTCTTCCCACTTCAATTAATCTAATCTAGAAACTCCTTCACAAATATGTACAGATACTTATTTCTTAGCAATGTTTCTAGTCTTTGAGATTAAATATCCCATTTGCAATATGGATTTAATTTTTGCATGTTCATTTTTATACAAAGGATGAAAGTATCCCCAACAAGCTTATGACTTAATGGTTATAGGATTAGACATTTCTATTTTGTATTAGTTCAATTTAGAGTGTTTTTCATCTGTGGAAATTTATCTATTTTATCTAGTCTGTCAAATGCATTAGTGTGCAGTTGTCATAATATTTCATTGTTGATTTTTAGTTGTGTAAGAATTTAGATTGATGAAGCTTTGACATTACAGGAATGGCCCTGTTTTGTGGCCCTGTCTTTATTATTTTTGACTTATCAGTAATCTATAAATTCCATTCATTTTTGTTTGACTGGTTGATTTATTGTGGCAGAATACAGAGTAGTGTGAATGCAAGACAAGTACTGTAACAATGAACAATATCTCCAACTCTAACCTGTGTTTTCAACAATGAAAACCAAATTGATTTTATTAAATGAAGAATAGATTTACACTTAATAATTTTAGCTGTTTACATCTTAATTTCAATCTTATTATCTTAGGTTCTTGAAATAATTTTCTTCTTTCTGTTTTCTGTAGACTTATTTTTCTGTTCTTGACAATTCCTTTGAAACAAGAATATAAATTACAGTATTAAGACTTTTGTGCCTTCTAAGTAAAGTACAAATTTGTATGTGATGTCTTTCCACTCAGTATGGCTTTCGTTGGCACCCATAAATTCTGTAATGTAGCATTCTGCTTCCATTCTGATCTATATATTTTATTTATTCTTTCAATTCTTGCGTAGCATGGGAAATATTTACAAGTGTGTTATTTAATTTTCATATGAGCAGAGATGTTCCTTTGCCTTTAGTCTGTTAAAGATTTATTTTATTTTGATTAAAGAAGATTCGTTGAGATATTCAAGTACCCTGTTCTTGATTCTAGAAGCAGAACACAAAATCTTGCATCCAAAACCTTTTAACATTCTAAGATGTCATGTGTTCTGTGTATATCTTTTTTCTTTAACATGTTTCTTTCTTTTAAAAAATGGGTATTTCTTTTTTACATTTCAAATTTTATTCCCTTTCCCGGTTTCCTATCCATAAGCCCCATAACCCCACCCCTGCACATTCTATAAGTGTGTCCCTCTCCCAATCCACCACCCCTATACGACGCCCCCCCCCCCAAATCCCCTACACTAGGGGTCCAACCTTGGCAGGATCAAGGGCTTCTTTTTCCATTGGTGCCCAGCAAGGGCATCCTCCACTACATAGGCAGTAAAAGTCATGGGTCGGTCCATTTACAGTCTTTGTTAGTGGTTTAGTCCCTGGAAGTTCTGGTTGGTTTGCATTGTTGTTCTTCTGGGGTTGCAAGCCCCTTCAGCTCTTTCAATCCTTTCTCTACTTCTTCCAACGGGGGTTACTTTCTCAGTTCAGTGGTTTGCTGCTAGCATTCGCCTCTATATTTGACATGTTCTGGCTATGTCTTTCAGGAGAGATCTATATCCTGTTCCTGTCAGCATGTACATCTTAACTTCATCCATCTTATCTAGTTTTGGTGGCTGTATATATATGGACCACATGTAGGGCAGGCTCTGATTGGCCGTTCCTTCAGTCTCTGCTCAAAACTTTGCCTCCGTATTCCCTCCTATGGATATTTTTGTTCAACTTTTTAAGGAATGAAGCATCCGGATTTTGGTCCTTATTCTTGAGTTTCATGTGGTCTGTGGTTTGCATCTTGGGTAATTTCAGCTTTGGGGCTAATATCCATATATCAGTGAGTGCATACCGTGTGTGTTTTTCTGTGATTGGGTTACCTCACTCAGGATAATGTTTTCTAGGACCATCCATTTGCCTATGAATTTCATGAAGTCATTGTTTTTGATAGCTGAGTAGTACTTCATTGTGTAGATGTACCACATTTTTGTATTCATTCCTCTGTTGAAGGGCATCTGGGTTATTTCCAGCTTCTGGCTATTATAAATAAGGTTGCTATGAACATAGTGGAGCATGTTTCTTTACTGAATGTTGGAGCATCTTCTGGGTATATGCCCAGGAGAAGTCTAGCTGGGTGTTCAGGTAGTACAATGTCCAACTTACTGAGGGACCTCCAGACTGATTTCCAGAATGGTTGTTCCAGCTTGCAATTCCACCAACAATGGAGGAGTGTTCCTCTTTCTCCACATCCTTGCAAACATCTGCTGTCACCTGAGTTTTTTACCTTAGCCTTTCTGACTGTTGTGAGGTAGAATCTCAGGATTGTTTTGATTTGCATTTCCCTAATGAATAAGGTTGTTGAACATTTATTTAGGTGCTTCTCAGTCATTTGATATTCCTCATCTGTGAATTCTTTTTTTAGCTCTGTACCCCATTTTTAATAAGGTTATTTGGCTCTCTGGAGTCTAACTTCTTCAGTTATTTGTATATTTTGGATACTAGCCCTATAACAGATGTAAGATTAGTAAATATCTTTTCCCAATTTGTTGTTTGTGGTTTTGTCCTAATGACAGTGACCTTTGTCTTATAGAAGCTTTGCAGTTTTATGAGCTCCCATTTGCTGATTCTTGATCTTAGACCATAAGTCATATGCTTATGACTTATGACTTCAGGAATTTTTTCAGGATTTTTTTCCAGTTCCCATGTGTTTGAGACTCTTCCCCACCTTTTCTGCTATTAGATTGGATGTATCTGGTTTGATGTGGAGGTTCTTGATCAGTTTGGACTTACGTTTTGTACAGGGCAATAAGAATGGATCAACTTGCATTCTTGTACATGCTGACCTCCATTGAACCAGCACCATTTGTTGAAAATGCTATCATTTTTCCACTGGATGGATTTTAGCTCCTCTGTCAAAGATCAAGTGACCATAGGTGTTTGGGTACATTTCTGTGTCTTCAGTTCTCTTCCACTGATCTATGTCCCTGTCTCTGAACCAATACATACAGTTTTATGACTATCGCTCTGTAATTCTACTTGAGGTCAGGGAGAGTGATTCTTTCAGAAGTTATTTTATTTTTGAGAAGAGTTTTAGCTATCCTGGATTTTTTTATTCCAAATGGAGTTACAAATTTTTCTTCCTAATTCTATGAAGAATTGAATTGGAATTTTGATGGGAATTGCATTAAATCTGCAGATTGCTTTTGGTAAGATGACCATTTTTACTATATTAATCCTGCCAACTCATTAGCATGGGAGGTTTTTCCATCTTCTGAGATCTTCTTACATTTCTTCAGAGACTTGAAGTTCTTGTCATACAGATCTTTCACTTGCTTCGTTAATGTCACCCCCAAGTATTTTATACTATTTAGGACTATTATGAAGGCTATTGTTTCACTAATTTCTTTCTCAGCCTGTTTATCCTTTGAGTAGAGGAAGGCTACTAGTTTGTTTGAGTTAATTTTATACCCAGCCAATTTGCTAAAGTTCTTTATCAGACTGAGTAATTCTCTTGTGGAACTTTTGGGGTTACTTAAGTATACTATCATATCATCTGCAAATAGTGATATTTTGACTTCTTCCTGTCCAATTTGTATCCCTTTGATCTCCTTTTGTTGTCTGATTGCTCTGACTACGACTTTGAGAAATATATTGAATTAAGTTGGGAGGGAGTGTGGAGCCTTGTCTAGTCCCTGATTTTAGTAGTATTGCTTCAAGTTTTTCTCCATTAGCTACTGGTTGGCTGTATATGCTTTTACAATGTTTAGGTATGGGCCTTAAATTCCTGTTCTTTCCAAGACTTTTTTCATGAAAGTGTGTTGAATTTTCTCAAATGCTTTCTCAGCATCTAATGAAATGATCATGTGGTTTTTATCTTTGAGTTTGTTTGTATTGTGGATTATGTTGATGGATTTCCATATATTGAACTATTCCTGCATACCTTGGATGAAATCTAGTTCATCATGGTAGATGATTGTTTTGATGTGTTCTTAGATTTTTCAGTTTGCAAGAATATTTTTGCATTGATATTCATAAGGGAAATTAGTGTGAAGTTCTCTTTCTTTGTTAGGTCTTTGTGTGGCTTAGGTATGAATAATTGTGACTTCATAGAACGAACTTGGTAGTGCTCCATCTGTTTCTATTTTGTGGAATAGTTTGGACTGTATTGGTATGAGGTCTTTTATGAAGGTCTGATAAAATTCTGCACTAAACCCACCTGGTTCTGGGGTCTTTTTGGTTGGAAGACTTTTAATAACTGTTTCTATTTCTAGAAGTTATGGGGTTGTTTAGATGGTATATCTGCTCCTGATTTAACTTGGTACCTGGTATTTGTCTAGAAAATTGTTCATTTCCTCTGGATTTTCAATTTTTTTGTATAGGCTTTTGTTGTAGGATCTGATGACTTTTTGAATTTCCTCAGATTCTGTTGTTATGTCTCCCTTTTCATTTCTTATTTTGTTAATTTTGACACACTCTCTGTGCCCTCTGGTTAGTCTGACTAAGGGTTTATCTATCTTGTTGATTTTCTCAGACAACCAGCTCCTGGTTTTGTTGATTCTTTACATAGTCCTTTTTGTTTCTACTTCTTGATTTCAGCCTTGCATTTGATTATTTCCTGCCTTCTACTCCACCTAGGTCTATTTGCTTCTTTTTGTTCTAGAGATTTTAGGTGTGCTGTCTACCTGCTAATGTATGTTCCTTCCTGTTTCTTTCTGTAGGGACTCAGAGTTTTGAAGTTTCCTCTTAGTACTGCTTTCATCGTATCCTATAAGTTTGGGTATGCTGTACCTTCATTTTCATTAAATTCTAAGAAGTCTATAATTTATTTATTTATTTATTTCTTGACCAAGTTATCATTGAGTAGAGCATTGTTCAACATCCATGAGTATGTGGCTGTTCTTCCCTTATTGTTATTATTGAAGACCAACCTTAGTTCATTGTGATCTGAAAGGATGTATGGGATTATTTCTATCTTCCTGTATTTGTTGAGGCCTGTTTATATGATTATATACTGATTATATGGTCAATTTTTGAGAAGGTATAATAAGGTACTGAGAAGAAGGTGTATTCTTTTGTTTTAGGATGGAATGTTCTATAAATATCTGTTGAGGCCATTTGGTCCATAACTTCTGTTAGTTCCTCTATGTCTGTCTCTGTTTCATTTCTGTTTCCATGATCTGTCCATTGATGAGAATCGGGTGTTGAAATCTCCAACAATTATTATGTGAGGTGTAATTTGTTTTCAACCTTTAGCAAAGTTTCTTTAATGAATATAGGTGTCCTTGTATTTGGAACATATTTAGAGTTGAGAGCTCATCTTGGTGGATTTTTCCTTTGATGAATATGAAGTGTCCTTCCTTATCTTTTTTTTTGATGACTTTTGAATGAAAGTTAATTTTATTCTATATTAGAAAGGCTACCACAGCTTGCTTCTTCAGACCATTTGATTTGACAGTGGTTATCCAGCCTTTTACTCTGAGGTAGTGTCTGTCTTTGTCTCTGAGGTGTGTTTCCTGTATGTGGCAAAATGCTGGATCCTTTTTGTCTATCCAGTTTGTTAATCTATGTCTTTTTATTGGAGAATTGAGTCCATTGATGTTAAGAGATATTAAGGAATAGTGAGTGTTGCTTACTCTTATTTTCATATTTAGAGGTGGGATTATGTTTGTGCATTTCTCTTCTTTTGATTTTGTTACCAGGAGATTACACTCTTGCTTTTGCTAGGGTATAGTTTCCCCCCTTTTGTTGTAGTTTTCCATTTTATTTTTCCTTTGTAGGCTTAGATTTGTAGAAAGATATTGTGCAAATTTGGTTTTGTCATGGACTGTCTTAGTTTCTCGATCTATGTTCATTGAGAGTTTTGCTGGTTATATTAACCTGTGCTGGCACTTTTGTTCTCTTTGGGTCTTTATGATATCTGCCCTGAATCTTCTGGCTTTCATAGTCTCTTGTGAGAAGCCTTGTGTAATTCTGATAGGTCTGCTTTTATATGTTACTTGACCTTTTTCCCTTACTGCTTTTAATATTCTTTCTTTGTTTTATGCATTTGTTATTTTTAGTATTATGAGATGGGAGCAATTTCTTTTCTGGTCCAATCTATTTAGAGTTCTTCATACTTCTTCTATGTTTATGAGCCTCTCTTTCTTTAGGCTGGGGAAGTTTTCTTTTATAATTTTGTTGAAGATATTAGCTGGCCCTTTAACCTGGGAGTCTTCACTCTCTTCTATACCTATTTTCCTTAGGTTTCATCTTCTCATTGTGTCCTGAATTTCCTCGATGTTTTGGGGTAGGAGATTTTTATGTTTTACATTATCTTTAATGGTTGTTTTGATATGTTCTATGGTATCTTTTGCTTTTCAGATTTTCCCTTCTATCTCTTGTATTATGTTAGTGATGCTCGCATCTATGACTCTTGCTCTCTTCCCTAGGTTTTCTTTTCCTAGAGTTGTCTTCCTTTGTGTTTTCTTTATTGTTTCTATTTCCAGTTTTAATTCATGGATGGTTTTGTTCAATTCCATCTCCAGGTTGGTTGTGTTTCTCTGTAATTCTTTAGGGGATTTTTGTGTTCCTCCTTAAGGGCTTCTACTTGTTTACTTGTGTTGTCCTGTACTTCCTTTAAGGAGTTATTTATGACTATCTTAAAGTCCTCTCATCTTGATAAAATGTGATTTTAAATCTAAATCTTGCTTTTCCAGTGTGTTTCTATATTAGTGTTTGCTTTGATGGGAGAACTGGGTTCTGATGATGCCACGTCATCTCCTCTTGGTTTCTGTTGCTTGGATTCCTGTACATGCTTGCCTCTCGCCATCAGGTTGTGTCTCGTGTTAGGTTGTCTTGCTGTTTTTGATACCCAAAACATGCTCCACCATATAACAAGGACACATGCTCCACTATGTTCCTGACAGCATTATTTATAATAGCCAGAAGCTGTAAAGAACCCAGATGTCCTTCAACAGAAGAATGGTTACAGAAAATATGGTACATTTACCCAATGGAGTACTACTCAGCTATTAGAAACAATGCTTCATGAAATTCTTAGGCAAATGGATGGAACTATAAAATGTCATCCTGTAGGAGGTAAGCCAATCATTACAGAACACACATAGTATGCACTCACTGATAAGTGGATACTAGCCCCAAAGCTCAGAACATGTAAAATATAGTTCAAAGACCACATGAAGCCCAAGAAGAAGGAAGATAAAAGTGTGGCTGCTTCAGTCCTTCTTTGAAGGGGAACAAATTTACTCACAGGAGGAAATATTGAGACAAAGTGTGAAGCAGATCCTGAACAAAAGGCCATCCAGAGACTCCCCTACCTGGGGATCCAGTCCATATCCAGTCCATATACCACACCCAGAAAATATTGCTGATGCCAAAAAGTGCATGTTGACAGAATCCTGATGTAATTGTCTCCTGAAAGGCTCTGAAAGAGCCTGACAAATACTGAGACATATGCTCACAGCCAACCATTGAACAGAGAATAGGTCCCCAGTGGAGGAGGTAGAGAAAAAGACAAAAGGAGCTGAAGGCATTTACAATCCCATAAAAAGAACAACAATATCAACCAACCAGATCTCCCTGGAACAAAACCACTATCACATGAATAGACAGGGATGGACCTATGGTTCCAGCTGCATATGTAACAGAGGATGGCCTTGTTGGGTATCAATGGGAAGAGATGATACTCTTGGTCCTGTCAAGATTTGCTGCCCAGGTGTAGGGTAATGTCAAGGCAAGAGGTGGGAGGGAGTTGGGAGGGGAGCACCCTTATAGAAGCAGGGGGAGAGACCAGGTTTCTGGAAAGGAAACTGGGAAAGGGATAACATTTGAAATATAAAATTTAAAATATTCAATAAAAGAAAAATGTAAAAAATCATTCATTAAATTAAAACAAAAAAAGAATGGATTGTTTTGCATTCTTTTACATGCTGATCACCAGTTGAACCAGCAGCCTTTGTTGAAAAAGGTGTCTTTTTTCCACCAAATGGTTTTGGTTCCTTTCTCAAAGATCAAGTGACCAAAGGTTTGTCCTTATGAAACTCAAGAAGAAAGAAGACCACATCAAAGTGTGGATGCTACGGTCCTAAGCAGAAGGAGGAATAAAATAATCATGGGAAGTAGAGCAAGAGACAGATCTGGGAGGGAGTGAGGAGGTAGAAGGAAAAAGGGGGGGCCAGTTCATATATGAAAGGAGATGGGGGAGAAATACAGGGGACAGGAGTTTGAAAGGTGGTGTGTAGCTGTGGTGGAGGGGGAACTGTTGTTAGCCACTAGAAAATCACAGATGCCAGGGACCGAAGAGGTTCCCAGGACCCAACTTGGAGAACATTAGCAGAAATACCCAATAAAGGGGAGATACAACCTCTAAAGACCATATCCAGTGGATAGGCATGTTCCACGTTTGAAGAATAATGCCACGCACCCACTCAAAAATAACAATCCTCACTTCCTCCCATCAAAAGCAAATGCGATAACAAAGAGTGGAGCAGAGACTGAAGGAAAGGCCATCCAGAGTCCACTGCACCTAGGGATCCATCCCATCTATGAACATGAAACCCAGACACTATTGCTGATGCCAAGAAGTACATGTTGACTGAAGCCTGTATAGCTGTTCCCTGAGAGGCTCTGCCAGAACCTGACCAATACAGATGGGGTTGTATGCAGCCAAACATCAGACTGAGCTTGGGGACCCCGGTTAAGGCAAGGACTGAAGGAGCTTAAGGGGTTTACAACCCCATAGAAAGAACAACAATGTCACATAATCAGACTCCCTAGAGATTCCAGAGACTAAACCACCAACCAAAAAGTACACATGGTAGGACCTATGGCTTCACCTGAATATGTAGCCAAAGATTGTTTTATCAGGCATCACTGGAAGGGAAGCCTCTTGGTCCTGTGGAGGCTTAGTGACCCAGGATAGGTAATACTAGGGTACTGAAGCAAGAGTGGGTGGGCCAGTGATGGAGCATCCTCACAGAGGGAGCGGCAGTGGACGGGAAACAAGGTTTATGGAGGGGGAACTGAGAAGGGATAACATTTGAAATGTAAATAAATATAATATTAAAAATGGAAACAATACAGCAAAACAAAATAAAAACCAACCAAACAACTAACCAACCAAACAAACAAACAAAAGAGGTTGTATCCTGACATGCTTACAAGCATTCATCACAACTGACTGCATCAACAAAAATTAGCCTGCTTTTCATAATCAGACCACCTCTTTAGATTTTCAGTCACAAATGTAGTGCGCATAGCAAGGTCTGTGTGGCTTAATAAAATACTTCAAATTCATAAGGAACTCATCCTGGACTCCTTCTTTTGGGTGGGAACAGCCCGATTACAACATTAATGGATATTAGTGTAGCCACTCATATTTTAAAATAAAAGTGATTATAGTACATTTATTCATTAATATTAATACCAGTATTAGTTACTTGCTTGTTCATTCCCAATCTCCTACCTTTATAGAAAATATTTGGAATGTTTACCATCAAAGGAATTACTTGTATGTATACATTCAATCTATATAAAAATCAAAATGGGCCATTGTTTTTCTAGTACTTGCAAAATACTCTTTCACCTTTTTCTATCTTCTCTCATTTCAGGTAAAAACAATTTCATTTGAAATAGTGTGTGTTAACATTCTGTCTAAGCTTGATCCCATAGTATACAGCCTGGAGCAACAGCCAGGTATGTCTGACACTATAAAAGAGGCTGCTTGTTCCCTCCTCACTCCCTTGCTCTTTTGTTCCCTCTTGCTCTCTTGCTCTCTTGCTCTCCTGCACTTGCCTTTCTTCCTCTACTCTCTCCCCATTCCCTTACCCCCTTTCTCTCCACATGGCCAAACTCTTTTCTCTCTCCCTCTCCCTCTCCCTCTCCCTCTCCCTCTCCCTCTCCCTCTCCCTCTCCCTCTCCCTCTCCCTCTCCCTCTCCCTCTCCCTCTCCCTCTCCCTCTCCCTCTCCCTCTCCCTCTCCCTCTCCCTCTCCCTCTCCCTCTCCCTCTCCCTCTCCCTCTGTCATTCTCTCCCCATACTACCCTTTCCATGCCCTGCATAAATTCTATTGTATGTGGCTGGTCCCTCAGGAGGAATGGATGCCTTAGCATGAGCCCACTGAGGCACCCCCTTCCCCCATACCTTACCACACCTCCAGAGGACATAACCCCCCTCTTTATCTTTTTATAAACACATCGCTGTCCTTTGAAGGGAACGAGCCATTTCCCTTTTTTTTTCAGTATGAAGATTTATTTATTTATTTTATTAACTTGAGTATTTCTTATATACATTTCGAGTGTTATTCCCTTTCCCGGTATCCGGGCAAACATCCCCCTCCCCCCTCCCCTTCCTTATGGGTGTTCCCCTCCCAACCCTCCCCCCATTGCCGCCCTCCCCCCACCAGTCTAGTTCACTGGGGGTTCAGTCTTAGCAGGACCCAGGGCTTCTCCTTCCACTGGTGCTCTTACTAGGATATTCATTGCTACCTATGAGGTCAGAGTCCAGGGTCAGTCCATGTATAGTCTTTAGGTAGTGGCTTAGTCCCTGGAAGCTCTGGTTGCTTAGCATTGTTGTACATATGGGGTCTCGAGCCCCTTCAAGATCTTCCAGTTCTTTCTCTGATTCCTTCAACGGGGGTCCTATTCTCAGTTCAGTGGTTTGCTGCTGGCATTCGCCTCTGTATTTGCTGTATTCTGGCTGTGTCTCTCAGGAGCGATCTACATCCGGCTCCTGTCGGTCTGCACTTCTTTGCTTCATCCATCTTGTCTAATTGGGTGGCTGTATATATATGGGCCACATGTGGGGCAGGCTCTGAATGGGTGTTCCTTCAGTCTCTGTTTTAATCTTTGCCTCTCTCTTCCCTGCCAAGGGTATTCTTGTTCCCCTTTTAAAGAAGGAGTGAAGCATTCACATTTTGATCATCCGTCTTGAGTTTCATTTGTTCTAGGTATCTAGGGTAATTCAAGCATTTGGGCTAATAGCCACTTATCAATGAGTGCATACCATGTATGTCTTTCTGTGATTGGGTTAGCTCACTCAGGATGATATTTTCCAGTTCCAACCATTTCCTTTTGGGTGTTATAAATATATTAGAAACTAGATGCTTAATTGTCACTTCTTATGGTCTTAGGACTGTTATTATATGTTGGTTTCACAAACTCCTTAAACTTGTGGGTTTATGCTTTTAGCAAAAAATGTGGAAAGTGCACTGCCATGTTTCCTAAGCATCTTTACATATTAATTTGTAATACATTCTTAGAACTCAAGAGATAGGAGTATGGCCTCTTTTTACCTTTGCTGTCTCACAGGTCAGGACACTAAGGGTCATTTTACTTATTTATTGGTACGAGTTAGATGAACACATTTGATCTGTTTTCAAATTTGACTATTTGGTTCCTAGTTACACAATTATATAACTCATCACAGAAGTGCTTCCTTTAAATATTTGTTTTTACATTTTAATCACATAATAAATGTATTAAACAATAGGATTGCTATTTGTTTAGTACACAGTCACAAATCACAATTACGCCTTCCTTCCATTTCCTCAGTCCCTTCACTCTTCTCGCTTCCACACATTTTTCTATTATTTTTAAATATTATGCAAATTCATCTTTATTGCAAATGAATGAGAATTTAAAATCAGAGATGAAACTTTACAGGCCATTTTGAAGAATCAGTCTGGAGATCATGGCAAGCCTGAATAGGATCTCAGAAATTTTTATTAAAGTAATAGACAAACTATCCTTTTTTTTGTGCTTATTGCCTGCACATGCATGTGCATGTGAGTGTCTGCGCCTCTGCCTGTGCCTGTGTGTGTGTTTGTGTGTGTATGTGTGTGTGTGTGTGTGTGTGTGTGTGAAGTCTGATAACTCACTGCACTATATACAGCTGATAGAATGTCAATCATGCCACTCTTAGTAATTCTCAGTCCTTAAGGTTTTTTCCCCCATATACTTTCATCATTTTTTTCTTTCTTTCTCTGCTTGCAGTACCGGGAAATTCATCTGAATGCCTACAACTCATTAGATAAAAACTTCACCCCATCACTTATTATTGTTTCTTTATGAATAATGTTTTATTTTTTATCACTTTTATTAGTACTTTGAAATGGAGTCCTGTCTTTCCTGATATTTTCTGTTATGCTTGCTTAATGATAATTAAAATGTTGGAAAAAATGGCTCAGACATTATGATTACTTACTGGTTCTTTAAAGACCTGACTTTCATTTCCAGCACCCACATGACATGTCACTCTTGTTCATCTTCAGTCCTCAGGGATATAATTCACTTTTTTTGATCCCCATGGACACTTAGCATACATATATCCAGGCAAAATACTGACAAAATAGATAAATATAAAATACTTTAAATATTTCAGTTATTTAGTCACAATTATTTAACGATTAATTTTACATGATTCAAAATCTCATTGTCATTGTGAGTCAACATCTTTTCATATTTAAATTGTAATCTTAGTGAATTTTAAAATATTTATTATGTATGTTTGTCTGTATATGTGTGTTAAAGTATGTGTACACATGTGTATGTTTCAATGTGTAGTATGTGTGTGTTCTTGTATTTGTGTTTGTACATGGATGCATGTACAAATGAGTATGCATGCATTTGTAGTATGTGTGTATGTGTATGTGCATGTGTAGTATGTGTATGTGAGAACTATGCCTACTATGATCAAAAGGAGTTTTTGGAGAGTTGGTTCTTCTTGGAATTTCTTGAAATCTCGGAATCAAACTCACATTTCCAAGAATATAGGACACTTTACCCACTGAGACATGCATGTCATGACCAAATTTTAGTATTTTACTGACTTGGCATATTTCATTTTCATTCCTATATTTTTGAAATAGAAGGATAAAGTTCAACATTTTTCACAGACATAAAATCATTCCACTTTAATGTATCATTCCAGACCTATACTTTTATGGACAGTTTTGTGACAGCCTCATTTCCAGTGCCTATGGTATGATGCTTGAGTTTTCTCCTCCAAATGATAAGTGCCCAATGGACCCTTCTGCTACTTTCTGAGAGACAGAGGGCTTTTTTCCTAAGCTAACCCAGTTTTCACTTACTTTTGTGAGAGAAATGTCAAGACCATACAATTCCAAGCATGTACCTGGCACTCTCTAGATAGGTACTGGTTCTGTCTGTTACCATTTTCAGGGTACATGAAGGAATGAATGTAAGGCACACAGAGATAGAATAATCTAGTTGCTATTTGTGGCAGAATCTCTTTTTACCCCGTCTCTTGCAGTAGCTACACAGTTCCTCATTTAGAGGGAAAGATTCTCACACAGATGGTTTAAAAGTATACTTCTGCCAGTAGTTTCTTATTGTGGCAAAATTCTAATTTAATCTCCACAATTCATAGACATATTATATCTTTACACCAAAATGATGGATTCTCTATACTTCTGTGACTAATAACCAGTAATATATTACTTGAATAAGAACATTTTGTAGTTTTTGCAGAATACATAGACAGTATTAATAAAATATCTATATAGTAGTTCAACTTGTATCCAAACACATATTTTGCCCAATATCACTATATTCACGGTGGCCATTTTATGTCTATGCATCTGAAGTGCTCAAGGTTATCAATTAGTTTTTCATACATAATACTGTTCAATTGTTTACCTTCAATTCTTTTTTTTCCATTTTATTAACTTGGGTATTTCATATTTACATTTAGACTGTTATTCCTTTTCCCGGTTTCTGGGCCAACATCCCCCCAACCCCTACCCCTGCCCTTCTATATGGGCGTTCCCCTCCCCATCGTCCTCCCCTTACTGCCCTATGCCCAACAATCCTGTTCACTGGCGGTTCAGTCTTGGTAGGAACAAGGGCTTCCCCTTCCTCTCGTGCCCTTACTAGGCTATTGATTACTACCTATGCAGTTTGAGCCCAGGGTCAGTCCAAGTATAGTCTTTGGGTAGTGACTTAGTCCCTGGAAGCTCTGGTTGGTTGGCATTGTTGTTCATATGGGGTCTCAAGCCCCTCCAAGCTCTTCCAGTCCTTTCTCTGATTCCTTCAACCGGGAGTCCTGTTCTCAGTTCAGTGGTTTGCTGCTGGCATTTGCCTATGTATTTGCCATATTCTGGCTGTGTCTCTCAGGAGAGATCTACATCCAGTTCCTGTCATCCTGCACTTCTTTGCTTCATCCATCTTATCTAGTTTGTTGGCTGTATATGTATGTGGGACAGGCTCTGAATGGGTGTTCCTTCTGCCTCTGTTCTAAACTTTGCCTCCCTATTCCCTCCCAAGGGTATTCTTGTTCCCCTTTTAAAGAAAGAGTGAAGCATTTGCATTTTGATCATCCCTCTTGAGTTTCATGTGTTCTGTGCACCTAGGGTATCTCGAGCATTTGGGCTAATATCCACTTATCAATGAGTGCATACCATGTGTTTTTCTGTGATAGGGTTACCTCACTCAGGATGATATTTTCCAGTTCCATCCATTTGCCTATGAATTTCATAAACTCAAAGTTTTTGATAGCTGAGTAGTATTCCACTGTGTAGATGTACCACATTTTCTGTATCCATTCCTCTGTTGAAGGGCATCTGGGTTCTTTCCAGCTTCTGACTATTATAAATAAGGCTGCTATGAACACAGTGGAGCATATATCTTTGTTATATGTTGGGGCATCTTCTGGGTATATGCCCAAGAGAAGTATAGCTGGGTCCTCAGGTATACTTTCAACTCTTAAAATTATACATTCACACATTTCCTTACCAGGGTAAATAATACATGCATTCATATTTAGATTTTTTTAGGATAAGCTAAAATCTATGCTTTAAAAAATGCCTGCTGCCAGTAGAACATACACAACACACACAACACACACACACACACACGCATACACACACACACACACACACACACACACATACCAATATCAATACCAAAACCATCACTATGACAACAAACAAGAAAAACAAAATTACATGGGCTTGACAAATTTCCTTACATCCTGAGATTCAAGATAATCAAATTAGTCTTAGAGCATATCTATGTCCAAAATTGTTTATCAGAAGAAGGTGTATTCTAGATGGCTCAGTAAGAAAGAATGGACCTTTAGGGCAGAGCCTGCCCCCTGTTCTTACTACTACAGAATCAGATATATAACATGTCATAACATTTTGCCCAGATTCAAAAAGCCCACAGAGCCAAACGACTATTCATTAGTTTTATACCAGGCATAGTAGGGGACACCACATGTTTTAGAACAAAACACATGACAATCTCTCATACAAAGTAATTCCCAGTAAATTTCGGGAAAGATTCACATTTTGCTTTAGAAATGTCCATTTTGCTATTAAATGAGAGTTTCTAAAAAATATGTGTCAGGAACTAATTATTCTCAAAATATAGGTAGAAAATATTTTCTCGTCACATGAGAAGAAAAAACATAATATCTTACCACAACTGTAACTTGAAATTTAAAGCAAGCTGGAAAGTTAACAAGAGAGCCTTAAAATGATGTTCTAATTTCCTAATACTTTCTTAGCTTTACAGTGATACAGGGTTGTTCTCAATTTAGTAAAACAGAAGAATCTGAATAAACCACAGCTAAGTCTTTAGAAGCCATTTAAAAATATCACTGAAGTGTTTTTTCCCCAAGAAAACAGCACCAACATCTATTCATTAATGCTTATTTTAAAAATTACATAAATGGAACAGGTTTCTGGACCCAAATCTTGTTAGGGAGAGAGGTGGACTCTCAGAAGTACAAAATCCTGAGAATTCAGGGCACACAGCAACTGAATGCTCACATTCCTGGCCAAAGAAGAACCTGCCTAGTACCTTCTTGGTACAGGGACTTAGAAGCAGTCAGGGGGCAGGATCTTCCTGTTTTCTGCCTGTGCACAGAGCTGAAAGCTGGTCACCAGGAGTGCTGACATACTGAGAGAAGAGGTAAGACCAACACTTCTGCCCAAGCGACCAGTTTGAAAGCCTTAGTACACACTAACCGAGGAGCAGTATGGGACAGAACCCTTCCTGTTAGTGCATGAACTTGGAGCTGACCTGTCCACAGCTCTTTGTAGCCAGATCCAGATGAAAGAAAACAGAGCTACAATAGTGTTGACGCACAGGCCTACAGCAGGGTCAAATCACTGTCAGAGACAGCTAACACCAGAGATAACATGATGGAGAGAGGGAAACACAGGAACATAAGCCATAGAAACCAAGACTACTTGGCATCATCAGAGCCCAGTTCTCCCACTAGAGCCAATACTGGATATCCCAAAACACCAGAAACGCAAGATTTGCATCTAAAATCACATCTTATTATGATGATAGAGGACTTTAAGAAGGACATAAATAACTCCTTTAAAGAAATACAGGGCAATACAGATAAACAAGTAGAAGCCCTTAAAAAGGAAAAGCAAAAGTCCCTTAAAAAGTTACAGGAAAACAAAACCAAACAGGTGAAAGAATTGAACAAAACTTACCAGAATATAAAAATGGAAATAGAAGCAATAAATAAATCACAAAGGAGACAATCCTGGAGATGGAAAACCTAGGAAAAAGATTAGGAGTCCTAGACACAAGCATCAGCAACAGAATACAAGAGACAAGCACAGGGGGAGAAGATTCCATAGAAAATGTTATAACAACTATTAAAGATAATGTAAAATGTAAATGCTCCTAATGCTAAACATCCAAGAAATCCAAAATACCATGAGATCAAATTTAAGGAAAATAGGAATAGAAGGGAGCAAAAACTCACAACTTAAAGGGCCAGTAAATATCTTTAACAAAATTATAGAAGAAAACTTCTATAACTTAAGAAAAAATGCCCATAAAAATACAAGAAGTCTACAGAACTCGAAATAGATTGGGCCAGAAAAGAAATTCCTCCCATTACATAGTAATCAAAATACAAAATGCACAAAACAAAACAAAATAATATTAAAAGCAGTAAGGGAAAAATGTCAAGTAACCTATAAAGATAGACCTATCAGAATTACACCAGCCTTCTTACCAGAGACTATGAAAGCCAGAAGATCCTGGGCAGAAGTTATACAGACAAAAGAGAACACAAATGCCAGCCCAGTACAGTATATCCAGCATAACATTCAATTACCATAGATGGAGAAACCAAACTATTCCATGTCAAAACCAAATTCACACAATATTTTCACAAATCCAGCCCTATAATAAATAATAGACAGAAAACCCCAACAAAAGGAAAGAAACTACACCCTGGAATAGGCAAGAAAGTAATCTCCTTGCAACTAACCTAAAAGAAGAGAACCACACAAACATAATTGCACTCATAACAACAAAAATAACAGGAAACAACAGTCACTCTTGCTTAATATCTATAATCCTTAATGGATTCAATTCCCCAATAAAAAGACATAGACTAAAGAATACATAGACTGAATACATAAAGAGGACCCAGCATTTTACTGCACATAGGAAAAACAGATCAGTGATAAAGACAGGCAGTACCTCAAAGTTAAAGATTGGAAAAAATTTTCAAATTTAATGGTACCAAGAAACAAGCTGGAGTACCCATTCTAATATCCAATAAAATCTACTTTCAACCAAAAGTTATCAAAAAAGATAAGGAAGAACATTTTATGTTCATCAAAGGAAAAAATCCACCAAGATAAAGTCTCAAACCTGAATATCTATGATCCATGGGCACCTACATTCATAAAAGAAATATTATTAAAGCTCAAAGCATACACTGCAACTGACACAATAACAGTAAGAGATTTCAACACCCCACTTTCTTCAATGGACAGATCATGGAAACAGAAAGTAAACAAAGACATAGAGAAACTAAAAGAGATATGAACCTAGTGGATTTAACAGATAGTTATAGAACATTTCATCCTAAAACAAAAGAATATACCTTCTTCACAGAAATTCATGTTACCTTCTTGAAAATTGACCATGTAATCAGTTGCAAAACAGACCTCAACAGATAAAAGAAGTTTCAAATAGTCCCATGTATCCTATCAGATCACCAAGGACTAAGGAAAGTCTTCAAAAACAAACAAACAAGCAAACACAAAAGCAAAGCAAAACAAACAAACAAAAAATAATGAAGGAAAGCCCATATACCAAAGGAAGTTGAACAACACTCTACTAAATGATAATTTGTTCAAGGAAGAAATAAAGAAAGAAATTGAAGATAACTGGAGTTTGTTCTTTGAGAAAATCAACAGGATAGATAAATCGTTAGTTACACTCACCTAAAGCAAGAGAGTGTATCCAAATTAACAAAATCAGAAATGATAAGGGAGCCATAACAACAGAATCTGAGGAAATTAAAAAAAATCACCAGAGTTTAATATGAAAGCCTATATTCAACAAAACTGGGAAATCTATATAAAATGGACAATTCTTTAGACAGATAACAGGCACCAAAGTCAAATCAGGATCAGATAAACCATGTAAACAATCCCATATCTCCTAAAAAATTCAAGCTGTTATAAAAGTCTCCCAACCATAAAAAACTCAGTGTCAGATGGGTTTAGTGCAGAATTCTATCAGACCTTCATAGAAGACCTAATACCAATACTGTAAATCTATCCCAAAAAATAGAAACAAAAGGAGCACTATCCAATTCCTTCTGTGAAGCCACAATTATGCATGTACCTACACCACACACAGACAAAACAAAGCAAGAGAACTTCAGATCAATTTCCCTTATGAATATCCATGCAAAAATTCAATAAAATCTGGCAAAATGAATCCAAGAACACATCAAAACTATTTTCACTCATGATCAAGTAGGCTTCATCTCTGGGATGCAAGGATGAATCAATATAAGGAATTCCATCAATGCAAACTGACTCAAAGGATAAAAAAACACATGACCATCTCATTAGATGCTGAGAAACCATTGGACAAAATTCAACACCCCTTAATATTAAAAGTCTTTGAAAGATCAGGAATTCAAGATCCATACCTAAACATAGTAAAAGCAATATTCATCAGATCAGTAGCCAACATCAAACTAAATGGAGAGAAAGTTGAAGCAACCCTACTAAAACCAGGGACTAGACAAGGCTGCAAACTCTCTCCCTACTTATTCAATATAGTACTTAAAGCTGTAGTGAGAGCAATCAGACAAAAATCTATATGATAGTATACTTAAGTGACCCCAACAATTCCTTCAGAGAACTCCTAAACCTGATAAACAACTTCAGCAAAGTGGCTGGGTATAAATTTAAATCAAACAAATCAGTAGCCTCTTCTACTCAAAAAATAAATAGGCTGAGAAGAAATTAGGGAGATGATACCCTTCAAAATAGTCATAAATAACAAAAAATACCTCAGTGTTTCTCTAACCAAGCAAGTGAAAAATCTGTATGACAAGAACTCAAGACTCTTAAGAAATTGAAGATCTCAGAAGATGGAAAAACTTCCCATGCTCATAATTTAGCAGGATTAATATAGAAAAATGGCCATTTGGCCGAAAGCAATCTATAGATTCAATGCAATCCCCATACAAATCCAAACTCAATTCTTCATAAAGTTAGAAAGAGCAATTTGCAAATTCACTTGAATCACCATCTCTAAACTCAAACTGTACTATAGATTACTAGTGATGAAAACTGCATTGTATTGGTACAGAAATAGGCAGGTAGATCAATGGCATAGAATTGAAGACCCAGAAATGAACCCACACATGTATGGTCATTTGATCTTTGACAAAGGAGCTAAAACCATCAGTGGAAAAGAGATGACATTTTCAAAATATTGTGTTTGTTCAACTGGCAGTCAGCATGTTGAAGAATGTAAATCACTCCATTCTGTTTTGTACTGTACAAAGCTCAAGTCCAAGTAGATCAAAGACATCCACATAAAACCAAATACACTATAACTGTTAGAAGAGAAAGTGGTGAAGAGCCTCAAACACATAGGCACAGGGGAACAGAATGCCATTGGCATATGCTCCAAGATCATCAATCGACAAATGAGACAACATACAATTGCAAAATTTCTGTTGGGGAAAGACACTGTCAATAATAAAAAATGGCAAACCACAGACTTGGATAGGATCTTTATTAATCCTACATCTGATTGAGGGCTAATATCTAAAATATACAAAGAACTCAAGAAGGTAGATTCCAGAGAAATAAATAATCTTTTTAAAAATGTGGTAGAGAGGTAAACAAAGAATTCTCAACTAAGCAATATCAAATAACCAAGAAGCACCTAAAATAATGTTCAATATCCTTAGTCATCAAAGAAATGGAAAGCAAAACAACCCTGAGATTCCACCACAAACCTCAGTCAGAATGGGAAAGATTAAATTCTCAGGTGACATCAGATGCTGACAAGGATGTGAAGAAAGAGGAACACTCCTCCAATTTAATGAGATTGCAAGCTGGTACAACCACTCTGCACATGAGTATGGAAGTTTTTCAATAAATTGGGCATAGTGCTACCTGAGGACCCAGCTATACGACTCCTGGACATATACCCAAATGATGATACAAAATATAGCATGGACACATGCTTTATTATGTTCATAGCAGCCTTATTTATAATAGCCA
Organism: Rattus norvegicus; assembly: GCF_021556685.1. Taxonomy (NCBI): domain Eukaryota; kingdom Metazoa; phylum Chordata; class Mammalia; order Rodentia; family Muridae; genus Rattus; species Rattus norvegicus. The sequence continues at coordinate 8,407,368 of NC_141541.1, read as the reverse complement.
GAAGCTGGAAAGAACATAAATCTCCTTCAACAGAGGAATGTTTGTAGAAATTTGGTACATTTACACAATGGAATACTTCTCAGCTCTTAAAAACAACTTGGTGAAATTCTTAGGCAAATGGATGGAATTAGAAAATATTACCCTGAGTGAGGTAACCCAGTCACAAAAGAACATACTTGGTATATAGTCACTGATAAGTGGATGTTAGCCCCAAAACATGGAATACCATCAGACTGAGCTTGGGTTTCCAAGGGAGGAGTTCGAAGAAGGACTGAAGGAGCTGAAGGGATTCTTTAATCCCATAGGAAGAAAATTAATATCAAATAACTACATGCCCCAGAGATCCCTGGGGTTAAACCACCAACCAAAGAGTACATATGGGGGTACCCATAGCTCCAGGTGCATATGTTGCAGAGGATGGCATTGTGTGGCATCAATAGGAGGAGAAGCCTTTGACCTGTGAAGGCTCATTTCACCAGTGTTGTGGTGGGAGTGAGTGGGTGGGAGGGGGAGCATCCTCATTGAAGCAGGGGGAGGGGTATGCGATAGGGGGTAGCCAGAAAAGTGGATAGCATTTGAAATGTAAATACATAATATATTAAATAAAAACCACAATAAAACAAATAATTAAAGTAAACAAGCAAACAAACAAATGGCAATAATAGAAAATTCCGTTAAGCATTAAACTAACAGACAGTCTTGAAATTTGGAAATCTGTGGCTTGCAGAATCAAATTGCAAATCCTTAGTCATTTTAAAGTGAAGGTAATTTAACAAACTGTGGTTTAAGTGAAGCATGAAATCTACTGTTTTTCATAGCTGTTTAGTCATTGGGAAGAAGCTAACTCTTTGTGAAGAGGGTAGCAATTATGTTTGCTCTCAAGAATCACAGTAAATGATGCTTTGATGAGTATACTCTTCAACTTCATTTTTGTCTTTGTGTGTGTGTTTGTGTGCATGCACATATGTAAGTGAATTTGAATATGCATACAGAGAACACACACATGCATGTGGATTTGCAAATGCATACAGACACACACACATACTACACACACACACACACACACACACACACACACACACACACACAAAACCCCTGTATTATTCTTCAAACACAGGTCATCTTCCTCTTTCTCCTCCTTCTCTTCTCTGTGTTGATATTGTTGAAAAACACTTTATCTCTTCTCTGAAACTCATGAAGTTTAAGATAACCAACCATGACCCTGGCAATCTTTCATCCTAACTTCCTACTTCTGCTCATCCAGGTCTTGTATTAAGTGTGTACTGTCATAGATGTCATGTAAATATACATATACATATACATATACATATACATATACATATACATATACATATACATATAATATACATATACATATACATATACATATACATATAATATACATATACATATACATATACATATACATATACATATACATATACATATACATACATCATATACATATACATATACATATACATATACATATACATATACATATACATATACATATACATATACATATACATATACATATACATATACATACATCATATACATATACATACATCATATACATATACATCATATACATATACATATACATATACATATACATATACATATACATATACATATACATATACATATACATATACATATACATATACATATACATATACATATACATATACATATACATATACATATACATATACATATACATATACATATACATATACATATACATATACATATACATATACATATACATATACATATACATATACATATACATATACATATACATATACATATACATATACATATACAATGTGTGTGTGGTATGTGTGTATACATGGGATCAAATTCAATGATTTCTTTTTTGAAAGTAAAGCAAAGGCATTATTGTCTGAACCATTTCCTCTCGACCTTCAATGCATTTTGATTTAATAAATTCTTTGATGCCATGTTCATGTTCATTGTATCTACTTCAGGACCACATTCTCATGATAACCCAATTATTACTTTTGAATATATTGTTTTCATACTGAAAGCACTATTTTCTAGTTTCAGCTTAATTTTACTTTGCTACCACACATCAGGAAAAATCAGCAAAATTGAATTTCCAACATCAGAACTCTGTGTAAAAACCATGAATATTTAATGAAAATAAAATGATGTGTGCAGCAAATTGCTTTGAACTGTTTCTGCTATATTGTGTCATAATGGACTTTGATCAAGTATGAAGCAACTCTGAGAAGTGTGTACTTCCTGGGCCGACTCAGTGTTTGCCCCCTGCTTACCCTTGCTGATGTATGTGGAAATTTTGTTCTTAACAAAGGAACATCTTGGCCTTTCTGTTTGTCTGATGGGCGGGAACACCTAGGTTCCTGCTAAGTCAGTTCCTGTTTTTTGTTCCTGTTTTATTCCTGAGGGCATAAACTTGTTTTTCCACTGTGCTTCCTGGAATTTTCTGCCCAGTGGATTTGGGGTATATGTACTGTGAACCTCCATAAAGGTTTGGCATTCTCATAACAGGAATGACCCGAGTGTGTGTCATTTCTTCAATCCCCCAGGTCTATGCCAGGTTCTTTGTACTGTGATGATGCTATCAAGTGGAGGTCCCATTGAGATTTGGAAAGAGAGGAGTCCCTGACAGGATCATTCCAGGAGCCAGCCGGTGAAGTGGAAGGAACGTATTGGATGAAGGACACCATGGGAATTAAAAGTATGTGTGAAGGAAAGTAAAAAGATTTGGCAAACCTTGTAAAAAGGAACAAGGTAATGATAAAGTGTGTGTGTGTGTGTGTGTGTGTGTGTGTGTGTGTGTGTGTGTGTGTGTGTTATTTTAGAGTTATGCTAAAATCTAGAGAGTTCTTCCCCTCTATTGTCTGTCCTTGGTGCACCAAGCTGTCCATGTCTGTCAATTTATGTCTCTGTTTTTTGTTTCCCATTTCTTGAATTATTTGTGTTTCATTCAAAAGGAAAAAAATAGTTAAAACTTCAAATGCTTATTACTCAACCTTTGCTTTAATTTTAAACTGTTTCAAAAATCAATCAATCAATCAATCAATCAATCAATAGCTGTCTCATTTGGCCTTTGGAGCCCTGCACCTGTAACTAGAAGTCTAGGTCAGCTGGAGAAGCTCCCCAGGTTCTGAGTGTCTGGACAAGCCTATCTTAAAGGGACCAGCAGATTCTCCGAATCTGTGGTAAGGGATCTGATGATTGTATTTCTTAGGAAAATCTCTGACTGTGATTATTGCTTTTAGCAGATGACAAGGTGCTTCTCTTAAAATTACAGGTAGAAAAGGTAAGAATTGTTTTTGGTCTAAATATTAAAGATGTATATAGCCACTTCATTTTTGTTCCTGGTTGGTTTTAAATGTATAAATATGCTCTACGTATCTAGTTATATATTATTGGCTTTTAAGTTATTGGGTGTAGAGGGCCACAATAACATTCGCAACCACTAGTTGGCGCTGTCTTCCACTGCGCCCCACATGGTAGGTCAGGATAGACTCCGCCATTGCAAGATGGCGCCAACCTTTGCCGCGCCACCCGCCCCCCCCCTTTCAGGTAGTTAACTGTGCACATGTGCAAGAGTGCCTTCGTGCCAGGTCTTTGCCCACTCCGGGGCGTGCCTTATGAGATCATGGGTAACAACCAATCAGGTGTGGGTGCGCTGCACGAGGGTTTTATAAGCTCCCCATGTGGGCACGGCGTGGCTTTTCCTCTTCTAAGATTAATAAAGTGGTCACAGTAAGGATTTCTAATGTCCGCGTGCTCCTTGCCGGCGAAAAGTCGCGCGTGGGACAATTCGGTATGGTTAGAAACTTGTAACATTGATTACAGAAATTTGGCTTAAAAACTGGTAATTTGGATAGAGTCATTCTAGACAATACATGTCATGAGCCAATCCAGAGAAACAGGTCTCTAAAGATATCTCTAACTTGGGTAATATTTTGTTTAGTTCTTATCCTAGAAATTAGACTTATAAAAAATAAGATTTAAAGAAGTAGCTCTCTGAGGTATTGGAGGCTGCACCGCTATGCATTTGTGTGCAGAAATTGGCAGTCAAACTTTGTAACATGAGGGATAGACATGGTGTTTTAGAGAGACTGGATTTTGGAGACTAGATTGTTTATTGGAGGTTGAGTTTTTCTTTCCAAAGTTGTGGGTGTGCTCAGATGTTGCAAACGAAATTTAAAAATTGTGGTTAAATTGCCAATCTTACATTGGCTGCAGTTTACAGTTTGATCACAGGCTCAGGATTCTAGCTCACACATATCAGTAATTAAGAAAAAATCAAGGAGGTGGAGATGGTCTCAGGATTTGCAAAGGGTTGAGGCTATGGAACTTGTGAAAGCATTACAGCCTATTTGCTGACATCAACTGCCATTTTAGGAAATGCATATAAAATTATTAAGAATTTAAAGGATTGCTTTTATGCTGTTTCTTTATATCCTGTTGATTGTGAAAGGTTTTCATTTAGAGAGCTTGCTTAACTTACAGACCGTTGACAAGGAACAAGATCTTAGTATAACTCCCTATACCAAGAAGCAGCTACAATATCTTCATAAATAAAAAAGGGAATGTTATATCCCTCTTTACCATACAATTATCTAAATAATGCTCTTTTTATTTTAAATTTTAAAATATGGATGCCAAAACTCTCTGAGTGTCCATGGCACTCTATAACTAGGCATATTTATGTGTAGATAAAATAAAAGGAACCACTTACCAACATATTGCATGATCCTGTTCAGGTATTTAATATGGGAAAGAGGGCAAGTTTGTGTTTTTTCTGCACCATGCTGCAGGAGTGTGCTAGCTGCTGAGACATACTGATGCTGGGACAAAGAATGATGTTGACTTGTGAGCTTGCTAAGTGCCCTGATAATGGTGACTAGGAAGCTGTTTTAGACACATGTTCCTGACCCATCTTTGCTTGCCTATATCCCAGATTGGACAAGCTGCCTTGTTAGAGTTTTAAACCTTTTGGGACAGAGAACATAGAGACTGTGGAAACTGCCTTCAGAACATTAATCAAAGAGGAGTTATGACTGTTCTCTTTCCTTTTATGTGACAAGTAATTCTGACTCAATCATGGACTGATCAATCCAATATTGGAAATAACAGTTTTCATTTGAAAGATTGGTTCTAGACATTTTCAGAGACATTTGAAATTTCACAATTGTTTTATGTGAAGTTACATTTGCAGTGGATAAAGTTGATACAGGATCTAGATTTTAAATAACTGTTAGTGGAGTTGGGGATTTAGCTCAGTGGTAGAGCGCTTGCCTAGCAAGTGCAAGGCCCTGGATTCGGTCCCCAGCTCCGAAAAAAAAAAATAACTGTTAGTGCATGTGTTAAAATTCCTAATCTTTTATTTATTGATAATGATAAAATGATTTTTGTTTCTTCTACAGTATTTAATGTAAGTTATATTGATTTTACACTTTCTAATTTTATTACTGTATTGAAATTTGTCACATACCAGCTTTTGTTTTATTTCTTGTGAATATTATAGAACCTTGATATTCTGAAAAATGCTTACAAATATTAAAAGAAATGAGGTAGGCTTTAAGCAGAAACAATAGGTTTGTGGGTTTGATTATTGCTGGTATGGTGGTATAACTATTTAATTAATAGCACTATTGCTTTGACCCAAGAAGTTAGGACAGTTACTTTTGTTAATTATTTAAGAAAAAATGTTAATGTTTTGAGTATTCAAGAAGATTTATACATTTGGAACAATGGACTGATGATCTTTGTATTACTTGTATGGTACTAATGCTGGAAATAATCTTGACCATTCTTCACATTCATTGCCATCTACATGAAGCTGCTAGGGACCAGAGAACACTGCCCTGTGTTCTCAGGCATACTTCCATTGCCTGTAGGTCATTTTGGAGAGAGTCAGCACATCCTGAACCATCATGAGAGAGACTTTGGGATCAACACTGCTATTGTGGCACCCTTTGCTGCTACGTCCACTGCAGCTGCAGTGTCTGGGATTTCCCTCACCCAATCTATTGTTAAAGCAAGCACAGTGGATAAACTTTCAAAAGATGTTACTGACAATTAGGAATTCTAAGTTTAAATCAAAAGCCATTGGTTTACGGGAACAGCTTGATCTCTTATGGTCTCCTGTTCTCTTTTCACACATGTCTGTGTGAAACCTTATAGTGGCCCTCGGTGTCATGGCTCTCAGTGCCACAGTACTTGGCCTTTTGCTTCTTACCTCATGCAAAGACAGCATTCCCTGTCCTGAGCAGCAACTAAGCAGGTATTGCTCTCTTTGGCAGGAGACAAATCCTTTGCACAAATCTGGCTCAGGCTTCATGAGAAGTCATTAGCCAAAAATGGACAACTCTTTGGGACCAATGCCCAATTAAGGCAGGGGCTCTGAGACTGGTAGTAATTCCCAAAGATGGGCAAGGCTATTGATTTTCCCACAGTGACCTAAGACACGTACTACTTTAAAAAATTAAAAAATGGTGGGGTTGGGGATTTAGCTCAGTGGTAGAGCACTTGCCTAGCAAGCTCAAGGCCCTGGGTTCGGTCCCCAGCTCCGGAAAAAAAAAATTAAAAAATGGGAAAATTATCGGACCCTCCTGGGCACCCTCAGTGTTTGCCCCTGCTGAGCCTTTCTGATGTATGTGGACACTTTTGTTGTTAACATAAGAACATCTGGGCCTTTCTGTTTGGCCAATGGGCAGTAACACCTGGGCAATAACACCTGGGTGGTAACACTGTTAAGTCAGTACTTGATTTTTGTTCCTTTTTTTCCCCTGAGGGCACAAACTTGTTTTTCCACTGTGCCTCCCGGAATTTTCCACCTGATGGATTTGTGGTATATGTACTGTGAATCCCAGTAAAGCTTTGGCAGTCTCATAACATCAATGTCCCAAGTATAGGACTTTTCCTAAATCCCCCAGACCTATGCCCTGTTCTCAGCACCGTGGCAGCACAGGCACTATCCAGAGTGTAAAGGCAAGGAGAAACCTTCTAGATATAAAAATTTTACAAAGGGTACTAGATGGAAGTCTACAAAACGAGGGAAATTACACCCTAGAGAAAGGAAGAAAATAACATCCTTGCAACAAACACAAAGGAAGAGAGCCACACAAATGTAACTCCACCTCTAATCCAAAAATAACAGAAAACTACAGTCACTATTCCTTAATATCTCTTAATTTCAATGGACTCAATTACCCAATAAAAAGATATAGAATAACAGGAAATAAATGGAAAGAATTTATAGAATAAATGGAAAGAGGAGACAAAATTTTGCTGCATACACACATCAGTGAAAAAGCAAATACTACTTCAGAGTAAAAGACTGGAAAAATATTTTCCAAGCAAATGGTCCCAAGAAACAACCTGGAGTAGCCATTTTAATACCCAATAAAATTGACTTTCAACCAAAAGCTTTCAAAAAAGATAAGGAAGTACACTCCATATTCATCAAAGGAAAAATCCACCAGAATGAACTCTCAATCCTAAATATCTATGATTCAAATGCAAAGGCACCTACATTCATAAAAGAAACCTTACTAAATCTCAAAGCAGGCATTGCACCACATACTGTAATAGTGGGAGATTTCAACACTGCACTGGCATCAATGTACAGATCATGGAGACAGAAACTAAACAAAGACATAGAGCAACTAACAAAAGTTATGAACCTAATGCATTTAACACATATCTAGAGAACATTTAACCCTAAAACAAAGGAATATACATTCTTCTAAGAACCTCAAAGTACCTTCTCCAAAATTGACTATATAATTGGTCACAAAACAGGCCACAACAAATACAAGAAGATTCTAGTAATTCCATTCATCCTATCAGATCACAACGGACTAAGGCTGTTCTTCGATAAAACAAAAATGACAGAAGCCCACATTCAGATAGATGTTAGACAATGGTCTACTCAATGATAATTTGGTCAAGGAGGAAATAAAGAAAGAAATTAAAGATGTCTTAGAATTTAATGAAAATGAAGGCACAACATGCCCAAACTGATGGGACAAAATGGAAGCTGTGCTAAGAGGGAAACTCATAGCTTTGAATGCCTCCAAACCGAAACTGGATAAAGCATACATTCACAGCTTGACAGCACACCAGAAAGCTCTAGAACAAAATGAAGCAAATGTACCCAAGAGGATTAGAAGGTAGAAAATAATTAAACTCAGAACTGAAATCAAGCAACAAGAAACAAAAAGAACTATACAAGGAATCAACAAAACCAGGAGTTGGTCCTTTGAGAAAATCAACAAGATAGATAAAATCTTAACCAGACTAACCAGAGGGCATAGAGAGTGTATCCACATTAACAATATCAGAAATCAGGATGCAGAGATGGTTCAATATATCCATCAACATAATTAACTATATAAATAAGCTCAAAGAAAAAATACATGATCATCTCACTAGATGGTGAGAAAGCATTTGCAAAAATTGAACAACCCTTCATGATAAAAGACTTGGAAAGATCAGGAATTCAATGTCCACACCTAAACTTAGTAAAAGCAACATAGGACAAAACAGTAGCAAGTATCAAACTAAATCATGAGAAACTTGAAGCAATCCCACTAAAATCAGGGACTAGACAAGGCTGCCCACTCTCTCCTTATCTACTCAATGTAGCAATCAAAGTCCTAGCCAGAGCTGTCAGAAAACAAAAGGATGTCAAGGGATACAGATTGGAAAGGATGAAATCAAAACATCACTATTTGTATAATATATGATATTATACTTAAATGGCACCAAAAGTTCCAACAGAGAACTATTAAGCTTGATAAACACGTTCACCAAAGTGTCAGGATATAAAATTAACTCAATCAAATCAGTAGCATTCTTATACTCAAAGGATAAATGAGCTAAAACAGTAATTAGGGAAACGACACCTTTTTCAATAGTCACAAATTACAGAAAATACCTCGGTGTAACTCTAACCAAGCTACAAAGGAATGGATACAGAAAATGTGGTACATCTACACAATGGAGTACTCAGCTATCAAAAAACAATGACTTCATTATATTCATAGGCAAATGGATGGAACTAGAAAATATCCTGAGTGAGGTAACTCAATCATAAAATACACAAATGATATGTACTCACTGATAATTGGATATTAGCCCAAAAGCTCAAATTCCCCAAGTCCAATCTACATACCACATGGAGCTCAAGAAGAAGGACGATCAAAATGCAGATGCATCAGTACTTCTTAAAAGTTCGAACAAATTATTCATAGGAGGAGATATGGAGAAAAAGTTTGGAGCAGAGCCTGAAGTAATGGCCATTCAGAGCTTGCCCCCTCCTCAGAATCAAGCCTATATATATATATATATATATATATATATATATATATATATATATATACACACATACATATACAGTCAACAAACCTAGACAATATTGATGAATCCAAGAAGTGCATGCTGACAGGAGTCTTCTATAGCTATCTCCTAAGAGGTTCAGACAAAACATAACAAATATAGGAGCGAATGCTAGCAGCAAACCTTTGATCTGAGAATGGGTCCTCATTGGAGGAGTTCAGAAAGGAAAGAAGGGGCTTACAACCATATAAAAACATAAATCCCAACCAAGCAGAGTTCCTAGGGACTGAACCACTACCCAAACAAGATACATGGACAGACCCCTGGCTCTAATTGAGTATGTAGCATAGGATGGCCTTCTTGGGCACCAGTGGGAGGGGAAGCCCTTGATACCACCAAGGTTTGACCTCCCTGTCTAGGGGAATGTCAGGGCAAGAAGGCAGAAGTGGGGATGGTATTGGAGGGGGTATACCCTCATAGAAGAAAGTGGAGGGAGCATGGGATAGGGGTTTATGGATGGGAAACCGGGAAAGGGAATAACATTTGAAATATAAATAAAAAATATCCAATAAAAAATATATATGGAAAAAAATCTTTGTAAGAAATTCAAAGCTGCTTTTCACCCTCAAGGAATTTTACTTTAAAGCACGGTTAAAAAGTAAAATACGAAATGTTTTTTCTCTGTTAATATTTCATGACTTCTACGTCCTTCCCCAGATGGCAGCTTAGTTGCCTTTCTTTAAGAATTAAAACCCAGGTGTGAGACATATTCATAAGATGATCATGTTATGTTAGCCAAGAATAGCTAGGTTGTATTATCTTAAAAATAGTCTAAGAGGAAATTTTCATTGATATGTGTTTGTGTGTTCATGTGTGTGTGTGTGTGTGTGTGTGTGTTTGTGTGTGTGTGTGTGTGTGTGCCCACATGTTTCTGAATTAGAGCAAGTACACACAAACGCCTAAGATGATATCATGTCCTCTGCAAGTAGAATTAAAGCTGACTACGAGCTTCCGTGTAGTATTTGGGAAGAAATTTGAGTCAACTATATAAACAGTAAGCCATTTTAGCAGTGGAATTATCTCTCCGGCTCCATAATTGTTAGTAATAAAAGTTGATTTGACATTATTTATTGTTTGTAATAACAAATGTTTTTGAAATGACCTAGAAAAGTAATCTTTCCATATTTTACATTTAAAGCGTCTTTAATCTCTGGTGATTTTTAAAACACCAAATATATAGCATTTAAAATAGTTTTGATAATTCTGGTTTGTAATAAATATTTATTATATGTGCATATTTATTTATTTAAGTAAACTGTTAAAATTTCTGACAGATGTTTGTTATTTTGATATTTTTAAGATAAATGAGTTGTTCTTATAGGAGATTCTATTTGTTAAAAACTTCTGCTACATCACAAATACTGTATCTTTGCTTTAGAAAGATAATTACTTTTTTACAATAAGTTGTTTAGAGAGTTCTACATATTTTTTAGAATTGTTTAACTATTTTTTCTATAGGAATACTAAAACCCAAATGAAATATTCCTGAGGAAAAATAGTTATTAAGTGATAAATAGCATTTTATCTCAAGCTCTCAAATCCTTACCTTCAAGTGTAACCTATTGCCATTTTGTAGTCAGATAACACAAATTGGATTCAATATGAACTTAAACTAGGGAATTTGAACTAATGCTTATCATCATACCTCACAGGATTTTGTCTCCAATTCCTTAAAGTTTCTTTTTTCTCTTTTTTATGGTATCTATCCAGATGGTCCAATATCAAAACCTCCCATCATTACTCAAATGGACATAAATTCAAAACTTTCCACCATTGGTATATTTTCTGAATCCAGAAAATTAGATGTCCCAGTGTGGCTACAAATATATATTAAATTGAGTGTATTTATAGTAATTACCACAAATCTGTTTTTGTTCTATTTAATCATCAAAAAACACCACACTATCCAGCTAAACATTTTAGATTAAAATATTAAAATGTCTCCTTTTCTTCTTGTATGCAACACCTACTACTTACAATGTATTTCCATGTTCAATTTGTTTATCTTTTGCATATTTATTAATTTGATTCAGTCTTTAAATGTCCTTTACCCTCAGGCTACTACAAGCTATCTTGAATGTTATAAAATCTACTTTGTTGTCTATCATTTACTCTGCTCCACTTCCATTCCACTTAACACACTGAAGCTACAAAAAGCCCTCTTAATCTTCATGTCACTTTTTCTTGTAGGCCAACTGAAAACTTGCAATGGTGACTCACTCATGTTTTAGAGAATAATCAGGCTCATTAATTGATCTATCTACATAAGCTTACATGGACTGCCTCTCCAGCCTCATTTTATATGATTCTACCAGAAGATAACATGTTTAGCTTTCAAGTCCAAGATGTTCTGATGATATATAATTATCTTCATTGTTTCTGACATTGTAGTCTAAAAATGGGTAAACACAAGTTGTTGGGTTTCATTAAAATGGGTACATGTTGCCTAAAATGTAAATTAAGTGTCATTTGGGAAAGAGAATAAATGAGATATCCACAGTAATAAAGGAAGAGAATGTTACTATCATTGTAAACTTTTCCCTTTAATAGAAAAAGCCTTGAGTCAATATTGACTCCCAATTTTGGTTAGAAATCTAGTTTCTTTGAGTATCCCATTCAAATAGCAGATTATGGATTTTTTATTGGACTTTTTTATTTACATTTCAGATGTTACACTCTTTCCTGGTTTCCCATCCTTAAACCCATGTGCCTAACCTCTGCTTCTATGAGGGTGTTTCCTAACCCACCCACCTACCTCCTCACCCTGACATTCCTCTATACTGGGGGATTAAGCCTTGGCAGGACCAAGGGCTTTTTCTCCCATTGATGCCCAACAAGGCCATCCTCTGCTATATATGCAGCTGGAGGCATGAATCTGTCCACATGTACTCTTTGGATTGTTGTTTACTCCCTGAGAGCTTTGGTTGTTTGGTATTGTTCTGGTTCTAGGTGTCCTGATACTTAGTTACTTCACAGTGTAGTATGAGAACCTGGGTCATTATGTGCTGTTCATTTTGTGAGCAGAAAGAATGTGAACAAAAGAATCCTTATACCAGTATTTCAGAGTCATGAACAAGAGAAAAGGCCATGTGCACTCAGGTTGAATTGAATGCAAGACAACCATGAATGTGGGTCAGGTATATGAAGATGAAGATGGAAATGGGCAAAAGTGGTATTCTTGAATGACATAATTAGGAAACCCCATCCATTTGACACCGTCACCTGCAGTACACATTTTCTCTGCCCTACGCAAGTTCTACTCAGTATGTTCTACTCATTTTTCTTTGGCAAATATTCCATACTTCCAGGTGAATCAGACAAACTTAAGTCTTTGGATATGATCCTTTACCAGAGCAACCATGTTGCTAGATTAAAAGTCTCTACACAATACCCTTAAGTAAATGTAAGGTTCATGGGCTTTAATATAAATTAATTCTGAGTTAAAAACAAAAAAGCCCTGAGGAGCGACTTCAGGCCCAAGACCAGAGGTAAGACCAACTTTTCTGCTCCAAGTGCCTGCCTGTTAGACTCAGGACACACAAAGGCAAAATTCCTCTGGAACCAGACACTTCCAGTTTCTAGCTAGAACCTGAACCTCTCTGATCCTGCCCAAAGCTCCCTGTTCCCAAACCCGGTGGGAGACAGAGCTCATCTCCCAGAGAGGTGGGCACTCCTAAGACTGAAGGGCAGGAGAGACCATGAGTACTGCCCACCCCTGCCCACATCCTTGGCCCAAGAGGAAACTGTTTATGGCTCCTGGGAGCAGGAAGATAGGGGCACACAAGCTACAGGAGCCCTGTGGTACAAACTGCTCCCGGATCTGAAGGGACCCAGTCAAACGCTCCCTGCACCCAAATCCTATGGGAGGGAGAACTAGACCTTCAGAGGGGAAGACATACCTGGGAAGCCAGAAGAGACTACTCTCGGCCTACATATCTTACTCTAGAGGAAAACACCTAGCGCCACCTGGGCCCCTGTGCACAGGGACCTGAGAGGAGGCGGGGCAGGCCCTTCAGGTTGCTGCCTTCAGAGAGAGCAGAAACCAAGCACTGAGGAGCAACTTCAGGCCCAAGACCAGAGGTAAGACCAACTTTTCTGCTCTAAGTGACCTGCCTGGTGGACTCAGGACAAACACACATAGGAACAGCTGAAGACCAGTAGACAGGAAAGACTACATGCCTGAAAGCAGACCACTGTATACCCATAACTGGCTGAAAGAAAACAGGAAAACAGGTCTACAGCACTCCTGACACACCGGTCTATAGGACAGTCTAGTCACTGTCAGAAATAGCAGAACAAGGTAACATCAGAGACAACCTAATGGCTAGAGGCAAGCGCAGGAACCCAAGCAACAGAAACCAAGACTGTATGGCACCATCGGAGCCCAATTCTCCCACCAAAGCAGACACTGAATATCCAAACACACCAGAAAAGCAAGATCTAGATTTTAAATCACATTTGATTATGATGATGTAGGACTTCAAGAAAGACCTGAAGAACTGCTTTAGAGAAATGCAGGATAACACAAATGAACAAGTAGAAGCCTATAGAGAGGAAACAGAAAAATCCCTGAAAGAATTACAAGAAAACACAACCAAACAAATGAAGGAATTAAAAATAGAAATAGAAGCAATAAAGAAAGCACAAATGGAGACAACCCTGGCTATAGAAAACCAAAGGAAGAGACAAAGAACTGTAGATACAAGCATCAACAACAGAATACAAGAGATAGAAGAGAGAATCTCAGGAGCAGAAGATTCCATAGAAATCATTGACACAACTGTCAAAGATAATGTAAAACAGAAAAAGCTACTGACCCAAAACAAACAGGAAATCCAGGACAAAATGAGAAGATCAAACCTAAGGAAAATAGGTATAAAAGAGAGTGAAGACTCCCAGCTCAAAGGAGCAGTAAATATCTTCAACAAAATCATAGAAGAAAACTTCCCTAACCTAAAGAAAGAGATGCCTATAAACATACAAGAAGCCTACAGAACTCCAAATAGATTGGACCAGACAAGGAACTCCTCCTGTCACATAATAGTCAAAACAGAAAATGCACAAAGCAAAGAAAGAATATTAAAAGCAGTAAGGGAAAATGGTCAAATACATATAAAAGTTGACCTATCAGAATGACACCAGACTTCTTGCTAGAGACTATGAAAGCCAGAAGATCCTGGATAGATGTCATACAGACCCTAAGAGAGCACGAATGCCATCCCAGGATACTGTATACAGCAAAACTCTAAATTAACATAGATGGAGAAACCAAGATATTCCATGTCAAAACGAAATTTACACAATATCTTTCTACAAATCCAGCCCTACAAAGGAAAATAAATGGTAAAGCCCAACACAAGAATGTAAGCAACACCCTAGATAAAGCAAGAAACTAATCATTTTGCAACAAAACAAAGAGAAGACAAGTACACAAATATAATCTCACCTACAAATACGAATATAACAGGAAGCAACAATCACTATTCTCAACATCAATGGACTGAATTTCCCCCCAAAAAGACACAGATTAATAAACTGGATATGCAATGAAGACCCAGCATTTTGCTGCCTACAGAAAACACACCTCAGAGACAAAGACAGACACTACCTCAGAGTAAAAGACTGGAAAACAACTTTCCAAGCAAATGGTCTAAAGAAGCAAGCTGGAGTAGTCATTCTAATATTGAATAAAATCGATTTTCAACTAAAAGTCATAAAAAAGGATAATTAAGCACATGTCATATTCATCAAAGGAAAAATCCACCAAGATGAACTCTCAATCCTAAATATCTATGCTCCAAATACAAGGGCACCTAGATACATAAAAGAAACCTTACTAAAGCTAAAAGCACAAATTGCACCTCACACAATAATAGTATGAGATTTCAACACCCCACTCTCATCAATGGACAGACCGTGGAAACTGAAATTAAGCAAAGACATAGACAGACTAAGAGAAGTCATGAATCAAATGGACTCAACAGATATTTATAGAACATTCTATCCTAAAACAGGAGGATATACCTTCTTCTCACCACCTCATGGTATTTTCTCCAAAATTCACCATATAATAGGTCAGAAAATAGGCTTTAACAAATACAGAAAGATAGAAATAATACCGTGCGTCCTATCAGACCACCATGAGCTAAAGCTGGTCTTCAATAAAAATAAGGAAAGAATGTCCACATACACATGGAAGTTGAATAATGCTCTACTCAATGATAACCTGGTCAAGGAAGAAATAAAGAAAGAAATTAAAGACTTCTTAGAATTTAATGAAAATGTAGGTCCAACATACCCAAACTTATGGGACACAATGAAAGCTGTGCTAAGAGGAAAACTCATAGCTCTGAGTGCCTACAGAAAGAAAAAGGAGAGAGCATATATCAGCAGCTTAGCAGCACACCTAAAAGCTTTAGAACAAAAAGAAGCAAATTAGAAGACAGGAAATAATCAAACTCAGAGCTGCAATCAACCATGTAGAAACAAAAAGGACTGTACAAAGAATCAACAGAACCAAAAACTGGTTCTTTAAGAAAATCAACAAGTTAGATAAACCCTTAGCCAGACTAACCAGAGGATACAGAGAGTGTCCAAATTAACAAAATCAGAAATTAAAAGTGAGATAACACAACAGAATCAGAAGAAATTAAAAAAAAATCAGATCCTACTACGAAAACCTATATTCAACAAAATGGAAAATCTGGAGGAAACAGACAATTTTCTAGACAGATACAAGGTACCAAAATTAAATCAGGAATAAATAAATCAACTAAACAACCCCATAACTCCTAATGAAATAGAGGCAGTTATTACAAGTCTCCCAACCCAAAAGAGCCCAGGTCCAGATGCGTTCAGTACAGACGCTTCATAGAAGACCTCATAACAATATTGTCCAAACTATTCCAGAAAATTGAAACAGAAAGACCACTACCAAGTTTCTTCTATGAAGCCACCATTACTCTTATACCAAAACCACACGAAGACCCAACAAAGAAAGGGAACTCCAGACCAATTTCTCTTATGAATATTGAAGCATAAATACTCAATAAAATTCTTGCTAACCGAATCCAAGAATACATCAAAATGATCGTCCAACATGATCAAGTGGGTTTCATCCCATGTATGCAGGAATGAATATATGAAAATCCATCAATGTCATCTACTATATAAACAAACTCAAAGATAAGAACCACATGGTCATTTCATCAGATGCTGAGAAAATTCAGCACCCCTTCATGATCAAAGTCCTGGAAAGATCAGGAATTCAAAGCCCATATCTAAACATAGTAAAAGCAATATACAACAAACCAGTAGCTAACATTAAACTAAATGAGAGAAACTTGAGGCAATCCCTCTAAAATCAGGGACTAGACAATGCTGCCCACTCTCTCCCTCCTTCTTCAATATAGTACTTGAAGTCCTAACCAGAGCAATCAGACAGCAAAAAGAGGTCAAATGGATAAAAATTGAAAGGGAAGAAATCAAATTATCACTATTTGCAGATGATATGATAGTGTACTTAAAGCCACCCCAAAAGTTCCACCAGAGAACTACTTAACCTGATAAACAACTTCAGCATAGTGTCGGGTATAAAGTTAACTCAAACAAATCAGTAGTCTTCCTCTACTCCAGGATAAACAGGCTGAGAAATAATGAATGATGAATAATGAATAATGAATAAGGAAATGGCACACCCTTCACAATAGTCCCAAATCTTGGTGTGACTTTAACCAAGCAAGTGAAAGATCTGTATGACAAAAACTTCAAATCTCTGAAGAAAGAAATTGAGAAAGATCTCAGAAGTTGGAAAGATCTTCCATGCTCATGGATTGGCAGGATTAGTACAGTAAAGAAGGCCATTTTGCCAAAAGCAATCTACAGATTCAATGCAATCCCCATCAAAATTCCTACTCAATTCTTTATAGACATAGAATCACCCATTTATTTTGATCTACTTTCTTCTACATGGTTGGTTACTTGTACTCAGGTACCATGTATCTGCCTCATCATATATGACTGGGCAAATCTTTAGGTGTGACATTCTTGTCAAGAATTCTTTCTGCCTCCAGGATGCCATAACTTCTATTTTACCATATCCATAGTTTCTTAATTGATAGAAGATATATCTATACAGTAGATAAAATATTTCTCTAAAATTCCTTTTTTTAGTCCAATAAAAGCCTCTTTTTCATTCAACCGTAAAGTAATACCAATATAACAATTCGAAAGAACTATGGAAAATATAAGGTAAAATTTACATAATAATGTCTAGTCCACAAGTATTTGGCAATTTGGAGGCAATGTCTTATTATCCATCCTATCTTGGTGAATTAGAATTTTTGTACTTAACACAGTTTCTATCCTCGCTTGCATTAGCAATATAAAAACATCATCTTAGACCTTAAACATCTTCTTATCCTAAACAAGTCAAGTTGAATTGAGAGACTATAACTATCTATTCTTCAACCCCACTAGAGACTGAGAATAAGTAAGTATTACCTGAGTAAGTAGGAATTATAGATAAGCAGCTTTGAATTTTATATTAAAGACAGCCAGAGATGACTGAACAGTCTCTCAATCCATACTACCTGCTTATTATTATTGATCTGGGCTTTTGGGCTTCAGGTAAGTTTTCATGATCTCTCTTAGGATCCTTTTTTCATGACTCCAAATACTCCATCCTCCTCACTGATCTGAATTTCCTTCCATACTTTTGTCCTTTGGGTGGTGGACATCTAGTTTGCTGAAATTGTTTATCAGATTTAGGAGTTCTCTGGTGGAAATTTTGGGGTCACTTAAGTATACTATCATCTGCAGTCTGTGTTCTACTAGTGTTGCCTATCTATGGAATCAGAAGAAAGGGTCAGACCCCTCTGAATCTTGGGTTAAAGGTAATCACTGGAGCATATAAGGTAGGTGTTGGGAACCAAATTGTAGTCCCATAGAAGAAAATTAAGACATCTCAACAATTTTTCCAGCCTATATTGTAATTCCTTATATTTTTGTCTTCCTTCTGAGTACCCATTTTTATTTCAGTAAATTACCTGTGTTATTTCTTTTGTGATTGGTCCTGAGGTAATGAACTACTTCATCTTCTGCACATTTCAGAATTTCTGTGTCTCCTTCACTCCAGAAGCTTGGTTTTGCTGTATTTTTTTTTAAGTTGGTGATTTGTAGGGACCCGTATTGGATTTGGGCCTGGCCGCTTTGTGACTGTATGGCCACCGTTAAGATGACTGCCATAAAGTCTTGAGATTGTTGGACAAAAGCTCTCCCATGAATTTACGCACAAGAAGATAACAATCACAGAATGCTTTCAGCCTGAACAAGACCCTCTGGGTCTCTTGCAGGGTTTGACCCCTGCTGAGCCCTGCTGATGCATGTGGAAGCCTTTTGTTCCTAACAAAGGAGCAGTCTGGCCTGGTACCTACACACCTGGGTGGTGGTCAATTCTTTCCTGTCTTTTGTCTTCTCAGTCTTTGACTTTAAGATTTAGGCTTCCTGGGTATTTCCCTAGTTTATTCAGGTCATGTTGTCAGACTTTTGTTACTGAAGTCTCAAGCCAGGGTTTCCCACTGTGCTTCCCAGATATTTTCTACCTGGTGTACTTGGGGTATATATTTTGGTGAATAAAGTTACAGGAGGCCCTTCCTCTTCTGGCTTGACATGAATAACCTGTGTGTGTGTGTTTCTTTAATCCCGCAGGCTTAAGCCTGATTCTTGGTACCATGTCAGAGTAGGCACCGACAGTGATTGTTTCAGATCATTCTTTTGACTTTATCATCACATCCATTCTTGGCTTGTAAAGTCCATCCTAATGGCATCTATTCTTATTAAACATCTCTTATTTGTTTTCTTCTGAGGGAATAGACAACAAAATTGTCCTTAGTTTTTGATGGCTAATTCTACTATATTTTTGTTTACTGGTACTTATTCAATCTAATGGTACTTTTGTCTGCTTCTCCAGAAATTTCTAATTTTTACATAATTTGCAGGTTTTTCAAGCATTTTGCAGTTTGGTTCCTTTTCTTCTTTATGAGATTCTACAACTTGGATATTTGCTTTTTAGGTGATGTCCAATCAGTCCAGAAAATTTTTCATTCCTTTATATGTACGTTTTACTTAATTTTTTCTAACTTTTCTTCAAATAATATATATTAATATTCAAAGATTATTGCTTCTGTTTGATTATTTTGTTGCTCATATAATTCATTACACTTTTAACATAATTTATTATACTTTTATTTATTATATTTTGGAATATAGCATGTATTCAACTTGAAAAATAATTCAAATTACTGTTATACTTCCGATTTGGTCATTCATTATTTTTCTTTTTCATTGGATTGTTTTTGTTTTTCTGAACTTTTAAGAGAGTTCTTATCTTCCTTAAAATAATTACTTTGAGTTTTTGTCATGCACTTTGCAAAGTTTCCTTTTTTTTGAAGTCCACTGTTGCTAGAATATTATGTTTACTCAGATGAAGTGTTAGTTAATTATGCTCTTTTGTGATTAATTTGCACTAGAGTATTCACATTTGAAGGTGTAGTATGAATTCTAACCTTTGAACATTAAGTGTACTAAAAGCTCCTCATCAGGCATCCCATTTCCAAGTACTTGGAATGACTCTATTTTAGTCTAAGGGTGGCCTTACTAATGGTTTCCTCACATACAATTACTCTGTGATCATTTAAGTAAGTAGAAGATCCCACTATCCTTCATTGTAGAATATTGCCTATAGTATAAACACTTTGGTAAGATTTCTGTATTGAACATGTAGAAAGAGTCTAGACCTTGGATCATAAATAAATGTCTAGAACCACTATTACCTTTGATATTCAGTTTCAATCCTTTATTATAGTGAAGATGTGCTAGAAGCTTGAGCTCATGGTTTTTGTCTAGGAGAAGATTGTTCTTGCTGCCTGAGACAACTTAGTAATTGCAGTTTTTAATGCATGAATGATTTTTGAAGTCTCCTTTTAGAATGGTGGTAGAAACTGAGTCTATTGGTTGACAATGAGAGCCAATGGAGTAAATTTAGGCCCTCAGTCTGATAGAGCATGGATGTGTCATGAGATTCTCTGTGTTCTAGTACTATAGTTGTCTTTCTGCAAGCAGTAGTAGCCTATTATTTAAATTTACATTAGATCAGGGTACACCAGAGTTAGGCTACAGCTATAAATATTTTACACTAGCATGCAGTCACTAGACTCTAAATTTGGCCAGGTACTAGTTGGAAACGATGTGTTTCTGATACCTACTGAGGCTAAATGTCTGGGTATAGGCCTCAAGACTAGGATCTTAATGATGGACTTAGAACCTTATCCAGAGTGTAGGTTGCAGTATGTTGTTTTGTGAATTAGTAGTAAGTATATGAAGACAGGCATGGATGGTTGTAAGACATGAAATAGAAGGAACTATGGGGACCTTCCTGGAAGTGGTTGGTTTTAAGTCTATGTGTGTGTGTGTGTGTGTGTGTGTGTGTGTGTGTGTGTGTGTGTGCATTTTTGCATTTGAAGAGAAGAACACTGACATGACATTGGAATAGTCAGGAGGCTTGAAACATCTGCGGTTTTGATACATAATATTTCCTACTCATTCACCAATTTGAATATGCAACCCACAATGAATGGTGCTGTTTGGGGGATGGTGAATCAAAATAAATCGCTTTCTCCTTAAGTGATCCTTGACAGGTTGCCTTATCACTGAGATGAGAAAGGTGATCCATAGAAGAACATAGACATGACTTATTCCTGGGTGGACCTAGATTGATTTTTTTTACCACAAAGGAGCTTCTTCAGTGCTTGATGTCCTAAAAAATGGCACAGTGATTCGGTGGCCTGAATGTTGCTAGCCTGAGAATATTTGGGTTGCTCTCCTGTTTGAAAGGAACAGAGTTCAGAGACACATAATTCTTTATCTAAGAATTGTGGCTCATTTGGTGACTGAGATTACTGTGGAATAGGCATTTTGTGTATTGTTCAGCTGCTAGAGTTAACTTGACACAAAGAAAAGTCTACGAACCAGTGTTGTAGCAGTAGATATATAATCAGGAGGTTGCTTTTAGACTAAGGTTACAAATGATTTGAGGCATACCTTATGGTGTAGCCTGAGAATATTGTTCTATAGTCTGGACAATGGAATGTGATACAATGTTTGACCAAAGAGTACCTAATATGGGCATCCAATGCATGTTGGATATGCTTTCTTCTACATAACCTATAGGAAAATTCTTTCTTTACATGTTTAACTTGCCTGAAGGAATGATTTAGAAATTATATGATATTATAGTCAAATACAATCATTAAATAACATTGTTGTTATTATTATGTATTTGATACATAGTCTTGTTTATTCCAGTTTTCTTAAACTCCTTAAGTAGCCAAGGATTTCTTGTTTTCTCACCTACACCTCTGCAGTACTGGTTCTAGTCAGTTGCTGACATTCTTGATTTACCTTATGCTATCTATGAGTTGACGTCAGAGCTTTATGCATGCTAGGAAGACACAAATTTTACTTTTCTTAACCCTAGTATCCTTAGCTTTTATGAAGTCTTAGTTATTTACATGTCTCTGTGAGCCACAGAACATCCAATATTACAACCCTGCTAATGTTGGTTTAGAATTAGAGTTTCATAAAGGTTACTCATTTTCAGAGTCCGGATGTGCAGGGCCAGACGTACCTGAGGGAGAACAAAAGCCCGAGATAGGACTTGCAAAACCAGCTATCAGCCATCTGTAGTCACCCCCTCCCCTTCCTTCACCCCCCTGGGTGAGACGAGCCCCCCTGCCTGCGCTGCTGGGCTGCTAGATAGCACGTACTCCTTGCTGATGTAATTTCGCGCCGAAAGTAACTGTATACCATTTGAATTGGCCAATCATGTGTAACCACACGAATGCCCCTAACCTCCCCTATATAAACCCCCGAGTTTGGGGGCTGGGGTCGATTCCTCTGTCTCCTGTGTGGGACACGTATCGACCCGGGATCCCGCTAATAAAGCTACCTCTTGCTGTTACATCAAGACCGGCCACTCGTGATTCCTGGGGGCACCCCATCCCGTGATCGGAGTGAGAGACACGGCTCCCTGTTTAGGGGAAAGCTCTTTCATTGGCATTATTTGAATTTTTAATTAAAATTAGTTTTGTTTAATTTACTTACCCAAACGTCTCAACAAATGTTGATTAGATATAGTAGGTGTCAGCATTTTTAAATATCAACACAGGGTTATTGCATCAGTTTATCAACACAGATGAGATCATTAAATGGCTTATATTTTTAGGCGTTATAGAACTGCTCTAATTATATATAACCTTGATGTGATTATACTCAGGTAATCTATGTAGAAGTTGCCATAAATCATCCAGTGTCCTCTTTCAGGTATATATCACCCTGGCATTAGTTTCCAGTCTAGGAAGCTGTGATTGCTTTCTCCTTGTCATCCTTGTCATATATTTGTTGAAAGTTGCTAAGGAACATTTTACTCTACTGAAGATCCATTGGCTTTTTTTGAAAATGTATTTATTTATTCACTTTATGAACCAGTCATTGCTCCCTTCACTTCTCTCCTCTCAGTTCCACCCTCACAAAATTTATCTCCATTATATTGCTTCTTATCAGAGAAAGGGAAGCCCACTTGGGTACTCTAAGCTCTGGGACCTCAATTTGCAGAAGGATTAATGAGGACGTACTGACTTTTTTTTTTGGATATTTACACTTTATTAAAACTGAATAGAACAGAACATAACAGAATAAAATAGAATAAAACAATTAAAATTGTCATTCTTCATTTTTCTGTCACACTTCACATATTGAAATGCCTTGTGGCTACAGAGAGTTGTATTTTGCAGCGCATTTAGAGAATATGTCCATTAGTCCTGGAAGTGTGTTGTGCAGCCCTGCTCTAAAGTTTAGAGGTCTACACAGGATGATTGAGGAAATCTTCTGTTCTGAGTAACAAGGATTGCTTTAGATGTAACTAATTCTAATTAATACAGCACTCAGTGCTTTGGTAACATTCTTGGGTACATTTATGTTTACTTTGAACACTCCACAGATGAGCTCTACTCCAAATAGATAGCATAGAATTACTTCAGCTTGGGTTCAAAGCTTGCCACATTTGCTTTCTGATTTTTCCCTCATAGACTCTGCTACCTCACTATTAAAATTACCCAGAGACCTTAGCATCTCATGTTTTACCTAATCATTCTCAGGCCTATTTTATCTTCAGTTTCTCTAAGTATCTAAAACAACTGTCCAAATCTCTTCACTCTTTTTCTGGGAATAGCATTTCTGAAACATTCACTTTCTATCTTCTGTATTAGCCAGCAATATGGTATGTTATGCCAACATTAACAAACAACCCTAAATCCTTACTGTCAGTTCAACCAGATTTTCATTTCTCAGTCCTGCTATAGAAATTGTTTCACTTTATCCTCAATCCAGGATTCTAGATAACTGACTGAGTGCCATCTAGGTAGTTGTTGCAATTGAAGGAGAAATAGCTCCATAGTGCGTGCACTAACTCTTAATGTTGCTCTCATAGACCATATGCAAGTCTTTCATTCATTCCAATGATTAAAGCAAGTTACATAGTTCTGCCTAAGTCTGGAGGGAGTGGGAAGATGTACTGACTTTTTAAAATACTACCTAAGGCATCTTATAATCTGATATTTATAGGAGGTAAAATATCAGAATAAGAGCCCACAAACTGACATATTTGCCCATCATGGTTTCTTTCACTTTTGTGCTGCAGAGAATTATATAGCTTTTTGCAAGATTGCTAAATATACTATTGAAGAAATGAAATGCATCATCCTGTGTATATGTGTCAGATTTTTTTTTATCCCTCTGACCCAATACTTCACAGAGCAACACAGTGAAAGAAGGATTTAATTTGCTCAAGTTTCAAAGATGTCTATCTGTGTGGTATTTTGAATCAAAATGCATGGCATTGGCAAAAAAAAAAAAACCAAAAAACAAAAAAACAAAACAAAAAAAAAAAAAACAGTGCCACTATTTGGATATATAGCCTTGTTGAAATAGGTTTTGCCCTGTTAAAAAAAAGTATGTCTCTAGGGGTTGGCCTTTGAGGTTTCCGAACAACAATCCAAACCCAGTGGCTCACTGTCACTTCCCACTGCCTGATAATGCAGACATAGAAGTCTCAGCTACCTATCCAGGACCATGTCCATCTGCATGACATGATGCTTCCTGCACTAACAATTGAGAAACCTGAAAAAAATAAAAATCTTAAAAATAGTACCTAACCCTGAAGAGACTGGAGGCCCCAGAGAGTTTAGAGGTCTTGTGGGGTGGATGGGGTGGGGACATCCTTGTGGAGATGATGGAGGAGGTAAGGGGAAAGTGCATGGGTCGGGGAGGAGGTATGAGACATGGAACTCTCATGGGGTGGATTGGGAGGGTAATAGTATCTGGAGTGTAAAAAAAAGAAAGAAAAGCAGAGATTGGAAATCCCTGAGTTAAAATTCTACCTGATCTACATACAAAGTGAGTTCAAGGGCATCCAAGTTTAGGATGCAAAGGAAACCATCAAAAATGTACCAGCCCCAAGAGGCAGCAGAATGTAGCAGTTTTGGCCACATGATTCTGGCTTTAGAGTCAGTGATAAAAAGAAAACCGTCATGGAATCTCTGTCTATGACTAAGGAAATCCACTGATGCCAGACATATATCAGGGGTGTCTCTGCATGGAGGCCTAGAAATGGTGTTGCATAAAGCTCTGAAGATTAATCTTGGGTTGTGTGATGGTTTGCATATACTTGGCCCAGGGAGTGGCACTATTAGAAGGTGTTGCCTTGTTGGAGGAAGTGTGTCACTGTGGACATGCACTTGGAGACCCTCCTCATAACTGCCTGATGATGCTCAGTCTGTTCCTGATCTTCTTTGTGGGAAGATGTATAACTCAGTTCCTCCTGCACCATGACTTCCTGATGCTGCCACGTTCCCACCTTGATGATAATGGACTGAACCTCTGAACCTGTAAGCCAGCCCCAATTAAATGATGTCCTTTATAAAATTTGAGTTGGTCATGGTATCTGTTCACAGCAATAAATGCATAACACAGGTTGCCTTGGAGATGCTAAGATGCTAGATATGCTAGAGACATAGGATACTTTCCAAGGAAAGCTGCTAAGCAGAAGGAGAACCAGCCCAGAACAGAGAACTCTATGGCAGTCAACAAAGCTGAAAGGAATTGGAGATCAAAACCATTTTGACATCAGACATGGAGATGTAGAGGTTAGAGTTTGCCCAGAATGTTTTGGTCTTTCTTTGGTCCAGTACTTTCTCACTATTCTTCCTTTCCTCCCTTTGAAAAGTTACAGTATATATTCTACAACTGTATAAATAGAAGTGGGTCCTCTCATAGTGTCCCATGCTAGAGCATACTGGCTCCTAACCATTGCCCAGCCTTGGTGCATGTAGGTTGCTGGCACTGAAGTGGGTCACACAGTGGAAAAAAAAAAGTGTGTGATATTCTCTTGATTTATATTTTACAGGTGATTATACATGAGAGATTGGATGATCTCAGAAGAGACTTTGAACTTTGGAGTTTTAAACATTGTTGAGACTCTAATAGACTATGGATTGCTTTCGAAGTTGATAGGATGCAATTCTACATTATAATATGGTTATGAACTTATGGAGCAGGGGAGTAGAATGTGGTGGTTTAAATCAAAATGACCCATATTTTAGATATGTCTTCCAACCTCAAAATTTGGATTAAAGATGTCTATCTTCCCTTCTCAAGATCCAAATTAAAGGCTTATGTAACCATCTATGATAGGCATATATGACAGAACCTCTCATGGTAACCAAGGAGCAAGGAGAGAATGCCTAATTGACTTTCTCATTTTACCCTTCTATTAGACCCAGATTTCTTCTCTAATGCATGGTGCCACCTATAATCAGCATGGGTCTGTTCTTACTGGAAATTCACCAATGACACATCCAGAGATGTTCTTCAATAAAAATTTTGGTGATCCTTTAAAATGTCTATTTTAACCCTAATTTTTAAGTTTTATGCAGTAAATTATCAAAACTTTTGCACCTAAGTCAAGCTATGTTGATTATTAAAATTAACCATGACAACTAGTCTTGAAACCACAACACAGAAGTCAAACTCACCTGGCTTTCATATTAGGCACATAGGATTTTGAAATATAACATCAATTCTTATAGGCTTTTTGGGTCACAAGAAAGTAGAGAAAGTTTGTGGTGTCTGTTTGCTGCATTAGAGCTATAAAGATACCTTAGGATTATGTAGTGAAGATCAGAGATAGTACATACATTTATATCTTGTTGGTTATCATAAGAAGAAATCCAAGGTTTTTTTTTACACAAGTGATGTCTGAAAGTATCTCTAGTTTTCAGAGCTTCCAGTCATGTGGAAACAGAATAGAAGTATTTTTTTTAACTTGTCTTTATTTAGATTTATAATTCACTTGTTATAGCAGTCTTGAAATTTAAACTATGTTTTTAGATTTGCATAATATAATCTTAGGCAGCACTAAGGCTTTCAAATCACAATAATGACTGGTTTACAAGATAAACCCAGTAGTGCAATAGAGGCACTTTGGCTCTTAGTGCCTATTCTATAAGAGACAATTCATGATTGGTACTGTAATCCTAGCAATTACTCATGGCTAAAGAGGTCACAAACCCTAAAGAACAACCTAATAGTGCCATTTTCTTAAATCAATATAGCTTCTAACTAAAACTCTAAGGACTATTCTGTACTCACAGAGAAGTATAGCTCTCATTCCCATCAAAGAAGACTCTTTTTGCAACAGACGAGCCATTAGAGATATCTAGTTCGGGTCAAAATGCAAGTAACAGCTGTGCTGGGCC
Organism: Rattus norvegicus; assembly: GCF_021556685.1. Taxonomy (NCBI): domain Eukaryota; kingdom Metazoa; phylum Chordata; class Mammalia; order Rodentia; family Muridae; genus Rattus; species Rattus norvegicus. Next base: position 8,380,081 of record NC_141541.1, on the reverse strand, counting down.
CAAATTTATACAACTACAGTTCTACAGTAATATTGCAAATCAGGAGTCAGAAAGATTATAAGAGCCAGAAGACCAGGAAGTCTGTTTGTAGACAGTTGTCTTAATTAGGGTTATTATCACTGTCATTAAACACTATCATTCCAAGTAATGTGGGGAAGGAGTTTGCTTGGATTACATATACTGAATCAGTCTACTGAAGGGAGCTAATGAAGGAACTAAAACTGGAGAGAACCTGGAAGCAAGGACTCCTACAGAGGCCATGGAGAAGTCTTACTAGGTTTTAGTTCATAGCTTGCTAAAACTGTTTTCTATAGAACCCAGGACGAATGGCCCTGTATGGTACCATCCACAATGAACTGGGCACTTGCACATCTATCACTATTAGGAAAATCCTCACCAGGCTTGCCTGCATCCCAATATTATGGAGGCATTTTTCAATTGTTGTTTTCTTGTTGCAAATATTTTATATCAAAGTGACAGACACCTCATCAGAAGAACTGACCCCATGACAACTTGACACACAAATATATTACCTTTCCTTTCTTGTTTACCCCCTACACCATTAATATGAACATCAGAGTGTGAAACATTCCAACTAATAAAAATTCCATAGTCTTTAAAAGTTTAAACTCATAAAATCTTAAAATCTTTTTTTTAATATTCAGAATCTCTCTAAAATTACCAAGACTTTTTAAGGTTCAAAATTTCTCAACTACAGGCTAGCATAAACTCAGGAAGAGCTAAATACTTTCTTAATCCAAAAGGAAGAAATCAGGGCACATTCTAAATCTAAGCCAGGTACAAATGAACTTTTACGGTATAAAAGCTTCGTGTTCAGTATCTGGAATGATTATCTATTGGCTATTAAAGGATTTGGATCAGTTCTTTGACCTAATACTTCAAACTACACAGATTGTCTCAGAAGCACAGGGTGGTTCCTTCTTGCTGCTGATGATTTTAGCAGTTGTCACTATTGTACTGTCATATTCAAAAATGGTATAATCTGATTCAAAGTGACTGCACTTTAGGAGAGGAGTAAGCTCACCTGGACCCTATTTATGGATTCCTTTCCTGTCTTACATTATCAAGTCTCAGGTGTTATGCAGAATACTTTGGCACCTCTAAGACCATTACCACGTAGGCAACTCTTACACTACTGACAGTATAAAATACAATTTTGGACACATCTAGAATACAGTTTTTGTGTGCTGATTGTAAGGAAATATTTTCCAGATTTCACCTCATTTCTGCTGATTTTAAAAATCTCTGTTAATTTCTTAATGTCTGCTAAAATTTTCTTAGTTAGGCAACATATTTAGTTCAGTGGTACTTGTCTCCTTTTTTGAATTCATACTTATTTATTAAAAGTGAATCTTTAGGTATAGTTTTTTTTATTTAGAATACCCACAGAAATCAGTAAGGCAAAACAAAAGATCATTAATTGTGTTAGGTGTTTTTGCTTGCCTATGGGATGGTTTTCAAATTGGGCTGGTTATTGGTTGGACATTTACTCAGTCTCTGCTCTATCCCCTGTACCTCCATTTATTGTATATAGAATAAACTTTGTGTCAAAAGTTCTGTGGATTTGTTAGTGTCCTATTGCTCCACTGTAGTTCATGTCTGGCTATCTCTAAAGCTGTGAGACAAAGCTAAGGTCACAGCCATTCACTCTTGGGTGCCTCCCTTATGCCAGGTCTTAGTCTCATCCCGGAGATTCCCTCCATCTCCTCCTCCCTCCTCACTGTAAATTGCAGACTTCCATTCATTTTTCATGCCCATCTGGTCATCTCTCCTGTCCCTCCCCACACCTGATCAGAACAATCCCCAATTCTCTCTCTGGTTAAATTTCCTCCCTCCATTTGCTTTATATGATTATTTTATTCCCTCTCCTTAGTGAGATTAAAGCATGTTTGCTAGTGCCTTTCCTCTTGTTTAGCTTCTTTGGGTCTGTGGAGCGTAGCATAGACATCCTCGATTTTAAGGCTGATATCCATTTATAGGTTGGTTCTGTACCAATACCATGTAATTTTTATAACTATTGTTCTATGGTAGAGTTTGAGGTTTGTGGTGGTTGTTCCTTCTAAAGTTCTTTTATTGTTCAGTACTGTTTTTATGATTATGGTTTTTTATACGAAGTTGAAAATTCCTCTTTCAACGTCTATAAAAATTATGTTGGCATTTTAATGAGGATTTTAATGAATGTGCAGATGGCTTTTGAAAGACAGTCAGAATTCAACAAACTTTCATGTTAAAAGTCTTGGAGAGATCAGGAGTTCAAGGTTCATACTTAAGCATAGTAAAAAGCAATGTACAGAAAACCAGTAGCCAACATCAAACAACATGGAGAGAGACTTGAATCAATTCCACTAAAATCAAGGACTAGACAAAGCTTCCTATCTGTTTATGATAGCATTTGAAGGTCTAGTTAAAGCAATTATGCTTTGGTAATAATAAAACGTGGTGGAACAGTTCCTGTGCATACGTGGTGGTCTCTAGTTCTGGCTCCAGTGGGCCATTTGAACTTGTGCTAATTTGTCTCAGATTGGTATCTCTCCAGGCAGCTCTCCGCTATTCTTGAACTCTCTGGTTCCTTTTCTTTTCTTTTCTTTTTTTGCCTATTTAAATAGTTTTATTATTCCATATTATTTGTTTTGGATCACTGGTGGAACAATGTTATACCCTCTACTTGGACTGACTTAATCTACCTCTTCAATGGTGGGACCATTGAAAAACCACCAGGTCGAGGAGCTTTTCCACCAAGGAACCCACCAAGCATTCCTCCAGGCATGCCACCAGCACTCTGGTACAGCTTGGTAATGATAGGGTTGCAGATTTTAACTGGTTCTTTCTCCTGATGCTCAAATTCTTCCTTCTCTAAAGTCTGGTTCTTATCCAGACATCTGATGATTTCTTTGCACTTGTCAAGAATCTTCTCTTTGTCCTCATCACTGATCTTGCCTTGAAGTTTCTCATCCTCAACAGTTGCTTTCACGTTGAAGGCATAAGACTCCAGTGAACTCTTAGAGGAAACCTTATCTCTCCTCATTGTCAGCTTTGTACTTCTCAGCTTTCTGGACTATGTGCTCATTTTCATTGGTGATGGTAATCTTGTTTTCCTTTCCTGTGATCTTAACTACAGCAGAAACATTGAGGATGCCACTGGCATCAATGTCAAAAGTAACATCAGTCTGAGGAATCCCACAGGGTACTGGAGGTATGCCTGTGAGGTTAAACTTTCCAAGCAGGTTGTTTTCTGTAGTCATGACCCTTTCACCTTCATTTGCCTGGATGAATACACATGGCTGGTGGTCAGAGTAGGTGTGAAAGTCTGGATCTGCTTGGTGGGAGTGGTGGTATGGTTCTTGATGAGGACAGTCATGACTCCACCAGTAGTTTCAATCCCAAAGGAAAGAAGAGTGACATCTAAGAGCAGCAAATCCTGAATATTCTCAAACTTGTCTCCAGAGAATGGCTGACTGGAAAGCTGCACCATAGGTAACAGCTTCATCTGGGTTAATGCTCTTATTCAGTTCTTTTCCACTGAAGAAGTCTTTCATAAGTTTCTGAATCTTGTGGATTATGGTAGAACCGCCCACAAGAACAAGATCATGGATCTGTGACTTGTCTAGTTTTACATCTCTAAGGGCCTTCTCTACAGGGTACAGTGTGCCATGAAACAGGGCAGCATTCAACTCCTCAAATTGAGCATGGGTAATGGACATATAGAAATCACTTCCCTCAGAGAGAGAATTAATATCAATACTGGCCTGAGTGCTGGAGGAGAGGGTGCTCTTGGCATGCTCACAAGCAGTGGGGAGGTGCCAGGCAGCTCCCTTGTTCTCACTAATGACCTTCTGGTGCTTCCGCTTAAACTCAGCATTGAAATGGTTTACCATTCGGTTGTCAAAGTCTTCTGCACCCAAGTGGGTGTCTCCAGATGTTCATTGGACTTCAAAAATTTCATTCTCAATAGTGAGGATTGACACATCAAAAGTGCCACCTTCCAAGTCAAAAATCAGCACATTCCTTTCAGCTCTGACCTTCTTATCTAAGCCATAAGCAATAGCAGTAGCAATTGGTTCATTGATAATTCAAAGTACATTGAAGCCAGTAATAGTTCTAACATCTTTTCTTGTCTGCCACTGAGAGTCATTGAAATAATCTGGCACTGTGACCACAGCATCGGTAACAGTTTTTCCTAGGTAAGCTTCTGCAATTTTCTTCATCTTTGTCAGAACCATTGAGGACACCTTCTTTGTCTCCCCTTTGTACTTGTACCTTGGGCCTGGCTACATCATTCACCACCATGAAAGGCCAGTGCTTCATATCAGATTCAACAACAGCATCATTGAACCTACATCTAATCAGACATTTGGCAGCAAAAACTGGGTTGGTAGAGTATGTTGCAACCTAATTCTTGGCCACATCCCCAATTAATCATTCTGTGTCAGTAAAAGCAACATTGCTCAGCATGGTGCAGTTACCCTGGTCATTGGCAATTATTTCCACTTTTCCATGCTAGAAGATACCCACACAGAAGTAGGTGGTGCCAAGATCAAGGCCAACTGCAGGTTATTTAGACATGGTTGCCTGTGTGTAGGCTCAGCTCTGCTGACGACAAGCCCACATGAATACCTGAGAGCTAGCACCATGTTCAGTGAGCTTAATAAAAATTGTAATCTATGAAACAAGGAGTTTGAACCTATTTTAGGTGTCTTAGTTACTGTTCTCTTGTTGTAAAGAAATACTATGGTCAAAGCAATTCTTACAAATGAAAGCATTTAATTTGGGGGCTTGCTTGCAGTTTCAGTTAGTCTGTTACCAGCTGGTGGAAACATAGTATCACTCGTGGTCCTGGAGAAGAAGCTGAGAACTACATCCTGATCTGTAGGTAGCCAACTCTGGGTCTGGCATGAGATTCTGAAACCTCAAAGTCTACCCCAGTGACACATTTCCTCCAACAAGGTGACACCTCCAATTCTTTCTAATTTTGTCAAAGAATTCCACTCCCTGGTGACTAAGTTTTCAGATATATGAGTCTAGAAAATTATTCTTATTTAAACCACCACAGTGAGGTAGTATAGTATTAATGGTAACCTGTCAGGTGATATGTAAATCTTTCTGAAACTTCCCCAGTTGCTTAATAAAAATTGTAAATTGGAAATAAGCACTTTAGGAGTATTTTAAAGAGAACTGTTGGAATGAATATTCCAACAAAGATGCCAGTGCTTTTTAAGAATATAATAGTGTGTTTATCAAATTTCACAGGTTAAGTCAATTACTATAGAGAACTAGACACAAAAAAATGTAGTTAAGAGACTAGACAAGCTCGAAATTCCACCACTGAGGCTGAGGCAAGAGCATCATGAGTTCAAGAACAGTCTGACCACCATGGGAAGTTGGATCCCAGCTGGATTGCATACACAGACCTTTGTCTCACAAAAGAAAAATACTAACTTAAGGAAGCAGGGCATTATTGAAATAAGACATGAATTTGAAGCACAAATTAGGAATTTAAAGAAATTCAGAATTTCTAAAAGTTTTGTGAAAGTGGTTTGTGTAGGTTGGTGTCAGTATGGAGCAAGGCAAGTCCAGGATAAGGTAAAGCCTATCATTGGATGAGAAGGAAGAATAGGAGAGCAAAACGTCTAGGAAGGAGAGAGGAGGAAGAGAAGCAGGGAATCAAGATGGAGACAGGGAAGACTGGCCCAGATCTGCGTGGACTTAAGTTGCCTAAGTAGCTGGGATGGATATCTTATCTAGGTGGGCAGTTTATATCCTTATCACTCAGTTGTAAGTTTATTGTGTAGATAAATTGTGGATTGAGAATTTAAAATATAAATCTGATTGTTGGGTTACAGTTTGTTGAGCCTTGATTTTACCAGGTAGTTGGGAGTTTATACTTTAACTACCAGGGGGAAAAAACTGGGAGTGTGGGCGGAGTCCATGGCAGAAAACCATCAGAGACCAGATGCTGTGGACTTCTAGAACCATGATTTTCCTGGGTAGCTGGAACAAGAGAGTTCATGGCTAGTATAGATCCACTGGGAGAGATACTAATCTGCGATAAATTAGTGCCATTTCAAATGGCTCGTGGGAGCCAGAGCTAGTGATCACCAAGGTATGCACAGGAACTGTTCTGCCACATTTTTATTATTGCTGAAACACAATTAGACCAAAAAATGAAGTCAAAGGGATACAAAGTAGAAAGAAAGAAGTCAAATAGCACTATTTGCAGATGATATGATAGTATACTTAAGTGACCCCAAAATATTATTATAGCCACTGTAAGTGATGTTGTTTCCCCAATTTCCTTCTTTGTCTAAATTATTTCTTGTGATTCTTTCTTGAGTACTAGTGATTTCTTTGAGCTTATTTTGTATCCAGACACTTTGCTAAAGGTGTTTATCAGCTGCAGTAGCTCTCTGGTTGAATTTTTGGACTCACTTATGTATACTATAGTATCATCTGCAAGTAGTAATAGTCTGATTTCTTCCTTTCCATTTTGTATCCCCTTGATCTCCTTTAGTTTATTGTTCCGGCTATATCCTCAAGTATTATGTTGCATAAATAGGGAGAGGCAGGCAGCCTAGTCTTGTCTTTGATTTTAGTAGAACTGCTTTAAGTTTTACTCCAATGAGCTTGATTTGGCTATTGGTCTGCTGTTTATTGCTTTGATTATGTTTACTTATGTTCCTTGTATCCACTTTCTCTCTAGGACTTTTATCACAGAGAGGTGCTGGATTTTGTCACAGACATGGGTAATGAAATGATCATGTGATTTTTTTCTTTTAGTTTATTTATATGGTGTATTTCATTGATAGAATTTTGTATATTGACCCATCCATCACTGCATCCCTGGGATGAAGTCTACTTTGTCATGATGGATGATGGTTTGCTGTGTTCCTGGATTTAGTTTATGAGTATTTTATTGAGTATTTTTGCATCAATATTAATAAGAGAATTCATTTAGAAGTTATTTCTCTTCATTTAAAATTTATGTGCCTTAGGTGTTAGAGTGACTGCAGCTTCATTGAATTAGTTTTGCGTGTTCCTTCTGTTTCTATTCTATGAAATAGTTTGAGTACTATTGGTAATTCTCTTCTTTAAAAGTCTGGTAGAATTCTGTACTAACACTATCTGGTTTGGACATCTTTTGGTTGGGAGAATTTTGATTATTGTTTCTATTTCCCTAGGGGTTATAGCACTGTTTAAATTGTTTACATAATCTTGATTTAACATTGGTAAGTGGTATATGTCTAGGAAATACCTCCATTATATTAAGATTTTTTTTTTATTTTTGTGGAGTACATGGTCTTGAAGTAAGACCTAATGATTTTGTGAATTTCCTCAGTGTCTGTTGTTATGTTTCTCTTTTTATTTCTCATTTTGTTTAATTTTATACCATCTCTCTTTGTCTTTTGGTTCATTTGGTCAAGTGTTTGTCTACCTTGGTGATTTTCCCAAAAAAAAGTTCTTGCTTTCATTGAGTCTTTGTATTGTTTTCTCTGTTTCTAATTGATTTCAGCTGTTATTTTTACTATTTCCTGCCTTCCATTCCTCTTCAATGTGCTCCTTTTTTTTCATAGAGCCTTCATGTATACGTTTTAAAGATGATATGAGAACTTTCTAATGTCTTTATGGAGGCACCTTTCCTCCTAGGACTGCTTACATTTTGTATTATATATAATTTTGGGTATGTCATGCCTTCAGTGTCATTGAATTTTTGAATGTCTTTAATTTCTTTCTTTGTTTCTTCCCTGAGACAGAGATCATCAGGTAGAGAATTGTTCAATTTCCATAAGTCTTTCAGTTTTTCTATTTTGTTGTAGTCCTGCTTCATTCCACAATGGTCTGATAAGATACAGGGCACTATATCAATTTTCTTTTATCTTTTGAGGTTTGCTTCATGGCTGACCATATCTTCAATTTTGGATAAGGAAACATGAGGTACTTTGTGTTTGGGTGAAATATTCTATAGATATCTACTAGTTTCATTAGATTCATATTTGCTTTAGTTTCACTGTTTCTCTATCTCCTTTTTGTCTGGATGACTTGTAAATGGATGAAAATAGGGTGTTGGCTTAGATTCTTTTAAAACCTATTTTTAATAAGGGTTCCTAGACCCTTGGAGTCCCCTTCTAACTCAAACATTGAAAGTTAGGACAGAAAAGGTATTAAATAGGAGGAAAGGATGCAGACTTGTTTACAAGTAGTTCTTTGGGCCATTGTAATCTCCATTGTTAGCATACCAGAAGTTTACTTCAGTAGTTTGAGGATACCAAACGTAAATCATCAGTGGTGGCACAACCCATTAGAAACTGCCAGGCCTCCACCAAAATGACACTAATCAGTGGAAGCAAGCAGAATGAGAAAATCAGAAGTTACCTGTCACACTTCTCTCAATGTAATGAGCATTAATCAAGATGTGAGACCACCTGAGTGTTGGAAAGCTAGGTATGCAAGTGTACCATTATCATCAGTTTAGTCCTATTTGTACTCTCTCTAAACATCACAAGTCCTAAAGGGTCTTGCGTTAGCAAAACAACACAGGAGTGTGCATGACCAAAATAACATGTGAGTTATCACCTAACATATCCAGAAACTTCCATTTCAAGGGGGTCTTGAATTCCTCCACTATTTTTTTCAAATGTGGATGCCCTGGGGTTTGGGGTACAGATGTTCAGAATTGAGATATGTGCACTTCATCTTGGTAGATTTCTTTTTTGATAAATGTGAAGTGTTCTTCCTTATATCTTTTGATTAATATTTGTTGAAAGTCTATTTTATTAGCTCTCAGATTAGCTACTCCAGATTGTGTCTTGGGTCCATTTGTGTGGACATTTTTATTTCAGTCCTTTTCTGTGAAGAGTGTCTATCTTTATGACTGGGATGTCTTTCTTGTGTAAGGCAGAATGATGGATCCTGTTTTTGCATCCATTCCATTAACCTGTTAGTTTTTATTAGGCAATCAAGTCCATTGATGTTGAGAGATATTAATAACCAATATTTCTGTGTGTGTTGTGTGTGTGTGTTGTGTGTGTGTGTTGTGTGTTATTCCTTTGTTTTTGCTATTGCAGAATTATGCATTTCTTGTGCTTTTTTGAATGTACTTATCCTCCTTTGGTTGGAGCTTTCCTTCTAGTATTATCTATTGGGCTGGATTTATGGATAGATATTGTTTGAATTTCATTTTGTCTTGAAATATTTTTATCCATCTACATTGAATAAGAGTTTTGCTGGGCCTAGGTTTTTATTTTTTTAGATAGATTTCAAGATATCTGCTTAGCCTCTCCTTGCTTATAGAGTCTCTATAGAGAAGTCAACTGTATTCTGAGAGGTTTGTTTTTCTAGATGTCCTTTTTTCCTGCTAATTTTTAAATATTCTTTCCTCTGTAGATTTTCTGTTTTGATTATTTTGTATCTGGAGAATTTTCTGGTCTACTCTATTTGATGTTCAATAAGCTTCCTGTATGTTCATAAGTATCCCTTTCTTCAGGTTGGGTAAACTTAGTTTTCTTCTATGATTATGTGGAAAATATTCTCTGGATCTTGGAGCTGGGACTGTTTATAGTCTTCTATTTCTATTGTTCTTAGTTTAAGCCTCTTTTAGGAATACCCCATATTTCTTGGATGTTGTGTTTCAGAAAATTTTTGGATTTCACACTTGCATTGACTGGTCTATTCTCTCTATTGTTTTATTTTCCATTTTCTGTATTCTGTTGGTGATGGTTGCGTCTGTTGTTGCTGCTTTCTTCTATAGGTTTTCTATCTCCAGGATTTCCTCCATATGGGTTTTCTTTATTTATTCTATTTCCACATTCAAGGTTTTCACAGTTTTATTTATTTCATCACTTGTTTTATTGCATTTTCCTGTATATCTTCAAGAGATTAATTTCTTTCCTTTTTAAAGACATCTAGCTGTTTGATTGTATTCTTTTGTATTTCTTTCAAGATTCATTTCCTCTATACAGGCCTCTACCCTAGGACCCAGCTATACCTCTTCTGGGCCTATATCCAAAAGTGTGCCAACATACAACAAAGACATATGGTCCACTATGTTCATAGCAGCTCCACTATGTTCATAGCAACCATATTTATAATAGCCAGTAGCTGGAAAGAACCTAGATTCCCTTCAACAAAGGAATGGATACAGAAAATGTGGTATATGTACACAATGGAGTACTACTCAGCTATCAAAAACAATGATTTCATGAAATTTATAGACAAATAGATTGAACTAGAAAATATCATCCTGAGTAAGGTAACACAATCACAGAAAAACACATGGTATGCACTCATTGATAAGTGGATATTAACCCAGAAGCTCTAATTACCCAAGATACAATCCACAGACAATACAATACAATTCAAGAAGAAGGACGACCAAAGGGCAGATGCTTCACTCCTTCTTAAAAGGGGGAAAATATTCATAGAATGGGATATGGAGGCAAAATTTAGAGCAGAGACTGAAGGAAAGGCCATGGAGACCCTGCCCCACATGGGTATACAGCATATATATATATATATCAAAAATAGATATGATTGATGAAACTAAGAAGTGCAAGCTGACAGAAGCCTGATATACCTGTCTCCTGAAAAGTACAGTCAGAGCAAGTCAAATACAGAGGCAAATGCTAGCAGCACACCTTTGAACTGAGAACTGGATTCCCATGGGAGGAATTAGAGAGAGGATTGAAAGAGCTCAAGCTTCTAGCAACCCCATAAGAACAACAATGCCAACCAACCAGAGCTGCCAGGGACTAAATCACTACTCAAAGACTATACATGGACTGACCCATGTCTTCAGCTGCATATGTATCAGAGGAAGGACTCTTTGGGCACCAATGGAAGGAGAACCTCTTTGTCCTGCCAAGGTTGGATGCCCCAGTGTAGTGGAATGTCACAAGGCAGGAAGGAATGGTGAATGGGAAGTGGAACATCCTTACAGAAAAAGTGGAGGTGGGTAGGACAGGGGCCTTATGTCTGGGAAACTGGGAAAGGTAATAATATTTGATATGTGAATTTAAAAAGATCCAATAAAAGAATAAAAGGGTTAAAAGCAAACAAACAAACAAAAAAACAAAACAAAACAAAACAAAGCAGACAGACTCCCTGCAACTAGAACTAAACTCAACTGGTCACACAGCTCCCTGTACCCAAATCCTGTGGGGGAGAGAGCTGGATCTTCAGAAGTGTGGAAACTCCTGAAAACTCAGAGGAAATTACTCTCTGACCACATTCCTGACCCAAGAGGAAATTGCCTAATGCCATCTGTACTCCCTGGGCACATGGATCTAGGAGAAGTGAGGGGCAGGACCCTTCAAGTTTCTGCCTGTAACTAGAGCTGAAAGCCAGTCACCAGGAGTGCCTATACACCTGAGAGCAGAGTTCTGTTCCCAGAGCCTGCTGAAAGAAAACATGTCTAAAGGCATGCTGCCACAGGCCTACAGGATAGTCAAGGCTCTGTCAGAGAAAGCAAGGCAAGCTAATACCAGACACAATCTGATGACTAGAGGCAAGAACAGGAACCTAAGTAACAGAAACCAAGACAGAATCCTAGAGCCATGTTCTCCCACCAAAGCAATACTGGATATCGAAACACACTGGAAAAGCAAGATTTAGATTTAAAATCATATTTGATGATGATGATAATGATGATGATGATCATGATGATGATGATCATGATGATGATGATGATGGAGACTTTAAAAAGGACATAAATAACTCAAAGAAATACAGGACAACACAAGTAAACAAATGAAGGAATTGAACAAAACCATCCATGATTTTAAAATGTAAATAGAAACAATAAAGAAAGCAAAAAGGGAGACAAACCTGGAGATAGAAAACCCAGGGAAGAGATCAGGAATCATAGATGCAAGCATCAGCAAGAGAATACAAGAGATAGAAGAGAGAATCTCAGAGGCAGAAGATACCATAGAAAACATTGACTCAACTGTAAAAGATAATGTAAAACAAAAAAAGCTCCTAGCTCAAAACATCGAGGAAATCTAGAATACAATGAGAAGATCAAACCTAAAAAAAAAAAAAGGTATAGAAGAGAGTAAAGGCTCCCAGCTTAAAGGGCCAGTCAATATGTTCAACAAAATTATAGAAGAAAACTTCTCTAACCTAAAGAAAGAGATGTCCATAAACATAGAAGAAGCATGCAGAACTCTAAATAAATTGGACCAGAAGAGAAATTGCTCCGATCACATAAAAATCAAAACAGCAAATGCATAAAACAAAGAAAGAATATTAAAAGTGGTAAGGGAAAAAGGTCAAGTAACATATAAAAGCAGACCTATCAAAATTACACAGGCTTCTTACCAGAGACTATGAAAACCAGACGATCCAGGGCAGATATCATAAAGACCCTAAGAGAACAAAAATGCCAGGCACAGGCTAATATAACCAGCAAAACCCTCAATTAACATAGACAGAGAAACCAAGATATTCCATGACAAAGCCAAATTAACACAATATTTTTCTAAAAATCCAGGCTTATAAAGGAAAAAAATTGGAAAACTCCAACAAAAGGAGGGAGAGTATACCATACAAAAAGCAAGAAAGTAATCTTCTTGCAACAAAACCAAAAGAGGAGAGGCACACAAACATAATTCTACTTCTAACAACAACACCAAAAAAAAAAAAACAGGAAATGACAACCAATATTCCTTAATATCTGTTAATATCAATAGATTAAATTCACTAATAAAAGACATAGACTAACAAACTGGATATGGAAAGAGGACCCTGTATTTTGCTGCATATGGGAAACATATACCAGAGTCAAAGACAGACACTAACTCAGAGTAAAAGACTGGAAAACAACTTTCCAAGCAAATTATCCAAAGAAACAAGTTGCTGTGTCCATTCTAATATCAAGTAAAATCAACTTTCAATCAAAGGTCATCAAAAAAGTTAAGGAAGAACATGTCATTATACTCAAAGGAAAAATCCACCAAGATGAACTCTCAATTCTAAATATCTTTGCTCCAGATGCAAGGGCACCTACATTCATAAAAGAAACCTTCCTAAAGCTCAAATCACACATTGCACCTCACATAAAAATAGTGGAAGATTTCAACACCCCACTCTCATCAATGGACAAATCATAGAAACAGAAATTAAACAGAGACACAGAGAAACTAACAGAAGTTATGAACCAAATGGATTTAACAGATATTTATAGAACATTTCATTCTAAAACAAAAGGAAGAATATAACTTCTTCTCAGCACCTCATGGTACCTTATACAAAATTGACCATGTAGTCAGTCAAAAAACAGGCCTCAACAGATACAGGAAGATAGAAATAATCCCACGAATCTTATCAGATCACTACAGACTAAGGCTGGTCTTCAATAACAAAAAAGTGACAGTAAGTGCACATATACATAGAAGTTGAACAATACCTTACTCAATGATAACTTGGACAAGGAAGAAATAAAGAATGAAATTAAAGACTTTTTAGAATTTAATGAAAATGAAGATAAAACGTACCCAAACTTGTGGAACACAATGAAAGTAGTGCTAAGAGGAAAACTCAATGCTCTGAGTGCCTACAAAAAGAAAAAGGAGACAGATCAGCAGCTTGACAGGAGGACTAAAAGCTGTAAAACAAAATGAAACAAATATACCCAAGAAGGCAGGAATAATCAAACTCAGGGCTGAAATCAACCAAATAGGAACAAAAAGGACTATACAAAGAATCAACACAACCAGGAGGTGGTTCTTTGAGAAAATCAACAAGATAGGTAAACCCTTAGCCAGACTAACCAGAGGGTACAGCGAGTGTATCCAAATTAGCAAAATCAGAAATGAAAAGGGAGACATAACAACAGAATCTGAGGAAATTTTAAGAAAGTCATCAGATCCTACTACAAAAGCCTATATTCAACAAAACCAGAAATTCTCAAAGGAATGGATAATTTTATAGACAAATACCAGGTACCAAAGTTATATCAGGAACAGATAAACCATCTAAAATAATGCATAACTCCTAAAGAAATTGAAGCAATTATTAAAAGTCTCCCATCCAATAAGAGGCCAGGACCAGATGGGTTTAGTGCAGAATTCTATCGAACATTCATAGAAAACCTCATACCAGTATAGTTCAAACTATTTCACAAAACAGAAACAGACAGAGCACTACCAAATTCCTTTTATGGAGCCATAATTACACTTATCCCTAAACGATGCAAAGACCCAACAAAGAAAGAGAACTTCAAACCAATTTCCTTTATGAATACTCATGCCCAATGCTCAATAAAATTCTCCCAAACCTAATCCAAAAACACATCAAAACCATTATCCATCATGATCATGTAGGGTTTATCCCAGGATGCAGGGATGTTTCCATATATGGAAATCCGTCAACGTAATCCACTATATTAATAAACTCAAAGAAAAAATGTGATCATTTCATTAGAAGCTGTGAAAGTATTTGACAAAATTCAACCCCCCCTTCATGATAAAAGGCCTGGGAAAGAAAGGAAGTCGAGGTCCATACCTAAGCAGTCCTAGCCAGAGCAATCAGACAACAAAGGGAGGTAAAAGGAATACAAATTGGAAAGGAAGAAGTCAAAATATCACTATTTGCAGATAATATGATAGTATACTTAAATGACCCCAAAAGTTCCAGCGGAGAACTCCTAAGTCTGATAAACAACTTCAGCAAAGTGGCTGGGTATAAAATGAGCTCAAACAAGTCAGTAGCCTTCCTTTATTCAAAAAATAAACTGGATGAGAAGAGATTAGGGAAATGACACCCTTTACAATAGTCCCGAATAATATAATAAAATGTTTGACTCTAACAAAGCAAGTGAAAGATATGTATGACAAGAACTTCAAGTCTCTAAAGACAGAAATTAAAGATCTCAGAAGATGGAATGACCTCTTATGCTCATGAATCGACATGATTAATATAGTAAAAATGTCCACTTTGCCAAAAGCACTCTACAGATTCAATGTGATGCTCACAAATTCCAACTCAATTCCTTATAGAGTTAGAAAGACAAATTTGCAAATTCATTTGGAATAACAAAAAACCCAGGATATCAAGAACTATACTCAACAATAAAAGAACTTCTGGAGGAATTACCATTCCTGACCTCAAGTAAGATTACATAGCAATAGTAATAAAAAAAACTGTATGGTATTGGTACAGAGAAAGGCAGATAGATAAGTGGAATAGAATTGAAGATCCAGAAATGAACCTACATAGCTATGGTCATTTGGTGTTTGACAAAGGAGCTAAAGACCATACAATGGAAGAAAGATAGAATTTTCAACAAATGGTGCTGGTTCAACTGGAGGTCAGCATGTAGAAGAATGCAAATTGATTCATTCTTATTGCCCTGTACAAAGCTTAAGTCCAAGTGGATCAAGAACCTCCACATCAAACCAGATACACTCAAACTAATAGAAGAAAAAGTGGGGAAGAATCTCGATCACATGGCACTGGGAAAAAAATTCCTGAAGAAAACACCATTGGCTTATGCTCTAAGAGTAAGAATTGACAAATGGGATCTCATAAAGCTGCAAAGCTTCTGCAAAACAAAGGACATTGTCATTAGGACAAAAGAGCAACCAACAGATTGGGAAAAGATCTTTAACAATCACACATCTGATAGAGGGCTAATATCCAAAATATACAAAGAACTCAAGAAGTTAGATTCCAGAAAGCCAAATAACCCAATTAAAAATGGGGTACAGAGCTAAACAAAGAATTCTTAGCTGAGGAATATTGAATGACTGAGGAGTACCAAAAGAAATGTTTAACATCCTTAATCATCAGGGAAGTGCAAATTCAAACAACATTTGCATTCTACCTTACACCAGTCAGATTGGCTAAGATCAAAAACTCAGGGGACAACAGATGATGCTGAGGATGTGGAGAAAGAGCAATGCTCCTCCATTGTTGTGGGATTGCAAAGTGATGCAAGCACTCTGGAAATCAGTCTGGAGTTTCCTCAGAAAATTGGACATTTTACTACCTTAGGACCCAGCTATACCTCTCTTGGACATATACCCAAAAGATTCTCCAAAATACAATGAAGACACATGCTCCACTATGTTCAAAGCAGCCTTACTTATAATAGCTAGAAGCTGGAAAGAACCCAGATTCCCTTCAACAGAGGAATGGATACAGAAAATTTGGCACATGTCCACAATGGAGTACAGGTACAATGAGTACAGCTATCAAATCAATGACTTCATGAAATCCATAGGCAAATAGATGGGACTAGAAAATATGATGCTGAGTGAGGCAACCCAATCACAGAAAAACACACATGGTATGCACTCACTGACAAGTGGCTATTAGCCCAAAAGCTCGACTTACCTAAGATACAATCTACAAACCACATGCAGCTCAAGAAGGATGACCAAAATGCAGATGCTTCATTCTTTCTTAAAAGGGGGAACGAAAATATTCATAGGAGCAGATTTGGAGGCAAAGTTGGTATCAGAGCCTGAAGGAACAGCCATTCAGAGTCTGCCCCACATGTATCCCATATTTACATACAGCCACCAAAACTAAATAAGTTTGATGAAGCTAAGAAGTGCATGCTGATATGAACTGAATATAGATGTCTCCTGAGAGACACAACCAGAGCATGTCAAATGCTCAAATACAGAGGCAAATGCTAGCAGTAAACCATTTAACTGAGAACAGGACCCCCGTTGGAGGAATTAGAGAAAGGACTGAAAGAGCTGAAGGGGCTTGCAGCCCCATAAGGACAACGGTGCCAACCAACCAGAGCTCTCAGGGACTAAACTGCTACCCAAAACTATACATGGACTGACCCATGGCTCCAGCTGTATAGTAGCCTTGTTGGGCACCAGTGGAAGGAGAAACCCTTGGTCTTGCCATGGTTGGACACCCAGCGTAGGGGAATGTAGGGTTGGGAGGTTTGAAGAGGGTTGAATGGGGAGGAGAACACCCTTGTAGAAGAAAGGGAGGGGGATGGGATAGAGGTATTCTATTAAAGAAACTGGGAAAGGGAATAACATTTGATGTGTAAATAAAAAATATCCAGTAAAAACAAGCACAAAAGAATTTATGGGGTTAATGGAGGTGGCCAGAGACCTGGCTGGAGAAGCATGTTTCCTGGTGTTAGCAGACTGCTCAGGGAACCTTCTGGTTCCCCAGAATTCTCAGCTAAGAGGGAAGATATGTGTGAGAAGGGAAGATAACATTTATGTTTCAAGCCCCAGAGGTCTGATGAAGCTGGTGGGGGCAGGGAGCGTGAAGAGAATGGAGGTCAGATGGAATAGCAGGCTACTCAGGCAACTTGGTGTACCCAAGAGGAGTAAATGATCAATCAGCATCCACAGAGATGATAAGCATGGGTGGAGAGGTGCCAGGAAAATGTAGCTTCACTTGGATAGCAGAGTGCTCAGGGCAACAGAGGACTCAGTGAACATGAAACATGGTGTGGGGAAGGAAAGCTAACCTTTTTGGTTCATTATTATCAGGTCTGATGAAGGTGGGCACAGAGGTTGGGGGTGAATGGAGATACACCTGTGTAGCAAATTGCTCAGGTCAGCTTGGGGTGCCTCAGACTGGTATTTGTCTCTTTTCAATCATAGCTGATTCTTCTCTCCCAACTGACCAGAACAACATATTCTGAGTACAAAATAGCAAATAGTCTTAATAGAGTCTTTTTTCCTTCTGAAACTTCACAAACTAGACCCACCCCCACCCCCTGCAGTGCTCTCAGCATTATCCACTAATCTTACAAGTTATTTCAAAAATTCACCAAACTTTGAAAATTCAATGGTTTTTTTTTTAGCCTACAATTCCAAAGGTCCTACACAGTTCACCCAAAAATCTCATGGCCAGGTTTGTCATACTATCCTATTCTTGATACCAATTTCTGACTTAGTTAGGGTTATTATTGAAGTGATGGTACAACATGGTCAAAAGCAATGTGATGATCTATTTGGCTTAACTGAAGAAAGCCAAGGCAGGAACTCAGCCTGGCAGATATCTGGAGGAAGAATCTGATACAGAGTGCATGAAGGACTATTTACTGACTTGTTCATGGCTTGCTCAGCTTGCTTTCTTATAGATCCCAGGAGCTCCTACATATTATAAAACCATGCATAATAATCTGGGCCTTCCTATATCAATTATTAGTTAGAAAATTATTCTGTAGACCTATTTAAAGCCCTCTCTCATGGAGGCATGATATGATCTCCCTCGAACAGATGAATGACTATAGTTTGTGTCAGCTTGGCTTAAAACTAGACAGAACAATAGTGTCTTCTAGACATAAAAAGGGAGCTGCACCTGTGAAATCTCAATGCTATGTCAACCTATACAAGAACTGAATATAATTATACCAGTTGAAATGTTGATGTAGAGTAGAAAATTTTTCAGAAGAGCCCATCTACATGTTGTCTATAGTTGCTAAGGAAAGGAGATTGTGTTTCCCCAGGAACAAGCTTTTCAATAGATTATTCAATCCTAAGTGGGCAGAGACATTAAATGAACTCCATAGGTTTTGTGTGTGTGTGTGTGTGTGCGTGTGTGTATGTGTGTGTGTGTGTGTGTGTGAATAATAATTATAGAAGATATTATACTTTGAGAGAGGAGAAACAGAACAGAAAGAACTGGAGAGGATGGGCGTTGGGATGCAGTTCTACTGGAATGTCAAAGCACTGATTGTAAGTTCAAGCCTGTGTTTTTCTGAGTGAAAAACATCAATAGCTAGGACAGATGGTGTGTTTTCAATATCCTGTCCATCCAGATGACCTCAGTACTGTGAGGAGCTGAGAACAGTGGTCTGTAGGTCATCCCTTTCCTTACATGCCAGACAGGAAGGAGATGGTTGAGCCTGTGACAGGTTGGAATCTGGTTTGGTTCAAAGTAAATCCTGAAAGTACGGAAAGCTGGAAAAGAGGCCTTGTTTGGATGATTTAGGCACAGATTTTACGAAGAGGGCCTCCCCCTGTGGAGATTGTTGAGGAATTAGAGGTCCTTCTTTGCCAAAACTGTTTTATTTATAGTGCATATGAGTGCATATATATTTATTCATGATGAAACTGGGATTAAGTACCTTTAGTAGAAAGGGATGCCCAGGAAGGGGAACTCTCATGGCTAAATATTATTGGGCTATCTAGATTCCTATTAGCATGGAGAACTCTAGGTTTTTATGCTATGTTACCAGTTGTCATCATCCTCTCAATGGGCTGTCATGGTTACCTGTCCCAGTACCAGGTATTCCCTATCTGGGAGCTGGTTCCAAAACCAGCTATTCTCAATTATGAGAATCCCAGGATTTTTGAACCTACTTCAACCATATCAGGTATTCTAGCTCATGGTATAATCCACTTGCTCACAACTCCTCCTTTATCCTTATATAGAAGAGAGGTGTCATTGTAATGACTGTCTACTATGTTCATTGTTGTTAACATATTGGACCAGATAAGGTGTAAGCATTAAAATGAAACACAGCATAAGCCAGAGGAGTAGTGACCCATGGAGGCCAGGATGACAAGGGATTATTGAACCAATTTAATTGCTTGTTGGATTGAAATCAAGAGCAAATTTATAGAGTATTTGAGGATATTAACATTGATCTTTCAAAATATTTGATTATTTACATGGACATAATGTTCTTCCTTACTATCATGTAAGTTTCCCCAAGTTTAATAGCCATTAGGGTCTGGCAAGAGAGTTCATGAGTTGCTGGAAGAAGCCATGGATATCATCTGTGGATGTCAGTGGCTGCTTGTCTCAAAAGTGTCTAATGAGATGATATGTCTGGGAAAATGCAGCATCATGATTCCAGGCAGGTTTCAACTGCAACAACACTGTCTTTTTCTGCTGTAGTTGTTAATATATATTTGTTTATTTTATGTAAGTACACTATGGTTACCTTTAGACATGATAAGAGGACATCGAATCCTATTACAGATGTTTGTGAGCCACCATATGGTGGCTAAGGAACTCAGGACCTCTGGAAGAGCAATGAGAGCTTTCAACCACTGAACAATCTCTCCATTCCCTCAGTGCTGTTCCTTCCTTCCTTCCTTCCTTCCTTCCTTCTTTCCTTCCTTCCTTTCTTCCTTTATTTTTTATAAAGTTAAACCTGTGGAATAATCATAACAGGGTAGCAGAACCATGGTATGGAGATATATAATATATAATATATAATATGTAATATGTAATATATAATATGTAACATACACTATGCAATATGTAATATAATATAATGTATAATGTATATTATATACTATATATAGATAGAGAGAGAAAGATAAAGAGGAGTAAATATATATATATATATATATATATTTAGGCCTATTACAGTTTGGGAGCACACTGGTAATCTGTTGCTACAGGTCTAGGAAAAAGGCAAGGGTGTTCAGGAAATTTTAGTTCTCTAAGGAAAATTTAAGTGGCGAGATAACCTGTATTGCTTTAAGAAAAACAGAAGAAAGAGTTGTGAATCCATCTGCTTTAGATAGCTGAGGAAGAAAATGCTATTTTGGTTATGTATTTGGGATAGGCAGTAACAACTTGACTGTAAAATGGAACCTGTCTTCAGCAGATACTATTATTTTATTAATTAAGGATTAAATAATGGTTATTAGTGTAGTTGGTTTGACCTGTGTAAGGTAGATCTAACATGATCACTTTAATCTCAACAGAACTTTTAAATAAATTGAAAATTTTTAGAACAATTTTGTGTTAAAAAGCAGGGACATTGTTTAGATATTTCTGTTAAGAAGAAAAACAAGCATTTAAACAAAGAAGCATAAAAATGATTTAAACTTTATACTCATGAACTAAATTCTCAAAATATTAAACATCATAAAAAGTTGGAAAATAATGCCATTTTCACATGCATGATATATTAGTCTATACACAATATCAATCAAATTTAGCATAGTTTTTTGAAAAGTTAGTTCATAAACTTGGTTGTAAACCAATTTTATGTTTGATGTAAGAGAGAATATAGGGGCAAAAGAGAAGGCAAATGTCATAGGCATTTTGATGTTATTTTCCTTTCAAATATTTGAAACAAAACTCATAATAATCTCGCTTTGTCATATTTGATAGGCAAGTCAAAATTAACTAATTTTCTTTGTATCATTAGAAGTCAATATTAAATGAATAAAAATCAAATGTACTAAACACAAAACTATCTGTTTTCTTTTTCTTCTTTTTTAAAAAAATTGTTGAAGAATTTCCATAGTGGAGAAAACACATTTGTTAATGGATATTTTGTGTATTCACATTTCAAATGTTATCCCCTTTTCTGGTTTCCCCCTCTCTCTTCCCCCCTCCCTCCTCTTTTATGAGAATGCTCCCCCTCCCACACACCTACTCCCACCTCAACACCCTGGCATTTCCCTACACTGGAGAAATGAGCCTTCAGAGGCCCAAGGGCTCCTTCTCCTATTGATACTGCCATCCTCTGCTACATATGCGACTGGAGCCATAGGTCCCTCCATGTGTTCTCTTTGGTTTTACTTGGATATTATTCTGTTGATTAGTTATTTTTTTGCACATAGGACAGTTTTTTCATGCTTATTGCAGTCTGTCAAAAATAAGTAATTAGGAAATGAGTAGGATGACTCACTTAGTAGTTGCTAAATTTATTCATTCATTATCTATTTCTATAATAAATTTCTTGAAATATGTAGTAATAAAGAAAAAGTGTTTAAGGGTCTGGAGAGGTAACTTAGTGGTTAAAAGCATTAGTTGCTCTTAAAGAGGTCCAGTATCCAAGTAGCACTTCACAACCATTGGTAACTTCAATTCCAAGAAATCTGGTGTCTTCTTCTGATCTTCAATGACACTAGGCAGACATACATACATAGGCAAAGCATTCATACACATAAAATTAAAAATATATAGCATTTTGAAAATGAAAACATATTTATTTGTTTTACAATTTTGTAAATCAAATGTCTAAGATTAAATGTTCTGTTCGGTCAGTGCAAGCAATGCATGGAGAGATAGATGCCTTGTCTGTATCTCAAGAAGCACACAGAATCATTGTGGAATTGTCTGTGACATGGTAACATAGATAAAGACAAAGAAGATATTTATTATTTTTATATTATTGGTGTATTGCTTGTTTCTATGTCTGTGCCCCAAGGGTATACTGAGCTCTTGGAGACCAGAAGAGGGCATTAGATCCTCTGATTCTGGAGTTACAAAGGGTGGTGAGTAAACATGTGTGAGTGGGAATTGAAATTGAGTTCTCTGGAAGAACAACGAGTCCTTTAAACTGCTTCCCAACCTCTCTACCCACTCTTGAGAGGAATATCTAGGACCCCATGAGAATTGCATTAATTTCTTCCAAAGGCAGCACTTTCAATCATCTAATTAATATTCAGCTTTTGCATAATAAAGTTGCTGCAGTTTTTCATCATTTCATGGACCTCCACTTTCTACACAGATACCTACAGTAGGCAAGTGATATTCAAACTCTGACACCAATTTTCATTTCATATACTTTAAAGACCCCACATGTACTCAAATATATGTTCAAGTAAATATTTCCCCTAATTCTTTATCAAATAGAAAACATTGAATAATCTTTTAAATTTTTATAAAGGACATGTCTGAGAAAAAACTGCCAATGTTTTTAGTTTGGGACTGGATTTTATTGTATTTCTTTCTGTGATGTGAAAGCTCTAACTCAGGTTCCTGTGAGTACTAGACTCTACCACCAAGTCCTATGCCTGCTCAAACTTTATTTGTCATGGATTCTCTGAAACCTACATTAACTACAGTAATATAGATATTAGAGGGTTCTGAACTTCAGTTTTCCTTTTAGATTTTTAGTGTGTTTTGGTTTCTATGCTGTTTTCAAAGTATCAGTTCTGTTTAAAATCCATTTGCTCATCCCATTTAGGCCAGACTTATTTTTTAACCTGTTTAATTGTTTGCTCTGATCTTAGTCAGGAGCAATACAATTGTGCATCTATGCATTTCAGATTCTAAGCCACTGAATTAGAAAGAGGGAGATATGACTAACAAATCTAATGCCAACCTCCTACTTCTTTATTTTCAAGTGTCTAATAAATCTCCCAATAGGAGACTCCAACTTTCTACAAGCCTTGTGGAATTCAGGTGATTTTTTTTAAAGATACTAAAAGCATTACCTTTGTTGTTGTTGTTGTTGTTGTTGTTGTTGTTGTTTTGTTTTTTGTTTGTAAATCCTAACACAGAGGTTCTCAACCTTCCTAATGCTGCAACACTTTAATAAAGGGTCTCATGTTATCATGATGCCACCCAAACATTACATTATTTCCTTGCTACTTCATAAGTATAAGTTTAGGAATTGTAAGTATAACTGTTAGGAATTGTAATGTAAATATACGATATGTGTGATATCTGTTGTGACCTACAGGTTTTGAACTACTGATCTAAAGAGAAACTAAAGAGCAGTAGATTTTATGGCAAACTTCTTAGAAAATAAATCATGTTTCTCCTATATTCCAACCCATTATTGCATAAGCATCATAACTTTTGTTTTTGCTTTTATTTATTTATTTATTTATTTATTTATTTATTTTTTATTGGCTATTTTTATTTATATTTCAAATGTTATTTCTTTTTCTGGTTTCTTTTTCATAAGCCCCATTATCTCCTCCCCTCCCCTTCTTCTATAACGGTGTTCCCCTAGCCATCCACTCCCCTTCCCTACCCCCCTCCAACATTCCCTTACACTGGGGTCCAACCTTGTCAGGACCACAAGTTTCTCCTTCCTTTGGGGCCCAACACGGCCATTCTCTGCTTCATATGCAGCTGAAGCCATGGGTCAGTCCATGTATAGCTTTTGGGTAGTGGTTTAGTTCCTGCAAGCTCTGATTGGTTGGCATTGTTGTTCTTGTGTGGTTGCAAGCCCCTTCAGCTCCTTCAATCCTCCAACAGGGGTCCCGTTCTCAGTTCAATGGCTTGCTGCTTGCATTTGCCTCTGTATTTGACATGCTCTGGCTGTGTCTCTCAGGAGACATCTATATCCGTTTCTTGTCATCATGCACCTCTTAGCTTCATCCATCTTATCTAGTTTTGGTGGCTGTGTGTATATGGGCCACATGTGGGGCAGACTCTGAATGGCTGTTCCTTCAGTCTCTGCTCCCAACTTTGCCTCCATATCTACTTCTATGAATATTTTTCTTCCCTCTTTTAAGAATGAGTGAAGCATCCACACTTTGGTTATCCTTCTTCTTGAGCTTCATGTGGTCTGTGGATTGTATCTTGGGTAATTTGAGCTTTTGGTCTAATAGTCACTTGTCAGTGAGTACATACCATGTGTGTTTTTCTTTGATCAGGTCACCTCACTCAGGATGCTATTTTCTAGTTCCATCCATTTGACTATGAATTTCATTAAGTCATTGTTTTTGATAGCTGAGTAGTACTCCATTGTGTAGATGTACCACATTTTCTGTATCCATTCCTATGTGGAAGGGCATCTGGGTTTTTTCCAACTTCTGGCTGTTATAAATAAGGCTGCTATAAACATAGTAGACCATGTGCCTTTGTTGTACATTGGAGCATCCTTTGGGTATTGTCCCAGGAGAGGTATAGCTGGGTCCTCAGATAGTGCAATTTTCTGAAGAACCTTCGGACTGCATTATACCTTTAGCAAAGTTGACTAAAAAATGTAATTTAAATTTCAATAGAAAATTACTTTTAAATTACTCCAATGGGAAGGAAAGTAGAGCTAAATCCACAAATCACTCAAACACAGCACTTAATTCTTAAACCCAATTTTCTAAAATAAATATTGTATAATCTCTGACTGCTTAGTAAATTTCATTCTATTCCCACTGAAGTCACTAAATATACCAAAAACTAATCTTCTCCACTCTTTGAGCTCTAATCAGATTGGCAAATATGTTTATATTAGCAAAAAGATCTTGAATCTCAAATATGAAATGCAACCTTTATGAGTTTGACATATGTCTGCAGCATGAACACCTTAACATTAAGCACTCAACTATGTTTTTATTGCTTTATATAAATGATCTTTCTCACTTTCTTACAAAATGGAAAAGACATTATCATGTGTGAAGGTAACACAGAAATTATATCAATAGCTCTCATACTAATTGCCAAGTACATGGTAGTTACAGATGTACCTATCAAGACACAATTCATCAGCTCAAGACCTAGCATTGAATCAGAAACAAACATGCATCAACAAAGCATGGTGGATTCAGATGTAAAAGCCAGAAATAAATGGCAAACTTCAAAAAGAAATAAAATCTTATGCATGATTGCAAAGTAATCAGTAGTTAGAGAAGTTACGTAGAGAAACAACAGGGATGTCTCTCCACAAGAAAGCGGTGAGTTCATTAGGCTTTCATCCTGCTATAACTCAGAACTGGTGCTGTTGAGACTTTTGCAATCTTAATAAGAGTAAATTATCTCAAATAATTCATTAGTCCCTGTGTTCCTTTTAATCCAAATCTATCTGTTTCTGTTTCTGTTGGTGTGTGTGTATGTGTGTGTGTGTGTGTTTGTGTGTGTGTGTATGTGTGTGTGTGTGTGTTAGGGGTGTTAATGGATAGTACTGTTATATATTTATCACATTTTTTACACCACCACTAGAATAAACATATAAACAGGACATTGTTTTCTACTAGATTCACAGCAACATCCCATAGTTAACATCATAATATTGCTTCATTTAATTTATTTTATAACATAGTCTTGGTGCCTGAAGTAATATCTTTAATTTGGGTTCTGTTCAATTCTTAACATTATAAGTAACACAGCTCAATATGTTTTATATAATGTAAGTGTCTGTTTTCTTGGATGTGGAGCATGAACATCTTTTCTATAGATTAACTCTTCTCAAGAGCAACAGTACCAACTGCCAAATATCCCTCCTCAATTAAAAATGCATCCAAGATTCTGGGAGCTTATGAAGATGAAACTTAATATAATAGAAAGAGTGCATTGAAAATAAAAGTAGTGTCATCTCAGAAAATCTTATCTTTAAGTGTCCCAATGATATCTGGAGACCCATTTATATCATAAACCACAACTTGTACAATTAACAAAATGTATTACTTGGTAATATATTTTCTAAAAGTTCTTTTTCAAAATTATTAATACCAGCATCTTTAGCTTAGAAAAACTACAGTTTCTAGAAGATTAAATGTTTAGTTACATCTTTTATACTAGGAGGAAACAATATGCACTAAAACATAGGTTAGTATTTTCTTCTAGATTGGTTCTTTATTAATTTATTATAAGGTAAAGGATTGTCTGTATAAAAATTCCATGAATATTACCCTCTTTGAAATATAGTCTATGCTGGATCAGAATTAAACCTTAATGAGTTAAAATCAGAACCAAGCCAATTGTGTGTTGTCCAAGAATTAGACCTTGGGATATGTAACAGGGAAGCTGAGTGGGTCATTCTCTCGTTGAGGGAAGACAGTCCATACCCCTAATTACTGCTCTCAGAACAAACACAGGAATCTCACCATTCTTTATAAATAGCTTCAGTGCTCATTTTTGGCTTAATAATGGTTTGATTTGAGTATGTTTCTCAAGGGTTTGCGTAGTAATAGTATGTTCCTATATGTCATAGCTTAAGAGGTAGGTTTTATTCATTGTATATCAAGTAGTCAAAAGGGTTCCCTAACTAGGAATTAGTGTAGTTTTGTGGGACCCTGGTTAATTATCAAGAAAAGACTGGAATCAAAAAATAAGATTGACTCTTCTCTATTCTCTGGCCGTCTGCCTCAGCCATATGATACATTCTTTTTGGATCTCCACCCCCACCATGATGCCATCTGTCATAAATGTCACATAGCCAAGGGGACTTCATCTAACAATGAACCAGTGAGACTACCCCTTCATGGGTTATTTACTTCCAAAATCAAATTAAATAAACCTATATTAATAAAACTCATTTTATCATGAATAAGAGTTCAGGCTCAAGTATTTTTTTATCAAATTGGCAAAGGGACTCACTAGATAAATTGTAAGCGGCTAGTAAACAACTTACCCATAAACCTTAACAAATACAGAACACAGTGAGATACAACCAAGAGTTACAGAGTAAAGATAGCAAAGCCAGGTTTAGAACCAATAAATTAACTAGGAAGAATTGCTTAAATCTATATCAACACTGGGCTTTCTTAATACCACAGTCCAAAATTAAATGACTGTGTCTTAACACAGGCAATGCTAATGCAGGCCAGTTTTGATCCAAAGGGTGGGTCAAAGGGGTTGGGGATTTAGCTCAGTGGTAGAGTGCTTGCCTAGGAAGCGCAAGGCCCTGGGTTCGGTCCCCAGCTCCGGAAAAAAAAAAAAAAGAACAAAGGGTGGGTCAGTGCTTCCAGAACATGGAGGACCTAACAATCCCCAGAAATAAAACAAAATAAACTATTTTCTTTCTGATATATATAATCATATATATATATATATATATGAATATTCCATACCACAAGTTTTATCTACAAGAGTGCAAAGAAAAAGGCCCAAGATGAGAGTCCAGAACTAACCTAGAAATTCTTAGGCAGCTAAAGTATTGAGATGGACACTTACCATTGAACATCTGGTTTTTAAGCTCTCTTTTTTGTTTTCTTTTCTGACACATTTGTTAACATCATTATAAGTTAATTATTCCTCTTTTAGAATCACTTGTCTATCATTTCCGTCCCTCATTTTATACTTTGCTACTTTTATAATTACCTTTTAATATTAAAAATCCCAATCAGGAGTACATCTGCTCTATATGACAAGTCATTAAAGTACTTAGGAAGACATGGAATTCGTCTGATAAATGTCTCAAGTAAAATAGAATTAAAAGAAAGCAAAGAGGTTTTGTGGCAGATTAACTTGAACTAAATATCCAGGGAGATGTATATGAAGGGTTATGGGGAGCTTATTCATAAAGAAGTCTCAATAAACAGCAGAAGAATCCTCCCACAAATATCTATCTGGCTAAAAATAGCCAAAGATATAAATAATCAAGAGTAACAAATGTTTTCTTGGTTAACTTATTGTGAAATGTTTTAGGAAATAAATTTTCCCTTTTAATACAGAAATTCAGACTAAGCATCTTTGTAGCATTGCAACATTTTATTTTCAAAATTTATAAATAATGCCAAAATATTTAAGTAGCCTAAAATATCAAGTCATTCTTAAAATTTCAGAAGCCTTATTCTCAAAAGCCACAGGTTTGTTACAATCATGAATTTAAGTAGTCATTAAAATCTATGCTCATTAGTCTGTGTGTAGAAAGAATAAACTCAATAATGATCTATTTGGTGTCTGCGTAATCATACTGCTGTGTAAAAAATGACAAGATGATACTTTAATAAAAGGTTGTATAATGGATGCCCATTGAAGATCCTTCTCAATATGGACATACTAGCTGTCATTTTAAGTGACTGGCTTTAATGTCCATATCCAATCACATTTTTGGAGCAAACTCATGAAGAGCTGATGCAGATGACTGAGCTTTATTGGAATCCAGGCAAACGATAGAGGGGATAGGAACTGTTATAAGTCAAACCTGCCTATGGTCTAGATCTTAAACTTTTGAAGTGGGACTTGTACAATATCAGTTCTGAATTAATGAGAAATCTAAAGATGTCAGCTGAGTAATTTAGCTTTGCACAAGCTAAAGAAGATAAATTCAAGATGTTATTCAACAGAAAATCCTAAGTGGGCCTGAATCTAGATATGTAGAAAGTTATTTGCTGTGGATAGTTTAATAAATATACACAAGAATGTGAATCTATAATTTATAAGTAGCTAAGGAGAGTGATAGATTCATTAGAAAAATCAGAAATCAGAGTACCTGAGTCCTTACATTCAATAAATAACTTAGTTATTTTTTGATCCACAGCTTCTCCTGAAATCTATTAAGTTGATACTAATAAGGAATATCGGATACAGAGTATCACCTGGCTATCTCCTGTAGTGGAACTAGGCTTCCAATGGTAAGATTAGGTTGCTCTGCATTGATATGTGGGACAAGGCAGTTCACAGGAATCCCCAAACAGTTCAGGGTGTTGCTATAAAAAAAAAAGGATTACTCTCTGCAAAACTGAGAGCGGTACCCAACAGCTGAGGACAGTACTAACACAACTCATTGCATATGAGGAAGTTAAACTTCAGCTCCCATCCCTACATTCTAGTCTCTTTACTATGGAAAGGTATTTTGCAAGCAGCAAAAAAAATGTCTTCACCAACCCAGCCTCAAAATCTTTGATCAAAACTGTCTCCTAACTTCATAGGGCAATAGTGGCATAGAACTTGTGAAAGTAGCAAACAACTGTCTGACTTGACCTAAGGCCTATACCATGAAAAGAAACACATACTAACTCTACTTGAGTAAAAAGAAATAGAGATTATATACCTTAGAGACCTATGCTAAAACAAAACACTACTGATCAAAAAAATCAGTAAAATGATTCCTAATGATGACATTCTGCTAAACTCATAGAAAAATGCCTTATTCAGTCATCATCAGAGAGGCTTCCTCCAGCAGCAGATGGGAACTGATACACAGATCCACAGCCAGATGTAATGCAGAACAAATATCTAAATTAGAAGTCCCAATCAAGTCTCCCACCACTCAGAGGTCAGGGAATTCCACAGAATAAGGAACAGAAGGAGTGTAAGAGCCAAGGGGGAATAGAAGATAACAGATGAACAAGGCCCTCTATATCAACTAAGGATTGTACAGATGAGCTTATGGAGACTGAAGCAGCCACTATAGGGTCTAAATGGGTCTATACCAGATACTCTGCATATTTTATAGCTACTATTTGTGGAACTCCTTACTGTGAGAATGAGTGAGTCTCTGATATTCTGCTTGCTCTTGGAACTTGCTTCCAACCCTTTTGGCCTCCCCACCCTGACATTTCCCTACACTGGGTGATTAAGCCTTAGTAGGATCAATGGCTTCTCTTCCTATTGGTGCCCAACAAGGTCATACTCTGCTTTGGATGATGATTTAGTCCCTGTGAGTTCTGGTTTGTTGGTATTGTTGTTCTTATATTGCTCAGTTCTTTCAATCTTTCCTCTAACTTCTCTAATGGGGACCCTGACTCAGTTCAAAGGTTGACAGCAAGTATCTGCCTCTGTATTTGTCATGCTATAGAAGAGCCTCTCAAGAGACAGCTATATCAGGCTGCTGTCAGCATGCACTTCTTCGCATCAGCAATATGATCCTCAGTTTGATGGCTGTATGTATATGGGCTGGATCCCCAGGTAGGGAAGGCTCTGAGTGGTCTTTCCTTCAGTCTTTGCTCCAAACTTTGTCCCCAATATCCCCCTAAGAATATGTTTGTTCCCTCTTTTAAGAAGGACTGCAATATCTACATTTTATTCATCCTTTTCTTAAGCTTCACATGGTCTGTGAATTCGTCTTAGGTATTCCAAGCTTTTGGGCAAAATCCAATTATCAGTAAGTATATACCAAGTGTGTTATTTTGTGATTGTGTTAACTCACTCAGGATAATATTTTCTAATTCCATCTATTTGCCAAAGAATTTCATGAAGTCATTGTTTTTGATAGCTGAGTAGTAATCAATTTTGTAAATGTACCACATTTTTTATATCTATTCTTCTGTTGAAGGACATCTAGGTTCTTTCCAGCTTCTGAGTACTAAAAATAAGGCTACTATAAGCATAGTGGAACATGTGTCCTTGTTATATGTTGTAGCATCTTTAGGATATATGCCCAGGAGTAGTATAGTTGGGTCCTCAGATAGTACTATGTCCAAATTTCTGAGGAAACTCCAGACTAATTTCCAGAGTGGTTGTACCAACTTGAAATCCCACCAAAAATGGAGCATTGTTCCCTTTTCTGCGAGCCTCTTGCCAGCATCAGTTGTTATCTAAGTTTTTTTTTAAGTTGGAAATAACATTTATTTTAGCTGGCACAAAGTAATAATTGCCTGAAGTAAATTCATACACTTATACGCAGCCCAGTTCCACCAGATATAGTGTGTATTCATGCTAGAAAGGACAAAGTTCACTGTGCTTCCTCAACAGCTTCCTCCTTAGGGTTTACATTTCAGCAATTCGAAAATGTGCCATTCAGCCTCACAGAATAGCCTATTGGTTCTCCTCAATGGACATTCTCTTTTCCTCCCATCCTTTTATTACAAAGATCCAATCAGATCTCACCACAAAACTATTTTCTGTACAAAATTTCATATTACATCTAACCCATCTTCCTTTAGAGGTCTTAAATTTTGTGCCGTTTTAGAACCATCAGTTTGTACTGATAATACAATTTAATTAATGTTGTGTCTTAATGTAGTATTAGGTTGTATTGCTTAAAAAGAGGAAGATAAAAAGCCTAATGTATGTATTCATGTGTTAGAGGGAATATATAGAGTAGGTAATCTACAACTATTTGTGAAATGAGATACAGTACAATTACAGAAAATTTTCCTATTAAAAATTACATCATCAAATATACTGGCTTTGTCTAGGATCATTACTACCTGTGGTGTGTGAGATGATGTATGTGTTGCAAAAATGGGAGGCCTTTATTTACATTTAATCCACTGATGATCTCTCTTCATTCACTTAAATAGTAAGTATCCAGAAAGTTGGATAATTCTGTGAAAAGAGAGAAGACAATGATAGCCCTGTTCTATTGCTCTCAGGTACAAGAAGAAGAAGGTAAGCATTGGGTATAATGTGCATTCTTTCTTTATAACAACTATCTAGTTGCCTTAAAGATCAGAGAAATTTCACCGTTGCATTGAGCAAATATTATGAGATTCGCTCTCCATTTGTAGACATAATATTTTAAAATTTTTATTTAGCATTTAATCCATTACATAGAATTTTTCTTTTTCCCATTGGATATTTTTTAGTTTACATTTCAAATGTTATTACTTTTCCGGTGTCCTGGACATGAGACCACGATCCCATCCACCTCCCTTCTTCTATAAGGGTGTTCCACAACGCAACCACCCCCTTCCCACCCTACCCCACGACATTCCCTTACACTGGGGGATCCAGCCTTGGGAGGACAAATGGTGTCTCCTTCCACTGGTGCTCAACAAGGCCATCCTCTGCTACATATGCAGCTGGAGCCATAGGTCAGTCTATGTATAGTCTTTGAGTAGTGGATTAGTCCCTGGGAACATTGGTTAATTGGCATTGCTGTTCTTATGGGGTTGCAAGCCCGTTCAACTCTTTCTATCCTTTCTCTAATTCCTCCAATGGGTATCCTGTTCTGAGTTCAATGGTTTGCTTTCACTTTCACCTCTGTATTTGACATGCTCTGGCTGTGCCTTTCAGGGGTCAGCTATATCAGGCTCTTGTCAGCATGCACTTCTTAGCTTCATCAATCTTACGTAGTTCTGCTGGATGTATACCCAGTTGGAGCAGGCTCTGAATGGCCATACCTTCAGTCTTTGCTCCAAACTTGGCCTGATATTCCCTCCTATGAATATTTTTGTGTCCCCCTTTTAAGATTGCATGAAGAATCTGCACTTTGATTGTCCTTCTTCTTGAGTTTCACTTATCAGTGAGTGCATACTATGTATGGTTTTCCGTGATTGGATTACCTCACTGAGGATAATATTTTCTAGTTCAATCCATTTGTCTATGAATTTCATGAAGTTATTGTTTTTGATAGTTGAGTAGTACTCCATTGTGTAGATGTACCACAGTTTTTGTTTCCATTCCTTTTTTGAAGGGCTTTCCAGCTTCTGCTTATTATAAGTGGAGCATGTGTCTTTCTTGTGTGTTGGACCATCTTTTGGGTATACACCCAGGAGAGGTATAACAGGGTCCTAAGGTAGTGCAATATCCAATTTTCTGAGGAACCACCAGACTGAGAAGTTTGTTGTACCAGCTTGCAATCCCTCCAAAAATGAAGGCATGTTCCTCTTTCTCCATATCCTAGCCAGCATCTGTTGTCACCTGAGTTTTTTATCTTAGCCATTCTAACTGGTGTGAGGTGGAATCTCATGGCTGTTTTGATATGCATTTCCCATATGACTAAGGATGTTGAGCATTTCCTTAGGTACTTCTCAGTCATTCGATATTTCCCAGCAGAGAATTCTGTGTTTACCTCTGTACCCCATTTTTAAAAGGGTTATTACGTTCTCTGGAGTCTCAGTTCTTGGGTTCCTTGTATATTTTGGATATTAGCCTTCTCTCAGACTTAGGATTGGTAAGGATCTTTTCCCAATCTGTTGGTTGCCCTTTTGCTTTAAAGACAGTGTCCTTCGCCTTACAGAAGCATTGCATATGCATTTGTCCATTGTTGATCTTAGAGCATAAGCCATTAGTGTTTGGTTCAGGAATTTTTCCCCAGTGCCCATTTGATCGAGACTCTTCCCCACTGGTTCAACTGGAGGTCCTTGATCCACTTTGACTTAAGCTTTGAACAAGGTATTTCTTTTGGGTTTGTTGCAAAAACATTACTTTCTCACTTTTTCTATATTGTAATTTCCCTCCTTGCATTGGAGTTTTCCACCTATTATCCTGTGTAGGGCTGGATTTATGGAAAGATACTGTGTAAATGTGGTTTTGTCATGTAATATTTTGGTTTCTTCATCTATGTTAATTGAGAATTTTCCTGGATATCATAGTGTGGGCTGGCATTTGTGTTTTCTTAGTGTCATTATGACATCTGCCCAAGATCTTCTGGCTTTCACAGTCTCTGGTAAGAAGTCTGATAAAATTCTGATAGGTCTGCCATTATACATTACTTTACCTTTTTCCCTTACTGCCTTTAATATGTTCTCTGTTCAGTGCATTTTGTGTTTTGATTATTATGTGATGGGAGGAATTTCTTTTCTGGTCCAATCTGTTTGGAGTTCTGTAGGCTTCTTGTATGTTTTTGGGTATCTCTTTCTTTAGGTTAGGGAAGTTTTCTTGTATAATTTTGTTGATGATATTACTGGCTCTTTAATTTAGGAATGTTCATTCTCTTCTATACCTATTATCCTTAGTTTTATTCTTCTCATTGTTTCCTGTTTATCCTGGGTGTTTGGGGTTAGTACCTTTTTGCATTTTACATTTTCTTGGATGGTTCTGTCAATATTTTCTACGGCATTTTCTATCTCTGAGACCCTCTCTTCTTTATCTTATATGCTGTTGGTGATTCTTGCATCTATGACTCCTGATCTCTTTCCTTGGTTTTCTACCTCCAGGATTGTCTCCTTTGTTGTTTCTTTAGCCCTGGGTTCGGTCCCCAGCTCCGAAAAAAACAAAACAAAACAAAACAAAAAAAAATTACTTTCTCTCAAATAAGCACTGGTTTTCTCACATTAATTTTTTTTTATTTATCATTTTATTTGTTTACATTTCAAATGGAATTCCCAATTCTGGTTACCCCTCCACAACCACCCAATCCCATACCTTCTTTCCCCCTTTCATTGATGTTTAATAACGCCATCCTCTGCTACATATATATCTGAAACCATAGATTCACTCCCTGTATATTCTTTCTTTCATTAATGGTTTAGTCTCTAGGAGCTCTGGGTGGTCCAGATAGTCCATATTTTTCTTACTATCAGGTTGCAATCCCTTCAGTCCTTTCCCTAGCTCTTCCACTGGGGTCCGTGGGCTCAGTTGGCTGTGAGTATTTGCATTTGTATTGGTCAGGTACTAGTAGAACCCCCTTAAGGAACAACCATGCTCCTATTGGGAAGCGCTTCATGGCAACAGCAATATTTGGACATTGCTGTGTGCAGATGGGGTAGATCCAAAGGTGAGGAGATCTCTGGATGGCCTTTCTGTCAGTCTCTGTTCCAATTTTTGTCCCTGTCTTTCCTTTGGACAGGAACGTTTCTGGGTTAAAATTTTTGAGATGCATGGGGAGCACTATCACTTGATTGAGAAACGTGCCTACTCATGTAGGTAGTCTCTACAGTTGTATCTTCCCTTTGTTGGTATTTCAGCAAAAGTCGTTGCCATTGGAATTGCTTCCTGGAATCTTGGACTTTCTAGTGGCTAACCCCAGATCCCCATCCTCCACTGCTACATGTTTCTATTCAATTTCCTGACCCTCTCTATTTCTCCTATGACCCTTACAATACCTATTATTGCCCCCTACCCAACCCCCATCTTCTCTCTCCTTCCTAGGTCCCTCCCTTCCTCTAACTCCTGAGATTAGTTTGTTGCCCATTCTATGAAGGATTGAAGCATGTACACTTTGTTCTTCCTTCTTCTTAAACTGAATAAGATTTGTGAGTTGTATCTTGGGTATTCTGAGATTTTAGGTGATTTTTGTTATTTGCTCTATCTATCTCTGTGAAGATTTGGGTTGGAATTTTGATTGGCATGGCACTGAATCTGTAGATTGCTTCTGGTAAGATGACCATTTTTACTATATTATAATCTGCTGATCCATGAGCATAGGAGGTTTTTTCCATCTTCTGAGCTATTCTATGATATCTTTCTTAAAAGATGGGAAGTTATTCTCATGTAGATCTTTCACTTGCTTGATTAGACTCACATCGAGATATTTTATATTATTTTGATGATTGGAAAGAGTATCATTTCTCAAACTTCTTTCTCAGCCCATTTATCCTTTGAGTAGAAGAATACTGAATTTTTGAGTAAATTTTGTATCTAGCAACATTACTGATGTTGTTTATCATCTGTAGGAGTTGTATGGTAAAATTTTGGGGATCACTTATGTATACTGTTATATCATCTGAAAATAGTGATACTTTGAATTCTTCTTTTCTGATTTGTATCCCTTTAATCTCCTCTTATTGTCTAATTGCTCTGACTAGAACATTGAGTACTTACATCAAATAAATAGGAGTAGCATGGCAATCCTTGTACTGTCCTGATTTTAGTGGGATTATTTCAAGTTTCTCTCCATTTCATTTGATAATGGCTATTGGCTTACTGTATACTGCTTTTATTATGTTTATGTATGGAACTTGAATCCTGGTCTCTTTAATACTTTTAACAGGAATGGGTCCTGTACTTCATCATAGGCTTTTTTCAGTATCTAATTAGATGATAATGTAGAATTTTATGAGTTTGTTTATATGGTGCATTATCTTGATAGATTTCCATATATTGAACCTCCCTGCATCCTGGGGATGAAACCTACTTAATCATGGTAAATGGTCATTTTGATGTATTCTTGGATTCAGTTTGGGAGAATTTTATCAATTATCATTGCATCAAAATCCATAAAGGAAACTGCGGTGAAGTTCTCATTCTTCGTTGGTTCTTTGTGTAGTTTAGGTATCAGTGTAACTGTGGCTTCATAGAAATCTTGGGTAGTGTTCATTGTGTTTCTAATTTGTGACATAGTTTGAGTATTGGCATTAGGTCTTCTTTGAAAGTCTGATAAAATTCTGTGGTAATACCATCTAGTATTGTTTTTTGTTTGTTTATTTGTTTGTTTGTTTGTTTTGGTTGGGAGACTTTTAATGACTGCTTCTATTTCTTCAGGAACTATGAGATTGTTCAGATGATTTACCTGATCCTGATTTAACTTTGGCACATAGTATCTATTTAGAAAATCATTCTTTTCATATAGAATTTACAGTTTTGGTAAGAATAGGCTTTTCTCATAGGATCTGATGATTGTTTTAAATTTCTTCAGTTGTTTTGTCTCCCTTTTCATTTCTAATTTTATTAATTTGGAGACTTACTCTGTGCCCTTTGATTAATCTGGCTAAGAGTTCTTCTATTCTGTTGATTTTCTCAAAGAACCAGATCCTGGTTTTGTTGTTTCTCTGTATAGTTATCTTTGTTTTTACTTGGTTGATTTCAGTCCTGAGTTTGACTATTTCCAGCTGTCTACTCCTCTTGTTTGTATTTGTTTCTTTTTTTGCTTCTAGAGCTTTCAGATGCACTGTAAAGTTGCTAGTGTATGCTCTATTCTTTTTATGGAGGCACTCAGAGCTATGAGTTTTCCTCTGAGCACTGCTTTCATGTGTCCCACAAGTTTTTGTATGTTGTGCCTTAATTTTAAATAAATTTTAAAAAGTCATTCCATTCCTTCCTTTATTTCTTTCTTGACTAAGTTGTCATTGAGTAGAGAATTGTTCAGCTTCCATGTACATTGGGTTTTCTGTTTTTATATAATACCAGCCTTAGTCCATGGTTATCTGATCCAATACCTGGGACTATTTCAGTCTTACTGTATTGGGTGAGGCTTTTTGTGTCAGACTAGATGATCAATTTTGGAGTAGGTACCATGAGGTCCTCAGAAGAATTATACTTTTTGTTTCAGGATGTTCTATAGATATTTGTTAATTCCATTTTCATAACTTATGTTAATTTCACTGTGTCTCTCTTTAGTTTCTGTTTCTATGACTTATCCATTCATGAGAGTGGGGTATTGAAGTCTCTCACTATTATTTTGTGCCGTTCAATAGGTGCTTTGAGATTTTCTAATGTTTCTTTACAAATGTGGGTGCCCTTGAACTTGAGACATAGATATTCAGAATTAAGATTTCATTCATTTTTTATTCTATGAGCATGGTGTGTCTTTCCATATTTTTTTAAATAAGTTTTGTTGAATGTTGATTTTATTGATACTAGACTGGCTACGCCAGCTTGAATCTTGGGACCATTTGCTTAGAAAAAATTTTTCCAACCTTTTACTCTAAGATAGTGTAGTGTCTGTTTTTGTCACTGAGGTATGTTTCCAGTGTGCAGCAAAATGCTAGGCCCTCTTTAGGTATCCAGTGTGTTAGTCTATATTTTTTTTAATTGGGGAACTGAGTCCTATATGTCAAGAGATATTAAGGATTGTTGCTCCCTTTTATTATTGTGGTTAGAGGTGAAATTATGTTTGTGTGGTTCTCTTCTTTTTGGTTTGCTGTGAGAATATTAATTTCTTGCTCTTTCTTAGGTATAGTTTCTCTTGTTGTATTGGAGTTTTTCTTCTATTACATTTA
Organism: Rattus norvegicus; assembly: GCF_021556685.1. Classification (NCBI taxonomy): domain Eukaryota; kingdom Metazoa; phylum Chordata; class Mammalia; order Rodentia; family Muridae; genus Rattus; species Rattus norvegicus. Next base: position 8,342,216 of record NC_141541.1, on the reverse strand, counting down.
GTAAGGCTGGATTAATGGAAAGATATTATTAAAATTTGGTTTTGTCATGGAATATCTTGAGTTCTCCATTTAGTAACTGACAATTTTGCTTGGTATAGCAGGCTAGTCTGTCATTTTTGATCTTACAGGGTCTGTATGACATCTTCCCAAGATCTTCTGCTTTTTGATTCTTTGTCTTGAATTCTGGAGTCATTCTGATAGGCCTGCTTTTATATGTTACTTGACCTTTTCTCTAACAGCTTCCAATATTCTTCCTTTGTTCTCTGCATTTGGTGTTTTGATTATTACATGATGGGAGGAATTTCTTTTCTGGTCCAATCTGCTTGGTGTTCTGTAGGCTTCTTACATGTTTATGGGCATCTCTTGTTTTAGACTAGGGAAATTTTCTTTTATAATTTTGTGGAAGATGTTTACAGGCCCTATCAGTTTGGAATCTTCACTCTCTTCCCTATGTATTTTCTTAGGTTTGGTCTTTTCATGTGTCCTTGGTTTCCTGGATGTTTGGGGTTAAGAGTTCTTTTTTTAAGAGCCAAAAATAGTTTTGAGTATCACAGAATTTCAGGCAGTAGAAGCAAGTACATTGGCTTTGCACTAGTTATCAGAAAGGCCTCTCAGTACAATAGTCACATATAGGAAGAATGCTGTGAGATAGTGACCCACTTTAAAACTTTAGAGGAAAACAGTTATTGTATTTTGTCCACTGGAGCTTATATTTATAGTTCTTCACTATGTCTAGAGAACGTCATTAAGTGCAATACACTGTTGCATTGTTCATGACCTCTTTGAAACCTCCAGTCTTACATGAGGTAGCTTTGACAGCTCCCTGTGCAGTAACACTGACATAGACTGTAAAGGACAACAATGAGAGATGGGTTAAAAATTCCACTAGCAGGCTATTGGCTTCAACACATTTAGTGTCCAGGTCTCCCTGGATTTACATCTCAGCTCAGATATTACAAGATCTGTATTTTTGAATTGCAATCTTATTAATACAGTTCAGTTTAAGACAATTGTTGGCAGACAAAAACTACGATATATAGATTAGCCAACAAAAAGTTAAATAGAACTGTGTTTTGATAAGACTAACAGTTCATAAATTTCTGTCTTGAAAATTGTCTTGACTTCCAGAGCTAAGGCTGTCCCACAGCCCTTGAACATAAAATTTACCTGAACACAGGTAAATAAGTAGAGGCCTTAAAGAGGAAACACATAATCCCTTAAAGAATTACAGGAAAACACAACCAAGCAGGTGAATGAAATGAATGGTGATTCAGGATCTAAGAAGGCCAATAGAAACAATAAAGAAATCACAAAGGGAGAGAAACCTGAAGATAAAAAACCTAAGAAAGAGATCAGGAGACATAGACACAAGCATCACCAACAGATTCCAAGAGATTGAAGAGAGAATCTCGGGGGCAGACGATACCATAGAAAAGATTGACAAAATAGTCAAAATAAAAAAAGCAAGAGCTTCTTACCCAAAACATCCAGTACCCAGGACACAATGAGAAGACCAAATGTAAGCATAATAGATAGAGAAAAGAATGAAGATTCCAAATTCCCAGTAAATATATACAACAAAATTATAGAAGAAAACTTCCATAACCTAAAGAAAGAGATGCTCATAAACATACAAGCCTACAGAACTCACAACAGATTGAACCAGATAAACATTCCCCCATCGCATAATAGAACACCAAACACACAAAACAAAGAAAGAATATTAAAAGCAATAAGGAAAAAAATCAGGTAACATATAAAGGCAGACTTACCAGAATTATTCCAAACTTCTCAACAAAGACTACAAAAGCCAGAGGATCCAGGGTAGATGTCATACAGACACTAAAAGAACACAAATGCAGCCTAGGCTACTATATCCAGTAAAATTCTCAGTTAATATAAATGGAGAAACCAAGGTATTCCATGACAAAACCAAGTTTACACAAATGCAGCCCTAGAAAGGGTAATAGATGGAAAGCTCCAACACAATGAGGGAAACTTCTTTGAAAAGCAAGAAAATAATCTTGCAACAAATCCAAATGAAGATATACACACAAACATAATTCCACCTCTAACAACAAAAATAACACAAAACAACCATCACTATTCCTTAATATCTCTTAAGATCAATGGACTCAATTCCCCAATAAAAAGACATAGACAAAAAGAATGGATAGTAAAAAAGGACCCAGCATTGTACTGAGCACAGGAATCACACGTCAGTGACAAAACCAGACACTACCTCAGAGTAAAAGGCTGGAAAATAATTTTTCAAGCAAATTGTCTGAAGAAGCAACCTGGAGTAGCCATTCTAATTTGAAATAAAATCAACTTTCACCAAAAGTTATCAAAGAAGTTATCAAAAGATAGATCATACTTATCAAAGGAAAAGTCTAACAAGATGAAGTCTCAATTTTAAACATCTATGCTCCAAATGCAAGCATAGCCACATTCATGAAGAAACATAATAAAGCTCAAAGCATACATTGGACCACACACAATAATAGTAGGAGACTGCAATATACCAATCTCATAAATGGACAGATCCTAAAAACAGAAACTAAACAGAGACACAGTGAAACTAACAGAAGCCATGAGCCAAATAAATTCAAGAGATGTCTGTAGAATATTTCCTCCTAAAGCAAAAGAATATACCTTCTTCTCAGTACCTCATGGTACCTTCTCCAAAATTGATCATCTAGTCTGACCCAAAAAGCCTCAATTGATACAAGGAGGTTGAAATGTTCCTATGCATCCTATCAGATAACCATGGACTAAGTTTGGTCTTCAATAACAACAAAAACAGAAAGTCCACGTGCACATGGAAACTGAACAACTCACTACTCAATGACAACCTCATCAAAAAATAATAAAGAAATGGAAGACTTTTTAGAATGTATTGAAAATGAAGGCACAACAAACAAAAACTTATGGGACACAATGAAAGCAGTGCTAAGAGGAAAACTCATAACTCTGAGTGCCTCCACAAAGAGAATTGAGAGAGCATACACTAGCAGCTTTACAGTGCATCTTAAAGCTCTAAAAGAAAAAAAGAAACAAATACACACAAGAGGAGTAGACAGCAGGAAATAAAGTTAGGTCTGAAATCACCTAAGTAGAAACAAAGATAACTATACAGAGAATAAACAAAACCAGGATCTGGTTCTTTGAGAAAATCAATGGGATAGAAGAGCCCTTAGCAAGACTAACAAAAGGGCACAGAGTTAGTATCCAAATTAATAAAATTAGAAATGAAAAGGGAGACATAACAACTGAAGAAATGCAAAACAATCATCAGATCCCATGAAAAAGCCAATCCTTAAGAAAACTGTAAAATCTAAATGTAAAGAATGATTTACAGTTACCACATACTAAAGGATCAAATAAATTATCTAAACAATCCCATAACCCCAAAAGAAATAGAAGCAGTCATTAAAAGTCTCCCAATCAAAGCCCAGGACAAGATGGCCATAGTTCAGAATTCTTCCAGACCTTCAAACACCTGAAGCTAATACTCTTAAAACTATTCCACCCAATAGAAACAGGAGAAACATCACCCAATTCATTCTTTGAAGCCATGATTACACTTATACCTAAAACATACAAATACCCTACAAAGAAAGAGAACTTCAGACCAAATTCCCTCATGAATATCAATGCAACAATACTCAATAAAATTATCACAAACAAAATCCAAGAACACATCAAAATGATCATTCACCATGATCATGTATGCTTCATCCCTGTGATGCAAGGCTGGGTCAATATAGAGAAATCCATCAATGCAATCCATTATATAAATAAACACAAGCAAAAAAAAAGAAACAACACATGATCATTTCATTACATGCTAAGAAAACATTTGACAAAATGCAACACAACTTCATGTTAAAACTCTTAGAAAGATAAGGAATCCAAGACCCATACCTAAAAATTCACACACACACACACACACACACACACACACACACACACACACAAACACACAGAGTAAAAAGTAGCCTATATCAAATACAATGGAGAGGAACTTGAAGCAATCCTACTAAGATTAGGGACTAGACAAGGTTGTCCACACCCTCTCTCTACTTATTGAATATAGTACTTGAAGCCTAGCCAGAGCAATCAGATATCAAAAAGAGGTCAAAACAATACAAATTGGGAAGGAAAAAGTAAAAATTTCACTACTTGCCGATGATAGTATTCATAAATGACCCCCAAAATTCTACCAGATAGTTGCTACTGCTGACAAACCACTTCAGCAAAGTAGCTGGATGTGAAATTACCTGAATAAAATCAGTAGCCTTTCTCTACTCTAAGAATAGTCAGCCTGAGAAAGAAATTATGGAAACAACACCCTTCACAATAGGCACAAATAATTTAAAATACTTTGTTGTGACTCTAACCAGGGAAGTGAAAGATCTGTATGACAAGTATGTCATGTCTCTGAAGAAAGAAATCAAAGTTCTCAGAATATGGACACATCTCCCTAGCTCATGGATTTACAAAATTAATATAGTAAAATAGCCATGTTGCCAAAAATGAACTACTGAATCACTGCCATTTCCATCAAAATTCCACCTCAGTTCTTCATAGAATTAGAGCAATTTGCAAATTCAATTGGAATAACAAAAAACCCAGGATAGCAAAAACTATACTCAACAATAAAAGAACATATAGGGGAATCACCATCCCTGACCTCAAGCTGTATTACAGAGCAATCATGATAAAAACTGCATGATATTTGTACAGAGACAGGCAGGTAGATTAATAGAATAGAACTGAAGACCGAGAAATGAGCTCACACACCTATGGTCCCTTGATCTTTGACAAAGGAGCTAAAACAATCCAGTGGAAAAACACAGACCAGGATCATTTGTTGAATGTGCTATCTTTCAACTGGAGGTCAGAATGTAGAACAATGCAAATTGATCCATTCTTATCTCCTTGTACAAAGCTCAAGTCCAAGTAGATCAAAGACCACCACATAAAACTAGATACACTGAAACTAATAGAAGAAAAATTGGGAAAGGACCTTGAACAAATAGACACAGGGAAAATTTCCTGAACAAAACACTAATGGCTTATATTCTAAGATTGAGAATTGACAAATAGGACCTTATAAAATGACAAAGATTCTGTAAGGCAAAGAACACTGACAATAAGACAGAACCGCAAACCATATACTGGGCAAAACCATATACCTGATATAGGGTTAATATCAAATACACTCAAAGAAATTAAGAAGTTAGACTCCAGAGAACAAAATAATCCTTTTAAAAGTAGGGTACAGAGGTAAACAAAGAAATCTCAACTGATGAATACCGAATGGCTGGAAGGACCTAAAGAAATGTTCAATATTAGTAATCAGGGAATTGTAAATCAAACAACCCTAAGAGTCCACCTCACACCAGTCAGAATTGCAAAGATAAAAAGTTCAGATGATAGCAAAGATGTGGAGAAAGAAGGCTTTTCCTTTGTTGGTGAGATTGCAAACTGGTATAACCACTCTGAAAATCAGTCTGGCAGTTCCTCAGAAAATTGGACATAATGCTACTGAGGACCCACCTATACGACTCCTAGGCATATACCCAAAATACTCTCCAACATATAACAAGGACACAGGTTCCACTATGCTCATAGAATCTTTATTTATAATAGCCAGAACCTGGAAAGAACCCAGATGTCCTTCAACAGAGGAGTGGATACAGAAAATGTGGCATATTTCCAGAATGGAGTATTACTCAGCTATTAAAAATGTTGACTACATAAAATTAGGCAAATTGATGGAACTAGGAAATATCATCCAGAGTGAGGTAACCTATTCACAAAAGAACACACATCGTATATACTCACTGATAAGTGGATATTAGCCCAAAAACTTGGAATACCTAAGAAAAGTTTCATACATCATGTGAAGCTCAAGAAGGTGGCAAATCAAAATGTGGATGGTTCATTACTTCTTAGAGGGAAAACAAAACACTCAGGGGAGGAAATAAAGGGACAAAGAGTGGAGCAGGAACTGAAGAAAAGGTCATCCAGAGAATGCAATTCCTTGGGATCCATCCAATATGCAGCCTTCAAACACAATAATTATTGCTGATGCCAAGATGTGCTTGCTTTCAGGAGTCAGATATGGGTGTCTCCTGTGAGGCTTTCCCAGATCACTACTGATACAGATGAGGGTGCTTGCAGCTAAGCAATACTGAACAAGGGGACCTTAATGGATGAGTTAGAGAAAAGACTAAAGGAGATAAAGTGGTTTGCAACCCCATAGGAAGAACAACAATATCAACCAACCAGACCCCACTGGAGCTCACAAGGTTCTAAACCACCAACCAATGAGTACATATGAAAGAATTCATGACTCCACCCACATATGTAGCAGAGGAGGCATTGTCTAGCATCAATAGGAGGAAAAGCCCTTTGCCCTGTGGAGGCTCATTTCCCCAATGTACGGGAATGCCATGGTGTTGAGGTGGGAAAGGATAGGTGCAATAGGGATCATCTTCGTAGAAGCAGGGGGAGGTGGGATAGCTTATGAGAGAGGGTGGGAAAGGAAATATCATTTGAAATGTAAATATATAAAGAATGCAATAAAAATAAAATTAAAAATATTAAATAAAGAAAAAAGACAGATACACTCAAACTAACAGAAGAAAAAGTGGGGGAAGAACCTCAAACACATGGGCACTGGAGAAAAGTTTCTGAACAAAACACCAATGGCTTATGCTCTAAGATCAGGAATCGACAAATGGCCTCTCATAAAAGTGCAAAGCTTCTGTAAGGCAAAGGACAAAGTTGTTAGGACAAAACAGCAACCAACAGATTGGGAAAAGATCTTCTGCAATCCTACAACTGATAGAGGACTTATATACAAAATATGCAAGGAACTCAAGAATTTAGACTGCAGGGAGACAAATAACCCTATTAAAAATGAAGTTCAGAGGTAAACAAATAATTCACAGCTGAGGAATGTCAAATGACTGAGAAACACCTAAAGAAATGTTCAACATCTTTAGTCATAAGGGAAATACAAATCAAAACAACCCTGAGATTCCACCTCACACCAGTGAGAATGGCTAAGATCAAAAACTCAAGTGACAGCAAATGCTCGCAAGGATGTGGAGAAAGAAGAACACTCCTCCATTGCTGGTGGAATTGCAGAGTGGTATAACCATTCTGGAAATCAGTCTGGAGGTTCCTCAGAAAATTGGACATTGAACTACCTGAAGACCCAGCTATACCACTCTTGGGCATATACCCAAAAGATGCCCCAACATATAACAAAGACACATGCACCACTATGTTCATAGCAGCCTTATTTGAAAGAACCCAGATGCCCTTCAACAGAGGAATGGATATAGAAAATGTGGTACATCTACACAATGGAGTAATGCTCAGCTATCAAAAACAATGACTTTACGGAATTCACAGGTAAATGGATGGAACTGGAAAATATCATCCTGATTGAGGTAACCCAATCACAGAAAAACACAAATGGTATGCACTCATTGATAAATGGATATTAGCCCAAATGCTAGAATTACCTTAGATGCACAGAACACATGAAATTCAAGAAGGATGACCAAAATGTGAGCGTTTCACTCCTTTAAAAGGGGAACAAGAATACCCTTGGCAGGGAATAGGGAGGCAACGTTTAGAACAGAGGCTGAAGGAACAGCCATTCAGAGCCTACCCCATGTGTGGCCAACACATATACAGCCACCAAACTAGATAAGATGGATGAAGCAAAGAAGTGCAAGCTGACAGGAACCGGATGTAGATCTCTCCTGAGAGACACAGCCAGAAAACAGCTAATACATAGGTGAATGCCAGCAGCAAACCACTGAACTGAGAACAGGACCCCCATTAATGGAATCAGAGAAAGGACTGGAAGAGCTTGAAGGGGCTCGAGACCCCATATGAACAACAATACCAAGCAACCAGAGCTTCCAGGGTCTAAGCCACTACCCAAAGACTATACATGGTCTGACCCTGGGCTCCAACCGCTTAGGTAGCAATGAATTGCCTAGTAAGAGCACCAGTGGACCTGCCAAGACTGAACCCCCAGTGAACATGATTGTTGGGGCGAGGGCGGTAATGGGGGGAGGATGGGGAGGGGAACACCCATATGAAAGGGGAGGGAGAGGGGTTAGGGGGATGTTGACCTGGAAACAGGGAAAGGGAATAACAATCGAAATGTAAATAAGAAATACCCAAGTTAATAAAGATGGAGAAAAAAAAAGAAAAAATAAAATTGTCTCCATATAAACTGTACAACTAGAAACTAGTAAACAAACATGGTTAGAAGTAAAAGCTAAACCCTGAAGGTGATGTCATTAATAAATAATTCAAGGAAACTGAAAGTCAATGTTAGGAACAGTATCAAGTAACTTGGCCATCTGGAGATCAATTTTAATTTCTTTAAGAAATAAACCTCTGTCTGATGAATTTACCACACAGAGTGCAAACCAAATGTTAACTCTACTAAGGCTAAGAAGAATTTCTAAATATACAAATGCTCAAGGTTTGTGAAGATAAATTATCTTAGAAATTATAATTGATATTTTAGGATCATGATTTTTCTCTTGAATGGCTAAATATACTTGAATTTAGCCTTGTATGAAAGCTGTGTAAATACTAGACAGACTATGTCTGAGATGCACAATACCATGAATTTCCATTACAGTTACTAAATTGCCTTTTTCAGTCTTTGTGAAAATCAACAGTTGTGACTAAAATAAGCATCCTCATTTCACAGAGTTCACATTAAAATAGGGGGAACAGATAAGCACATTTGTATGTGACATATATATATATATATATATATATATATATATATATATATATATATATATATATATATGAAGAAAAGTTTTGGAGCATAAGTGATGGCTACTATCCTGAATATATGCACAAAACAGTACAATTGGGACAAAATTAAGCTTACAGACATCAGAGAGGAGAACACAGTAGCAGAGGGTAACACATTCTACGGACATACTTATGCAAGGTGAGGATATTAATAAGGGAAACTGCCTCAGGAGCATTAAATTGCAGAAGAAACATGTGACTAGACTTCAATGGATGACAACAAAATAATAATAAAACATAAACTAAAATGAGAGTCAACTTATCAGGGACTTTAAAATTTGTTTCAATGATTTCAAGTTACAAATAATAAAATCTAAAGTCACTGGAGGAACAAATAGATCAATGTTTTAAATATAATATATTTTAAGTCCAGGTGCATTTATTAAGCTAAATATAAAAAAATATTTGCTAATCTTTTTACAAATGCTTCTAAGGCATACTCATAATGCAATTTTACTTGTAGTAAAATGCTAATATTGCTAATTTTTTCTTTTTTTCCCTCTTTTTTGGCTATTTTATTTATTTATATTTCAAATGTTGTGTCATTTCCAGGTTTCCTTTCCACAAACAGACCCCTGCTTCTTTGAGGTTGCTCTGCAACCCATACACCCAATTCTGCCTCGCTGCAATGGCATTCCCCTAAAATGGGGCATTGAGTCTTCACAAGACTGAGGGCCTTTCCTCCCATTTATGCCATAAACATATGCAGCTGGAGCCATGGGTACCTCCATGTGTACTCGTCTGTTGGTGGTTTAGTTCCTGGGAGCTCCGGAGGGTCTGGTTGGTTGATATTGTTGTTCTTCCTTTGGGGTTGCAAAATCCCTCAGCTCCTTTCCCTAACTACTCCACTGGGGTCACAATGTTCAGTCCAATGATTGGTTGCAAGCATCCACGTGTGTATTTGCCAGGCTCTGACAGAGCTTCTCCAGAGACAACCATATCAGGCTCCTGTCACCAAGCACTTTTTGACACCACATCAACAATAGTGTCTGATTTTGGTGTTTGTATAAGGGAATGTATATGGCTTTCATAGTTTCTGTTGAGAAATCTGGTGTAATTCTGATAGGTCTGCTTTTAATATGTTACTTGACCTTTTTCCCTTACTGTTTTTATATTCTTTCTTTGTTTTGTGCATTTGGTGTTTTGACTATTATGTGATGGGAGGAGTTTCTTTTCTGGTCCAATCTATTTGGAGTTCTGTAGTCTTCTTGTATGTTTATGGGCATCTCTTTCTTTAGGTTAGGGAAGTTTTCTTCTATGATTTTGTTGAAGATATTTACTGGTCCTTTGAGTTGGAACTCTTCACTCTCTTCTATACCTATTAACCTTAGGTTTGATCTCATTGTGTCCTGGATTTCCTTTATGCTTTGGGCCAGTAGCTTTTTCCGTTTTACATTATCTTTGACAGTTGTGTCAATGATTTCTATAGAATCTTCTGCTCCTGAGATTCTCTCTTCTATCTCTTGTATTCTGTTGGTGATGCTTCTATCTACGGCTCCTTGTCCCTTCCTTTGGTTTTCTATATCCAGGAATGTGTCCCTTTGTGCTTTCTTTATTGCTTCTATTTCCATTTTTAATTCCTTCACCTGTTTGACTGTGTTTTCCAGTAATTTTTCAGGGATTTTTGTGATTCCTCTCTATAGGCTTCTGCTTGTTTATTTGTGTTTTCCTTCATTTCTCTAAGGGAATTCTTCATGTCTTTCTTGAAGTCCTCCAGCATCATGATCAAATGTGATTTTAAATCTAGATTTCTCTTTTCTGGTGTGTTTGGATATCCAGTGTTTGCTTTGGTGGGAGAATTGGGCTCCAATGATGCCATGTTGGTTTCTGTTGCTTGGTTTCCTGTGCTTGCCTATTGCCATCATGTTGTCTCTGGTGTTACCTTGTTCTGCTATTTCTGATAGTAGTTAGACCGTCCTATAGGCCTGTGTGTCAAGAGTGCTGTAGACCTGTTTTCCTGTTTTCTTTCAGTCAGTTATGGGAACAGTGTTCTGCTTTCAGGCGTGTAGTCTTTCCTGTCTACAGGTCTTCAGGTGTTCCTGTGGGTGTGTGTCCTGAGTCCACCAGGCAGGTCACTTGGAGCAGAAAAGTTGGTCTTACCTCTGGTCTCGGGCCTGAAGTCGCTCCTTGGAACTGTGTTTCAGCTCTCTGTGAGAGCAGCAACCAGAAGGGCCTGCCCCACCTTCTCTCAGGACCCTGAGCACAGGAGGCCAAGATGGCACTAGTTGTTTTCTTCTAGAGTCAGAAATGTGGGCAGAGAGTAGTCCCCTCTGGCTTCCCAGGTGTGTTTGCCACACTGAAGGTCTAGCTCTCTCTCCCATGGGATTTAGGTGCAGGGAGCTGTTTTTGAGCGGGTCCCTTCAGATCTGGGCAGAGTGTGACCCACAGCATTCCTGCTGCTTGAGTGCCCCTATCTTCCTCACCTAAGTTTTTGATCTTAGCCATTCTGAATGGTGTGAGGTGGAATCTCAGGGTTGTTTCAATTTGCATTTCTTAGATGACTAAGAATGTGGAACATTTCTGTAAGTGCTTCTCAGCCTTTGATATTTCTCAGTAAAGAATTTTTTGTGTAGCTCTCTACCCCATTTTTAAAAGGGTAATTTGGTTCTCTGGAATCCAACTGTTTGAGTTCTTTGTATATATTTGATTAGCCCTCTATCAGATATAGGATTGGTGAAGATCTTTTCCCAATATGTAGATTGTCATTTTGTTCTATTTACAGTGTTCTTTGCCTTAAATAGCTTTGCAATTTCATGAGGTCAAATTTGTTAATTCTTGATCTTAGAGCATAAGGCATTGGGTTTCTGTTCAGGAAAATTTCCCCTGTACCCATGTGTTTGAGACACTTTTCCATTTCTTCTGTTTTTAGATTCAATATATCTGGTTATATGTGGAAGTCCTTGATCCACTTGGACTTCAGCTTTGTACAAGGAGAAAATGGTTTGATTTGCATTCTTCTACATGCTGACTTACAGTTCAATTAACACCGTTTGTTGAAAATGCAGACTTTTCTCCATTGCATAGTTTTAGCTCCTTTCTCAAAGATCAAGTGACCATATGTATGTGGGTTCATTTCTGGGTTTTCAATTCTATGCCATAGTTCTATGTGCCTGCCTCTGTACCAATACCATGCAGCTTTTATCATGATTGTCCTGTAATACAACTTGAAATCAGGGATGGTGATTCCCCTAGAAGTTCTTGGTTGTTAAAAATAGTTTTTGCTATTCCAAATGAATTTGCAAATTGCTCTTTCTAACTCTATGAGAGAATTGAGTTGGAATTTTGATAGGGATTGCATTGAATCAGTAGATCACTTTTTGCAACATGGCCATTTTTACTATATTAATACTGCCAATGCGTGAACTTGAGAGATATTTCCATCTTCTAAGATCTTCTTTAATTTCTTTGTTCAAAGCTTTGTCTTCCAGTTCTTGTCTTACATATCTTTCACTTCCTTGGTTATAATCACACCAAGATATTTTATATTACTTGTGAGTTTTGTGAAGAGTGCCATTTTCCTAATTTCTTTCTCAGCCTGTTTATCCTTAGAATAGAGGAAAGCTACTGATTTGTTTGAGTTAATTTTATGTTCAGCTATTTTGCTAAAGTTAGTTATCAGATTTAGGAGTTCTTTGGTGGAATTTTTGTGTTCCCTTAAGTATACTATCATATCATTTGCAAATAGTGCTATTTTGACTTCTTCTTTTCTAATTTATAGCCCTTTGGTTGGCTATTGTTGTCTAATTTCTCTGGGTTAGACTTCAAGTACTATATTAAATAGGTAGGGAGAAACTAGGCAGCCTTGTCTAGTCCCCGATTTTAGTGGGAATGCTATATTGGCTACTGTTTTTCTGTATATTACTCTTGATGTGTTTAGGTGTGAGCCTTGAATTCCTGATCTTTCCAAGACTTTTAACATGGAGGAGTGTTGAATTTTGTCAAATACTCTTTGAACATGAGATGATCGTGTGGCTTTTTTTCTTTGAGTTTGTTTTTATTGCGGATTACATTAATGGATTTCCATATATTGAACCATCCTGGCATCACTGTGAGGAAGCCTAATTGAATGTGCGTTATGATCCTTTTGATGTGATCTTAGGTTCATTTTGCAAAATTTATACTGTTTTTACATCAATATTCATAAGGGAAATTGGTCTTAAGTTCTCTTTATTTCTTTCTTTATGTGTAGTTTAGGTATAAGCATAATTGTGACTTCATAGAATAAATTGGGCAGTGTTCCTTGTGTTTCTGTTTTCTGGGGTAGTTTGAAGAATACTGGCATTATGTCTTCTTTGAATGTCAGATAGAAATTTGCAATAAAACCATCTGTCCTGGGCTTTGGTTGGTTAGGGAACTTTTAGTGAGTGCTTCTATTTCTTTAGGGGTTATGGGACTGTGTAGAAAGTTTATCTGACCTTGATTTAACTTTCCTATCTGTTATCTGTCTAGAAAATCATTGCTTTCATATAGATTTTACAGTATTATTGAGTATACACTTTTATTGTATGATCTGATTATGGTTTTAATTTTATAAATTTCTGTTTTTATGGCTCCTCCTTTTGTTAATTTTGATACTGTCTCTGTGTCCTCTGTTTATTCTGTCTCTGGGTATATCTATCTTGTAGATTTTGTCAAAGAACCAGCTCTTGGATTTGTTAATTCTTTGTATAGTCCTCTTTGTTTCTGTGTTGTTAATTTGAGCCCTGAGGTTGTTTATTTCCTGCTGACCACTTATCTTGGGTACATTAGCTTCCTTTTGTTCTTGAGCTTTCAGATGTGCTGTTAAGCTGCTACTGTATACTCTCTCTTGCTTCTTTCTGGAGGAATTTAGAGCTATGAGTTTTTCTCTTAGCACTGCTTTCATTGTATCCCATAAGTTAGGAGATGTTGTGTCTTCATTTTCATTAAATTCTAAAAAGTCTTTAATTTCTTTCTCTATTTCTTCCCTGACCAGGTTATCATTGAGTAGAGAGTTGTTCAGCTTCCTTTTGGATGTGGGCTTTCTGTTGTTTTTGTTGTTATTGAAGACCAGCCTTAGTACAGGGTTATCTGATAGGATTCATGGGATTATTTTAATCATCTCATATCTGTTGAGGCCTGTTTTGTGACATATTATATGGTCAATTTTGGAGAAGTTATCATGAGGTACTGAGAAGAAAGTACATTCTTTTGTAGTAGGATGAAATGTTGTAAGGATAGCTGTTAAATCTTTTGGTTCATAAATTCTGTTAGTTTCATTATGTCTCTCTATTAATTTTTTGTTTACATGAACTGTCCACTGATGTGAATGGGGTGTTGACATCTCTCACTATTATTATGTGATGTTTAATGTGTGCTTTGAGCTTTAGTAAAGTTTCTCTTTTGAACATGTCTTTGGAGCATAGATGTACAGAATTGAGACTTCATCTTGCTAAAAATTTCCTTTGAGGAGCAACTTTTGGTTGAAAGTTGATTTTATTCTATATTAGAATGATTACTCCTGTTTGATTCTTGGGAACATTTCCTTAGAAAACTTTTTTACAGTTTTTTATTCTGAAGTACTGTTTGTCTTTGTCACTGAGGTGCATTTTCTGTATGCAGCAAAATGGTGGGTCTTCTTTAGGTATCCCATCTGTTAGTTTATGGCTTTTTATTGGGGAATTGAGAGTCGTGATGGTAAGAGACATAGAGGAATAGTGATTGTTGCTTCTTGTTATTTATGTTTTTAGAGGTAGAATTATGTTTCTGTGACTATCTTCTTCTGGGTTTATTGAAAGATTTCTTTCTTGCTTTTTCTAGGTTGTAGTTTCCCTCCTTGTGTTGAAGTTTTCTATTAGTCTTTGTACGGCTGAATTTGTGGAAAGATATTGTGTAAATTTGGTTTTGTTATGGATTGCCTAGGTTTCTCCATTCAAGGTAATTGAGAGTTTTGCTGGGTTTAGTAGTTTGACCTGGCATTTTTGTTCTCTTAGGTTCTATATGGCATCTGCCCAGGATCTTCTGGCTTTTAGAGTTTCTGTTGAGAAGTCTGGTATAATTCTGATAGATTCTATATATTACTTGACTTTTTTGGTTACTACTTTTAATATTTTTTTCTTGTTTTGGGCATTTTGTGTATTGATTATTATGGGACAAGAATGTCTTTTCTGGTCAAATCTATTTAGGGTTCTATAGGCTTCTTGTATGTTTATGGGCATCTCCTTCTTTAGGTCAGAGAAGTTTTCTTTTATAATTTTGTTGAAGGTATTTACTGGTCCTTTAAGTTGGTAATCTTCTCTCTATATATACCTATTGTCATTAGCCTTGGTCTTTGCATTATATCCTAGATTTCCTGAATGTTTTTGGGTTAGGAGCTTTTTGTAGTTTGCATTTTTTTTTTTACTGTTGTGCCAATGGTTTCTATGGTATCTTCTGCATTTGTATTCTGTTGGTGATACTTGCATCTATGACTCTTGACCTCTTCCCTAGGTGGCTCCCGTTGTGACTTCTTTATTTTTTCTATTTCAATTTTAGACCCTCAATGTTTTTTTTTCTGTGCCTTCACCTATTTGAGTGTCTTTTTCTGTATTTCTTTTAGGAATTTATATGTTTCCTCTTTAAAGGCTTCTATCTGTTTTCCTGTGTTCTCCTCTACTTCTTTAAGGGAGTTATTTATGTCCATCTTGAGGTCCCCTATCATTATCATGAAATGGGATTTTAAATTAGAATCTTTCTTTTCCAGTGTAATGGCATATCCAAGACTTGCTGTGGTGGAGAACTGGGTTCTGATGGTGCCAAGTAGCTTTGGTCTCTGTTGCTTAGGTTCTTGCTATCTCATTTTCTCTGGTGTTAGCTGGTCTTGCTGTCTTTGACTTGATAATATACCTCCTGTGAGCCTGTGAGCCTATGATCCTACATATGTTCATACTCCCAGGAGACTAGCTGTCTCCAGGTGGAATTTGGGTATGGAAAGCTGTGGAGCATGCTTATCTCTAGTGTACAGATGGAAACCAAAAAGATCCTATCCTGGATTGCTCCATGGTCCTCTGCCCTGGAGGCTCATGTTGGTTCCACTTGGGTCACCTATTGAAGCAATAGTGATGGTCTCATCTCTGACCTTGTCAGCACTTCTGTGAGAAAAGCTCTCTTAGGGCAGGATTTGGGTAAGGAGAGCTGTAGCACAGGCTTATCTCTTGAGTACAGATAGAAAATGGGAACAATACTTTTATATCTCATGAAGTGATTTTCTTACTGTTATTTCTATTATCTTCTAAAATTCCTTTGAGGAAAAATAAGAATGATGTCATTAGTAGCTCTCTTTTTTTTCTCAACATGATAAACACCGACCTTAATATGCTAGAGAAATATTTAACATCTCCTTATGTAGAATAAGCAACTTCAGTCTTGCATTTTATGTTCCTACCATACAAACCACAATGTACATCCCAGAATATGCCAGAAGTATCTGATCATTGCCATGGTTGTAGGCTTTTCCTCACCCACAAATATGCATGTGTTTACACACACACACACACACACACACACACACACACACACACAAACACCTCGAATCAATACTATCACTCATTGCAAGGAATCTCTTCCCTCAAAGCAACTTTTCTAAACAAGCCATATTTCATAAACACTTGGTTTGGTCTATGTCCTGAGTAGATGCATTGGGGAATAGATACTATCTCTTTTCTAAGAAAATGATAGTGCTTCATAGAGACAAGATAAGTAAAAAAAATGTATATGTGATATTCAAAACAATAATTGAATACCTTAAAATTCTTGTCATAATTTCCTGCTGAAGCCTCTTTGCTGTCACAACTTTCCTACCACACAGCAATAAAGTTATCTATGAACAATTCACACATAATTATTTTAACTGTATATATTTTATTTTGTTTAATTAATAATGCATTTGGTTTATATATAGCCATGAGTCTCTGCTACAAATTATAATTGATAATGTTTATTTTTACATTTCTGTATTCATAATATATTTTTACTTGTAAATATATGGCTTAAATATTCATATATCTATAGGTTCAGTCTCTGTACTTTAAATTTAGCATTTACATTAGTAAATTTAGTCTCTTACATTAAATTTAGCATTGTAAAAAATCATGACTGACCGAGAGGTGGTAGTCCATGCCCTTTTCCAATACTCAAGAAGCATAGGCAGGCAGATACCCATGAGCTCAAGGCCAGCATGGTCTACAAAGTAAGTTCAAGAACACCCTACGCTGTTACACAAAGATATTGGGTCTCAACAAACAACGATAAAACAAAACAAAATAAAACACAAAAACAACAATAACAAAGAATTTATGACTCATAATATTTATACCTAAGGTTATAAACTGGTAATATTCAGAAGAGCTGTAATTCTTCCTTGGGTTTATAGGACAAAACCTTAGGATACTGATAAGCCTTGCTGAGAATTGTCTGCCCACTCCACACTCCAGCCATGTGCAGAAACATTAGGGAGCATTAGGGAATCTCATAGCATGAACCCTGATCACACACACTTCCCAGTACTCCAGGTCAACCACTGACTTTAATGAACCCCATTCAAAAAAGAAAAGAAGAAAGAAAGGAAGAAAGGAAGAAAGGAAGAAAGGAAGAAAGGAAGAAAGGAAGAAAGGAAGAAAGGAAGAAAGAAAGAAAGAAAGAAAGAAAGAAAGAAAGAAAGAAAGAAAGGAAAGAGAGGGAGGGAGGGAGGAAGGAAGGAATGAAGGAAGGAAGAAATCCATTTTTTTTGTTATCCCTATATTCACTGGAACATAGTTAAACTCCCAGTGGTCTACCTATTAAAGAAAACTGAATCCTTCACAGCTGCACCCTCACCAGAAGCTGACAGTTATGGAAAGCTACACTTCAGCATTCTGATCCCAAGTTTTAAAAGTTCTCTTTCATGACTGTCTGCCTAGTCTGTAAAAATTATAACTAACCTATCACAGTTTCACCACGATATGCTGTCAGTATTCTGTCTCAACAAGACAATTAGGGAAGCTATCACAGGTTTTCTACTCTAATCATAAAAAACTAGAATACTGAGAAAAATATAATATTTAAAAAGTAGCAGTACAGATCTTACTGATAAAAATTTAATATCAATCTCAATGACCAAAATAAAGCCACAGTAAGCATTTTATGTATGTAAATGGATTGATGTCAAGGTAGCAAGAGACAGGAAGATAGCATAGATCCTGTTTCTTAAATAATAATACAAGGAAAGTATATATAATATTACTTTTTATCAAATGTAGGTTTGGATGTACAAGACCTCTATTAAGTTGGAGACTCAAAGATTCTGTATGTATGAAGGACCAAGAGACTAAAGAAAAAATGTCTCTTCTTAAAATGAAAAAAATCAATCTTTGATGAAAAATTACACCAAGTCACATAGGCCATGCATACATGAAAGGTAATACGCTGTAAGAAAGAAACCTATCTACATAAAGAAATTTATCTTAAAAATTGCCTTAGATTAAATAAATACTGGATCTCTAGAAGAAAAAGTTCAGATTTATTTCCCAACGAAAAATGCATAATTAAGTAAATGAAGGTAATCTTGAAATCATAAATGAGAATAAAGCAAATTGTAAACCTAAGTACTATCCTACAAAGAAAGGAACAACGATGAAATAAAAGCAATATTTTAAGATACAATCATTTAAATATTTTCAAAATATTGAATTAAGTCAAAGAATACAAGAATCTATGAATTAATGAAGATTTACAAGCACCAATTTGCAAAACTTAAAAAATAATGTGTGTAGTAACACACATCTACGGTCTTAACTCTAGAAACACAATGCAATTCAGGGGTTCTAGGCTAACCTCAGCAACACGGTATGGTCATATAAAATTCTGTCTCCAAACAACAGCACTAAAAATAATCTTAACTGTACTAGTATTCATATATTGTAGGATGATTTATAAAGTCGAAAACCAATACAGGGAGCTTAAAACATATAAAACAAGATGTATCATCATGCCTATATATCATTTCAAATGAAAAAATATTAGAGTCACAACTAACTTCTGAGAAGAAAATGGAAGGAAGGAAATGATCAGTTTATATTCACATTTCATGATCAAATTCAAAGAAAACATTTAGGTAGAACCCAAAAGATTTACATAAATGGTAACATCTTGAATATAGCTTAAGACTTTCTATAAAGCAACATGAAGTTATTAGAGTAGACCAAAAGTTAGATCATTAGAATGAATAAAATCCAGAAACAGATTGACATCTGCATGAACACTTAACTTTATGTAATCCAACTGAAGAACTCATCTAGTTATCAAAAAATTTTTCATTGAAATTGTATAATTGAAACTGTTGTTTAGTCATATATTTTTCAGTATATCCATGAATATGCATAACATTTTATAACAAAATTAGAAATATGAATATATTATTTAATGTCATTAAATCAATTTCAAGCAATAGATTATGAGCTCATTTATGTCAAATCCAAGAATATGTAAATATTGTAATTTTATGTTTCTTGTTGACTTTTTCTCACCTTTGCCTAGTACTTAGAGAATTTCATAAAAATTATTTCAGTCATATATAACATTATTACTGCATTTTTGTGTGTCTGATAAAAAAATTTATTGGTCATTATAGTTTAAGTTTCTGTAGAAAGATTTTTTGACTTCCTGTATGTCCATTTATTAGCAAACACATTAAACAAGAATCAAAACCAAGGAAGATGTTCATACTACATATGAAATTAAATGTTGACTTCTAGGTACACATTAAAGTAAGTGATATGACACTAATTCAATTAGCCCTGCAACTGAAGTGCAAGTGGTGAAACAGATGTTTCAAGAAAGACTAGAGATATTTCATCAAACACAGTCCTCAGTAGCAAAATACAAACTGAAGAAAGCTAAGCCAGAGAAACCTAAACTGCTCCGAAAATCTTAATATTACATTGTGTGGTACAAATTCATTGATTCAGGTTTAAGTATTTGTGCCTTTCAGTCTGCTGTTAAACTCTAGTCAAATAATGAAGTATAGTTAATCCACAGTCTATAGAAGATGAGAAGAAAGGAGAATGAAAGATGAAATTTAACCAAACCCCACCATCTTACGAAGACATGGTACTTTGACAGACTCACAAATAAGCAACCTATAGTACTTGTGCGTGAAACATCAGGGTGTCTTTGCATATTCTAAAAATTAAAGGAGAATAATTGCCTAAGAAATAAGTCTTAGTTGGGGGTTTATTGCTGTGAACAGACACCATGATCAATGGAAGTTTTATAATGGACAACATTTAATTGGGTCTGGCCTACAGGTTCAGAAATTCAACCCATTTTCATCAAGGCGGGAGCATGGCAGCATCCACACAGGCATGGTGTAAGAGGAACTGAGTTCTACATCTTCATGCGAAGGAAGCCAGGAATAGACTGAACACCCTCAGACAGCTATGAGGAGGGTCTCCAAGCCCAGCCCCACAGAGATATACTTCCAAGAAGGCCACACCTTCTAATTTTGCCACTCCCTGGGCCAAGTATATGCAAACCATCACAAAATTTAAGCAAAAGCACAGAGCTTCAATTTTAGGTGGAGAAAAATCTCATGAATTTTTCTTACTGCCCTTGAGGTAGTATAAGAAGTTGGGTAATATGTAAGAATAAGGGTGATGCAAAAACATACAGAAATTCTAGTGTACATATGTGTGCTCCCTCTGGTAACTCACTTTATCTTTTAAATGCAACTTTACAAATGGCAAAAGTAAAAATGATAGCCACATGGGTCTTGACAAATTAGACAGCCACTGAACATCTTTTGCTATAAGTACATAGGAACATAGGTAAAATAAGAGATCTTATTCCTGTAAAAGCATTTGTTACTGTTGTCAGTGCTCTGTGAGTTAGTATCTTCTGTTCGTCCATGCTCTGCATACACTTTCTTCATAATGCAGTCATCCTTAAGGGCCATCTCAAGAGATGGTAGCTTCCTAAACATAGTAAGATCTGTGTTGTTAACCTTTGTACAAAATGGCTCACTTAGAAATCAAAAGCAGTTACTGCAAACCTGTTGTTGTGTTTGCCCAGAAGTGATACAGTGTCATTCTGACATTCTTCAATGCTGTTGTCAATTCTGATTATAGCAAAAACAGAAATAAAAACCAAGCTTTGTAGGTCTTAGATGGTCTAATTGAGAAGTACTTACAGAATGTAGCATAGTCTCTGAAATTTTCATGAACACTGGGAAAATATAATCTGCTACAATATCTATTTCAGATTAGTGACAACTACTAGTAGTGAAAGGTAAAAACAGAAAATTATAATTTTTATCTCTACTCCTCTAGCTACATTGCATCATTTCTTCTAAATGGCATTCATGAAGTGTGCCTTATTTTATCTACTTATGAATGAAATGGTGCTAAATAAATACTCTTATAGTACTGCTTATAGATCCTTTCAGATATTTTAGGAAGTGCACAGTGTTTCAGAATAAAGGGTAATGCAGTATATTAGTTAGTTTTCTTTTGCCGCGGTAAAAACATCATGACCACAGGCAAAATCAAAGAGAGAAATATAATTTTGGCTTATGATTCCAGAAGAATTCATGATGGCAGAACAGAGGCATGGCTACAAGAGGTGGGAACAGGATGATAAGAACTCCTATCTAGAGCACGGGTAGATGTGGCTCAAGGTTTTTCATCTCAGATCTTGCAAGCAATGGCATATATCATGCAGCATGAAGAAATCTATGGCTCTCCCAAACAGTGTCAGCAACAGGGGACTAAGAATTCAAATGGCTGAGAATATGAGTGATATTTCTCTTTAAAACTACCACATGCCCTTTTTAAAATACTGGAAAAGCCCATAACATTTTATATCTATGTGTAACTGGGTGTCAAATAGCAGGCCAAAACCTTCAGATTGGGAAATTTTAATATTTCAGCTTCATAAATTGCCTTTCTGAAGCAACTGAAAGATGATCCTATTTCAAAGTAATTGAAAATATAGAACAAACTTCTTTATACTACTGTTTCTACTTCTTGAATTTGGTTCAACAATTCTTGATTTAAAATTCTTTTTTATAAAATTATATTAAATACAATGTGGCATCTTTGTAAGGTTTCAAGAATGGAGAAAATGCATACTTCACATTTCATTATTACAAAAATAGAGCCACAATTTAAATATGAATCCAGCTTTGAACATTAGTAATTAACTAATCTTTTCCTGTTTGTGACGTTTTCATTCATTAATCACCATGAAAGCCAGAGACTATTATAACTTAGAAGGAAATACAAAGATCTGTCAGCTAAGGTTAGTCACAGAACACAGCATACATTTTAATCTAGTATTGGTATTAGAGAAATTTAAAACTATTCAATCAAAACAAGCCTAAATGTCACTCATTCTATGGAAAAGACTACCCATGCTTTAAATTACTTTTATTTTTATGTTTTTTTTATTTGTCACTTAGTCTAGATTCAGTGTTATTAGAGGGTGTTGTGTTAGGGCTCATTATCCTCTGCACACCTGTCTATTGTCAATAAAACTATTAACAGTTGAAAAACTGTCCCTGTGATATAGTGATATATCTGGGTATATGCCCAGGGGTGATGGAGCTGAGCCACAACCATTTCAAGTTTTCTGAGAAACAATCAAATTGATCTCCAAAGTAATTGTACAAATTTTCTCACTTTCATTAATGGTGAAGGAGTGCTGCCCTTGCTTTGCATTCTTGCCAGCATGTGCTATCACTTGGATTTTTGATTTTAGCCATACTGCTGGATGTAAGATGAAATGTCACAGTTATTTTGATTTGTATTTCCCTAATAACTAAGGACTTTGAACATTTAAGTGATTTTCAGTCATTTAATATTTCTCTGTTGTAAATGCTCCGTTCCCTATTTTTTAAATTGGGTTGTTTGTGTTCTTGGTGTCTTGAGCTCTTTATATGTCTTGAATATTAGCTCTCCATCAGATTAGCCAGGAACCATAATTTTTTTTGAAAAGGTAATTCAAAAAAAAGTACCAATTTAATATTTCTTCATGTCAGGGATGTTCTACCAAGCTTAATGACTTGAGTTCAATTCCTAAAACTTACACAATACCAGAAAAGATCTGACTCTCACATGTTTTCTTCTGACTTCAAGAAGTGAACAATGATATTCACTCTGTCTGTCTCTCTGTCTCTCTGTCTCTCTGTCTCTCTCTCTGTCTCTCTGTCTGTCTGTCTGTCTGTCTCTCTCTCTCTGCCTCACTCTGTCTCTCTCTCTCTCTCTCTCTCTCTCTCTCTCTCACACACACACACACACACACACATACACACACAAAACACACACCACACACCACACACATACATACACACACCACACACACACACACACACACACACACACACACACACACTATCTGTTTTACTCACTGTCATACTGTTTCTTTTTTTTTTTATTAACTTGAGTGTTTCTTATTTACATTTCGAGTGTTATTCCCTTTCCCGGTTTCTGGGCAAACATCCCCCTAATCCCTCCCTCTCCCCTTCTTTATAGGTGTTCCCCTCCCCATCCTTCCCCCATTGCCGCCCTCTCCCCAACAATCACGTTCACTGGGGGTTCAGTCTTAGCAGGACCAAGGGCTTCCCCTTCCACTGGTGATCTTACTAGAATATTCATTGCTACCTATTAGGTCAGAGTCCAGGGTCAGTCCATGTATAGTCCTTAGTAGTGGCTTAGTCCCTGGAAGCTCTGGTTGCTTGGCATTGTTGTTCATAAGGGGTCTCGAGCGCCTTCAAGCTCTTGGAGTTCTTTCTCTGATTCCTTCAATGGAGGTCCCGTTCTCAGTTCAGTTATTTGCTGCTGGCATTTCTTTTTTACACACAATAAATATAATATTAAAAAAGAGAAAACTCAAATAAAGCATGACAATATATGTCTATTATTAGAAAACTTAGAAATAAACACTTACTTTTACTTTTTCACTCCCGTAAACAAATTCTTGACAAAAGATAACTTAAGAAAGAATTTATTTTACATTATTTTGAGATGATAGAGTCCATTCTCATGGGAAATTCATGGCAAGAAACTATGCTCATCACCAGTATATAGGAAGCATTTTTTGTATGCACTTTATTAAAACATGTCTGTTAAATGACTAGAGATATATTTGTGGTGGTGGTGTTGACTCCTGGAGAAAACGTCCTTGATACTTTAAATAGCCAAACCTAGGATTGGACATAAAAGCTGCTTTGTCTTAGAGTCTCATGGTAACAGAGGCAGAAAGTGGTATCTTAGATGTAAATGATGCCTACTGAATCAACCAAGAATAAAATGTTAAGAGAACGAACAGACATTAATCTTGGTATAAATATCATTCGCTCTCTGAATAGTTGAGGTGGTAGATGAACAGGAATAGAATCTTCATTAGAAATAATCTATTGAATAGAATTTTGTTAGAAATCACTTTAGGAATTGGAGTACATGTGTTTTTCATGAAAAGCAAATTTTATCTACTGTCTTTTGTTTGTCATTCTTGTGCATTTGTACACTATATTTAGTTATTTAATGCCCTCCTATTTCACCCCCTCATCCCACACACTCTCTTGCTGAAACCCTTCTTCCCAACAACTCTCTGTCCTGTATTCCTGTCATCAATTTTGTGTGGCTCACTGAGTTTAATTAAGAGTTTCTTGCTCAAATGTGGGTGTGGAGGATACTTACTGGAACAAGAGCAATTTGTCAGTGGCTGCAGTACAGAAGAAAGTGCTATCCCCTCCTCCAGCAACCATTAATTTCCAATAGTCAGGAAGGTTGGGTCTCTCTGCCATTCATCATGGACTGTTTAGGAACCCAATCTTATGAGGTCTTGCACTGTGAGCCTTAGCTGCTGTATGCTTACTATCAGAAACACTTCTCATGTTGAGACAAGTGTACAAATATATTTGTATAAACTAACAAGCTATAGACTATAAATGTTCATAATATTCTTCCTTAAATCAGGCAGTTCTTACTATAGTCATATTGAAGGAAATCACTAACATGAAAAAACAAAAACATTTGAATATTGTTTATGTTTGTCCCTTGAGTTCTTCCTCATTAATTCTCCCTTGGGTGGTTAATATTGGTTGATAGTAAGTCTCTCCACTTTTCAGTCATGCTTACTGTGGAAATACCTTCTTTCTTCAAATAATGGCAATACTTATATTTCTGTCTAAGAAAACATGGAGCAAGAACTCTTCAGTTAGCTTTTTCCAAATCTCAAGTATTTTCCCTGTTCAAATTATTATTATTATTATTATTATTATTATTATTATTATTATTATACATTTTATATCCTAAAACAGAGTTTCCCCTTCTTTTATGTATCTCAGTGGTCCCTCCCCTTACATTTCCCCTTTTCCACACTCCACATCCATTTATCTAAAACAAAAAACAAAACAAAAAAAGAATGGCCTCCATGGGTACCAACCAAACATGCAAACATGGTTTATCAAATTGCAGTAAAACTAGACACCACCGTCCCTTTACATTGTCTGGACAAGGTAACCAGTAGGAACAAAGTGGTCTGAAAAGCCAGCAATGGACACAGAGACAGCCCTTGCACCCACTATAAAGAGTTCTGCAAGACCACCAAACAACACAAATTCAGAAGTCCTAGGTAAGTCCCATCTTCGCTGGATGTCAGTTCATTCTGAGTCCCTGGGAGCCCAGGTTAGATGATTATGTGGGTTTACTTGTGGCATCCTTGACCTCTATGCACACTACAATCCTTCCTTTCCTCTTCCCCAGGATTCCCCAGCTGAGACTATTGATTTGGGTAGTGGATCTCTATATCTGATTCCATCTGTTGCTGTATGAAACCTCTGATGACAGATGTCCCATGTACCAATCTACAAGAATAGCAGAATATTATCAGGAATCATTTTGTTGACTCCCCTTCCTGATTTATTTCTTAGATTGTTTGTCATTTGTCTATATATTTTGAGTTAATTTCATATCAAGCCACTTTTAGAAAGGTGTTTTTCAGCTATACAGGTTCTCTGATAGAATTTTTGGTGTTGGTACAAAATCAATTGTATCATCTGAAAATAAGTTTGCCATTTTCCTTTCTGAATTGTAGCTCCTTGATTTTTTTATTATGTATTAACATTCCAGCCATTGCCCACCCTCTAGTTCTCCCCTTCCACAGTTCTTCATCCCATTTCTCCTCCCTCTTGCCTCCTAGAGGGTGCTTCCCCCACCAGACTGACCACTTTCCTGGAGCACTCAAGTGTCTCAAATATTAAGCATATTTTCCAACTGAGGCCAGACCAGACAGTCCTCTGCCCTATACGTGCCAAAGGACTCTGACCAGTCTTTGTATGCTACCTGGTTGGTGGGTTTGTCTCTGGAAACACCCTGGCGTTCAGGTTAGTTGAGAAAGTTGATCTTTCAATGGGGTTGCCCTTCTTTTCACCTTCTTCAGTCCTTTCCCTAATTCACTCATAGGGATCTCTGACTTCATTCTGATCCAATGGTTCCATGGAAGTATCTGCATCTATTATCGTCAGCTGATGGTAGAGTATGTCAGATGATAGCCATGCCAAGCTCCCATCTGTAAGCATATCATAGCACCAGTATTAGTGTCAGGCCTCAGTACATGCCCCAGGAGACAGATCCCACGTTGGGCCAATCATTGGACTGTCTTTCCCTTAGTCTCTCACCCATCTTTGTCCTTGCAGTTTTTTTTAGACAAGAACAATTCTGCGTCAGAAATTTTGCTTGTGGGTCAGTAACCCAGTCCCTCACATGAGGCCTTGTCTATTTATTGGATGTTGATTCATTAAATTCCCTCTCCCCATTTATGCCATTTTTGCTCATTGGGGGACAGGGAGGGTGGGCTATGGCTGATTTGTAATAACATAAAAAATAATTTTAAAAAAATCTAGAAAAATCAAGGAGATACAAATCAAAAAGGAAGAAGACAAATCTTGTTATTTTCAGATGCTATGATAGTATACATAACTAATACCAAAATCTCAGATATTCTGCAGCTGACAAACACCCTTAGAAAAGTGATTTGATATTAGTACGCACATAATGACCTTAGAGTCTCCCACCTCCAGAGTCTCTGGTTCTTCCTAGTGTGTACACCCTATGGCCCACCTCCCCACATTGCATATTTCCACTTTTTCTGCTGGCGTGTTAGGCTATTCTGCTGCCCCACACCCATACCTGGTCCTGTTCCCCCTTCCCCTCTCCAATCTAGATCCCTCCCTCTGCCTCACTTGTTCATTTTCTTCCCCATCCTAAATGAAATTGAAATATCTTCATTTGTGCCTTTCTGCTTGTTAAAGTTCTGACAGACTGTGGATTATATCCTAGATATTCTGTTCGTTTTGTCTAATATCCACTTATCAGTGAGTACATACCATGTATGTACTTCTTATGTGGGTTACCTTACTCAGGTTGATATTTTCATGTTCCATTCATTTGCCTGCAAAATTCATGGTGTCCTCCATCTTAATAGCTGAATACTATTTTATTGTATACATGAACCTTATTTTTCTGTATCCAATTCTTTAGTTGAGAGATATCTGGGTGATTTTTATCTCTGGCTATTACAAATAAGGGTGCTACGAATATAGCAGAGTAATTGTCCTTGTAATATAGTGAGGCATCTTTTGGGTATATGCCCAAGAATAGTGTAGTTGAGTTTTCAAGTAAAACTATTTCCAGTTTTCTGAGGAAGAGCCAGATTCATTTCAAGAGTAGTTGTACCAGTTTGCAATCTCACCAGCAATGGAAGAGTGTTCCTCTTTCTCAACATCCTCGACAGCATGTGCTGTTACTTGAGTTTTTAATGGTAGCCATTCTGATTGGTATAAACTGGAATATCTGAGTCATTTTGATTTGCATTTCCCTGATGACTAAGGACTTCAAACTTTCCTTTAAGTGTTTCTCAGCCATTCAAGGTTCTTCTCTAGCGAATTCTCTGTTTAGCTCTGTACTCCATATGTAAATGGATTATTTGGTTTTTGTTTTTTGTTTTTTTTACTTTTTTTTTTTTTACTTTTTTTTTCCTTTTTTTTTTTTATTAACTTGAGTATTTCTTATGTACATTTAAAGTGTTATTCCCTTTCCCGGTTTCCGGGCAAATGTCCCCCTCCCCCCTCCCCTTCCTTATGGGTGTTCTCCTCCCAACCCTCCCCCCATTGCCGCCCTCCCCCCATAGTCTAGTTCACTGGGGGTTGCAGCTGGCATTCGCCTCTGTATTTGCTGTATTCTGGCTGTGTCTCTCAGGAGCGATCTACATCCGGCTCCTGTCGGTCTGCACTTCTTTGCTTCATCTATCTTGTCTAATTGGGTGTCTGTATATGTATGGGCCACATGTGGGGCACGCTCTGAATGGGTGTTCCTTCAGTCTCTGTTTTAATCTTTGCCTCCCTATTCCCTGCCAAGGGTATTCTTGTTCCCCTTTTAAAGAAGGAGTGAAGCATTCACAGTTTGATCATCCATCTTGAGTTTCATTTGTTCTAGGCATCTAGGGTAATTCAAGCATTTGGGCTAATAGCCACTTATCAATGAGTGCACACAATGTATGTCTTTCTGTGATTGGGTTAGCTCATTCAGGATTATATTTTTCAGTTCCAACCATTTGCCTACTAATTTCATAAAGTCATTGTTTTGATAGCTGAGTAATATTCCATTGTGTAGATGTACCACATTTTCTGTATCCATTCCTCTCTTGAAGGGCATCTGTGTTCTTTCCAGCTTCTGCCTATTATAAATAAGGCTGCGATGAACATAGTGGAGCACGTGTCTTTTTTATATGTTGGGGAATCTTTTGGGTATATGCCCAAGAGAGGTATAGCTGGATCCTCAGTTAGTTCAATGTCCAATTTTCTGAGGAACCTCCAGACTGATTTCTAGAATGGTTGTACCAGTCTCCAATCCCACCAACAATGGAGGAGTGTTCCTCTTTCTCCGCATCCTCGCCAGCATCTGCTGTCACCTGAGTTTTTGATCTTAGCCATTCTCACTGGTGTGAGGTGAAATCTCAGGATTGTTTTGATTTGCATTTCCCTTATGACTAAAGATGTTGAACATTTCTTTAGGTGTTTCTCAGCCATTCGGCATTCCTCAGCTGTGAATTGTTTGTTTAGTTCTGAACCCCATTTTTTAATAGGGTTATTTGTCTCCCTGCGGTCTAACTTCTTGAGTTCTTTGTATATTTTGGATATAAGGCCTCTATCTGTTGTAGGATTGGTAAGATCTTTACCCAATCTGATGGTTGCCGTTTTGTCCTAACCAAAGTGTCCTTTGACTTACAGAAGCTTTGCAGTTTCATGAGGTCCCATTTGTCGATTCTTGATCTTAGAGTATAAGCCAATGGTGTTTTGTTCAGGAAATATTCTCCAGTGCCCATGTGTTCCAGATGCTTCCCTAGTTTTTCTTCTATTAGTTTGAGTGTGTCTGGTTTGATGTGGAGGTCCTTGATCCACTTGGACTTAAGCTTTGTACAGGGTGATAAGCATGGATCGATCTGCATTCTTCTACATATTGACCTCCAGTTGAACCAGCACCATTTGCTGAAAATGCTGTCTTTTTTCCATTGGATGGTTTTGGCTCCTTTGTCAAAAATCAAGTGACCATAGGTGTGTGGGTTCATTTCTGGGTCTTCAATTCTATTCCATTGGTTATCTCTCTGTCTCTGTACCAATACCATGCAGTTTTTATCACTATTGCTCTGTAATACTGCTTGAGTTCAGGGATAGTGATTCCCCCTGACGTCCTTTTATTGTTGAGAATAGTTTTAGCTATCCTGGGTTTTTTGTTATTCCAGATGAATTTGCAAATTGTTCTTTCTAACTCTTTGAAGAATTGGATTGGTATTTTGATGGTGATTGCATTGATTCTGTAGATCGCTTTTGGTAAAATGGCCATTTTTACTATATTAATCCTGCCAATCCATGAGCATGGGAGATCTTTCCATTTTCTGAGGTCTTCTTCAATTTCTTTCTTCAGTGTCTTCAAGTTCTTATTGTACAAATCTTTTACTTGCTTGGTTAAAGTCACACCGAGGTACTTTATATTATTTGGGTCTATTATGAAGGGTGTCATTTCCCTAATTTTTTCTCGGCTTGTTTCTCTTTTGTGTAGAGGAAGGCTACTGTTTATTTGAGTTAATTTTATACCCAGCCACTTTGCTGAAGTTGTTTATCAGCTTTGATAGTTCTCTGGTGGAACTTTGGGGATCACTTAAATATACTATCATATCATCTGCAAATAATGATATTTTGACTTCTTCTTTTCGATCTGTATCCACTTGACCTCCTTTTGTTGTCTGATTGCTCTAGCTAGAACTTCAAGAACTATATTGAATAAATAGGGAGAGAGTGGGCAGCCTTGTCTAGTCCCTGATTTTAGTGGGATTCCGTCAAGTTTCTCTCCATTTAGTTTAATTTTAGCAACTGGTTTGCTGTATATGGCTTTTACTATGTTTAGGTATGGGCCTTGAATTCCTATTCTTTCCAGGACTTTTATCATGAAGGGGTGTTGAATTTTGTCAAATGCTGTCTCAGCATCTAATGAAATGATCACGTGGTTTTGTTCTTTCATTTTGTTTATATAATGGATAACGTTGATGGTTTTCCGTATATTAAACCATCCCTGCATGCCTGGGATGAAGCCTACTTGATCATGGTGGATGATTGTTTTGACGTACTCTTGGATTCGGTTTGCCAGAATTTTATGGAGTATTTTTGCGTCGATATGCATAAGGGAAATTGGTCTGAAGTTCTCTTTCTTTGTTGGCTCTTTGTGTGGTTTAGGTATAAGAGGAATTGTGGCTTCATAGAAGGAATTCGGTAGTGCTCCATCTGTTTCAATTTTGTGGAATATTTTGGATAATATTGGTATGATGTCTTCTATGAGGGTCTGATAGAATTCTGCACTAAACCCGTCTGGACCTGGGCTCTTTTTGGTTGGGAGACCTTTAATGACTGCTTCTATTTCCTTAGGAGTTATGGGGTTGTTTAACTGGTTTATCTGTTCCTGATTTAACTTCGGTACCTGGTATCTGTCTAGGAAATTGTCCATTTCCTGCACATTTTCAAGTTTTGTTGAATATAGGCTTTTATAGTAAGATCTGATGATATTTTGAATTTCCTCTGAATCTGTAGTTATGTCTCCCTTTTCATTGCTGATTTTGTTAATTTGGACACACTCTCTGTGTCCTCTTGTTAGTCTGGCTAAGGGTTTATCTATCTTGTTGATTTTCCCAAAGAACCAACTTTTGGTTCTGTTGATTCTTTCTATGGTCCTTTTTGTATCTACTTGTTTGATTCCAGCTCTGAGTTTAATTATTTCCTGCCTTCTACTCCTCTTAGGTGTATTTGCTTCTTTTTGTTCTAGAGCTTTTAGGTATGCTGTCAAGCTGCTGACATATGCTCTTTCCTGTTTCTTTCTGCAGGCACTCAGCGCTATGAGTTTTCCTCTTAGCACAGCTTTCATTGTGTCCCATAAGTTTGGGTATGTTGTACCTTCATTTTCATTAAATTCTAAAAAGACTTTTTTTAATTTCTTTCTTTATTTCTTCCTTGACCAGGTTATCATTGAGTAGAGCATTGTTCAATTTCCACATATATGTCGGCATTCTTCCCTTATTGTTATTGAACACCAGTTTTAGGCCGTGGTGGTCTGATAGCATGCATGTGATTATTTCTATCTTTCTGTACCTGTTGAGGCCCGTTTTTTGACCAATTATATGGTCAATTTTGGAGAAAGTACCATGAGGATCTGAGAAGAAGGTATATCCTTTGCTTTAGGATAGATTGTTCTATAAATATCTGTTAAGTCCATTTGGCTCATGACTTCTCTTAGTCCCTCTACCTCTCTGTTTAATTTGTTTCCATGATCTGTCCATTGATGAGAGTGGGGTGTTGAAATATCCTACTATTATTGTGTGAGGTGCAATGTGTGTTTTGAGCTTTAGTAAGGTTTCTTTTACGTATGTAGGCACCCTTGTATTTGGGGCATATATATTTAGGATTGAGAGTTCATCTTGGTGGATTTTTCCTTTGATGAATATGAAGTGTCCTTCCTTATCTTTTTTGATGACTTTTAGTTGAAAATTGATTTTATTTGATATTAGAATGGCTACTCCAGCTTGCTTCTTCTGACCATTTGCTTGGAAAGTTGTTTTCCAGCCTTTCACTCTGAGGTAGTGCCTGTCTTTGTCTCTGAGGTGTGTTTCCTGTAGGCAGCAGAATGCAGGGTCCTCGTTGCGTATCCAGTTTGTTAATCTATGTCTTTTTATTGGGGAGTTGAGTTCATTGATGTTGAGAGATATTAAGGAATAGTGATTATTGCTTCGTGTTTTATTCATATTTGGATGTGAGGTTATGTTTGTGTGCTTTTCTTCTCTTGGTTTTGTTGCCAAGACGATTAGTTTCTTGCTTCTTCTAGGGTATAGCTTGCCTCCTTATGTTGGGATTTACCATTTATTATCCGTTGTAGTGCTGGATTTGTAGAAAGATATTGTGTAAATTTGGTTTTGTCATGGAATATCTTGGTTTCTCCATCTATGTTAATTGAGAGTTTTGCAGGATACAGTAACCTGGGCTGGCATTTGTGTTCTCTTAGGGTCTGTATGACATCAGTCCAGGATCTTCTGGCCTTCATAGTTTCTGGCAAAAAGTCTGGTGTGATTCTGATAGGTCTGCCTTTATATGTTACTTGACCTTTTTCCCTTACTGCTTTTAATATTCTTTCTTTATTTTGTGCGTTTGGTGTTTTGATTATTATGTGACAGGAGGTGTTTCTTTTCTGGTCCAATCTACTTGGAGTTCTGTAGGCTTCTTGTATGCCTATGGGTATCTCTTTTTTTAGGTTAGGGAAGTTTTCTTCTATGATTTTGTTGAAGATATTTACTGGTCCTTTGAGCTGGGAGTCTTCACTCTCTTCTATACGTATTATCCTTAGGTTTGATCTTCTCATTGACTCCTGGATTTCCTCTATGTTTTGGACCAGTTGTTTTTTCTGCTTTACATTATCTTTGACAGTTGAGTCAATGATTTCTATGGAATCATCTGCTCCTGAGATTCTCTCTTCCATCTCTTGTATTCTGTTGGTGAAGCTCTTATCTACAGCTCCTTGTCTCTTCTTTTGGTTTTTTGTATCCAGGGTTGTTTCCATGTGTTCTTTCTTGATTGCTTCTATTTCCATTTTTAATTCCTTCAACTATTTGATTGTGTTTTCCTGGAATTCTTTCAGGGATTTTTGTGACTCCTCTCTATGGGCTTCTACTTGTTTATTTATGATTTCCTGGAATTCTTTCAGGGATTTTTGCGATTCCTCTCTGTAGGCTTCTACTTGTTCTCTAAGGGAGTTCTTCTCGTCCTTCTTGAAGTCCTCCAGCATCATGATCAAATATGATTTTGAAACTAGATCTTGCTTTTTGGTGTGTTTGGATATTCCATGTTTGTTTTGATGGGAGAATTGGGCTCCGATGATGCCATGTAGTCTTGGTTTCTGTTGCTTGGGTTCCTGCGCTTGCCTCTCGCCATCAGATTATCTCTAGTGTTACTTTGTTCTGCTATTTCTGACAGTGGCTAGACTGTCCTATAAGCCTGTGTGTCAGGAGTGCTGTAGACCTGTTTTCCTGTTTTCTTTCAGCCTGTTATGGGGACAGAGTGTTCTGCTTTCGGGCGTGTAGTTTTTCCTCTCAACAGTTCTTCAGCTGTTCCTGTGGACCTGTGTCTTGAGTTCACAAGGCAGGTCACTTGCAGCAGAAAAGTTGGACTTACCTGTGGTCCCAAGGCTCAAGTTTGCTCGCGGGGTGCTGCCCACGAGCTCTCTGCGGCGGCAGCAACCAGGAAGATCTGTGCTGCCGTTTCCTGGAGCTTCAGTGCACCAGAGTTCCAGATGGCGTTTGGTGTTTTCCTCTGGAATCAGTAATGTGTGCAGAGTGCAGTCTCTTCTGGTTTCCCAGGCGTGTTTGCCTCTCTGAAGGTTTAGCTCTCCCTCCCATGGGATTTTGGTGCAGAGAACTGTTTGTCCGGTCTGTTCCTTCAGTTTCCGGCGGTGTCTCAGGCGCAGGGGTCCTGCCGCTCCTGGGCCCTCCCCCACGGGAACCCAGTGGCCTTATACAGTTTCCTCTTGGGCCAGGGATGTGGGCAGGGATGGGCAGTGTTGGTGGTCTCTTCCACTCTGCAGCCTCAGGAGTGCCCACCTGACCAGGCGGTGAGGTCTCTCTCCTATGGGATCTGGGAGCAGAGAGCTGCTGCTGGCCAGAATCAGCGGGTGTGGGACTCCCAGTAAACACAGGGAGTGCCCGGTCCTAGAGTAATTCTGCCTCTGTGTGTCCCGAGTTCACCAGGCAGGTTACTTGCAGCAGAAATGTTGGTCTTACCTGTGGTCCCAAGGCTCAAGTTTGCTCGCGGGGTGCTGCCCATGAGCTCTATGTGGCGGCAGCAACCAGGAAGCCAAATATGATTCTAAATCTAGATTTTGCTTTTCTGGTGTGTTTAGATATTCAGTGTTTACTTTGGTGGGAGAATTGGGCTCTGATGATGCTATGTAGTCTTGGTTTCTGTTGCTTGGTTTCCTGCGCTTGTCTCTTGCCATCAGATTGTCTCTGTTGTTACTTTGTTCTGCTATTTCTTACAGTGGCTAGACTGTCCTATATGCCTGTGTGTCAGGAGGGCTGTAGATCTGTTTTCCTGTTTTCTTTCAGCCAGTTATGGGAACAGAGTGTTCTGCTTTCGAGCCTGTAGTTTTTCCTGTCTACAGGTCTTCAGCTGTTCCTGTGGGCCGGTGTCCTGAGTTCACCAGACAGGTCACTTGCAGCAGAAAAGTTGGTCTTACCTGTGGTCCCGAGGCTCAAGTTTGCTCGTGGGGTGTTGCTTATGAGCTTTCTGTGAGGGCAGCAACCAGGAGGACCTGTGCCACCCTTTCCAGGAGCCCTGTTCACCAGGTTCCCAGATGGCGTTTAGTGTCTTCCTCTGGAGTCAGAAATGTAGGCAGAGTGTAGTCTCTTCTGGCTTCCCAGGAGTGTCTGCCTCTCTGAAGATTTAGCTCTCCCTCCCATGGAATTTGGGTGCAGAGAACTGTTGATTCGGTCCCTTCAAATTCTGGCAGTGTCTTGGGCACAGGGGACCTGCAGCTCCAGTGCCCTTATCTACCGGATTCCAGAGGCCATATACAGTTTCCTCTTGGGCCAGGGATGTGGGGAGGGGTGGTCAGTGTTGGTGGTCTCTTTACTGTGCAGTCTCAGGAGTGACCACCTGTCCAGGCAGTGAGGTCTCTCTCCCACGGCGTTTGGGAGTAGTGAGCTGCCAACTTGAGTATTTCTTATTTACATTTCGATTATTATTCCCTTTCCCATTTTCCGGGCCAACATCCCCCTAAACACTACTCCTCCCCTTCTCTATGGGTGTTCCCCTCCAAATCCTACCTACGTTACCACCCTCTCCCCAACAATCATGTTCACTGGGGGTTCAGTTTTGGCAGGACCAAAGGCTTCCCCTTCCAGTGGTGCTCTTACTGAAATATTCATTGTTACCTATGATGTTGGAGCACAGAGTCAGTCCATGTACAATCTTTGGGTAGTGGCTTAGTTCCTGGAAGCTCTGGTTTGTTGGCATTGTTGTTCACATGGGGTCTCAAGACCCTTCACGCTCGTTCAGTCCTTTCTCTGATTCCTTCAATGGGGGTCCCATTGTCAGTTCAGTGGTTTGCTGCTGGCATTCACCTATGTATTTGCTGTATTCTGGTTGTGTCTCTCAGGAGAGATCAACATCTGGTTCCTGTCGGCCTACACTTCTTTGCTTCATCCATCTTATCTAATTGGGTGTCTGTATATGTATGGGCCACATGTGTGGTAGGCTCTGAATGGGTGTTCCTTCTGCCTCTGTTCTAAACTTTGCCTCCCTATTCCCTGCCAAGGGTATTCTTTTTCCCCTTTTAAAGAAGGAGTGAAGAATTCGCATTTTGGGCTTCCTTCTTGAATTTCATGTGTTCTGTACATCTAGGGTAATTCTAGAATTTGGGCTAATATCCACTTATCAATGAGTGCTGACCAGGTGTGTTTTTCTGTGATTGGGTTACCTCACTCAGGATGATATTTTCCAGTTCCATCCATTTACCTGTGAATTTCATAAAGTCATTGATTTTGTATACATGTACCACATTTTCTGTATCCATTCCTCTGTTGAAGGGTCTCCTTTTGTTGCTCTAACTATAAGTTTGAGTACTATATTGAATAGATAGGGACAGAGTGCACAGCTTTTTTTTCTTCTTGATTTTAATAAGATGTATCAGGTTTATCTCTATGGAGTTTGATATTGTCTATTGACTTGCTGTATATCGCTTTCACTATGTTTAAGTATGGGCCATTGAATTCCTGATCTAAGACTTTTATTATAGAAAAGTGTTGGATTTTCTCAAAGCCATTTTCTGTATCTATTAAGAGGATGTTTGATTTTTTTTCTTGGAGTTTCTTTATACAGTGGATTGTGTTGATGTATTTTCCTAAATTGAACCATTACTGCATCCCTAAGGTGAAACCT
Source organism: Rattus norvegicus (assembly GCF_021556685.1). Classification (NCBI taxonomy): domain Eukaryota; kingdom Metazoa; phylum Chordata; class Mammalia; order Rodentia; family Muridae; genus Rattus; species Rattus norvegicus. Next base: position 8,305,843 of record NC_141541.1, on the reverse strand, counting down.
ACTTGACCTTTTTGAATGATGGTTTTGATAGGTTCTTGGATTTGGATTGGGATAATTGTATTGAATACTTTTGCATCAATATTCATAAGATAAATTGGTCTGAAGTCTTCTTTCTTTGTTGTGTCCTAGTGTGGTTTAACTACAGCTTCATAGAATGAATTAGGTAGTGTTCCTTCTTTTTTAAATTCATAGAATATTTTGAGAAATATTGATATTAGCTCTCCTTAGAAATTCTGGTAAAATTCTGCTATAAAACCATCTGGCCCTATCTTTGTTGTTGTTATTGTTGGAACAGTTTTTATGATTGTTTCTATTTCTTCATTGTTTATGGGACTCTTTACATAGTTTACCTGCTCTTGACAACTTTGATATGTAGTATCTGTCTAGAAAATCATCCATTTCATCTAGATTTTTTTTCAGTTTTGTTGAGTATAGGCTTTTAAAATAAGAACTGATGATTTTTTCATTTCTTCATTTTCTTTTTTTATTTCTCTCTTTTAATTTCTGATTTTGTTCATTTGAATACTGTCTCTTTTTCTTTAGTTATTTTGGCTAAGACTTTATCTATCTTGTTGATTTTCTCAAAGAACCAGCTTTCAGTTTTGTTGATACTTTTTTAATTTACATTTCAAATGTTAACCCCTTTCCTGGTTTCCCATTCGTTAACCAATTCTTTGTATCATTCTCTTTGTTTCTAATTGGTTAATTTAAGCCCTGAGATTGATTACTTCCTGTGGTCTACTCCTCTTGAGTGTGTTTGCTTCCTTTTCTTCTATATCTTTCGGATGTTCTGTAAAGTTGCTAGTGTAGGATCTTTCCAATTTCTTTGGTAGGGCACTTAGTGCTATTAGCCTTGCTTCATTGTGCCCGGTTTGGGTGTGTTGTGTCTTCATTTTCACTGAATTCTAGAAAGTCTTACATTCCTTTCTTTAATTCTTTCTTGACTAAGCTGTCATTGAGTAGACAGTTGTTTAGCTTCCTTGGGCATGTGGGCTTTCTGGTTTTGCTGTTATTGAAGAACAGCCTTAGTCCATGGTTATCTAATAGGATGCATGGGATCATTTCAATCTCCTTGTATTTATGGAGGTTTGTTTTGTGCCAGACTAGATCACCAATTTTGGAAAATTTCCCAATGAGGCTCTGAAAATATGTAATTTTAGGGTGAAACTTCCTGTAGATATTAGTTAAGTCCATTTGGTTCATAACTTCTGTTAGTTTTATTGTGTCTCTTTTAGTTTCTATGTCAATGGTCTATTGGTGAGAGCGGTGTGTTGAAGTCTCCTGCTATTTTTGTGTGAGGCTCAATGTGTGTTTTGTGGGTTATGTGTGTGTGTTTGTTTGTTTTATGAATTTGTGTTCCATTGCATTTGGGGCAAGGATGTTGAGAATTGAGAGTTTATCTGAGTGGATTTTTCCTTTGATGAGTACGAAGGGTCTTTCCCCATTTCTTTTGATTACTTTGGTTGAAAGTAAATTTTATTGGATACTAAAATGGCTACTCCAGCTTCTTTTTGTGGTCCATTTGCTTGGAAAACAGGTTTTGAATTTTTACTCTTAAGTACTGTCTGTCTTTGTCACTGAGGTATGTTTCTTCTATGCAGCAAATGCTGGAACTTGTTTGCATATCCAGTCTGTTAACCTGTCTTTTGATTGGGAAGTCAGTCCATTGATATTGAAAGATATTGAATACAGATGATTGTTGGTTTGTTATTTTAGTTGTTGGATATGATATATATATATATATATATATATATATATATATATAGTGTGTTTGTGTGTGTGTGTGTGTGTGTGTGTGTGTGTGTGTGTGTGTGTGTGATTCTCTCTTGTTTTGGTTTTGTTTTGAAGTGATTAATTTCTTTCCATTATATATAATGGAATATTTGGCTTCTACATCTATGACTATTGAAAGTTTTGCTGTGTGTAGTAGCCTGGGCTGGAATTTATGTCTCTTAAGGTCTGAATGACATCTTTCCAGGATCTGCTTGCTCTTAAGAGTCTTTGTTAAAAAGTTTGGATTGATTTGTTCAATTTCTTTACTTGTTTGATTAGGTTTTCCTGTATTTCTTTAGATGATTTATTTGTTTCATCTTTAAGTGCTTCTACCTGTTTGTCTATGATTCCCTGTATTTCATTGAGTTATTTACATGCTCCTTAAAAGCCTCTATTATTTTCATGAAAAGGGATTTTATGTCAGCATCATGCTTTTAGGTATGTTAGGGTATCCAGGCCTTACTGTGATGGGAGAGCTGGGTTTTAATGGTGCCAAAATACTTACTTCCTATTGCTTATGTACTTTTACTTGCCTCTTTTCATCTGGTTATCTCTGGTGTTAACTGGCCTGGGTGTCTCTATCTGGAGCCTGAATCCTGTGTCCCTGATTGAAGTGTATTTCCTGGGAGATCTGCAGTCTCTGGGCTGATAAGGGGAGCAGATCTGCTCTGTGGAGGTGCAGACCAGAATGGAGATATGATTAGTGTGACAGGGAGGGGTCCTTCATCATCAGAGGTCCTTTGCCTGCCTTGGCAGAGGTGCACAAAGAAAATCTGCTTGATCTTTTTTGTCTTATTGCTCTAGCTGAAATTTGAAGAAATACATTGAATTGATATTGAGGGGAGAGCTTTCTCTTTTTCCTGATATTGCTGGAATTGCTCTGAAGTTTTCTTCATTTAATTTGGTACTGGATAATTGTGTGTTGCATATCTTCTTTCTTATGTTTAGGTATGCCCTCTGTGTCCCTGATCTCTCTTAGACTTTTATTGTGAAAGAGTTTTTTATTTTGTCAAAAAAATGTTTAGCATCTAGTGAGAAGATCATGTCATATTTTTCCTTTTTCAGCTGGTTAATATAGTGAATTTCATTGACAGATTTATATTGCTGAATCATCCCTACATCACTAGCATAATGATAAATGATTTTGTTTGTGCTCTTGAATTTGGTTTGTGAGTATTTTATTGAATGTTTTTCTATTAATTATCATGATAAAAATTTATCTGTACTTTTTTCTTTATTTCTTGAGTCTGTGTGGTTTGTGTAATATGATGATTGTGGCCTCATAAAATGAATAGAACAATGTTCCCTCTGCTTTGTTGATTTTACAGAATAATTTGATGAGTATTAGTACTAGCTCTCTTTTGAAAGCCTGGTAGAGTTCTATACTACAACACTGGACTTTTTTCTTGGCAAACATTTAATGACTGCTTCTATTTCTTTAGGTGTTTTAATTCAATTTGTTTTTACCTTGATTTAACTTTGATAAATGTTATCTATCAAGAATATTATCCATTACTTTTAGATTTTCAAGTGTTCTGGGATACAGGTTTTTGGAAATTCTTAGGATTTCTTCAGTGTCTGTTATACTTCTGAGTTATAATTTTTTAAATTTGTATATGTTCTTTCTATTTTAGTTTGTTATCCTATGACAGCAAGACCTAAATATTTCTATGCAGCTGAAGCACAAGAAAACTACCTTAAAACAAACTTTATGAACATGACCGAGGTCCTTATAGAGGAAATTAAAAATCAAATCCCTTAAAGAATTTGAGAAAAGGACAAATAAACAATTGGAGGAAATCAATATGTTCCCCCAAAGAATGACAAGAAAAGAAAAAAAAAATAACAGGTAAGGGAAACTGTGCAAGATTTAAAAGTGGAATTAAAACAATAAAGACAACAAAACCTTAAGGAATTCAGGAAATGAAAAATATAGGTAAGTGAATAAGAACTACAGATGCAAGAATAATGAACAGACTATAAGAGATGAAAGAGATAATCTCAGGCATAAAAGATTTTTAAATGAATTGATATGATGTCAGACAAAGAAAATGTTTTTATTGCCTATTTTATTTATTTACATTTCAAATGTTATCCTCCTTCCTGGTTCCCACTCTGTATACCTCATATCTCATCCCCCTTACTAAAGTTTCTATGAGGCAGCTCCCATACCAACCCGTGTACTCACTCTTGCCTTACTATCCGAGCATTCCCCTATATTGAGGCATCTAGCCTTTACGGGACCAAGGACCTCCCATCCTATGCTACTCTACAGCTAGAGTCATGTGCACCCTTTTGTTGGTGGTTTAGTTCCTGGGAGCTCCTGGGAGGGTGTGGTCTGGTTGGTTGATATTGTTGTTCTTTCTATAGGTTTTTAAACCACTTAAGCTATTTCATTCTTTCCCCTAATTCCTCCATTATGGCCCTATGGAATGAACTCATTATGCAGGTGAAGGCATACAAGATAGAATGAGGCCTGCCATTAGATGAGAAGGATGAGCAGAAGAAAAGTTTGAAGGAAGAGGAGGAGACCGGAAGGAAAAGATAGAGTAACCATGGAGAGAACATGGAAGCTGATGTTAAGATTCCACTCTGTCCATTTATGGGTTGTTATGAATATTCTTGAGGGATGGATGTGTTCAGGGCTTTGTATCTTTACAGGGGCAATTATATCTTATCAATTGGATCAGAGGTTATTCAATTATGAGTTCTTTCTTGTGGAGAATTTAGTTTATGAGTGTGGCAGTGGAGACATAGGGCTGCCACAGAGCTGGGATGTGTGCTTCTGGCAAGATATCCAGCAAGTATCTTGGAGCACTGCAGTGCTGGATATAGTGGGGGTAAAAGAAAACCATTTAATATAATTTTACAACACGATCACTGTGCTCAGTCTGATGGTTGGTTAGCAGCATCCACATCTGTATTGGTCAGGCTCTGGCAGAGTCTATCAAGAAACAGCTAGACCAGGTTCCTGTAAGCAACAGCTTCTTTATTTTTTATTTTATTTATTTATTTTTTTATTAACTTGAGTATTTCTTATATACATTTCGAGTGTTATTCCCTTTCCCAGTTTCCAGGCAAACATCTCCATCTCCCCTCCCCTTTTTTATGGGTGTTCCCCTCCCAATCCGCCCCCCTTGTTGCACTCCCCCCAACAATCTAGTTCACTGGGGGTTCAGTCTTAGCAGGACCCAGGGCTTCCCCTTCCACTGGTGCTCTTACTAGGATATTCATTGCTACCTATGAGGACAGAGTCCAGGGTCAGTCCATGTATAGTCTTTAGGTAATGGCTTAGTCACTGGAAGCTCTGGTTGCTTGGCATTGTTGTACATATGAGGTCTCGAGCCCCTCCAAGTTCTTCCAGTTCTTTCTCAAATTCCTTCAATGGGGGTCCTATTCTCAATTCAGTGGTTTGCTGCTGGCATACGCCTCTGTGTTTGTTGTATTCTGGCTGTGTCTCTCGGGAGACATCTACATCCGGCTCCTGTCGGCCTGCACTTCTTTGCTTCATCTATCTTGTCTAATTGGATGGCTGTATATGCATGGGCCACATGTGGGGCAGGCTCTGAATGGGTGTTCCTTCAGTCTCTGTTTTAATCTTTGCCTCTCTCTTGCCTGCCAAGGGTATTCTTGTTCCCCTTTTAAAGAAGGCGTGAAACATTCACATTTTGATCATCCGTCTTGAGTTTCATTTGTTCTAGGCATCTAGGGTAATTCAAGTATTTGGGCTAATAACCACTTATCAATGAGTGCATACCATGTGTGTTTTTCTGTGATTGGGTTACCTCACTCAGGATGATATTTTCCAGTTCCGACCATTTGCCTACGAATTTCATAAAGTCATTGTTTTGATAGCTGAGTAATAATCCATTGTGTAGATGTACAACATTGTCTGTATCCATTCCTCTGTTGAAGGGCATCTGGGTTTTTCCAGCATCTGGCTATTATAAATAAGGCTGCGATGAACATAGTGGAGCATGTGTCTTTTTTATATGTTGGGGCATCTTTTGGGTATATGCCCAAGAGAGGTATAGCTGGATCCTCAGGCAGTTCAATGTCCAATTTTCTGAGGAACCTCCACACTGATTTCCAGAATGGTTGTACCAGTCTCCAATCCCACCAACAATGGAGGAGTGTTCCTCTTTCTCCGCATCCTCGCCAGCATCTGCTGTCACCTGAGTTTTTGATCTAAGCCATTCTCACTTGTGTGAGGTGAAAACTCAGGATTGTTTTGATTTGCATTTCCCTTATGACTATAGATGTTGAACATTTCGTTAGGTGTTTCTCAGCCATTCGGCATTCCTCGGCTGTGAATTGTTTGTTTAGTTCTGAACCCCATTTTTTAATAGGGTTATTTGCCTCCCTGCGGTCTAACTTCTTGAGTTCTTTGTATATTTTGGATATAAGGCCTCTATCGGTTGTAGGATTGGTAAAGATCTTTTCCCAATCTGTTGGTTGCCGTTTTGTCCTAACCACAGTGTCCTTTGCCTTACAGAAGCTTTGCAGTTTCATGAGGTCCCATTTGTCGATTCTTGATCTTAGAGCATAAGCCATTGGTGTTTTGTTCAGGAAATTTTCTCCAGTGCCCATGTGTTCCAGATGCTTCCCTAGTTTTTCTTCTATTAGTTTGAGTGTATCTGGTTTAATGTGGAGGTCCTTGATCTACTTGGACTTAAGCTTTGTACAGGATGATAAGCATGGTTCGATCTGCATTCTTCTGCATGTTGACCTCCAGTTGAACCAGCACCATTTGCTGAAAATCCTGTCTTTTTTCCATTTGATGATTTTGGCTCCTTTGTCAAAAATCAAGTGACCATAGGTGTGTGGGTTCATTTCTGGGTCTTCAATTCTGTTCCATTGGTCTATCTGTCTGACTCTGTACCAATACCATGCAGTTTTTATCACTATTACTCTGTAATACTGCTTGAGTTCAGGGATAGTGATTCCCCCTGACGTCCTTTTATTGTTGAGAATAGTTTTAGCTATCCTGGGTTTTTTGTTATTCCAGATGAATTTGCAAATTGTTCTCTCAAACTCTTTGAAGAATTGGATTGGTATTTTGATGGGCATTGCATTGAATCTGTAGATCGCTTTTGGTAAAATGGCCATTTTTACTATATTATTCCTGCCAATCCATGAGCATGGGAGATCTTTCCATCTTTTGAGGACTTCTTCAATTTCTTTCTTCAGAGTCTTGAAGTTCTTACTGTACAGATCTTTTACTTGCTTGGTTAAAGTCACACCGAGGTACTTTATATTATTTGGGTCTATTATGAAGGGTGTCGTTTCCCTAATTTCTTTCTCGGCTTGTTTCTCTTTTGTGTAGAGGAAGGCTACTGAATTATTTGAGTTACTTTTGTACCCAGCCACTTTGCTGAAGTTGTTTATCAGCTTTGATAGTTCTCTGATGGAACTTTTGGGATCACTTAAATAAAATATCATATCATCTGGAAATAGTGATATTTTGACCTCTTCTTTTCTGATCTGTATCCACTTGACCTCCTTTTGTTGTCTAATTACTCTGGATAGAACTATATTGAATAAGTAGGGACAGAGTGGGCAGCCTTGTCTGGTCCCTGATTTTAGTGGGATTGCTTCAAGTTTCTCTCCATTTAGTTTAATGTTAGCAACTGGTTTGCTGTATATGGCTTTTACTATGTTTAGGTATGGGCCTTGAATTTCTATTCTTTCCAGGACTTTTATCATGAAGGGGTGTTGAATTTTGTCAAATGCTGTCTCAGCATCTAATGAAATGATCATGTGATTTTGTTCTTTCATTTTGTTTATATAATGGATCACGTTGATGGTTTTCCATATATTAAACCATCCCTGCCTGCCTGGGATGAAGCCTATTTGATCATGGTGGATGATTGCTTTGACGTACTCTTGGATTCGGTTTGCCAGAATTTTATTGAGTATTTTTGCGTCGATATTCATAAGGGAAATTGGTCTGAAGGTCTCTTTCTTTGTTGGGTCTTTGTGTGGTTTAGGTATAAGAGGAATTGTGGCTTCATAGAAGGAATTCGGTAGTGCTCCATCTGTTTCAATTTTGTGGAATATTTTGGATAATATTGGTATGATGTCTTCTATGAAGGTCTGATAGAATTCTGCACTAAACCCATCTGGACCTGGGCTCTTTTTGGTTGGGAGACCTTTAATAACTGTTTCTATTTCCTTAGGAGTTATGGGGTTGTTTAACTGGTTTATCTATTCCTGATTTAACTTCGGTACCTGGTATCTGTCTAGGAAATTGTCCATTTCCTGCAGATTTTCAAGTTTTGTTGAATATAGGCTTTTATAGTAAGATCTGATGATTTTTTGAATTTCCTCTGAATCTGTAGTTATGTCTCCCTTTTCATTGCTGATTTTGTTAATTTGGACACACTCTCTGTGTCCTCTTGTTAGTCTGGCTAAGGGTTTATCTATCTTGTTGATTTTCCCAAAGAACCAACTTTTGGTTCTGTTGATTCTTTCTATGGTCCTTTTTGTATCTACTTGTTGATTCCAGCTCTGAGTTTAATTATTTCCTGCCTTCTATCTCCTCTTCGGTGTATTTGCTTCTTTTTGTTCTAGAGCTTTTAGGTATGCTGTCAAGCTGCTGATATATGCTCTTTCCTGTTTCTTTCTGCAGGCACTCAGCGCTATGAGTTTTCCTCTTAGCACAGCTTTCATTGTGTCCCATAAGTTTGGGTATGTTGTACCTTCATTTTCATTAAATTCTAAAAAGACTTTTTTAAATTTCTTTCTTTATTTCTTCCTTGACCAGGTTATCATTGAGTAGAGCATTGTTCAATTTCCACGTATATGTCGGCATTCTTCCCTTATTGTTATTGAACACCAGTTTTAGGCCGTGGTGGTCTGATAGCATGCATGTGATTATTTCTATCTTTCTGTACCTGTTGAGGCCCGTTTTTTGACCAATTATATGGTCAATGTTGGAGAAAGTACCATGAGGAGGTGAGAAAAAGGTATATCCTTTTGTTTTAGGATAGAATGTTCTATAAATATCTGTTAAGTATATTTGGCTCATGACTTCTCTTAGTCTGTCTACGTCTCTGTTTAATTTCTGTTTCCATGATCTGTCCATTGATGAGAGTGGGGTGTTGAAATCTCCCACTATTATTGTGTGAGGTGCAATGTGTGTTTTGAGCTTTAGTAAGGTTTCTTTTACTTATGTAGGTGCCCTTGTATTTGGGGCATAGATATTTAGGATTGAGAGTTCATCTTGGTGGATTTTTCCTTTGATGAATATGAAGTGTCCTTCCTTATCTTTTTTGATGACTTTTAGTTGAAAATTGATTTTATTTGATATTAGAATGGCTACTCCAGCTTGCTTCTTCTGACCATTTGCTTGGAAAGTTGTTTTCCAGCCTTTCACTCTGAGGTAGTGTTTGTCTTTGTCTCTGAGGTGTGTTTCCTGTAGGCAGCAGAATGCAGGGTCCTCGTTGTGTATCCAGTTTGTTAATCTATGTCTTTTTATTGGGGAGTTGAGGCCATTGATGTTTAGAGATATTAAGGAATAGTGATTATTGCTTCCTGTTATATTCATATTTGGAGATGAGGTTATGTTTGTGTGCTTTTCTTCTCTTTGTTTTGTTGCCAAGACGATTAGTTTCTTGGTAGGGTATAGCTTGCCTCCTTATGTTGGGCTTTACCATTCATTATCCTTTGTAGCACTGGATTTGTAGAAAGATATTGTGTTGATTTGGTTTTGTCATGGAATATCTTGGTTTCTCCATCTATGTTAATTGAGAGTTTTGCAGGATACAGTAACCTGGGCTGGCATTTGTGTTCTCTTAGGGTCTGTATGACATCTGTCCAGGATCTTCTGGCTTTCATTGGTTCTGGTGAAAAGTCTGGTGTAATTCTGATAGGTCTGCCTTTATATGTTACTTGACCTTTATCCCTTACTGCTTTTAATATTCTTTCTTTATTTTGTGCGTTTTGTGTTTTGACTATTATGTAACGGGAGGTGTTTCTTTTCTGGTCCAATCTATTTGGAGTTCTGTAGGCCTCTTGTATGCCTATGGGTATCTCTTTTTTTAGGTTAGGGAAGTTTTCTTCTATGATTTTGTTGAAGATATTTACTGGTATTTAAGCTAGGAGTCTTCACTCTCTTCTATACGTATTATCCTTAGGTTTGATCTTCTCATTGACTCCTGGATTTCCTGTATGTTTTGGAGCAGTAGCTTTTTCTGCTTTACATTATCTTTGACAGTTGAGTCAATCATTTCTATGGAATCTTCTGCTCCTGAGATTCTCTCTTCTATCTCTTGTATTCTGTTGGTGAGGCTCTTATCTACAGCTTCTTGTCTCTTCTTTTGGTTTTCTATATCCAGGGTTGTTTCCATGTGTTCTTTCTTGATTGCTTCTATTTCCATTTTTAATTCCTTCAACTGTTTGATTGTGTTTTCCTGGAATTCTTTCAGGGATTTTTGTGATTCCTCTCTGTAGGCTTCTACTTGTTCTCTAAGGGAGTTATTCATGTCTTTCTTGAAGTCCTCCAGCATCATGATCGAATATGATTTTGAAACTAGATCTTGCTTTTCTCGTGTATTTGGATATTCTGTGTTTGCTTTGGTGGGAGAATTGGGCTCCAATGATGCCATGTAGTCTTGGTTTCTGTTGCTTGGGTTCCTGTGCTTGCCTCTCGTCATCAGATTATCTCTAGTGTTACTTTGTTCTGCTATTTCTGACAGTGGCTAGACTGTCCTATAAGCCTGTGTGTCAGGAGTGCTGTAGACCTGTTTTCCTATTTTCTTTCAGCCAGTAATGGGGACCGAGTGTTCTGCTTTCGGGCGTGTAGTTTTTCCTATCTACAGGTCTCCAGCTGTTCCTGTGCGCCTGTTTCTGGAGTTCACCAGGCAGCTCACTTGCAGCAGAAAAGTTGGTCTTACCTGTGGTCCCGAGGCTCAAGTTTGCTCGTGGGGTGTTTTCCTCTGGCGTCAGAGATGTGTTTAGAGTGCCGTCTCTTCTGGTTTCCCAGGTGTGTCTGCCTCTTTGTAGGTTTAGCTCTCCCACCCATGGGATTTGGGTGCAGAGAATTGTTTATCCGGTCTGTCCTTTCAGGTTCCTGCGGTGTCTCAGGCGCAGGGGTCCTGCCGCTCCTGGGCCCTCCCCCACGGGAACCCAGAGGCCTTATACAGTTTCCTCTTGTGCCAGGGATATGGGCAGGGGTGGGCAGTGTTGGTGGTCTCTTCTGCTCTGCAGCCTCAGGAGTGCCCACCTGACCAGGCGGTGAGGTCTCTCTCCCATGGGGTCTGGGAGCAGAGAACTGCTGGTAGCCGGGATCAGCGGGTTTGGACTCCCGGTAAACAGGAAGTGCCCGGTCCTAGAGGAATTTTGCCTCTGTGTGTCCTGAGTTCACAAGGCAGGTCTCTTGCAACAGAAAAGTTGGTCTTACCTGTGGTCCTGAGGCTCAAGTTTGCTCGTAGGGTGCTGCCTATGAGCTCTCTGCGGCGGTAGCAACCAGGAAAATCTGCGTATCCGTTTCCGGGAGCCTCCGTGCACCAGGGTTCCAGATGGTGTTTGGTGTTTTCCTCTGGCGTCAGTGATGTGTGCAGAGTGCAGTCTCTTCTGGTTTCCCAGGCGTGCCTGCCTCTCTGTAGGTTTAGCTCTCCCTCCCACGGGATTTGGGTGCAGAGAACTGTTTATCCAGTCTGTCCTTACAGGTTCTGGTGGTGTCTCAGGCACAGGGGTCCTGCCGCTCCTGGGTCCTCCCCCACGGGAACCAAAGCAACTGCTTCTTGCATCAGTAATACTTTCTAGGTTTGATGTCTGCAGATGGAATTGGATCCCTACATAGAGCAGTCTCTGGTTGTCCTATTCAACTCTTTGTCCTTGCATTTTCTTTAGACAGGAACAATTCTGTGTTAATATTTTTGAGATGGATGGATGGATTCATCTATCAACTGAGTGACATGCCTATCCTCTGGATATGGTCTCTACAGCTTCTTTCTCCCCTTTTGTTGGGTGTTTTAGATTCTGTCATCCATACTGGGTCATGGAAGCCTGTTGCTTTCCTGGCATCTGGGACTTTCTGGTGGCTATACCCAGTTCCCTATCACCTAGGGGGTATAAAGAGGATTAAACACCTCTGTTTAATTTCCTAACCCTCTGTACATCTCCTCTGTCTGTTCCCATACCTGATCTTACCCTCTTTTGTCCTCTCCTTCTTCTTTTTTCCTCCCAAGTCCCTCCTACCCTATGGGCGGTAGCCCATAATTATTTTTTCCCACTTCTAAGTAGGACAGAAGCATCCATATTTTGGTATTCCATATTTTGGTATTCCTTATTCTTGAGCTTCACATGGTCTGTGACTTGTATGGTTGGTATTCCAAGCTTTTCTCCTAATATCCATTTATCATGAGCAAATAATATGTGGATTATTTTCTGACTGGGTTACCTAACTCAGCATGGTATTTTCTAGTGACATGCACTTGCCTGCAAATTTCATGAAGTCATTGTTTTTAATAGCTGAGTAGTAATCCATTGTGTAAATGTACCACAATTTCTGTATCCATTCCTCTGTTAAGGAACATATGGGTTGTTTCTAGCTTCTGACTACCATAAATAAAGCTGCTACAAACATACTGGAGCATGTGTCCTTGTTATATGATGGAGTACTTTTTGGGTATATGCCCAGAGGTGGTATAGCTGTATCCAAAGGTAGTACTATGCTGGATATTCTGAGGAACCTCTAGACTGTTTTCAAGAGTGGTTCTACCAGCTTATAATACCACTAGCAATGGAGGAATGTTCCTCTGTCTCCAATTCTCAACAGCATCTTTTGGCACCTGTGCTTTTGATCTTAGCCTTTCTTACTGGTATAAGATAGAATCTCAGGGTCATTTTGATTTGCATTTCCCTGATGATTAAGGGTGTTGAACATTTCTTAGGTGTTTCTCAGCCATTCAGGATTCCTCAGTTGAGAATTCATTGTTTAGCTCAGTAAATAGGGTTATTTGGTTCTCTGAATCTAATTTCTTGAGTTCTTTGTATATATTGGATATTAGCCCCTCTATTGGATATAGGGTTGGTAAAAGTAATTTCAAAATCTGTAGGTTGCCATTTTGTCCTATTGACAGTATCCTTTTCCTTAGAGAAGCTTTACACTTTTATGATGTCCCATTTGTCAATTGTTGTCAATTGTTGATCTTAATGCATAAACCATTGGGGTTCATGAAATATTCCCCTGTGCCCATGTTTGTGAGGTTCTTCTCCATTTTATCTTCTCTTAGATTCAATATATCTGATTTTATGTGGAGATCATTGATTCTCCTTTGACTTGAGCTTTGTACAAGAAGATAATGGATCAATTTGAATTTTTTTCTACATGCTGACTGCCAGTTGAACCTCCATCATTAGTTGAAAATGCTGTCTTTTTCCCCCTTTGGATGTTTTTAGCTCCTTTGTCAAAAATAAAGTAACCATAGTGTGTAGGTTCATTTCTGGGTCTTCAGTTGTATTCCATTAATCTACTTTCCTGTCTCTGTACCAATACCAGGCAGTATTTTATCAGGATTGCCCTTTAATACAGCTTGAAGTTAGGGATGGTGATTCCTCCAGAAGTTTTCTTATTGTTTAGAATAGTTTTTGTTATCCTGTTTTGTTTTTGTTTTTGTTTTATTCCAAATAAATTTGAGAATTGCTTTTTCTATCTCTTAATAATTAAGTAGACATTTTGATGGTGATTGCATTCAATCTTTTACATTGCTTTTAGTAAGGTGGCCAGTTTTACAATGTCAGTCATATGAGCATGGGAGTTTAATATATCTTCTGAGGTCTTCTGAGGTTTCTTTCTTCAGCAACTTGAAGTTCTTGTAAAAATTTTTAACTTGCTTGGTTAGAATCCCATCAAGATATTTTATATGATTCGTGTCTATTGTAAAGGGTGTTGATTTTCTTATTTCTTTCTCAAATTATATATCCTTTGAGTAGAGGAAGGCTACTGATTTAATTTTTCTACACACTTTGATGAAGTTGTTTTTCAGAGGTAGAAGCTCTATGGTGGAACTTTTGGTGTCACTTAAGTATACTATCATATCATCTGGAATTAGTGATATTTTGATTTCTTTGCTTCCAATTTGTATCCCTTTGAACTCCTGTTGTTGTCTGATTGCTCTGGCTAGGACTTCAAGTACTATAATGAATAGGTAAGGAGAGAGTGGCCTTGTCTAGTCCCTGATTTTAGTGGGATTGCTTCAAATTACTCTCCATTTTATTTGGTGTTGGTTACTGTTTTGCTATATGTTGCTCTTGCTATTATTAGGTATGGGCTTTGAATTCCTGATCTTTCCAAGACTTTTAACATGAAGAGGTGTTGAATTTTGTCAAATGCTTTTTCAGCATCTAATGAGGTGATCATATTTTTTTTTCTTTAAATCTCTTCATGTAGTGAATTACATTGATGGATTCCCTTATATTGAATCATTCCTGAATCTCTGGGACAATTGATCGCTGTGAATGATCATTTTGATGTCTCCTTGGATTAGGTTAGAGATAATTTTCTTGAGTATTTTTGCATCATTATTCATAAGGGAAATTGGTCTGAAGTTCTCTTTTTTGATGGGTCGTTTTGTGGTTTAAGCATAAACATAGCTGTGGCTTCATAGAATAAATTGGATGGTGTTCCTTCTGTTTCTATTTTGTGAAATAGTTTGAGGAGTATTGGTATTAGGTCTTCTTTGAATGTCTGCTAGAATTCTGTACTCCACCAATCTGGTTGTGGTATTTTTGTTTGTTTGTTTGTTTGTTTGTTTGGTTGGTTGGTTGGTTTTTTTTTTTTGCTTTGTTTTGTTTTTGTTTTGTTTTCTTTTGTTTCGTATTTTTATGGAAGTCTTTTTAATGACTACCTCCATTTCTTTAGTGAGATGCTTTAGATGGTTTGTTTCATCCTGATTTAATTTAGATCTCATATCTAGCTAGAAAATTGTCCCTTTCATCCAGATTTTCTAGTTCTGCTGAATGTAGGCTTTTGTAGTAGGATTCGATGATTTTTTTTAAAATTTCCTCAGATTCTGTTATGTCTCCATTTTCATTTCTGATTTTGTTAATTTGGATACACTCTCTGTGCCCTCTGGTTAGTCTGGCTAAGGGTTTATCTATCTTGTTGATTTTCTCAAAGAACCAGCTCCTCATTTTGTTGATTCTTTGTATAGTCCTCTTTGTTTCTGCTTGGTTGGTCTCAGCCCTGTGTTTGATTATTTCCTGCTTTCTACTCCTTTTGGGTGCATTTACTTCTCTTTGTTCTAGAGCATTCAGATGTGCTGTTAAGCTGCTTATGTATTCTCTCTCATGTTTCTTTTTGGAGGCAGTGAGAGCTGAGCACTTAGCACGGCTTTTATTGTGTCTCATAGGTTTAGGAATGTTGTGCCTTCATTTTCATTAAATTCTAAAAAATCTTCTATTTCTTTATTTCTTCCCTGACCAAGTTGTCATTGAGAAAAGAGTTGTTCAGCTTACATGTATATGTAGGCTTTCTGTTGTTTTTATTGTTATTGAATACCAGCCATAGTCCATGGTGATCTGATAGAATACATGAAATTACTTCAATCTTCCTGTATCTGCTGAAGCCTGTTTTGTGACCTATTATATGGACAGTTTTGGAGAAAGTAGAATGAGATGCTGAGAAGAAGGTATATTCTTTTGTATTAAGATAAAATGTTCTACAAATATCTGTTAAATCCATTTAGTTCATAATTTCTTTTAGTTTCACTCTTTCTCTGCTTGGGTTCTGTTTCCATGATCAGTTTATGAGAGAGAGTAGTTGAAGTCTCCCACTATTTTTGTGTGAGATGCACTGAGTGCTTTGTCTTTTAGCAAAGTTATGTACATGGGTGTCTTTGCATTTTGAGCACAGCTGTTCAGAATTGAGAGTTCATCTTGATAGTTTTTTCCTTTGATGACTATGAAGTGTCCTTCCTTATCTTTTTTGATAACTTTTGATTGAAAGTCAGTTTTATTTGCTATTAGAATGACTAATCAAACTTGATTCTTGGGATCCTTTGCTTGGACTTTATTTTTCCAACTTTTACACTGGGTAATGTCTGTTTTTGTCACTGAGTTGTGTTTCATTTATGCAGCAAAATGCTGGGTCCTCTTTAGGTATCTAATCTGTTACTCTATATATTTTTTCATTGGTGAATTGAGTCCACTGATGTTAAGAGATATTAAGGGTCAGTAATTGTTGCTTCTTGTTTTTTATGTTGTTAGAATTATATTTATATGGCTATATTCTTTTATTTTTATTGAAACAAGGTTACTTTCTCAGTTTTTCTAGGGGGTAGCTTCCCTGTGTTAGAGTTTTCCATCTATTATCCTTTGTAGGGCTAGATTTGTAGAAACATGGTGTATAAATTTGTGTTGTTTTTTTCTTGGAATATCTTGATTTCTCCATCTATATTAATTGAGTTTTTCTGGGTATAGTAGCCTTTTCTGGCATTTCTATTCTCTTTTTGACATCTACCCAGAATCTTCTTGCTTTTAGTGTCTCTGTTTAGTCCAGTCTCCATCTGTGCCCAGAGCTAAGGCTTTCCCACAGCCCTTTGGAACCAAAACCTTCCCGGAGAGTGTGCCAGGAAGAATGGCATCACTCCTAATCCCAGAGGAGGAATCCCACTTTCTCTCCTCTGATTATCCATGACTATCCAAAGAGTGACCCACTGGGAGTGCACATGGTATAGAAACTCTGGAGCAGTCTGGGATAGGACATTTTCATTTTCCGTCTGCACCCAGACCTGGGGCTGTCTCACGGATCTCATGACCTAAAACATGATCACAAAGATCCGGTCTTTCAGGAGTTCTCTCACTAATAAACACAGGCGCGACCCCACTTTCGCTCCACTGACTATCCAAGGAGAGATCTGCTAGGGTTGTGCGGGATGCGGGAGCCATGCTGAGGCCTGGGGCTGGACCCTTCTGGTCTCCATCTACACCAGAGCTAAGGCTGTCCCACAGCCCTCCAGATCCTTAGGGTCTATATCACATCTGCCCAGGAATTTCTATGTTTCATAGTTAGTCTATGTTGAAAACTCTGGTAAAATTGTGATAGGTTTACCTTTACATGTTACTTGACATTTTTCCCTTACTGCTTTTAATAATTTCTCCTTGTTTTGTGCATTTGGTGTATTGATTATTATATGACAAAAAGAATTTCTTCTCTGGTCCAATCTATTTGGAGTTCTGTAAGCTTCTTGTATGTTTATGGGCATTGCATTTTTCTTAGCTTAAGGATGTTTTCTTTTATAATTTTGTTGAAGATATTTACTGGGTCCTTTGAGTTGGGAATCTTCACTTTCTTCTATACCCATTTCTCTTCTATACCTCTTCTATAACTATTTGGTCTTCTCATTGTGTCCTGGATTTCCTGGATGTTTTGGGTTAGGAGCTTTTGCAGTTGGCATTTTCTTCGATTGTTGCGTCAATGTTTTCTATGGTATCGTCTATGCCTGAGATTCTTTCTTCTAACTCCTGTATTGTGTTGCTGGTGCCTGCCTCTATGACTCCTAATCTCTTTCCTAGGTTTTCTATCTCTAGGGTTGTCTTCTTCTCTGATTTTTTTTTGTTTCTATTTCCATTTTTAGATCCATTTTGTTCAATTCCTTCACTTGTTTGGTTGTATTTTTCTGTATTTCTTTAAGGGAGTTATAATCCTTCTTATCCTTCTTAAAGGCCTCTATCATCATCACGATATGTGATTTTAAATCACGATCTTGCTTTTCAGATGTTTGAGGGTTTCTAGGGTTTGCTGTTGTGTGAAAACAGTATTCTTATGATGCCAAGTAGCCTTGGTTTCTTGTGCTTATCTTCTTGTGCTTGCTCCTTGTCATGTGGTTATCTCTGGTGTTAGCTGGTCTTGCAGTCCCTGACTCTAGATTATCCCTCCTTTGAACATATGTGTCTTTGATCTTAGGTGTGTCAACAGTCCTTGGAGATCAACTCTCTCAAGGAGGGATTGAGGTGTGGAGAGCTGTGAAATTACTCCAGGGAGACCAACCCTACCTGGGTGAGATTTTAGTAAGGACAGCATGGCAGAATTTTAGCTCTGAGAACAGATAGAAATTGGAATGATCATGTCTCCAATTGTTCTGCAGTTCCTGTGCCAGGTGGGCTCCTGGTGGGTCCCTCTTGGGCCAAGGATTGAAGGAATAGTGGTGGTCTAACTTTTGACTTTAGATGTTTCAGTACTCCTGGACAACTTGCCCGCTCAGGGTGGGATTTGGGTACAGAGATCTATGGTACTCAGTTAGTAATGGGGCACAGATGATAACAAGAAGAAAAAAAATCAACTACTTGATTTTTTGTTTTACCTTAGATTCATAATATTCTTTCAAAAATTTAACTGAAGAAATGCATAAACTTTATTTTTAATTGAACATAGAATCTTCTTTAATACAATACATTTCAAGCACACTTGCCTCTCCTTTTACATCTTCTTACTTCTCCTTCTCACCCCTCTCTTCCCCAGATATACTCTCCCTCTGGGTTCTTCTCAGAAAAGAAAAAAGAAAAAAAGAAATAAGTCTAGAAAGAAGATAGCCAAATAGGATAAAACAAGACACAATTAGACAAGAAGAAAGTTCTTACATTAAAGCTGGACAAGGCAACCCAGTAAAAGTGTCTAAGAGCAAACACTGTTAGGAGTCTTAGAAAAACAAGCCAATAACCATAACAATTATGCAGAGGACCTGTTTCAAACATATGTAGACCTAATAATTGTCACTTTAGCCTTTCTGAACTCATGTGAGACTTGCTCAGTTGCCTCAGTGGGCCATATTCTCCTGGTGTCCTCCACCCCTCTGACCTTTATAGTCTTTTCTCCCTATCTTCCATGGAGTACCCCAGTCTCCAACAGGAAGAAACTGATGGAATTTTCCAATTTCGACTCTCTCTTTCTCTGCATGTCTGTCTGTGGATCTCTACATCTGTTCTTTGTCCTGCTGGAGGAAGCCACTCTGAAGATTGATGATAACATAAGGAATTTTAAAAGTGTACGTTACTATATTCATATCACCAAGCTGAAAAATACTAGGGAGTTAGGGTAAGCACATGGCAAAGAAGAGACTGTTTCACTTATAATAATATTCTAACCTCTTGGCAAACAAGCATCTATCATATATGCTGATGGAAATTATTGAATGGAACAATGATTTTATAAAGATTCAGTGTAAGCACATGAGAGTGTGACATATTCTTTAGAAATGAAAATTATCATACTTTAAATGCAAATTGGTGAGTGTAGTGACTGCTGAGACACCAGACCAATCGTTGGAAGACCAACAGTTCTTCACGTTAAACATCTAAGACAGAGAAGGCATCTATGCAACAGGTATGACATAGGTATCTAGGTAGTAAAATGTGTATACTAGACTGAGTTCCTCCTTTTTAAATCAATAGAACCATCAGTGTTAAACAAGCAAGATGGACCTATTAATTATTGCCCACTATTCATAGCTCAAGGGGGCATTCTTCCACTGGATTCAGTAGTTCTGACTGAGACAAAACAGTATATATGATACTAGAATTCTTTATAATAGCTGTGAAAATTAAGTAGTTTTCTAGAAATTTAAAGTAGTTATTAATTCAAAATCCTTTAGAATTGTTTCATTGATCTTCATAATATTTCTACCTCTCTCTCTCTCTCTCTCTCTCTCTCTCTCTCTCTCTCTCTCTCTCTCTCTCTCTCTCTCCCCTCTCTCTCTCTCCTCTCTCTCTCTCCTGCAAGGCATATTAGGCTCCGTTGATTTTTTTTCATATGCACCCATCATCTTCCCATTCTTCAGCATTTATCTCTCTTTCCACACTTCCAATTAAGCTGAATCTCTTTCATTCTTGACTCTTGAGCCTTCAAAGTAGCTCTTTTAGACATACTACCTTACATGATGAATCTAGCTAAATTTTTATATCATGATTTTCAATGTTCAAGTTATCTTCAACATTATTTTTGTCTTTGTCTTAGTTTGATTTTTGTTACCACAAAGATGTTCCAGGGAAATGAAAATCAAAACAACCCTGACATTCGACCTTACACCAGTGAGAGTGGCTAAGATCAAAAACTCAGGTGACAACAGATGCTGGTGATGATGTGGAGAAAGAGCAACATGCCTCCATTGTTGATGGGATTGCAAATTGGTACAATTACTCTGGAAATCAGTTTGGAGGTTCCTTAGAAAAGTGGATATTGCACTACCTAAAGACCCAGCTATACCTCTCCTGGGCATATACCCAAATGATGCTCTAACACACAACAAAGACACATGCTCCACTATGTTCATAGCAGTCTTATTTATAATAGCCAAAAGCTGGAAAGGACCCTTATGCCCTTCAACAGAGGAATTAATACAGAGAATGTTGTACATCTACACAATGGAGTACTTTTCACCTATCAAAAGGAATGACTTCATGAAATTCTTAGGAAAATGGATGGAACTAGAAAATACCTTCCTGAGTGAAGTAACCCAATCACAAATAACACAAATGATATGCACTCACTGAAAAGTGAATATTAACTCAAAATCTTGAGTTACACAAGGTACAAGCCTCAGACCACATGAAGCTCAAGAAAAAGGATGACCAAAGAGCAGATGTTTCAGTCATTCTTAAAAGGAGTAACAAAAATATTCATAGGAGGTGATATGAAGATAAAGTTTGGACCAGAAACTGAAGGAAAGGCCATTCAGAACCTTCCCATCTGGGTATGTATCTCCACCAAAGCTAGCTAATATTGATGAAGCCAAGAAGTACATGCTGAGAGCCTGAAATAGCTGTCTCCTGAGAGGCTCAGCCAAAGCATGTCAAATACGGAGGGGAATGCTAGCAGCAAACAATTGAACTGAGAACAGGGTCCCCATTGCAGGAATTAGAGAAAGGATTGAAGGAGATTAAGGGTCTTGCAACCCCATAAGAACAACAACACCAACCAACCAGAGCCCCCATAGACTAAACCACTACCCAAAGACTACATGTGGACATGGCTCCAGCTGCATATGTACAGAGGATGGCCTTGTTGGACACCAATGGGAGGAGAAGCCCTTGGTCCTGCCAAGGCTGGATGCCCCCCAGCCCAGTGCAGGGGAATGTCTGGATGGTGGGGGAATGAGGGGTGCATGGGGAAGGGGAACACCCTAGTACAAGAAGGGGAAGAGGGTGGTATAGGGGGTTTATGGCAGGGAATCTGGGAAAGGGAATAACATTTGAAATATAAATAAAAAATACCCATTTAAAAAAATAAAAAAATGTTCAATACTGGAACTTTTATAAAGATTAACATCTAATTCAGCTAAGTACTGAATAAAGGTTAATAATCTGTAAGTGATTAGTTTTTCCTTGACTGAGATTATGCAGATTATTGAGGTAGCATTGCACATTACATGAGAACCATACACAAGAGATGATCAAGCTGAATTTTACATTTATTTTATATAAGTGGTGTGTGTGTGTGTGTGTGTGTGTGTGTGTGTGTGTGTGTGTGTGTGTGTGTGTGTGTGTGTTTGTGTGTGTGTAGGAGAGAGGAAGAGAATTGTCTTATGTGCTTTAGGTGTGATTACGCACAGGTACAGTGTTCAGTGTTCCCTATCAATCTGAATTTACTCACATGAGAAGTGATTTTTCACTGAATCCGAAGCTGGGCTGACAGTCACCAAGCTCTACTAATCCTTTTCTTTCTACTACCTATGGTTTTACAGTTACTGCTACATGTGTATGAAACCCCAGCTTTTTATGTCAATGTTGAAAATTTAACTTAGATACTCTTGTTTCATCAGTATGCATTCTTAATCAATAAACTATATCTTCACCACGTCCAACTAATCCTTTAATTCATTGACAAGTCAAGACAGCAAAGAAAACATGATATAACCACCTCTTTAAAATACTGAGAGGTAATGAAATTATTTCAACAAGTTAATCCCTGCCTACCTGAGGGTACTTAAAAAACTTTTTTAAAATTTTATTTTGTAAAGTTAGGGGATAATGGAGAGCCACAGTGGTTCTTTATAATTTGAATATCACATTAATTACTCTTTTATGTTAGAAGTTGAAATTTTGTATTTTCATCATTTATTTGTATTTTTTCAAAAATTTATAAATATTGATGCTTTCACATAATAAGCTGTTTTAACTAAACACATTCCATGGAGCAATTTAAATAAACTAACTCTAGTCTAACTTGTAACAGGATAGAGCTTGGCTTGGATGAATTGTTCTTTTCTTTTTTTTTTTTTCTTCTTTATTAACTTGGGTATTTCTTATTTACATTTTGATTGTTATTCCCTTTCTGGGTTCCAGGCCAACATCCTCCTAACCCCTCCTCCTCCCCTTCTCTATGGGTATTCCCCTCCCCATGCTATCCCCACTACCGCCCTCCACCAAAAATCACGTACACTGGGGATTCAGTCTTGGCAGGACAAAGGGCTTCCCCTTCCACTGGTTCTCTTATTAGGCTATTCATTGCTGCCTATGAATTCATTGCTGCCTATGGAGCCCAGGGTCAGTCCATGTATAATCTTTGGGTAGTGGCTTAGTCCCTGGAAGCTCTGGTTGGATGGCATTGTTGTACATATGGAGTCTCAAGCCCCTTCAACCACTTCAGTCCTTTCTCTAATTCCTTTAATGGGGATACCATTCTCAGTTCAGTGGTTTAATGATAGCATTCGCTGATTTATTTGCTGTATTCTGGCTGTATCTCTCAGGAGAAATCTACATCTGGTTCCTGTTGGCCTGCACTTCTTTGCTTCATCCATCTTATCTAGTTTGGTGGCTGTATATGTATGGGCCACATGTGGGGCAGGCTCTGAATGGGTGTTCCTTTTGCCTCTGTTCTAAACTTTGCCTCACTATGCCCTGCCGAGGGTACTCTTGTTCCCCTTTTAAAGAAGGAGTGAAGCATTTGCATTTTGGTCATCATTCTTGAGTTTCACGTGTTCTGGGCATCTAGGGTAATTCAAGCATTTTGGGCTAATAGCCACTTATCAGTGCGTCCATACCATGTGTGTTTATCTGTGATTGGGTTACTTCACTCAAGATGATATTTTCCAGTTCCATCCATTTGCCTATGTATTTCATGTAGTCATTGTTTTTGATACCTGAGTATTACTCCATTTTGTAGATGTACCACATTTTCTGTATCCATTCCTCTGTTGAAGGGCATCTGGGTTCTTTCCAGCTTCTGGCTATTATAAATAAGGCTGCTATGAAAATAGTGGTGTATTGTCTTTGTTATATGTTGGGGCATCTTTTGGGTATATACAAAAGAGAGGTATAGCTGGATCCTCAGGTAGTTCAATGTCCAATATTCTGAAGAACCTCCAGACTGATTTCCAGAATGGTTATACAGTCTGCAATCCCACCAATAATGGAGGAGTGTTCCTCTTTTCCTAAATCCTCGCCAGCATTTGCTGTCACCTGAGTTTTTGATCTTAGCCATTCTCACTGATGTGAGGTGAAATCTCAGGGTTGTTTTGATTTGCATTTCCCTTATGACTAAAGATGTTGAACATTTCTTTAGGTATTTCTCAGTCATTCGGGATTCCTCAGCTGTGAATTCTTTGTTTAGCTCCAAACCCCATTTTTTAACAGAGTTCTTTATCTCCCTGCATTCTAACTTCTTGAGTTCTATGTATAGTTTGGATATAAGCAATCTATCAGTTGTATGATTCGTAGAGATCTTTTTCCAATCTGTTGGTTACTGTTTTGTCCTAACCACAGTGTCCTTTGCCTTACAGAGGCTTTGCAGTTTTATGAGATCCCATTTGTTGATTCTTGATCTTAGAGCATAAGCCATTGGTGTTCTGTTCAGGAACTTTTCTCCAGTGCCCATGTGTTTGAGATTCTTCCCCATTTTTTTTATTAGTTTGAGTATATCTGGTTTGATGTGGAGGTCCTTGATCCACATGGACTTCAGCTTTCTACTGGGTGATAAGCGTGAATCGATCCACATTCTTCTACAGGCGGACCTCCAGTTCAACCAGCACCATGTGCTGAAAATGCTATCTTTGTTCAATTGGATGGTTTTGGCTTCTTTGTCAATAATAAAGTGACCATAGGTGTGTGGGTTCATTTCTGGGTCTTCAATTCTATTCCATTGGTCTTTCTGTCTGTCTCTGTACCAAAACCATGCAGTTTTTATCACTATTGCTCTGTAATACTGCTTGAGTTCAGGGATCATGATTCCCCCAGAAATCCTTTTATTGTTGAGGATAGTTTTACTTATCCTGCGTTTTATGTTATTCGAGATGAATTTGCAAATTGTTCTGTCTAACTCTCTGAAGATTTGGATTGGTATTTTGATGGGGATTGCACTGAATCTGTTGACTGCTTTTAGTAAAATGGCCATTTTTACTATATTAATCCTGCCAATCCATGAGCATGGGAGATCTTTCCATCTTCTGAGGTCTTCTTCAATTTCTTTCTTTACAGGCTTGAAGTTCTTATTATGCAGATTTTTCACTTGCTTGGATAAAGTCATACTGAGGTATTTTATATTATTTGGGACAATTATGAAGGGTGTTGTTACCCTAATTTCTTTCTCAGCTTGTTTCTCCTTTATGTAGAGGAAGGCTGCTGATTTGTTTCAGTTAATTTTATACCCAGCCACTTTGCTGAATGTCTTTATCAGGTTTAGTAATTCTCTGGTGGAACTTTTGGGATCACTTAAATATACTATCATATCGTCTGCAAATAGTGATATTTTGACTTCTTCTTTTCCGATCGGTATCCCATTGACCTCCTTTTGTTGTCTGATTGCTCTGGCTAGAACTTCAAGAACTATATTGAATAAGTAGGGAGATAGTTGGCAGCCTTTTCTAGTCCCTGATTATAGTGGGATTGCTTCAAGTTTCTCTCCATTTAGTTTAATATTAGCTACTGGTTTGCAGTATATAGCTTTTACTATGTTTAGATATGGGCCTGAATTCCTATTCTTTTCAGGACTTTTATCATGAAGGGGTGTTGAATTTTGTCAAATGTTTTCTCAACATCTAATGAAATGATCATGTGGTTTTGTTCTTTCAGTTTGTTTATATAATGGATCACGTTGATGGTTTTCCGTATATTAAATGGTCCCTGCATGCCTGGGATGAAGCCTACTTGATCATGATGGATGATTGTTTTGATGTGCACTTGGATTTGGTTTACAAGAATTTTATTGAGTATTTTTGCATCGATATTCATAAGGCAAATTGGTCTGAAGTTCTCTTTCTTTGTTGGGTCTTTGTGTGGTTTACGTATAAGAGTAATTGTGGCTTCATAGAAGGAATTCGGTAGCTCTTCATCTGTTTCAATTTTGTGGAATAGTTTGGATACTATTGATATGAAGTCTTCTATGAAGGTCTGATAGAATTCTGCACTAAATTCGTCTGGACCTGGGCTCTTTTGGTTGGGAGACCTTTAATGACTGCTTCTATTTTTTTAGGAGTTATGGGGTTGTGTAAATGGTTTATCTGTTCCTGATTTAACTTTGCTACCTGGTCTCTGTCTAGGAAATTGTCCATTTCCTGTAGTTTTTCAAGTTTTGTTGAATATAGTCTTTTGTAGTAGGATCTGATGGTTTTTTTAATTTCTTCTGATTCTGCAGTTATGTCTCCCTTTTTGTTTCTTATTTGTTAATTTGAACACACCCTCTGTGTCCTCTCATTAGTCTGGCTAAGGGTTTATCGATCTTGTTGATTGTTGATTTTCTCACAGAACCAACTTTTGGTTCTGTTGACTCTTTGTATATTTCTTTTTGTTTCTACTTCATTGATTTCAGCTATGAGTTTGATTATTTCCTGTCTTTGACTCTGCCTGGGTATATTTGCTTCTTTTTGTTCTAGATCTTTTAGGTGTGCTGTCAAGCTGCTGATATATGCTCTCTCCTGTTTCTTTCTGCAGGAACTCAGAGCTATGAGTTTTCCTCTTAGCACAGCTTTCATTGTGTCCCATAAGTTTGGGTATGTTGTACCTTCATTTTCATTAAATTCTAAGAAGTCTTTAATTTCTTTCTTTATTTCTTCCTTGACCAGGTTATCGTTGAGTAGAGCATTGTTCAACTTCCATGTATATGTGGGTGTTGTTCCCTTACTGCTATTGAAGAGCAGTTTTAGCCTGTGGTGCTCTGATAGAATGCATGGGACTATTTCTATCTTTCTGTATCTGTTGAGGTCTGTTTTATGTCCAAGTATATGGTCAGTTTTGGAGAAAGTACCATGAGGTGGTGATAAAAGTATATACTTTTGTTTTAGGATAGAGTGTTCTATAAATATCTGTTAAGTCCATTTGGTTCATGACTTCTCTGAGTCTGTCTATGTCTCTGTTTAATTTCTGTATCCATGATCTGTCCATTGATGAGAGTGGGATGTTAAAATCTACTACTATTATTGTGTGAGGTGTAATATGTGCTTGGAGCTTTAGTAAAGTTTCTTTTATGTATGTACGTGCTATTGTATTTGGAGCATATATATTTAGGATTGAGAGTGCATCTTGGTGGATTTTTCCTTTGATGAATATGAAGTCTCCTTCCTTATCCTTTTTGATGACTTTTAGTTGAAAATCGATTTTATTCGATATTAGAATAGTTACTCCAGCTTGCTTCTTCAGACCATTTGCTTGGCAAGTAGTTTTCCAGCCTTTCACTCTGAGGTATTGCCTTTCTTTGTCTCTGAGGTGTGTATCCAGTAGGCAGCAGAATGAATTGTCCTCATTGCTTGTCCAGTTTCTTAATTTATGTCTTATTATTGAGGAATTGAGTCCATTGACTTTGAGAGATATTAAGGAAGAATGGTTGTTGCTGTCTTTTATATTTGTTTTTTGATGTGAGATTATGTTTGTGTGCATTTCTTCTCTTTCTTTTGTTGCCAAGACGATTAGTTTCTTGATTTTTCTAGGATGTAACTTGCCTCCTTATGTTTGGCTCTACCATTTATTATCCTTTGTAGGGCTGGATTTGTAGAAAGCTATTGTGTAAATTTGGTTTTGTCATGGAATATCTTGGTTTCTCCATCTATGTTAATTGAGAGTTTTCCTGGATACAGTAACCTCAGCTGGTATTTGTGTTCTTTTAGCATCTGTATGACATCTGTCCAGGGTCTTCTGGCTTTCATAGTCTCTGTTAAGAAATCTGGTGTGATTCTGATAGGTGTGACTTCATATGTTACTTGACCTTTTTCCTTACTCCTTCTAATATTCATTCTTTGTTCTGTGCATTTGGTATTTTGACTATTATGTGATGGGAGGACTTTCTTTTCTAGTCCAATCTATTTGGAGTTCTGTAGGCTTCTTCTATGTTTATGGGCACCTCTTTCTTTTGGTTAGGGAAGTTCTCTTCTATGATTTTGTTGAAGATATTTACTGGTCCTTTGAGTTGGGAGTCTTCACTCTCTTCTATGCCTATTATCCTTAGGTTTGATCGTCTCATTGAGTCCTGGATTTTCTGTATGTTTTTGGTCAGTAGCTTTTTCCATTTTACATTGTCTTTGACTATTGTGTCGATGATTTCTATGGCACCTCCTGCTCCTGAGATTTTCTCTTCTACCTCTTGTATTCTTTGGTTATGCTGTATCTACAGTTCCTTGTCTCTTCCTTTGGTTTTCTATAACCAGGGTTGTCTTCCTTTGTGCTTTCTTTATTGCTTCTATTTCCATTTTTAATTCCTTCAACTGTTTGTGTTTTCCTGGAATTCTTTCAGGAATTTTTGTGATTCCTCTCTATAGACTTCTACTTGTTTATTTATATTTTCCTGCATTTCTCTAAGGGAGTTCTTTATGTCTTTTTTGAAGTCCTCCATCATCATGATCAAATGTGATTTACAATCAAGGTGTTGTTTTTCTGGTGTGTTTGGATTTTCAGTGTTTTTTGGTGGGAGAATTGGGCTTCAATGATGCCATGTAGTCTTGGATTCTGTTGCTTGGCTTCCTGTGCTTGCCTCTCGCCATCAGATTATCTCTGGTGTTACCTAGTTCTGCTATTCCTGACAGTGGCTAGATCATCCTATAGGCCTGTGTGTCAGGAGTGCTGTAGACCTGTTTTCCTGTTTTCTTTCAGCCAGTTATGGGAACAGAGTTTCTGGCGTGTAGTCTTTCCTGTCTACTGGTCTTCAGCTGTTCCTGTGGGGGTGTGTCCTGAGTCCACCAGACAGCTCACTTGGAGCAGAAAAGTTGGTCTTATCTCTGGTCCTAGGGCTGAAGTTGCCTCTGGGGGGTGGCTTTTGAGCTCCTCGTGATGGCGTCAACAAGAGAGGCCTGCCCGGCCTTTTCCCAGGCCCTGGTGCACCGGGGTCCCATATGGTATTAGGTGTTTTCCTCTGGAGTCAGAAATGTGCGCAGAGTATATTCTCTTCTGGCTTCCCAGGTGTGTCTGCCCCTCTGAAGGTTTAGCTCTCCCTCCCACAGAATTTTAGTTCAAGGAGCTGTTGACCAGGATGAATTGTTCTTAAATCACATAAATATCATTGGATTCTAAACTTTCAAAAGTTATGTTTTAAAACTTTATCTTCTAGTATGGCAAACATTCTGAGTCTTTAATATCCACTGCTACCAGGATATCAGAATAGAAATTAAGTCTTTACCCCTAAAACTTTTGAACAGTGACAGTTGGACCATGACAGTTGGCCCAATACAGAGAAAGAATAACAAATTGTGTCTGTTACTTTTGGTTGCATAGTTTATAGGATACATATCTAGGTGAGACAAATGATATCTTTTCTCCCACAGCAGCCCGCATACTACTTTCTGGTGTTTTGGGTGCTTCCCAGAGAAGTGTCTAGCTCAGTTCCAGTTTCATTTCTTTTTAACTTACATTTAAAAAGTTTGCCTTGAGAATCCAATAGGCCATAGAAGTGAAATCATTTCTGAGGGTTAACTCAATGCATATAATACTAACACTGTCTCCTAAATCCTCATACTTGCACACTTAGGCCACTCTCAATTAACCCTAATCAGAGAAGTTTCTATTTTCAGTTACTGCAGAGTGCACAGACACATTGTCACTCAAGATCAAGGGAATATGTCATAGATGATAGAATGGCTAATCTCCAAACAGAATTTTCTAATACATCCTATTATGTTTATGGAACTTTGTAGAATACAGGGCAGAAAAAAATGTAAGTGCCTATAGATGGAAAGAAGGGCAGCATTTTCTAATCTTCTGGACCAGATTCAACCACTATAGTTATGAACTCAAAGAAGCCGTAATTACTTGCACTTGACCTTCTTAGTTGTCAATCATGGATGGGGAATTTGCTCATGGGAGTCAGTCTCTTACAGCTTGCTTATTGGCCATTGATGACCTCCAGAAGTAGGATATCCACTCCTTTCAGTTGATTAACCAGGGGTTAGTTATCCACTAGACTCCAATGGATAACTTCAATCTCATGTCACTCTAATGATTCTAGTCAATCCAAGATGAATAAAAACGACAGAAAATGTATGAATATGGAAGTGATCAGTAGAAAAAGAGGGTAAGAAGAAATGAGGAGATGGGAAAGAATAAAAACCAATCAGAATGAACTGTACATATGCATCTTCTAAGTTGACTCTAGAGGAAAAAAAAAGAGGGAATTTGGTCAGTTGGGAAGGAAAAAGAGTAGAGGAAATGGTCAGGTGCTAGTCTACATTAAAACAGACTGGATGCATGCATACAACTTTCAAATGGTAAAAAATATTGCAAACATAATACACAATAAATACTTGTTATGACAGAACCTAATTTCACACTAAAAAAATAACTTCCATAAATCTTACAAACACCAAAATTTTTAAATGCTCTGTGATAGAATTGAGCAACAGACAGTACAGTAGAACACAGCAAATGGGTTATGTTAAACCATGATTCCTACCACTTTGAGAGCAAGCTACAGAGTAGAGCTTAGTAGACTATAGGACTCTCTAGTTAGATTTTATTCATTATTCATTTAATGGTTTATTAATAACCCTGAAGTAGCAAATTATAAAACTGTAGAATTAGTTAAAAATGTACTATTTAAAAAATTTAATTTTCATTTTTATCAAATCAACATTAAAATATTCTTAATTTTTATTTTAATATTGTAGAACTATATTTTATTCTGTTCTGTTCAATTTTCATTGTTAAGAATATTTTATACAAATGCAAAGGAGAAGGGAATGACAAAGAAAGAAAGGAAGGGAGGAAGGGAGGGTAAGGAGGAATGAAAAGGAGGGATGAAAAGAGAGAGAGAAGAGAGAAGGGAGAGAAGTGTTGAGATAATGAAGGAAGAGAAGGAAGGGGAGGGCCAAACACCTTTCCAATTTTCTGAGTGATTCTCTGTATAAATGTCCTTTTGTATGATACTTATATGAGTACAGAAAATTATGAATTCTATAGAAAATTAGGAATCACATCTGGGAAGCTATTTTTGATTTAGTGGCCTTGAAATAGCTTTAAAAATACTTGCCTGTGCATACTTGCAAAATCAATCATTTGTAACTTTGCTTTACATGTCAGCATCAGCTCCATATTACCAAGCTGTCACCCTCCAGCTTTTATGGAGGTTACAATGCATTTCAGTTCAATTCTAAAGTCAATAAGGGTGACAGGCTGTAGCTACACATTCTTATAAATGCTCCTTTAGGTAATACTCTGGTTGTATGAGCATCACAAACTGTCAGTATAAAAATTTATATATGGAGGATTCTGTGTCCCAGTTGCTGAGTTTACAAGGTCTGACTCCATATGCTTCCTGTGTGCCTTATCTATATTTCTATTTTTACAAAGAGTGTTTATCCGTGACAACACAACATCAAAAGACTAAAACCTCCTCTTAAGGTGGGCTGGTCCAAACCAGTTGTATGTAAAACATATTCCAGAGACAACCTCTTCATTACAGTACTCGCTTCAGGCTATAGCAGTGCCCATGCAATAACAGTTAACAATTGCTACAAAATCACCACTAAGAATCATTAAAATTTTTTTCCACATTTAAAATTCCAGATCTCTACCTATTGCCAGAGATTTCAATATCTCTTCCATTCCTCAGCCTGGCATCACTGTTTCATTTATCTTTTATAAATTTAAATTAATTTTTTTTACTTATTCACTTTACCACATACCAATAACTGCCTGCTACCAGTTACCTGTTCCCACAACCCTTCCCTGCTTCCCTTTCCTCTTCTATGACCAGGTGGGTTCCAACTTGGCACTTCAGCTTCCTCTCTCACTGAGGCCAGAGAAGGCAGCCCAACTAGTAGAAGAACATACCCAACCTGTTGGCAAAAGTTTTTGGAATACCCCCTTGCTATAGTTTTTGGAACCCACATAAAGGCCAAATTGCACACCTGCTACATGTGAGCAAGAAGGCCTAGGTCCAGCCTGTGTATGTTCTTTGATTAGTGGTTCAGACTCTGAAATCCCCAAAGGTCCAGATTAGTTGACTCTATTGGTCTTCCTGTGTAGTTCTCTTCCAGATCCATAATCCTTCCTCCTATTCTTCCAAAAGAGTCCCTAAGCTTTCTCCACCATTTGGCTGTGGATAGCTGCATGTGTCTGAGTCCATTACTGGATGGATCCTCTTAGAGGACAACATGCTCCTGTCTGCAAGCATAACAGATGACTAATAGTGTTCAGACCCTGTAAGAGGACAAGTAGTCTCAATTAACCTGTAACCCTGAGATCTCTCAGATAGTGGATCACCAACCAGGCACCATATAAGAGCTGAAATGAGGCCTCCAACACATATACAGAAGAAAACTCCTGAGTCCGGGTTTTGTCAAGCAAAATGCACTTAACCCTCTAGAGACTTGAGACCCCAGGAAGTTTAGAGAACATAGCGGGGTGGAGGGGAGGCAGCTGGCATGTGGAACTTTTGTGGGGGGAGACTGGGAGGGAATAAAATCTGGACTGTAAAAATAAATACTTTTTTTAAAAAAATTAAAAAAATAAAAGATACTTGAACACCAGAAAATAAAGAAAGAAAGAAAGAAAGAAAGAAAGAGAAAAGAAAAGAAAGGAAAAGAAAAGAAAGGAAAAGAAAAGAAAAGAAAAGGGAAAAATAATTGTTGCTTGCCCATGGGATGGGTCTCAATTTGGGCCAGTCATTGGTTGGTCATTCTGTGCTCCACCCTCATACCTGAATTTCTTGTAGACAGGATAAATTCTGGTTTGAAAGTTTTGTGGTAGTTGCTGTCTCTATCACTCACTCCACTGGGGTTTCTGGCTAGCTATAAAAAATGTTCTCTTCAGGTTCCATATCCCCAATGGAGTCATAGCTAAGGTCACCCTCATTGATTCCTGGATGATTCCTTTCTTACCCCATGTCTCTTTCTTGTCCTGGAGATGTCCCTACCTTCTAACCCCATCTGTTGCAGATTTTCGTGGCCATCTAGCCATCTGTCCTTCCCTTCCCCACACTTGATTATCTTCCATTTATGACTTCCCCAATGGTTTGAGAAGCATGTTTGTGAGCCTAGTCCTCCCAGCCTTATTTAGATCTCTTTATATTTTTGACTGTGGTCAAAAATAATATGGGAAAAGCACAAAACAACAAAAATAACAACAAAACTTCTTTCCGCTACAGAATAGAAGGGATTAATATCAGTTCTTTCTGTTGCCATGAGTCAAAAGGCAAACTCTTTCGATTTGGATCACATACATGACCTATAAATACCAGTCTCTTCAGAAGTCAACAATAATTTTGTTTTTGAGGACTATGCTCAGCTCCAGGGAAACATCTTAGACATTTTCTGCCTTTGCATTCTCTGTTGGGCTTGACCTTAATATCTTAGCTTAATGGAATCTGCATCAAAAAGACAATTTGAACTTTAACCTCACTTAGGGATGAGCAAACCAGGATGTTCATTTTGGTAGCTTTAGATTCCACATTTCTTCTCTTGTCATGGAGAGGGCAGTAGTGATATAAGGTGGAAATTGGTTAAAAATTACACCAAAGTAGTTTAGAAACACAAACTGAGAATAGTTAAGTCTAAGCATTAGAACAGTGTCAATTAGAAGTTCAAGAGTGGAAATCTGAAGGAATCTAACCAGTTGTGTGAGAAGGATGACTGCTAAGTATCACCAAGACAGACACACTGTGAAGGTCAATAGCATAAGTATGTCTCTGTGAGCTTGAATTAAAACCACCACCATAACAATAATGTACATGTTTAAAAATAATTCATTCATCTTTGAAGAGACATTAAATCCCTGGAAAAACATTTTATCACAGAGCAACTTTTATATGAATATTAATTATTGATGCTTTAAACTATATCATAGCAAGTTCAATCTATAATCTAGGGTGAGCATATACTCTTGGATTCCTATAAACAAATACCATCCTAAAATAATAATGTTAAAAACTATGCTATGAGATAATTTTGCAATTTTATTCATCACCCAGGTGTGCCACTAGAGACCATGATGTCTGTAGATGAAAATGCCATGTCATGTTGGGCAGTTCTAAATTTAAATACATGGCCAACTTTCTGTTATACTAAATTCTTATCTGGATAATTAAAATAGGTCCAATGTATTGAAGACAATGATACGACATACAGATGATGACATACATAAATTTAAGATTGAAGCAGCCCTTTAAAGTTGAAACTATATTCCCAATTTATATACATGATGAGACCTAGATGAATAAAGAACCATGTTGTAGATTCTGAAACTTGCCACAAAATGTGTCTAAAACCCCACAAATGACTCACATAACTAGGTTACTTAAAAAAAATATTCTGCAAACATGTTAGATTTGTTTCCTTCAAATTCCTGAATTACTTTTTCATTCAACTTGCCTGAAAGTTATGTACTAAGTTACTAGGCATCTTACATTTATAAGGAATTCATATTACGATGTAATCTGGCTGCTTCATAACAATCTTGACAATAAGGCAGCAGTCCTAATTGGAAGAATTCTATACTCTGCATGCACATTTGTGGTAATCTCATTGTGCTTGCAGCTGCTGGGAGAGACATTATTAGAATGCAGGAAAACAATGATTTTCAAGTGAACATCAATGTGATGTTAAAACACGATATGTGAAGAAGTTTCTCAATTTGAATAAAAGTCAATGAATGGTAAAATGATCTACAATAAAGCAAAATTGAACACTATCTATTGTCTGATGTCAAAATTGCTCTTGAGAAAAGAAGTTAGATCTTAAAGATTTATCTCAGGAATAAAATGGACATTGGACTTTGTATATTGGTTGATGAAAGTTATTAATATGAAACCTGTCTTTTCCCTAACTTCTTTTACTTCAGAGGCACTTTCTTATGTGAATGCACTTTCATTATGTGAATTTGTAGGAAATTTTATGTATTTACATTTCATATGTTATCCCCTTTCCCTCCTTTCTCACACCCCTCACCTGCCTTCTATGAAGATGCTCCCACACCTACCCACCCATGCACTCTCACCTAAAAGCACTGTGGGATTCCCCTATACTGGGGAAATTGGCCTTCCTGGAAACAAGGGCTTCTCCTTCTACTGATGATAGACAATGCTATCCTCTGCTACATATGTGGCTGATGCCATTGTTCCCTGTTGTTGTAAAAATTATAAGAAATAGGCTGTCTTTTACCCCCTCTAGATCCAGCACTATAGTGCCCCAAGATATCTAGTAGATATCAAGTTGATATCTTGCCAGAAACATACATCCCAACTCCGTGTCAGCCCACTGTCTCTGCTGCTACACCTCTCCCAAACTCAATTCTCCACCAGAAAGAACACACAACATAATAACCTCTGATCCAATTGATAAAGATATATTTGCCCACCTAAACATACAAAGCTCTGTACACATCCATTCCTTAAGAACATTTATAACAACCTGTAAGTACACAGAGTGGAATCTTTACATCAGCCTCCATGTTCTCTCAGCTCCTCCTACAGTCTCCTCCTGTCTCCCATCCTTTCTGTTCCAGTCTCCTCCTCTTCCCTCAAACTTTTCTCCCTCTCATCCTTCCTTCTTGTCCAATGATCTTGTACCTGCTTCACCTGTATGACCTCATCCCACATTTCACCCTTTTTTTCTAATTAAAAAAGCTTTTCTCTCAAATATAAGTTGAGCATGACTATTATCATTTTGTAATTAAAAGCATAAAATATATCTAACACCCAGTCCAATACTTTAACAGTTATACAGAACATTTAGTTATCCATTCTAGCTTAAGAAAGGCTTAAAATCTGTTATATCCTTGCAAGCTTGTATACTATCTCTGATAACTATCTAATAAAATATGTATTTTTAAAGTTTAACAGACTAATAGGCTGAGACTATAATCAGTCTTCAACCTCATCAGAAATCTGAGAATGATTAATATTACTTGAAAATATGAAAAGCGTGAAACATACTTTCCAAACTTAGCCAATTTATACAGACTACTGATCACCCGGACAGTCCCCTATTCCTCAAAATGTCAGAGCATCAGCTTTCAGCCTTCTATCCCAGGATCATCTGACAGACCTTTGTAATGCAGATTTTTGAAAGGCTGATCACCCTGTCTTGGCAGAGCTTATCAGTCAACTATTTTGCATAATTTGTCCTTTTCTGGACAGTATTTTGTCTGTAGATGTATTGAAGCAATTTTTGCTGTCTCACCGCAATTGGAGCAACTCCATTGATGCTCAATTTCTTCTTAGAATCCAAGAAGGTCAGGATCAGATGTGTCTCAACAAAAGATAAATAACTTTAAATCTCATATTTTTGTGGATTTCTGACTCTTTTGAAAACCATCTATCTATATAAGGTAATCCAGACTGTTGTTAATAACTATCATTATTTTGAAAATATTCTAACAAACGTGGAGCCATGAATTTGCTATTTGCTCCTTAACTCACATGTGTAATCAACTCGGAAGTTAGTAATGGCATCAATAGAAGGACTGGCTCTAAACCTTATACTTTTAAGCTTTTTTGACAAATAAATTCTATACCAAGGCAGATATGATTTTAGCTTAGTTACCAAATGAGATTATGACTGTATAACTCAATCTAGCTAATTCCTCCCTATTAAATTACAACCATTTCTAGATTCGTCATAAGAAAAAAAACCCTTAGAATAACCACTTTCAACTCCCTAAAAGTCCAGGGAAGTGGGATAACAACTTTTCAAGCTGTAAATGGGTGTTGAGATATTGGGGGAAGTGGGTAGGAAAAATGAAGAAAATGCTGTAGCCATATGTGTCCTGACTGGACCCAGCTGAAAGTCCTTGAGACCAGGAACCCAAGTAGGCACACTCTGTAAAATGCAACTCTCAAGACAAAAGTTTAGATTCCAGATATCCTTTTGTTTGATTCTCTTGAACCTAGTTTTCCAGCCTCTCCACTCCCCCCCCCTCTCAAATCTGATCAGTATGACTCTGTGAGGTTTCCAGACCCTAATCACACTTTTTAAAACACAAAGACAAAATCTTTCTCCCAAAATACTGTGTTCCTTAGTCTGTAACCAGGAAAGCTTCTATCTTGCACTCTCTCCTAGAGTAATAATATAACCATAAAACTCAAAGTCACACCCATTATGAAGATTATTATTTTAAAAAAAGAAGTAAGCTAAACAATAGTGTATGAGCCTGATAGGCCTTTGTACTCTGTCATATCAGGAAATTAACCCAAAATTCCCATGGAACCCACATTAAAAGAGTCTGAGCTTACTTTCGTGGTAAATATCAAAAATAACCACAAACCCTCCCTAGGAGGCACCAACAAATCATATGGCCTTTATCAGAGTAATTCAAAAAACAAACTAAACACCTTCTATCAATTCCAATATCAATAAGCAACTTATCAAATATATATATATATATATATATATATATATATATATATATATATATAATCTTAAGCCCTCTACCCAGAGCCACAGATTTTTATTTAACCTCAATAACTTGTTAATATCACAAAACTCTACTTGGAGTCAATGACTAATTTTTCCCTATCTAAGTTCTGAACCATGGACGAAAATCCCCACATGATTCGGGCAATCTCTGTACTCTCTTCTATTTAAAAACAAACTTAGTCACATTTTAATAATATCTCTCATTACAAAGTAGCTCACCTAACTAGAATTTCAACCCAAAATTCCAGTGGATCCCACGCTAGAAGGAATATGAATATCCTGAAAGACTTTCTAAACAACTTTCTTTTAAAAAAAAAGCAGCTTTTAATTTCTAACTCTCTGAGTTGCCATTACCTATCACACAGCAGGGGACCTACTAGGCATTTCTTTGTTTAAGATTCCCTCCCTTGGACCACCATGTGATTCAACATGGTGCTGGCCTCTTCTTACTTAGAAAATAAAACTTTCTCTCAACTCTTAGGATTAGTAGGGGATTTTCACCCATCACGCTAGTTCACCATCTGTTGTTGTAAAATTATATTAAAAGGTTTTCTTTTTCTCCTGCACTAGATCTGGCACCACAGTATCCAAGATATCAGATAAATATCTCGCCAGAAACACACATCCCAACTCTGTGGTGGCCCACTGTCTCTGCCGCTATACCTATCCCAAACTCAATAATTCTCCACAAGAAAGACCACACAACACATTAACCTCTGATCCAATTTGTAAGATATAATTTCCCACCTAAACATCCAAAGCTCTGTATAAATCCATCCCTTAAGAACATTCATAACAACCTGTAAATACACAGAGTGGAATCTTTACATCCGCCTCCATGTTCTCTCAGCAGCAGCTTCTCCTGCACTCTCCTCCTGTCTCCCATCCTTTCTGTTCCAGTCTCCTCCTCTTCCCTCAAACTTTTCTCCCAACATCCTTCCTTCTTGTCCAATGACAGGCCTTATTCTATCTTGTGTCTGTCTCACCTGTATGACATCATCCCACACCCCCCCCTTCATTGTAGTTCGGTCCCTGGAAGCTCTGGGAGGTCTGGTTGGTTGATATTGTTGTTCTTCCTACGAGATTGCAAACCCCTTCATCTTCTTAAGTCTTATCTCTCACTCCTCTATTGGGGTCCCCGTTCTCAGTCCAATGGTTAGCTGCAAACATCCTCATCTGTATCAGTAAGTCTCTGGCAAATCCTCTCAGGAGACATCTATATCAGGATCCTGTCAGCAAGCACTTCCTGCTTCAGCAATAGTGATCAGGTTTGGTGGCTGCATATGGGATGGATCTATAGTTATGGTAGTCTCTGGATAGCCTTCCCTTCAGACTTTGCTCCACTCTTTGTCCTTGAATTTCCTCCCATGAATGTTTTCTTCCCCCTTCTAAGAAGGACTGAAATATCCTCATTTTTGCCTAGACAAGGCTGCCTACTCTCTTCCTACTAATTCAAAACAGTACTTTAATTCCTAGCCAGAGCAATGAGACAACAAAAGTGGTCAATGGAATACAAATTGGAAAGGAAGAAATCAAAATATCACTACTTGAAGATGATATGATAGTATATTTAAGTGACTACAAAAATTCAACCAGAGAACTCTTAAACCTGATAAACAACTGCAGCAAAGTGGCTGGATATAAAATTAACTCAAACCTTCTTGTACTCAAAGAATAAACAGTTTGAGAAAGAAATTAGGGAGATGACACCCTTCAAAATAGTCACAAATAATATAAAATACCTTGGTGTGACTCTAACCAAGCAAGTGAAAGATCTGTAAAATAAGAACTTCAGATGATTCAAAAGTGCACGTCTTCTGCAGTGTTCTCCTCTTCCTCTTCCCTGAGCCTCTCGACCTCACAGTGTTGCCAAAATGTCCCTTTCTAACAAGCTGATTTTGGACAAGCTGGATGTGAAGGGGAAGCAGGTAGTGATGAGGGTGGACTTCAGTGTTCCTAAGAAGAACAACCAGATAACAAATAACCAAAGGATCAAGGCTGCTGTCCCAAGCATCAAATTCTGCTTGGACAATTGAGCCAAGTCAGTTATATGAGCCACTAGGCCATCCTGATGGTGTTCCCATGCCCAACAAGTACTCCTTAGAGCCAGTTGCTGCAGAACTCAAATCTCTGCTGGGCAAGGATGTTCTGTTCTTGAAGGATTGTGTGGGCTCAGAAGTAGAGAATGCCTGTGCCAACCCAGTGGCTGCGATTGTCATCCTCCTAGAGAACCTCCACTTTCTTGTAGAGAAAGAAAGGAAGGGAAAACATGCTCTGGGAACAAGGTTAAAGCTGAGCCAGCGAAAACTGATGCTTTCCAAACCTCCCTGTCCAAACTCGGAGATGTCTATGTCAATGATGCTCATGCACACAGAGCCCACAGCTCCATGGTGGGTGTGAATCTGCCACAAAAGGCTGATGAATTTGTGATGAAGAAGGAGCTGAACTACTTTGCCAAGGCTTTGGAAAGCCCAGAGCGACCCTTCCTGGTTATCTTGGGAGGAGCTAAAGTTGCAGATAAGATCCAGCTGATCGATAATATAGACAAAGTGAATGAGATGATCATTGGTGGTGGAATGGCTTTTACCTTCCTTAAGGTGCTCAACAACATGGAGATTGGCACATCTCTGTATGATGAAGAAGGAGCCAAGATTGTTAAAGATCTCATGTCCAAAGCTGAGAAAAATGGTGTGAAGATTACCTTACCTGTTGACTTTGTCACTGCTGAAATATTTGATGAGAATGCCAAGACTGGCCAAGCTACTGTGGTCTCTGGTATACCTGCTGGCTGGATGGGCTTGGACTGTGGTATTAAGAGCAGCAAGAAATATACTGAAGCTGTGGCTCAAGCTAAGCAGATTGCTTGGAATGGTCCTGTTGGGGTATTTGAATGGGAAGCCCTTGTCAGGGGAACCAAGTCCCTCATGGATGAGGTGGTGAAAGCCACTTCCAAAGGTTGTATCACTATCATAGGTGGTGGAGACACTGCCACTTGCTGTACCAAATGGAACACAGAGAATCAAGTCAGTCATGTGAGCACTGGGGGCAGTGCCAGTCTAGAGCTCCTGGATGGTATAGTTCTTCCTGGGGTGGATGCTTACAGCAATGTTTAGTATTTTCCTGCCTTTGGTTCCAGTGCACAGCCCCTAAGTCGACCTAGTGTTTTCTGTATCTCTATTTGGTGTTAGTGCAAGATTCAGCTAGTGGGCAAGATGCAGCACCAGAAACCCTAAACAGTTAAACAGCATCTCAGTTCATCTTTACTGCATCGGGATTTGTCTACATTTAAGATCCCATTTAAATTCCTTAGTGACTAAAACCATTGTGCATTGTAGAGGGCATCTATTTATATTCTGCCTGTGAAAGGAAGTGAGCTATAAAAGTTTAGCTCTCTTCGATGTATATTGCCTCTGGTTAGCTTTGTCACTGTTCATGACAGCATGGAAATACAATGAGATTCCAGCTGTATGTTTGGAGAAGTTGATGATCTACTAAACAATAAAGATGCCCACTGAAACTGAAAAAAAAAGAACTTCAAGTATCTGAAGAAAGAAATCGAAGATCTCAGATTATGGAATGATCTCCTATGCTCATAGATTGGCAAGATTAATATAGCAAAAATGGTCATCGTATCAAAATAAATCTACATATTCAATGCAATCCACATCAAAATTCCAACTCAATTCTTCACAGAATTAGAAAGCCCAATTTATAAATTTATTTGGAATAACAAAAAAAATCTAGGATAGACTATTTACCTATTTTTACTTATTCTTTAATTTATTCATAGACAAAAATCAATCATCATTAATATTTTTGCACTATTAATTCCATAAATATCTTAGCTATATTTTTCTCATTTAATCTGGAAATTTCATACATGTTATTAAAAAGCTAAAGAAAATATTAGGAGATTAATATATACATTTGAATTTATTGACATAGTCATATTGACATAATCATATGAAATAACTTTTTTGGTATATAAATATAATCTAATCCAAAATACATGTTCAACCTGAAAACTGTAAGTTAATAGCTTTAGAGAGAAGGGACATCAAAGACAGGAAGAATTGGAGAGAAAAAAGAAAGAAAGAAAGGAAGGAAGGAAGAAGGAAAGAGAGGGGGGAGAGGGAGGGAGGGAAAGAGGGAGGAAGGGAGGAAAGAAAGAAGGGTGACAGGGAAGCTGGGAAGGAAGGATAGGTTAATGCAGCTAGGATAGGTAAGGACAGAGACCCTGAGCACACAATACTGGATTTATCACTGAGCACATATGCTATCTAACTGGTCTTGGATACTGAAGTCAATACAGAAGGCCAGAAAATTCTTGGCATTTGACAGAAGCAGAATGAAGTCACTTTGAAAAAACTCTGCCTATATTTGCCTGCAGAATCATTCTAACTTCTTTAATAGAAAATTAAAGTTCATTTTTTCAGATATGGATGAGTGACCACTGTTCTATATGTGTGACTTGATGGCAAGGTCAGGTTGGACATTATAGGCAAAGCTTCTTACTTGAAACAAGCTGCAGTGGTTCCGGTTAATCTCATTAAAAATCAAAGTGGAAGAGGGAAGTTCATTCCTTGTTCAGAATCACAATGTCAACAAAACAGTGAGAATTGTTTATTTAAAGAAGCAAGCACCAAGCTTTTCTCTGAATCAATGAGATTTTATTTATAAAATTAGAGTATAAACATTCTTCTTTGCTAAAAAATGTTTAAAAATGGCATTAATCAAGAATACTGAAAAGTTAAAAGAAAAAGAAAAAGAATCTCTTTCATTAATATACAACTTGGAATCTGGACTTTGTAGAGGTACAAAAACAAATAATATGAACTACTTTATAAGACAATGCTTTGTATTATGAAAGCTTTGAAGTTAAAAAATATCACTATGGCAGAGACACTATGATCAATGGAATCAAGTTGAAAACCAAGACACAAATCCACACACCTATGAAGACTTGCTTTTTATTTAAAAAAAGGCAAAAATGCACACTACAGGGAAAAAGACTGCCTCTTCAATATATGGTGCTTGTTAAACTAGATAGCTATATATAGAAGGTTAAAAATAGGTCCATTCTTTGGCCCGGAAACTGGAAAAGGGGAATAACAATCAAAATCTCAATAATAAATACTCAAGTTAATAAAGAAAAAAAAGTCATTCTTATAACCCTGCACATATTCAATTCTAAATGGATCAAAGACCGCAACAAAAAACAAGATAAGAGAAAATATAATAAAAGAGGTAATGAGGAACAGTCTTAAACTCATTGAGAGAAGAAAAAATTTCTGAATACACAGTGAACTTAGGATAAAGATCAACAGTTAATAAATGGGGTCTTATGGAACCGAAAAGCTTCTCTAAGGCAAAGAACACTGACATTCAACATGGCAACCTACAGGATGGGAAAATATTATACGAACTATATATTCTGGAGAAGGCTAATATTAAATATATATAAAGAACAAAAACAAAAACAAACAAAACTAGATATCAAAAAACATGTAAACAATGGTCAAAAAAGGCAACTCAAACCGCTTATAGACATTTAAAGGGATATTGAGCAGGGTAGAGAAAAGCACACTTTTAATCTTCACCTTCAAGATGCAGAGGCATGCAAGTATCTAAGGTCTAGGCCACTCAGATCTACAGGGCAAGTTCCAGGACAGGCAGAACTACACAGAGAAACAGTGACTCAAATGAAAGACATAAAGGAAGGAAGGAAGGAAGGAAGGAAGGAAGGAAGGAAGGAAGGAAGGAAGGGAGGGAGGGAGGGAGGGAGGGAGGGAGGGAGGGAGGGAAGGAAGGAAGGAAGGAAGGAAGGAAGGAAGGAAGGAAGGAAGGAAGGGTAGTTGATTGATTCAAAATTCTTAATCATTAAAAAAACACAAATTAAATTTTTAAGATTTCATATTAAACCCATTAAAATGGCTGAGGTCAATAAAACAGATGACATCCCATGCTGGTGAGGATATGGAGTAAGGGGAAAACTGATCTATTTCTGCCTGGAATGCAAACTTGTATGCCTTCTATGGAAATTAGTAAGGCTGTCCTTAGGAAGATGGAGTAGATGGAATCTTAAGATTGAAGTATCCCACTCTTGAACACATATGCAAAGGATACTTCATCCTGCCAGAGAGATATTTGTTTAACCATGTTTATTGTTCTTTATTCTTGTTATTCTTTATTATTGTTCTATGTTCTTTATTCATAATAGCAAGATATTTGAAGCCGCTTCCATATACCTCAACAAATGAATGAATAAAGAAAATGTGATGAATTTTACATAGTAGAACACTACTCAAACATTTAAAAGGAATGAAATCATAAAATTTACAGGTAAAAGGATAGAACTAGAAAAAATGTTTATCTTGAAAACTCTGCCTTTTTTTCTGATAGGAATCAGGGTCATCAGATCTGACTACACCTCATATCCTATGCTCAGCAACTCCTGATAAAACACCCCACCACCTGGTCTCTACATTCTGTACCATAACTTTGGCAGAAGATCAGCTTTTCTAGAAAACACACTAGTTCTAGACACCTGAAAGGCAACATTGACAACCAAAATTCCAGAAGTCACACAGGCCATTGAAATTCCAGGACAAATACTTACTGAACCAAAAGAATCACTGGCCACCACAACCCCAGGCCACTCAAGTCAGAAGACCAGAAAGAAAAAAAGGAAACCAAGAGGAAAATTTTCTCAAATACCCATCTAACAAAGATAAACACAGATATTAAACCTGTAACCTCCAAATCTAGATTACTAGAAGCAACAGTAATAGAACACAATAAACAGCAGCCAGGGCAATATGTCACCACCAGCACCCAGCTATCCTACTTCCATAAGCCATGGATACAACACAGCTGTAGTACAAGAAAATGACCTTAAGCCCAATCTTATGAAGATGATCTGGCCTTAAAAGGGGGAAATGAATGAATCCCTTAAAGAAATAGAAGAAAACACAAACAAATGAGGGAAAGAAATGAATAAAATTGTTCGAGAACTGAAAATGGATGTAGACACAAAAAGAAAACAAGAAATTAATGAAT
The DNA here is from genome assembly GCF_021556685.1 of Rattus norvegicus. Taxonomy (NCBI): domain Eukaryota; kingdom Metazoa; phylum Chordata; class Mammalia; order Rodentia; family Muridae; genus Rattus; species Rattus norvegicus. The sequence continues at coordinate 8,262,242 of NC_141541.1, read as the reverse complement.
CTTGTACATGTAGAAATTATGTAAGCAGATAGTAATGACAGACATAAATATCACCAATGGAATACAGTGATGACATAAATAATCTCAGATATAAAAGATAGCGTAGAAGAAATTGATACACAGGTCAAAATTGTTAAATTTAAAAAGTTACTGGCACACTTTACCCAGGAAATCCAGAAAACTATGGAAACATCAAACCCAAGAATAATAGGAATAGAAAAAGAGGACTCTCAGTTCAAAAGCACAGAAAATATTTTCAACAAAATCATAGAAGAAAATTTCCCTAAACTAAAGAGAGGGAAAAAGCCTATAAAGAGCCAAAAAGATTGGACCAGAAAGGAAATTCCTTTCTTGCTTCAAACTAAACAAAATGCTATATGTACAGAGCAATGAGAGAATATTAAAAGTTGAAAGGGGAAAAGGCCAAGTAACATGTAAAGGTAGATGTATTAGAATTGCATATGTCTTCTCAACAGAGTCTATAAATGCAGACGCCATACAGTTTCTACCACTCCATAGATGTCAGTCCAGAATTCTATACCAAGAAAATTTTCCAGTCATCATAGATGGGTAAACAAGATTTTCCATGACAAAAACAAATGGAAATAACATCTATCTACAAATCCTGCAATGCAGATGTTTGAAGGCAAATATCATATTATACTCAAGAAAACAAAGGAAATAAATAATTTCACAACAGGAAAACCAAAAGAAGAAAACCACACACACACACACACACACACACACACACACACACACACACACACACACACACACAAATGCACAAACATCAGCTTCAAAATGACAAAAAACAAACTAGCATTAGTTATTAATATCTCTCAACTTCAAAGTACTTGATTTCTCAATAAAACATACAGATGAACAGAGTTAATGCTAAAACAGTATCCAGGGCTTCAGATGGATATGAAAAAAATAAAAATAAAAAACAAAACTAAACAAGAAAATAAAAACAACCTTAACACCAAAGATAAACATTAACAGAGCAAATGGCTGGAAAAAGATTTTCCAAGCAGATATTTAGTATGTCCTTTCTAATATCGACCTAAAAAGACATTGAATCAATATTAATCCAAAAAAATGGGAAAGACCCATCAAACTCATCAAAGAAAAAAATATCCAACAAGGTGCTTCTCAAATCTTAATATGTATAGCCAAAATTTATGGGCACCCACATTTGTAAAACTAAACATTTCTACATTTTAGTTTTCTGTTGTTGTTGTTTTTTAATTAGATATATTTTTATTTGCATTTCAGATATTATTCCTTTTCCCAGTTTCCTGTCCATAAGCCCCCATCCACTCCCCTCACCCCCACCATATTCGTGTTCACCCCCATCATCATCCTTACCGCTCCCCCCACCACCATTCTTCTGCACTAGGTGTCCAACTTTGGCATGACCGAGGACTTCCCCTTCCACTGATGCATGAACAAGGCTATTCCCTGTCACATATGCAGTTGGAACCCTGGGTGAGTCTATGTAGACTCTTTGGGCAGTTGTTTAGTCCCTGGAAACTCTGGTTGGTTGGCATTGTTGTTCTTATGGGGTTGCAAGCCCTTTTAGCTCTTTCAATCCTTTCTCTAATTCCCCCAAAGGGGGTCCTGTTCTCAGTTCAGTGGTTTGCTGCTAGCATTCACCTCTGTATTTGACATGCTTTGGTTGTGTCTCTCAGGAGAGATCTATATCCAGTCCCTTTCATCATGCACCTTTCAGCTTCATCTATCTGATCTAGTTTTGGTGGCTGTAGATAAATGGGCCACATGTTGTGCAGGCTCTGAATGGCCATACCTTCAGTCTCTGCTCTAAACTTTGCCTCTATATCCCCTCCTATAGATACTGTTGTTTCCCTTTTTAGGAAGGAGTGGGAGCATCCACATTTTGATAATCCCTCTACTTGAGCTTCCAGCGGTCCGTGGATTACATCTTTGGTAATTCGAACTTTTGGTCTAATATCCACTTATCAATGAGTGCATACCATCTGTGTTTTTCTGTGATTGGGTTACCTCACTCAGTATATTTTCTAGTTCATTCCATTTGCCTTTGAATTCCATGAAGTCATTGTTTTTGATAGCTGAGTAGTACTCCATTGTATAGATGTATGTCATTTTCTGTATCCATTCTTCTATTGAAGGTCATAGAGGTTCTTTTCAGCTTCTGGTTATTATAAATAAGGCTGCTATGAACATAGTGGAGCACGTGTCTTTTTTATATGTTGGGGCACCTTTTGGGAATATGCCCAGGTGAGGTATAGCTGAGTCCTCATGTTGTGCAATCTCCAATTTTCTGAGGAACCTCCAGACTGATTTCCAGAGTAGTTGTACCAGTTTGCAATCCCACCAACAATGGAGAAGTGTTCCTCTTTCTCCACATCCTCACCAGCAACTGCTGTCACCTGAGTTTTTTATCTTAGCCATTCTGACTGGTATAAGGTTGTTTTAATTTGCATTTCCCTGATGACTAAGGATGCTGAACATTTCTTTCAGTGCTTTTGGCCATTCGATATTCCTCAGCTTAGAATGATTTGTGTAGCTCTGTACCCCATTTTTAATAGGGTTATTTGGCTCTCTGTAGCCTAACTTCTAGAATTCTTTGTATATTTTGGATATTAGCCCTCTATCAGCTGTAGGATTGGTAAAGATCTTTTCCTAATCTGTTGGTTGCCATTTTGTCCTAATGACAGTGTCCTTTGCCTTACAGAAGCTTTGCAATTTTATGAGGTCTCATTGTCGATTCTTGATCTCAGAGCATAAGCCATTGGTGTGTTATTCAGGAAATTTTCCGCAGTGCCCATGTGTTCGAGACTCTTCCCCACATTATTTTCTCTTAGATTGAGTGTATCTGGTTTCATATAGAGGTCTTTGATCCACTTGGACTTAAGCTTTGTACAGGGTGATAAGAATGGATTGATTTCCATTCTTCTACATGCTGACCTCCAGTTGAACCAGCACCATTTGTTGAAAATTCTATCTTTCTTCCATTGGATGGTTTTTTTACCTTCTTGTTAAAGATCAAGTGATCATAGGTATGTGGGTTCATTTCTGGATCGTCAATTCTTTTCTACTAATCTATCTGCCTGTCTCTGTACCAATACCATAGTTTTTATGACTACTGCTCTGTAATACTACTTGAAGTCAGGGATGGTAATTTTCCTAGAAGTTCTTTTATTGTTGAGGATAGTTTTTGCTATCCTGTGTTTTTTTGTTATTCCAAATGAATTTGCAAATTGCTCTTTCTATCTCTATAAAGAATTGAGTGGAATTGTGATGGGGATTGCATTGAATATGTAGATTGCTTTTGGCAAAATGGCCATTTTTACTGTATTAATCCTGCCAATCGAAACCTACAAATTGGTAGTAGGAGACTTTAACCCACCGCCTTTACCAATGTACAGATCATCTAGACAGAAACTAAACCGAGAAATAATAGAAGAATTAGATGTCATGATTTACGTGAACCTACCTAAGAGATATCTATATAATACATCACCCCAACACAAAAGAATATTCCTTCTTCTTACCACCTCATGGAAACTTCTGGAAAATTGACCATTTACTTGGTCACTTAAAGGACTCATCAGGACTCATCTCTGTGGTCCAGAGACTGCGCAGATCTGAAGGGACCCAGTCAAACATTTCCCTGCACCCAAATCCCATGGGAGGTAGAGCTAGATCTTCAGAGAGGCAGACATGCTTGGGAAGCCAGAGGAACTACTCTCTGCTCACATTTCTAACTTTAGAGGAAAATCCCTAGTGCCATCAGGGACTCCTGTGCACAGGGTCCCAAGCGAAGGCAAGACAGGCCCTTCTAGTTGTAGCCCTCATGGAGAGCTGAAACCCAGATCTGAGAAGTGACTCAAGACATGAGACCAGAGGTAAGACCAACTTTTCTGCTCCAAGTGACCTGCCTGGTGGACTCAGGACTAACAAACACAAAATTCCTCTGGGACCGGGCACTTCCACTTTCTAGCTTGGGCCGGAACCTCTCTAATCCTGGCCTAAAACTCCCTGCCCCCAAACCTCATGGGAAAGAGAGCTCACCACCCAGACAGATGGGCACTCCTCAGACTGCAGGGCAGGAGAGACTGCTAGTACTGCCCACCTCTGCCCACAACCCTGGACCAATAGGAAACCTTACAGGGTCTCTGAGAACAAGAAGATAGGGGCACTCATAGCTGCAGCCCAGACACCTCATGGATATGAAGGGACCCAGTCAAACAGCTCCCTCCACCCAAATCCTGTGGGAGTGAGAGCTACACCTTCAGAGCGGCAGACATGTCTGGGAAGCCAGAGGAGACTACTCTCTGCCCACATTTCTGACTCTAGAGGAAAACACCTAGGGCCATCTGGGCCCACTGTTCAAAGGGTCCCCAGGACAGGCAGGGGAGCTGAAACCTGGATCTGAGAAGTGACTCAAGGCCTGAGACCAGGGGCAATATGTACTTTTCTGCTCCAAATGATCTTCCTGATGCACTCAGTACACTCACGCATAGGAACACCTGAAGACCAATAAACAGGAACGACTACACACCTGAAAGCAGAACACACTGTTCCCAAAGCTGGCTGAAAGAGGACAGGAAAACAGATCTACAGCACTCCTGACACACAGCACTATGGGACAGTCTAACCACTGTCAGAAACAGCAGAACAAGATAAAACCAGAGACAAACTAATGGCAAGAGGCTAGCACAGGAAACCAAGCAAGAGAAACCAAGACAACTTGGCATCCTCATAGCTCAATTCTCCCACCAAAGCAAACACTGAATATCCAAACACAACAGCAAAGCAAGATCTAGATTTAAAATGACATTTGATCGTGATGACAGAGGATTTCAAGAAAGACATAAAGAACCCTCTTAGAGAATGCAGGAAACACAAACAGAAGCCTATAAAAAGAAAATGCAAAAAACCATGAAGGAATTACAGGAAAACACAATCAAACATGTAAAGGAATAAAAATGGAGATAGAAGCAATAAAGAAAACACAAAGGGAGACAACCCGAGATACAGAAAACCAAAGGAAAAGACAAGGAGCCCTAGATAAAAGCACCACCAACAGAATGCAAGAGATAAAAGAGAAAATCTCAGGAGTAGAAGATTGCATATAAATCATTGACAAAATGGTCAAAGATAATGGAAAACAGAAAAAGATACAGGCCCAAAACATACAGAAAGTCCAATACACAATGAGAAGATCAAACCTAAGGGTAATAGGTATAAAAGAGAGTAAAGACTACCATCTCAAAGGACCAGTAAATATCTTCAACAAAATCATAGAAAAAAACTTCCCTAACCTAAAGAAAGAGATGGCCGTAACCATACAAGAAGCCTACAGAACTCCAAATAGATTGGACCAGAAAAGAAACTCCTCCCATCACATAATAGTCAAAACCCAAAATGCATAAAATAAAGAAAGAATATTAAAAGCAGTAAGGGAAAAAGGTCAAGTAACATATAAAGGCAGACCTATCAAAATCACACCAGGCTTCTCGCCAGAGACTATGAAAGCCAGAAGATCCTTGACAGTTGTCATACAGAGCCTAAGAGAAAACAAATTCCAGCCCAGGTTACTGTATCCTGCAAAACTCTCAATTAATATAGCCGGAGAAACCAAGATATTCCATGACAAAACCAAATTTACACAATCTCTTCCTACAAATACAGCGCTATAAAGGATAATAAATGGTAAAGCCCAACATAAGGAGGCAAGCTACACCCTAGAAAAAAACAATAAACTAATCATCTTGGCAAAGAAACAAGAAGAAGAAAAGCACACAAACATAACCTCACATTCAAATATGAATATAACAGGAAGCAATAATCACTATTCCTTAACATCTCTCAACATCACTGGTCTGAACTCCCCAATAAAAAGACACAGATTAACAAACTGGATATGAAATGAGGACCCTGCATTCTGGTGCCTACAGGAAACACACCTCAGAGGCAAAGACAGACACTACCTCAGAGTGAAAGGCTGGAAAACAACTTTCCAAGCAAATGGTCTGAAGAAGCAAGCTGGAGTACCCATTCTAGCATCGAATAAAATCAATTTTCAACTAAAAGTCATCAAAAAGGATAAGGAAGGAGACTTCATATTCATCAAAGGAAAAAACCACCAACATGAACTCTCAATTCTAAATATTTACGCTCAAAATACAAGGGCACCTACATACATAAAGAAACCTTATTAAAGCTCTAAGCACACATTACACATCAAACAATAACAGTAGGAGATTTCAACACCATAACTCATCAATGGACAGATCATGGAAACAGAAATTAAACAGAGACATAGACAGACTCAGAGAAGTCATGAAGCAAATGGACTTAAAAGATATTTATAGAACATTCTATCCTAAAACAAAAGGATATACCTTTTTCTCACCACCTCATGGTACTTTCTCCAAAGCTGACCATATAATTAGTCATAAAACAGGCCTCAGTAGATACAGAAAGACAGAAATAATCCCATGCTTCCTATCAGAGCACCACGGGCTAAAGCTGGTCTTCAAGAACAATAAGGGAAGAACACCCAAATATAGATGGAAGTTGAGCAATGCTCTACTCAATGATAACATGGTCAAGGAAGAAATAAAGTGAGAAATTAAGGACTTCTTAATATTTAATGAAAATGAAGGTACAACATACCCAAACTTATGGGACACAATGAAAGCGGTGCAAAGAGGAAAACTCATAGCTCTGAGTGCCTGCAGAAAGAAACAGGAGAGAGCATATATAAGTGGCTTGACAACACAACTAAAAGCTCTAGAGCAAAAAGAAGCAAATATACCCAGGAGGAGTCAAAGGCAGGAAATAATCAAACTCAGAGCTGAAATCAACCAAGTAGAAACAAAAAGGAGCATAGAAAGAATCAACAGAACCAAAAGTTGGTTAATAACTACAAAATCAGAGGAAAATCAAAAAATCATCAGATCCTACTACAAAAGCGTATATTCGACAAAAGTTGAAAATCCAGAGGAAATGGACAATTTCCTATACAGATACCAGGTACCGAAGTTAAATCAGGAACATACAAACAATTTAAACAACTCCATAACTCCTAAAGAAATAAAAGCAGTTAATAAAGGTATCCCAATCAAAAAGAGCCCAGGTCCAGATGAATTCAGTGCAGAATTCTATCAGATCTTCATGGAAGACCTCATACCAATACTATCCAAACTATTCCACAAAATTGAAACAGATGGAGCACTACCGAATTCCTTATATGAAGCAATTACTCTTATACCTAAGCCACACAAAGATCCAAAAAAAAGAGAACTTCAGAACCATTTCCTTTATTAATATCGAAGCAGACTGAATCCAAGAGCATATCAAAACTATCATCCACCATGATCAAGTAGACTTCATCCCAGGCATGCAGGGATGGTTTAATATACAGAAAACCATCATCGTAATTCATTTTATAATAAAACTGAAAGACAAAAACCACATTATCATTTCAAAAGATGCAGAGAAATCAATTGACAAAATTCAACACCCCTTCATGATAAAAGTCCTGGAAAGAATAGGATTTCAAGGCCCATACCTAATCATAGTAAAAGAGATATATAGCAAACCAGTAGCTAACATTAAACTAAATTGAGAGAAACTTGAAGCAATCCCACTAAAATCAGGGACTAGACAAGGCTGCCCACTCTCTCCCTACTTATTCAATATAGTTCTTGAAGTTCTAGCCAGAGCAATTACACAACAAAAGTAGATCAAAAGGATAGAGATTGGAAAAGAAGTCAAAATATCTCTATTTGTAGATGATATGATCGTATATTTAAGTGATCCCAAAGTTTCCACCAGAGAACTACTAAACCTGATAAACACCTTCAGCAAAGTGGCTGGGTATAAAAATAACTCAAATAAATAAGAAGCCTTCCTCTACACAAAAGAGAAACAAGCCGAGAAAGAAATGAGGGAAACGACACCCTTCATAATAGTCCACAGTGATATAAAATACCTCGGTGTGACTTCAACCAAGCAAGTAAAAGATCTGTATGATAAGAACTTCAAGCCTCTGAAAAAGAAATTGAAGAAGACCTCAGAAGATGGGAAGATCTCCCATGCTCACGGATTGCCAGGATTAACATAGTAAAAATGGCCATTTTACCAAAATCGATCTACAGATTCAATGCAATCCCCATCAAAATACCAATCCAGTTCTTCAGAGAGTTAGACAGAACAATTTGCAAATTCATCTGGAATAGCAAAAATCCCAGGATAGCTAAAACTATCCTCAACAATAAAAGTACTTCCAGGGGAATCACTATCCCTGAACTCAAGCAGTATTACAGAGCAATAGTGATAAAAACTACAAAGTATTGGTACAGACACAGACAGATAGACCAATGGAATAGAATTGATGACCCAGAAATGAATTCACACACTTATGGTCACTTGATTTTTGACAAAGGAGTCAAAACCACCCAATGGAAAAAAGCAGGTTTTACTGGAGGTCAGCATGTAGAAGAATGCAAATCGATCCATTCTTATCACCCTATTCAAAGCTTAAGTCCAAGTGGACCAAGAACCTCCACATCAAGCTAGATTCACACAAACAAATAGAAGAAAAAGTAGGGAAAAGTCTTGAACACATGGGCAATAGAGAAAATTTCCTGAACATAACACCAATTGCTTATGCTCTAAGATCAGGAAACAATAAATGGGATCTCACAAAACTGCAAAGCTTCTGTAAGTCAAAGGACACTGTTGTCAGGACAAAACGACACCCAAAAGATTGGGAAAAGATCTTTACCAATCCTACAATTGATAGACGGCTTATATACAAAATATACCAAGAACCCAAAAAATTAGATTGGAGGAAAACAAACACCTTATTAAACAATGGGGTTCACCAGCTATACCACTGTTGGGCATATACCCAAAAGATGCTGCAACATATAACAAACACACATGCTCCACTATGTTCATGGCAGCCTTATTTATAATAGCCAGAAGCTGGAAAGAACCTAGATGCCCTTCAACAGAGGAATGGATACAGAAAATTTGGTACATATACACAATGGAATATTACTCAGCTATCACAAACAATGACTTTATGAAATTCATAGGCAAATGGAGGGAACTGGAAAATATCATCCTGAGTGAGGTAACCCAATCACAGAAAAACACACATGGTATGGACTCATTGATAAGTGGCTATTACCCAAATGCTTGAATTGCCCTAGATGAACAGAACACATGAAACTCAAGATGCATGATCAAAATGTAAATGCTTCACTCCTTCTTCAAAAGGGCAACAAGAATACCCTTGGGAGGAAATACGGAGGCAAAGTTTAGAACAGAGGCTGAAGGAACACCCATTCTGAGCCTGCCCCACATGTGGCCTATACATATACAGCCACCCAATAAGACAAGGTGGATGAAGTAAAGAAGTCCAGGCCGACAAGAACTGGATGTAGATCTCTCCTGAGAGACACAGCCAGAATACCACAAATACATAGGCGAATGCCAGCAGCAAACCACTGAACTGAGAACTGGACCCCCATTGAAGGACTCAGAGAAAGGATTGAAAGAGCTTGAAGGGGCTCGAGACCCCATATGAACAACAATGCCAACCAACCAGAGTTTCCAGGGACTAAGCCCCTACCCAAAGACTATACATGGACTGACCCTGGGTTCCAAACTCATAGGTAGCAATGAATAGCCTAGTAAGATCACCAGTGGAAGGGGAAGCCCTTGTTCCTGCTAAGACTGAACCCCCAGTGAACATGATTGTTGGGGGGAGGGCGGAATGGGGGTAGGATGGGGAGCAGAACACTCATAGAGCAGGGGAAGGGGAGGGGTTACGGGGATGTTGGCCTGAAAAGCAAGAAAGGGAATAACAATCAAAATGTAAATAAGAGATACTCAAGTTAATAAAGGAAAAAAAATGGGGTTCCGGGCAAACAAAAAATTCACAGCTGAGGAATGACAAATGGCTGAGAAACACCTAGAGAAATATTCAACATTTTAGTCATAAGGGAAATGCAAATCAAAACAACCCTGAGATTTCACCTCACACCAGTGAGAATGACCAAGATTAAAAGGTTAGGTGACAGCAAATGCTGGGGAGGATGTGGAGAAAGAGGAACACTCCTCCATTGTTGGTGGGATTGCAGACTGGTATAACCATTCTGCAAATCAGTCTGGAGGTTCCTCAGAAAATTGGACATTGAACTACCTGAGGACCCAGTTATACCTCTCTTGGGCATACCCAAAAATGCCCCAACATATAACAAAGACACATGCTCCACTATGTTCATAGCAGCCTTATTTATAATAGCCAGAAGCTGGAAAGAACCTAGATGCCCTTCAACAGAGGAATGGATACAGAAAATGTGGTACATATACACAATGGAATATTACTCAGCTATCAAAAACAATGACTTTATGAAATTCTTAGGCAAATGGATGGAATTAGAAAATATCATCCTAAGTGAGGTAACCCAATCACAGAAAAACACAAATGATATGCACTCATTGATAAGTCGATATTAGCCCAAGTGCTCGAGTTACCCTAGATGCACAGAACACATAAAACTCAAGAAGGAAGACCAAAATGTGAATGCGTCACTCTTTCTTTAAAAGGGGAACAAGAATACCCTTGGGAGGGAATAGCGAGGCAAGGTTTAGAACAGAGGCAGAAGGAACGCCCATTCAGAGCCTGCCCCACATGTGGCCCATACATATACAGCCACCAAACTAGATAAGATGGATGAAGCAAAGAAGGGCAGGCTGACAGGAACCAGATGTAGATCTCTCCTGAGAGACACGCCCAGAATACAGCAAATACATTGGCGAATGCCATCATTAAACCACTGAACTGAGAACGGGATCCCCGTTGAAGGAATCAGAGAAAGGAATGAAAGAGCTTGTAGGGACTTGAGACCCCATATGAACAACAATGCCAAGCAACCAGAGCTTCCAAGGACTAAGCCACTACCCAAAGACTATATATGGACTGACCCTGGACTCCAACCTCATAGGTAGCAATGAATAGCCTAGTAAGAGCACCAGTGGAAGGGGAAGCCCTTGGTCTTGCCAAGACTGAACCCCCAGTGAATTTGATTGTTGGGGTAGGGTGGTAATAGGGAGAGGATGGGGGGAACACCCACAAAGAAAGTGAGGGGGAGAGGTTAGGGGGATGTTGGCCTGGAAACCGGGAAGGGGAATAACAATTGAAATGTAAATAAGAAATACTTAAGTTAATAAAGATGAAAAAAAGTTAAAAATAAAAAAAAAATCCTCCTTGTTATGCTTGGCAAATGAGTACTGGTGGAAAGAATGGAAGATTTCATGCCAACAGTGGCATTTAATATTTGTAATTCCAGCCCTTGGGAAGCTGAGATTGAAAACATTTCTGAAGTTCAAGGTAGACTGGTCTAGCCTATCTTAAAAAATAAAAAATATAATTAAAATTTTATAGCTTTATATTGAAAGGAAAAAGTTTAAAATTGCCCCCTAGACAAAAGTTGAAGCCAAAAGAGGTCCCGGAACTGCCAATTCCAGAAATAGCTGACCACAGAAAGAGTAATTGCACCAGCTGGTTCAGCCACTTTGTTCCAGAGACTAGCTAACCATAATAGCGGCTGACCAAAATAGCAGCTGACCATAGTAGCAGGAACTAGTTAACCATAAAGTTAGCTTAAAATCTTAAAGAACTGTCATGAAAACTGGAGGTTCTTCCTTGTGATTCGGTATGGTTTTTCCTTCAAATACCCCTTCTTCCAACCATTCAAGTTCGAACTCCTCTACCCCTGCGTGGGATACGAGTTTCGACCCCAGTGTACTGCTTTCTGTCGTCCCTATCAATAAACCTCTTGTTGATTGCATCAAGATCGGTGTCTCATGAGTTCTTTGGGGGCCATGTCATCCCGAGACTTGAGTGAGGGTCTCCCCACTCTGGGAGTCTTTCAATATGATTATCAAGGGTTGCCAAAAACATCATTTTATCGTCTTAAAATTTAAAGAATTTAAAGACATATAAATATTACCTTAGAACAAATACTGAGTCTATCTGACTCTGCAATTTATTTTCAATGAAATATTTAAAACAATTTTTCATAAAAATATATCTATTGACTTTTATTGCTCACAATATATAGTATTGAAATTCTCAAATGCAAGTTTTAGAAATTCTTATAAAATTCTCTTAAATAAATAATTCAAAATGAACGATATACTTGGAAATAATAAAATTTTTAAAAGAAAACATTTACAATAGTAAATCAGCAATCATTTCATTTATATAGCATATAACTAAATCATCTCAGGTTAAAAACATCAGTCCAATTTTTTTAATCAGAAGTCTTTGCTTTTTGGATCGATCTTCCAGTAAAAATAGAAAAATCTTTATAAGTGCAACGAAATTATTGTAAATCACATACTTAAAATTCCTGCTATTTAGACTAAAAGACAATAGGAGAGGACAATTCAGTATTAGAGACAATTTTGAGCATATATGTTATTCATGATTTGCTTATGTGATTTTGAAAGGATGGTTTACATAAATAGTCACATGGGATAATTAATTAAAACAAGAGAATTTGTGATGTTTCTGATCACAAGCCTATTTCTAAAGAAACAGAAGGGTTGCTGCCCTCAAAGAGAGATGAAAGTCAGCCGCCAGGATTGACTGCATGCCTGAGAGCAGAGGTAAGGCCAACTTTTCTGCTCTAAGTTGTAGAGAGCGGCGCGGCGAAACAAAGATGGCGCCGACATCCAGCCTTGTCTGGATATAAACGATTTACTGCGCATGTGCAGGCTTGTCCCCTTGCTAGGGCTCCCTCTAGTGGTGAACAGCGGTACTGCACATGTGCGGTTTATGCACCAGGTGTTAGTTGACTGTTAATATGCTAATGAGGTGATTCATTATCTGCCAATCCCTGGAGGACAAGTAGTGGGGTGATCCAAGCCCCACCAATCCCTGAGAGATAATTAGCATATTGTTGAGGATTTTGCTGCTCGGGGTCCCTGTTCAAGAGAGCTGTAACACTAAGAGAGCTGTAACACTAAGAAGAGCTGTAACACAGTTAAGGCTTGTTCGCAGAAGAATCCTGTTGCCGCGCGTCGTTCTTACTGGCGGGACATTAGGCACACGACACTAAGTGACCTGCCTGGTGGACTCAGGACACATAAAAGCAAAAGACCTCTGGGACCAGGCACTTCTGATTTCTGGCTATGGCCTGAACTTCTCAGATCCTGGTCTACAGTTCCCTGCTCCAAAATCCTGTGGAAAAGAGACCAGAAAATTCAGAAGTGTGGGCAATACTGAGACTGCAGGTCAGGACAGACTGCCACTTCTGCCCATTTTTGCCGCTATCCCTGGCCCAACAGGAAGCTGCATAGTGCCTCTGGACACAGGAATATAGGAGCAGTCAGTTACAGGAGCCCCGCAGTCAAGAACGGTTCCTAGATCTTTCCTGAGAGGCATAGCCAAAATATGACAAATACAGAGGCGAATGCCAGCAGTAAACCACTGAACTGAGAATGTGACCCCAGTTGAAGGAATCCGAGAAAGGACTAAAGGAACTTGAAGGGGCTTGAGACAACAATGCCAACCAATCAGAGTTTCCAGGGACTTAGCCACTACTCAAAGACTATATGTGGACTGACCCTGGGCTCCAACTGCATAGGTAGTAATGACCAGTGGAAGGGGAAGCCCTTGTTCCTGCCAATACTGAACCCCCTGTGAATGGGATTGTTGAGGGGAGGGCGGTAATGGGGCGAGGAAGGGAGGGGAACAACCAAATAGAAGGGGAGGGGTAGGAGTTAGGGGGATGTTAGCCTGGAAACTGGGAAATAGAATAACAATTGAAATGTAAGCAAGAAATACCCAATTATTAAAGATGGAGGAAATAAAGGAAAAATAAAAAAAGAACAAGAAATCCCAATTTAATAAAAATGGAAGAAAATAAATAAATTAAAAATAAAAATTATATTTAAATGCTGGGGGAAACAAAAGAAACACAAGCTCCTAAGAGACCGAGTCTCAGAAGAGAGTTTGTTGGAGTTCAAGACAGAATTCTCCATTCACATGGACATCCACATATGTATATACACCTAGTATAAATACACAAGCAGAATAAAAATAAAACAAGAACTTACTTTTTTTTTCTAGAATAGCAGACATGGCTAACCGAAGAAGTCGTTGTGAGAGTTATACTGGCTGGTTTCATAACCTGACACAAGCTAGAGTCATGAAAGTGGAAGGAGCCTCCAATAAGAAAATGCTTCCATAAGGTCTAACTGTAAGGAATATTCTTAATTAATGATCAGTATAGGAAGACTCACCTATACTGGGTGGTTCCATCTCTGAACTGGTTGTGCTGGGTTATATAAAAAAAAAAGAGGCTGAGCAAGCAATGGACAGCAAGCCAGTAAACGGCACCCTCCATGGCCCAAAGGCAAACATTAGTTTCTATTTCCAGGTTCCTTCCCTATTTCAGTTCCTCTTCTGGCTTCCTTTGGTACTGAAGATCAATGTGGAGGTGAAAGCTCCTTTCCTGCCTTGCTTTTTGGTCATAGTGTTTCATTGCAGCAATAGAAACCTTAACTAGGACAATGATAATTTGAAAGTAAAAATTTGAAACACTTTATCTTTTCATAATTTGACTTTTCAGGAGTTTGGATAGTACTTCATTTTTATGACAAATTTGTACATGAAATTATTGAATCTTTGTATAGAAGGACTTGTTCACATTATGAACATATGCACTTTTTCATATGTATATTTGGTTTAGTTATTCATGTGTGTGGCAGGATATATGCATAGATATACATAGAGTCTGGAAGAGGGTATCAAATTCATGAAGCTATAATTATATGTAGTTGTGAGCCATTCGAAATGAATTCCCAAATTGTAAGATCAATTGGCTTTGAATTTGGTGATATTTAAACATTCTACTAGGTATAATTTTTGATGACTACATTCTGTGTATGTATATGTTTTCTGTATGTTAGTTTCTCAGCAACTGAATAACTATAGCATTTAACTAGATATTAAGATACTTGGGGCAGAGATTTCATCTCTGTCTTGTCAATATGAATCTATCATATAGTGAAACACTTTAAACACAATTCATAAAGATATGTTGTTGGTTTTGAAATAAAAAATACGCCGACAGCTAGACTCAAATAATCATTTCAAGAAATGTTACTACGTTAAGCTGCTATTAACCTGTTACATCTGATTGCATCTGTTTTTATCTGACATGAGGGTCAGTAAATCTACACCTATTTATCTAAAATTTATATCCTAAATGCTAGTTGTAGGATTCACTGGCACACACAGACACACACACACACACACACACACACACACACACAAAGATAGAGAGAAAAAGAGGGAGAGGGTCGGGGAGAGGGAGAGGCAGATTAATGATAGATGTTCGATAAAAAATAGATACAGACATACCTGCATACATACATAGATATACATATGCATATGTAAATTGATACAGAGATAGTAGATAAAATTAAAATGCTTACAAAAAATATTTTCCTGAGTATTTTTATTTTTGACATATTTTGACATATATATATATATATATATATATATATATATATATATATATATATATAAAAGGCCAAGATATTCTAGTGTCTTGAAAATGGCTTATGAACAATTATCAATTTTCTTTTTGCATTTAACTAAAACAAACATGAGGTAGTAAAATCTCTGTAAGAGTAATATAGATTATGTGTGAATAAAATATGGTAGAAGTTACTTTACAAGATATACTTAAATGTTCTTCAACATTGATGACAATAATTCAAAGTCTAGATTATAAAAAATTATCTTAAATCAATTTAGGAGTTATTTAAATTTCTGAATACTGCTAGCAGAATAAATAACTAGGCAAGTACATTGAAAGTATGGATGTAAAGTGGTTTTTTTGGTTTTATTTTTTTAACTTTTTTTTTTAACCTTTATTAACTTGAGTATTTCTTATATACCTTCCGATTGTTATTCCCCTTCCCAGTTTCCAGGCCAACATCCCCCAACCCCTCCTCCTCTGCTTCTATATGGGCTTCCCCTCACCATCCTCCCCCCATTACCACCCTTCCTCCAACAATCATGTTCACTAGGTGTTCAGTCTTGGTAGGAACAAGGGCTTCCCCTTCCACTGGTGCTCTTACTAGGCTATTCATTGCTACCTATGAGGTTGGAGCCCAGGGTCAGTCCATGTATAGTCTTTGGGTAGTGGCTTAGTCCCTGGAAGCTCTGGTTGCTTGGCATTGTTGTTCATATGGGGTCTCGAGCCCCTTCAAGCTCTTTCAGTCCTTTCTCTGATTCCTTCAATGGGGGTCTCGTTCTCAGTTCAGTGGTTTGCTGCTGGCATTCACCTGTGTATTTGCTGTATTCTGGGTGTGTCTCTCAGGAGATATCTACATCTGGTTCATGTCAGCCTGCACTTCTTTGCTTCACCCATCTTATCTAGTTTGGTGGCTGTATATGTATGGGCCACATGTGGGGCAGGCTCTGAATGAGTGTTCCTTCTGCCTCTGTTCTAAACTTTGCCTCCCTATTCCCTTACAAGGGTATTCTTGTTCCTCTTTTAAAGAAGGAGTGAAGGATTCGCATTTTGGTCATCCTTCTTGAGTTTCATATGTTCTGTGCATCCAGGGTAATTCGAGCATTTGGACTAATATCGACTTATCAATGAGTGCATACCATTTGTGTTTCTCTGTGATTGGGTTACCTCACTCAGGATGATATTTTCCAGTTCCATCCATTTGCCTAAGAATTTCATAAAGTCATTGTTTTTGATAGCTGAGTAATACTCCATTGTGTAGATGTACCACATTTTCTGTATCCATTGCTGTGTTGAAGGGCATCTGGGTTCTTTCCAGCTTCTGGCTATTATAAATAAGGCTGCAGTGAACATAGTGGAGCATGTGTCTTAGTTATATGTTGGGGCATCTTTTGGGTATATGCCCAAGAGAGGTATAGCTGTGTCCTCAGGTAGTTCAATGTCCAATTTTCTGAGGAACCTCCAGACTGATTTCCAGAATGGTTGTAACAGTCTGCAATCCCACCAACAATGGAGGAGTGTTTCTCTTTCTCCAGGATGTAAAGTGTTTTAAGGTTCACTTTATACTATCTTTTAAAATAGATATTGATGACAGAATGTCACTGCTAACATGCTTCTAGTAAAGCATCTACTTACTGAAGATTCC
This sequence comes from Rattus norvegicus, assembly GCF_021556685.1. Lineage (NCBI taxonomy): Eukaryota > Metazoa > Chordata > Mammalia > Rodentia > Muridae > Rattus > Rattus norvegicus. The sequence continues at coordinate 8,245,031 of NC_141541.1, read as the reverse complement.
TCTCAGATTTCCTCCTGTTCTAATGTATCATTCTTTAAGTGCATTCCACGTACTATTAAAACCATTTTCGGTAATTTCTTTCCAAGAAATAAAAGCAAGTTTTTACAAAAATATTTTATAGTGGAAATTAAATTTTGTGCATTAATTAGCAGATCTTAATAAAATATATTTATTTTGTTGATACGACATCTAAACATAAAAGTAATGTATTCGGTTAATTAATTGAAACACAACAAAGAGGCAACTTTCTCAAGCAGAAGAGTTCTGAAAACTTGATATAGATAGTCTGTTTACAAAAACGTCAGATTTTTAGCTTTCTGCTTCAGCAGTTAGGGGTGCACTCATAATTGCACATTCAAAAGTTGTCCCTGGGAAACAAAGCTGGAGGGGAAATAACTGCACAATGAAAAGTATCCAAGAAAATACTTTAGCTCTGATGTTCAAGGTCAGGGGGAAAAAGCAGTAATATAACCAATATCCTACTTGTTATGTGATCAACAACAAAAGTCTTATTTTCATGGGTCATTCTTCTTGAAATGCCTAGAATCTGCTTAACCATAACGATTTTTTATAAAAAATCAAATTGGATCATTCTTTTAAAAAAACTACTTAAAATTCCTAGGAATAGTCTAGTTTATTAGAAAAAAGGATTAGTGGAGAAACTCATAGGAAATGGCAAGGACAGAGATATGTAACTCAGCATGGTGTCTCACTTAGAGAGAGTCAGGCATAGGAGGACAGTAGAGCTGAGACTATCTGAATAAATTACTGACAAATTAAAAATAAATTAGAAGTATTGGTTCATGAATCACAAGAAATGTACTATAATACTGCAAATTATTAATAACAGGAGAAATTGACTGGAATTCCAGAGGGAGTCAATATACTGTTACTACAAATTTTCTGTGTTCTAATACAGTGAAGTTTTTTTTTGTTCTCTGGAGAATATAGTTGAAATTTTGATGGGATGCTGAATATATAGATTATTTTCAGAAACATAACCATAAGAGATAGGTCTTTTCACTTTATAATATCTTTCTTAACTTCTGTCCCCAGTGCTTCAGGTTTTCATTCTAGACATCTGCTATCTTTTGTTTCATTCATTTCTAGGTATTTTTTAAGATAAAATGGATGTAACTTTATTATTTCTTTCTGAACAAGTTCATGCAGATTTCTTTATTTTCTATGAACTAATTTCTTAGAAGTGCTTTGCAGGTCTGGAAAAAAACATACTGACTTCATCAGGAAACACAAATGCTTTGAAAAACCAGAAGAGTTCTAAGCAGAAAGTAAGGCCAGAGTAATCATATTCTGTTCTCAAAAGATGCTCAGAGCCACAGTAAATTTTCTGTGGGTTCCATCATAGGCACACCTTTGTATATAAGTGGATCCCATCACACAGAAATAAATGTAAAACAGCAGTCTACTCGGTTTTGGCAAGGGTGCCTAAAACATACACTGTGGAAGAAGTAGTCCTTTTAAGAAATAGTTTTGGGGAAACTGAATAACACACACACACACACACACACACACACACACAGAGAGAGAGAGAGAGAGAGAGAGAGAGAGAGAGAGAGAGAGAGAGAGAGAGAAATCAATTCAAACTGGATCAAACACATTAATGTAAACTCCAAAATAGTAAAACTGCTAAAAGGAAACTTAGGGAAATGCCCTCAAACTAGATTCTAAAATTTGCAACACAAGTTAAGAACTTTATTGTACTGGACTCTATTCACATTTAAGAATCACCAGAATTGACAAATGGGATTCAAGAAATTACAAATATTATATACAACAAAGGGAGTCATATGCAGAATGAAGGAGACATCTTAGGAAAAAAAACATTGGTTCCTGAATCAGGAGATCTATGATATAAAATACAGTGAAAAGAATGTCTTAAATACTAAATGCCATCCAATCAATTAATGAACTTTATAGACAAGAAATCAGCTCTTCTGGTTTTTGCCTGCTCCAGGAACTGAAACAGTCCCACAGCTCTCTGTACCCAAATCCTGTCTGAGAGAGAGCAGGACTCTTATCAGTGTAGACAATCCTGAGAGCTCAGGGGAGACCAAAACTTCTGCTCACATTCCTGGTCCAAGAGGAACATGCCTTGTGCCCTCTAGACACAGGAACCTAGGAGCAGTGAGGGGCAGAACCCTTCTGGTTTTGCCTACACCCAGAGCTGACCTTGTCTCACAGCTCTCTGTACCCAGGTCCCACTGGGAGAAAAACAGGCCTATAGGAATGCTGACACACAGGCTTAGAGGAAGTTCAAGCCACGTCAGAGACAGCAAAACCAGCTAACACCAGAGGCATCCTGATGGCAAAAGGCAAGTACAGGAACCTAAGGGAAAGAAACCAAGATTATTTGGCATTATCAGAAACAAGTTCTCCCCCCCAAAGCAAATACTGGATATCCAAACACACAAGAAAAGCAAGATCTAGATGTAAAATCATATCTCATGATGAAGATAGTGGACTTTAAGAAGGTCATAAATAACCCCCTTAAAGAAATACAGGACAACACAGGTAAGCAAGTAGAAGGCCTTAAAGAAGAAACACAAAAATCTCTTAAAGAATTATAGGAAAATAAAACTAAACAGGAGAAGGAATTGAACATAACCGAGGATCTAAAATTGAAAATAGAAAAATAAAGAAATCAGAAAGGGTGACAATCCTGGAGATAGAAAACATGGGAAACAGATCTGAAGTCATAGACGAAAGTATATCACCAACATAATAAAAGCCATAAAAGAGAGAAACTCGGGGTCAGAAGACACCATAGAAAATATTGGCATGGCCATCAGAGAAATTTTTAAAAGGCAAAAAGGTCCAAACCCAAAACATCCAGGAAACCAGGACACAGTGAAAAGATCAAACCTAAGGACAATAGGTATAGAAGAGAGCAAACACTCCCAACTTAAAGAGCCAGTAAATTCAACAAATTTATAGAAGAAAACTTCCTTAACCCAAAGAAAGAAATGCCCATAAATGTACAAGAAGCATGCAGAACTCTAAATAGATTGGACCAGAAAAGAAATTCCTCCCATCACATAGTAGTCACAACAACAAAAGCACAAAACAAAAAAAGAATATTAAAATCAGTAATGGAAAAAAGTCAAGTAATATGTAGAGGCAGACCTATCAGAATTACACCAGACTTTGAACCATTGACTATGAAAGCCAGAAAATTTGTAGGGCAAATGCCATACAGACCCTAAGAGAACACAAATGCCAGCCCAAGCTAATATATTCAGCAAAATTCTCAATTACCATAGACAGAGAAAACAAGATATTCTGTGACAAAACCAAACTTACAAAATATCTTTCCACAAATCCAGCCCTACAAAGGATAATACATGGAAAACTCCAAAACAATGAGGGAAACTACACCCTAGATAAAGCAAGTAAGCAATCTCCTTGCAACAAACCCAAAAGAAGAGAGCCACACAAACATAATTCCACCACCAACAACAAAAATAACAGGAAACAGCAATGACTAATTCTTAATATCAAGTAACATCAATGGATTCAATTCCCCAATAAAAAGACATAGACTTACAGACTGGATACACAAACAGGATCTAGCATTTTGCTGCATACAGAAAACACACCTTGATGACAAAGACAGACACCACTTCAGAGAAAAAGGCTAGAGAACAATTTTCCAAAAAAATGGTCCCAAGAATCAAGCTAGAGTAGCCATTTTAATACGGAATAGAATTGAATTTAAACGAAAAGTTATCAAAAAAGATAAGGAAGGACATTTCATATTAATCAAAGAAAAAATCCACCAAGATGAACTTTCAATACTGAACATCTATGCTCCAAATGCAAGGTCGCCTACATTCATAAAAGTAACCTTACTAAAACTCAAAACACACATTGAATCTCACACAATAATAGTGGTAGATTTTAATTCCCCCTTCTCAGCAATGGACAAATCATGGAAACAGAAACTAAACAGAGACACAGTAAAACTAACAGAAGTAATGAAACAAATGGATTTAACAGATATTTATAGAACATTTCATCCCGAAACAAAAGAATATATCTTCTTTTCAGCATCTCATGGTACCTTTTCTGAAGTTGACCATATAATTGTTCACAAAAGAGGAGTCAACAGATACAAGAAGATGGAAATTATCCCATGCATCCTATCAGATCACCATGGACTGTGGCTGTTCTTCAATAATAGCAAAAAAGACAGAAAGCAAACATACACATGGAAGTTGAACAATGCTCTACTCAATGGCAACTTGGTCAAGGAAGAACTAAAGAAAGAAATGAAAGACTTTTCAAAATTTAATGAAAATGAAGGTACAACATACCCAAACTCAGGTAAACAATGAAAGCAGTGCTAAAAGAAAAACTCACAACTCTGAATGGTTCCAAAAAGAAACTGGAAAGAGCATTCATTAGCAACTTGATAGAGCACCTAAAAGCTCTAGAACAAAAAGAAGAAAATAAAACCAAGAGGAGTAGAGATAGGGAAATAATCAAACTCGGGGCTGAAATCAGCCAAGTAGAAACAAGAAGAGCTATACAAAGAATAAAAAAACAAGAGCTGGTTCTTTGAAAAAATCAACAAGATAGATAAACCCTTAGCCAGACTAATAAGATGGCACAGAGAGAGTGTTCAAATTAACAAAATAAGAAGTGAAAAAGGAGACATAACAACAGAATGTGAGGAAATTCAAAAAATCATCAGATCCTATTAAAAAAGCCTATATTCAACAAAACTGGAAAATCTAGAGGAAATGAACCATTTTCTAGACAGATATCAGGTACCAAAATTAAATAGAGATCAGATAAACCATCTAAACAGTCTGAAAACTCCTAAGGAAGAGAAGCAGTTATTAAAAGTCCCCCAACCCAAAAAGACCCAGGAATAGATGGGTTTAGTGCAAAATTCTATCAGACCTTCATAGAAGACCTAACACCAATACTATCCAAACTATTCCATAAAACAGAAACAGAAGGAACATTACCCAATTCCTGCTATGAAGCCACAATTACGCTTATACCTAAACTACACAAAAACCCAACAAAGAAAGAGAACCTCAGACCAATTTCCCTTTTGAATTTTAAAGCAAAAATATTCAATAAAATTCCTACAAATTGAATCTATGGACACATGAAAATGATCTTCCATCATAATCAAGTAGGCTTCATCCCAGGGATTCAGGGATGGTTCATTATATGGAAATCCACTATGTAAACAAACTCATGAGAAAAACCACATGATCATCTCATTTAGTATCAAGAAAGCATTTGACAACATTCAACACCTCTTCATGGTGAAAGTCTTGGAAGATTAGGAATTCAAGACTTAAACATAGTAAAAGCAATACGGAGCAAACCAGTAGCCAACATTAAACTAAATGGAGAGAAGCTTGAAGCAATTCCATAAAATCAGGGACTAGACAAGGCTGCCCACTCTCTCCCTACTTATTCAATATAGTATTTGAAGTACTAACCAGGGCAATCAAACAACAAAAGGAGGTTAAAGGAATATAAACTGGAAAGGAAAAAGTCAAAACATCACTATTTGCAGATGATATGGTAGCATAGTTAAGTGACCCCAAAAGTTCCACCACAGAACTAATAAACCTGATAAAGAACTTCAGCACAAAGGCTGGGAATAAAATTAATTCAAACAAATAAGTAGGCTTCCTCTGCTCAAAGGAAAAACAGGCTGAGAAAGAAAGTAGGGAAATGACACCCTTCACAATAGTCACATATAACATAAAATATCTCGGTTTAACTCTAACCAAGCAAGTGAAAGATGTGTATGACAAGAACATCAAGTCTGTGAAAAAAGAAATCAAAGAAGATCTCAGAAGATGGAAAGACCTCTCCTGCTCATGGATTGGTAGGATTAATATAGTAAAAATGTACATTCTGTCAAAAGCAATATACAGATTCAATGCATCCCCACCAAAACTCCAATTCAATTCTCACAGAGTTAGAAAGATCAGTTTTCAAATTAATTTGGACTAACAAAAACCCAAGATAGCAAAAAAATATCCTCAACAATAAAAAAAACAAAAACCTTCTGGTAGAATCACCAACCCTTACCTCGAGGTGTATTACAGAACAGTATTGATAAAAACTGTATGGTATTGTTACAGAGATAGGCAGGTTGATCAATGGAATGGAGTAGAATTGAAGACCTAGAAATTAACCCACCACCTATGGTCATTTGATCTTTGACAAAGGAGGTAAAACCATCCAGAGAGAAAAAGATAGCATTTTCAACAAATGGTGCTAGTTCAACTGGAGGTAGGCATGTAAAAGAATGCCAATCAGTCCACTCTTATTGCTCTGTACAAAGCTCAAGTCCATGTGGATCAAGAACCTCCACAACAAACTAGATACACTCAAAGTAATAGAAGAAAATATGGGGAAGATCCTTGAACACATGGGCATGTGGGGGATTTCCTGATCAGAATACCCATTGCTTATGCTCTAAGATCAAGAAAGGATAAATGGGACCTCATGAAATTGGAAAGCTTCTGTGAGGCAAAGAACACTGTCATTAGGACTAAATGACAACAAACAGGTTGGATAAAGATTTTTACCAATCCAACATTTGATAGTAGGCTAATATTTACCATGTACAATGAACTAAAAAAGTAAGACTACAGAGAGTCAAATAGCCCTATAAAAAGTGGGTATAGAGCTAAACAAAGAATTCTCTAGTGAGGAATATTGAATGGCTGCAGAGTACCTAAAGAAATGTTCAATATCCTTAATCATGAGAGAAATTCAAATCGAAACAGCCTGGATATTCTACCTCATACCAATCAGAATGGCTACGATCAAAATCTCAGGTGACCTCATATGCTGGTAGGATATGGAGAAACAGCAACACTCCTCTACTGTTGGTGGGATTGCAAGGTGGTACAACTACTTTGAAAATCGGTCGGAGGTTCCTCAGTAAATTGGATACAGTACTACCTGCGGACCCAGCTATGACACTTCTGGACATATACATAAATGATGCTTCAACATGTGACTAGGACACATGCCCAATTATGTTCATCGCAGTCATATTTATAATACCCAGAAATTGAAAAGAACCCAGATGCCCTTCAACATGGAGTACTACTCAGCTATCAAAAACAATGACTTCATGAAATTCATAGGCAAAGGGATGAAACCAGAAACTATCATCATGAATGAGGTAACCAAATCACAGAAAAACCCATGTAGTATGCACTCACTGATAAGTGGATATTAGCCCCAAATCTCAGATTAACCAAGATACAATCCATAGACCATATGAATCTCAAGAAGAAGGTCTACCAAAGTGTGGCTGCTTCAGTCCTTCTTAAAGGGGGAAGAAAAATATTCCTAGGAGGAGATATGTAGACAATGTTTGGAGCAGAGTCTGTAGGAATGGCCATTAAGAGCCTGCCCACCTGGGGATCCAGCTCATGTACATACAGTCACCAAACCTATAAAATATTTCTGAAATCAATAAGTTCATGCTTACGGGAACCTGATATAGCTGTCTCCTGAGAGGCTCAGTCACAGCATGACAAATACAGAGACAAATGCTAGCAGTACACCATTGAGCTGATAAAAGGGTCCACATTGGTGGAGTTAGAGAAAGGATTGAAGGAGTTGGAGGGGCTTGCAACCCCATAAGAACAACAATGCCAACCAACCAGAGCTCCCAGGGACTAAACCACCACCCAAACAGTACACATGGACAGACCCATGGCTTCAGCTGCATATGTAGCAGAGGATGGCCTCTTTTAGGACCAATGGGAGGAGAAGCCCTTGGTCCAAATATTTTCTTTCAAATGTAGGGGAATGTCAAGGCAGGGACATGGGAATTTGTGGGTCATTTGGAAAAGGGAACACCCTTATAAAAGAAGGTTGAGGGAGATGGGATAGGGGTTTATGGATGGGAAATTGGGACAGAGAATAACTTTTGAAATGTAAATATAAAATCCAATAAAAAAATAAATACAAGAATTCAAATGCCCAATACATCTTTGTAGAAGTTTCTAAGACCCTTACCAATCAGGGAAGAAATGAAAACTAAAACCTATTAGAGATTCATTCTTTCCAGAGTGGAATGATTATCATCAAGAAAATCAAAGAAAACTATGATGGCTAGAATATGCAGAAATGAAATAGCATATTTACTGATGATAGGAGTGTAAACTAGTACAGTTTTTCTAGAAATCTATATGAAAAGTCCGTATAAAACTAAAAATCAGTCTTTGATATAGCTTGCTGTAACAATTCATGGTATACCTGAAAGAATCAAATCCAACGTACTACTGCAAAACCTGTACTATTCATTATAACCAAAAGTTACATCCAACTAGGCACCAATCAACATACAACAATGTGGCACATATTCAGAACTAAGTGTTGATCATCTGTAAAGTAAATCAAAATGGTAGCATTTTTAGGAAAATCAGAGGACTATAGATCATTTTGCTAAAGACAGAGTAAAGAAAAAATTATGGCCGGCTTTCACTAATGTGATATCAAAATTTAAATTGTCTGTGTGTTTGTGTGTGTGTGTGTGTGTGTGTGTGTGTGTGTGTGTGTGTGTGTGTGTGTGTGTGTGTGTTTTGGTCTGTGCCCAGGACCAAACTGAACCAGCCATAAAGCTCCCTGCACCAAATCCCGTGGGGGAGAGATCTGGACCCTCAGAAGTGTGGACACTACTGAGAAGTCAGAGGAGACTACCCTCTGCCAACAGTCAGGACCCAAGAGGGAATCGCTTAGTGCCAACTGTGCAACCTGGGTCAAGAACCTAGGAGAAATCAGGGCAGGACCCTTTGATTCCTGCCCGCACCGAGAGCTGGAAGACAGTTTCCAGGAGCGCCAAAACACCTGAGAGCAGAGGTAAGACGAATTTTTCTGCTACCAAGTGACCTGACTGGTGGATTCACGACAAACAGATGCAGAAGTCATTTGGGTCATGGCACTTCCTGTGTCTGGCTCTGCTCAGAAGTGAACTGATACCATCCCACAGTTCCTTGCACCCAAATCCCATGGGGAGGAGAGCTGAACACTCAGAAGTGCAGACATCCTGAGACCAGAGGACAGACTGCCACTTCTGCACACCTCTGCCCATATCCGTGGTCCAAGGGGAAACTGCACAGTGCCTCTGGACACAGGGATATATGAACAGTCAACCACCAGTACCCACGGTTCTGGTCTGTGCCCAGGACTGAGCCGAACTGGCCAAACAGATCCCTGCACCCAAATCCCATGGGGGTGAGAGCTGAACCCTCATAAGTGTGGACACTCCTAAGAAGTCAGAGGAGACTACCCTCTGCCCACAGTCCAGACTCAAGAGGAAATCACCTAGTGCCAACTACTCAAGATGTAATCCAAGATCAAACGAAGCTCAAGAAGAATGACCAAAATGCAGAGGCTCACACTCCTTCTTAAAAGGGGGACAAAAATATACATAGGAGGGGATATGGAAGCAAAGTTTAGAGCAGAGACTGAAGGAACTGCCAATCATAGCCTGCCCCACATGTGGCCCATATCTCCAACAAAACTAGATAATATTGATGGAGCTAAAAAAATGCATACTGAAACAGACCAGAAAAAGATCTCTCCTGAAGACACATCCAGATCATGTTCAATACAGAGGTCAACACTAGCAGCAAACCACTGAACTGAGAACAGGATCTCCTTGGGGGGATTTAGAGGAAGGGTTGAAAGAGTTGAAGGAGCTTGCAATCCCATAAGAACAACAATGCCAACCAACCAGAGATTCCAGGGACTAAACCACTACCTAAAGACAATTCATGGACTGACCTTGGGCTCCAACTGCATATGTAGCAAAGAATAGCCTTGTTGGGGCACCAGTGGAAGGGGAAGCCCTTGTTCCTGCCAAGGTTGGACCCCTTGTCCAGGAGAATATGTGGGGGCGGGGCATTAAGGTGGATGGATGGGGGAATACCCGTAACAGGGAGGGGGGCGCATGGGGCTTATGGACAGGAAACAGGGAATAACATTTGAAAAGTAAGTAAATAAATATATCTAATAAAAATATATATAAAAAAGAGTAATAGGAATAGATGAAGAAAAGTATTCCCAACTCAAAGGCACAGAAAGCATCTTCAACAGTCATAGAAAAAAATTTCCCTGACCAACGAAAGAAATTCCTACAAATGCAGAAGAATCCTATAGAATACCAAAAAGATTGGGCCAGTAAAGAAAATTCTTCCACTACATAATAATCAAAATACTAAATGTACATATGAAGGCAGACCTATCAGAATTACACCTGATTTCTCATCTGAAAGTCTAAAAGCTAGAATGGCCTGGGTCTCCTCCCAGAACCTAACAGACCACAGATGTCAACCCAGACTACTATACCCAGCAAAACTTTCAATCATTGTAGATAGAGAAACCAAAATAGTCCATGACAAAACCAAAATAAAACAATACAATGTCTGACAAAGACAGGAACATATTGTCTTCTGAGGCTCCACACAACAGGTGACTGAGAAAGACAGAGACACTCACAGCCAAACAGTGGACTGATCTTGGGGACTCTTATTAAAGAATGCGAGGAAGGATTTGGGGCCCCAAAGGGGATAGAAACTCCACAGGAAGACCAACAGACTCAATTGACCTGGACCATTAGGGCTTTCAGGGACTGAATCAGCAACCAAAAAATATACATGGGCTGGGACTTAGGACCCTCTCACTCATATGTAGCAGATGGGCAGCTTTGCCTTTATGTGGGTCCTAAACAATAACTCCACACAGTAAAAGGCTAATATCTAAAATATATAAGGAACTAAAAAAAACACCTGGACAATGAAAAAACAAACAACTCACTTAAAAGTAAGATATATATCTAAACAGTGAATTCTCAAAAGAAAAAAAAACTTGTGTATATGAGTTAAAGTACTTAAAGAAATGCTCAATAACCTTAACCAATTGGGAAATGCAAATAAATCACAAATACTTTGAAACTTCATCTAACATGGATAGCCAAGGAAAATAAAACAAATGGTACCTCATGAAAATGAGGATGTAGAGTAATGAAAACATTTATCTGCAGTTCATGGGAGTACAACCTTGTGCAGCCGCTATGGAAATCAAAGTGGTTGTTCCTTAGGAAGCAGGCAAAAGATCTACTCCAAGATGCAGCTATACCACTCCTGGCCCTATACCCTATCGAAGTTTTGTGCTACTACAGAGACCCTTGTTCAATCATGTTCATGTCTGCTCTATGAATATAATACTCTTAAGGGTAGGACCTGTGCCTAGCTGTAAATAGGTCCTTTCTGTATATATTATGGCTTCCAGCTTTGTGTTTTTCTGAAATCCTGTGTAGATGAACATATGTGTCTCTTCATCTACAAGTATATCTTGTGCTTTCACTTTGACTCTTTCTTTTTGAGGGTTTTTTGTTCTTCTTTTGTCTTATTTTTATTTTAATGTTATTTATTTGATTCATGTTTGTTTTCCAATGAGCATGAAATCCAATGGGAGGGAAGGTGGGAGTAATATTCAGAAGAACTGGGTAGGACAAACCAGGATCAGAATATATTTGACAAAAAGTATCTATTTTTTGTAAAATAAAGAAAAAAAATAGAACACATTTTAGAATTCAGAAAATGCAGCTAAGTAAAGAGCAAGAGACAGGTGTGCAGGCCAGATTCCCTGAGTGACCTCTAGATGCTCTCCCACCCTTTGTTCCTCTCTATGGGATTCCTTTCATTCTGGTAGAGAGAACCAATAAAAATACAAAGGAGAAAACCATAAAAATTCAAAATACAGACCTCAGACTATTTTAACCTTAGTGATCTGAATAATTGTAAGCAAGCAAATATAACAGAGCACTGAACAACATATATAAAAGTGAGATGCACAACTTCATAAAAAATCATACAGGGTGGACCACTCCATTTAGTTAAAAATATCTGTGCATCACCAGTCCAGGCCAATAAACCACATAATCATGTGAGTCCATCTTGTTCGGGTATTGGTCAAGTTTTAGAGAACTTAGCTTAAATATCTACAGCAGATATTTAGTGTGTGTGTGTGTGTGTGTGTGTGTGTGTGTGTGTGTGTGTGTGTGTGTGTGTGTAAATAATTAGAATGGTGAAGATTTACCACCAGTAGCTTCTCCCTTCAAATTGCCAAAGAAGAAATTAACAGGGATCATTTCAAGAACTTAGATAACCAGGCTGGGATAAAACAAGGAGGATTTGAATGAGCAGCCTTACTGACAACTGTCATTTTCATAACTGAACCCAGAGTTCTACATTCTGTGGCTTAGGTTAATCTATTTCTTAATTATTCTCTCCTCTGTGGGATATCCAGACAATTCGTGAATAATTGAAAAGCATTTACCTCCCCTGGTGGTTGAGCTCTGGTCACTGTGGGACTGTAACAGCTTAGTGAATAGATCATCATGTTCATGTAAAGGTGTTAGAATTTAAGGTGGAATGGCATGCATTGACACCATGAAGACTGTCACTTAGTTAATTACTTTAAATCATTTTTATATTGCAGTGGTTTTAGCCTAGTGCCACTTGTGATAGCAGGGGCACAAATCTAACACAGATCTGAACTAGTGTCATGCTAATAAATCGTTCTTCCTCGTAAGCACATAAACTACCAGTGAAGTCTTTTAAATTACATAATGAAAACAGAGTATTAAGCAGGGTGTATTCTTCATAGAATTATCATTTAATGTTATTTACTTATGCATGAATATTCAGAGAAATAATTTTTGTACCTCCATTATGTTCCTTATTATTTTTCTGTGTTGTTGTTTGAAGTATCTCAGTCTTTGTGTATTTTGTGTGCATGAATGTTGCTTTCTTTACCTTAAGATCTTAACATCACTAATATCACTAGTTTTTAATAGTACTCATAAAACATTGACCTCTGTCCTTGTGAGGACAGATGGAAAATGGAGCTCCTATGTTGTTGTAAAAATATAAAAATTAAAAAATGTAAGGTTGTCTTTTATTCCCACTAGGTGCCCCAAGATATCTGCTGGATATCTTAATTTTCAGTCAACAAAGCCTCTCACCTGCTTTGCTCTATCCCATATCACACTGCCAAAGGCCTCTCTCTGAGACTAGCAGCAATCTTTCTTGCTATCTAGTTCCCAAGGCAGTTTCCATACCAGAAGCACACATCCCAATTCCGTGGCGGCCCAGACTCTCTAGACACCACACACTTTCCTACACTCGAACTGTCACCTAAAAGAACACACAACACAATAACCTTTGACCCAATTGATAAGATATAATTGCCCACCTAAACATACAAAGCCCAGTACCAGCCATTCCTTAAGAACATTAATAACAACCTGTAAATACACAGAGCAGAATCTTAACATCACCTGCCATATTGTCCTGTCACGGCCTCTCTCCCTGTCCCTCCTGTCTCTACCTCATCTTCCATTCAAACTTTCCATTCCAGTCTCCTCCTCTTTCTTTAAACTTTCTCCCACCCATCCTTCCTTCTCGTCCAATAAAAGGCCTCCTTTTATCTTGTACCTGCCTCACCTGTGACATCATCCCACACTCCTGGACTCTTTGTCCAGTCCTACGGGGGTTGCATTAGATGTGCTTAACTTTTGTAAGGAAGATGTGAGTGAGCTATAGAATTTTTCTACTCTGTCAATACGATGAATAAAATATTCATTGCTTTACATGGTACTTAAGACAACGACAAAAATGGCCTGTATTGTGGCTGTCTGCATTTGTAGCAAACTGTCCCATATACCACACCAGCTTCACCACTGTATACAACAACAGAGGGCTGTGGAATTTGGTATTCAATGGAGCTTGACATCTAGCCCAACTTACTGAAAACAAAGAACCAGAGACCTGACTGCCCAGCTGGGCTTCGCAGGCTGTGAATGAATCCCCTAGAATGTGAGCATCTCTTGTAAATCAAGGATTATTTTATGTTTATGCACAATATAATAGAATTTGCTTGTGACTTAGTAGTTAAGAGGACTACTATTTTGCCAAAAAACATGAAGTAGGTTCCCAGAGTCTGCATTAACAGCTCATGGCTCCTGTAGCTCCAGATCTTGGAGATATGTCAACCTCTTGTGACCTATTCAAGCACCTGAAATGTGTAAAATATACTCACATGCACATACATGAATACATCCTTAAGGAAACAGAGAAAAACTAAGTCCAAAATGCATGCCTACTGCTATGACATTTTACAGATGTCAGCTAAGGAAGATGAATTAGTTAATAACTCTGGAAACGTGTGAATGATTATCAATAAATGAGTGACACTTTTATCACCAACATCTATAAACAAAGTTTGTCATTGAATAGACAATCGTGTGCTAAAGATAGAGATCAAGTAAATTTTACAAACAAGATTTAATGCTAGAATAATCCAAATACATTGAATACAAAGAATGCTATGAGAACTTTATACCTAAGGCAAAGTGCTTAAAACTGCAGGCAAGCTTTTTTTTAAGTTCAGTGTTCTAAATATGTCATTATGTCATTAAAATATAAAGTGATGTATCAAATAATTTTATGTCTATATGCATTCAGTAGTAGGCACATAGATAAAATTATTTCAATACTTTCATAATTACATGTGTTTTTATTTCTGTATATACATGTATCTCTGAGAGAAGTCAGTGAACATGATTGCAGTACCTACCCATGGAAGCCAGAAGACACACCATATTCTCCTGGAGTAGAAGTTGCATGACATTTGGGGTTAGCTGACTTGGATGTTAAAAACTAAAAATATTCGCTGAAAACACCTTCTTTAAATTTCCAGCCTCCTGGAAGTAGTAAGTTATCATTAGACACATTTTGGGAAAAACAACTCTTGTTTCAGAAATGAAAAGGTCATTCTGAAAATTAGTTCTTGTGACTTGTCTATCATATGATTTTGTCACTTAAAACATGTCTGATAATGAGAGACATACACTCCAGAAATGAAAGCAATAATATTCAAAAGATCATACTTTCTTCTAGAACCAAGACAAGGAATTCAGGAAATCAGTGTAAAAATAATTAAATGACAATTTAAACATAGAAACATTGGATTAACGATCAAGGTTATTGGATAAACACAATACAGAAAACTTTCAGTGAGTGTTTGGCTTTGATGGGTATTAAAACCATCACTGAAGCAAATAAGTAATATATATATGTATATATATATATGTGGTGCTATATTAATAAAGTATAGGATTATTTTAGAATAATGTACTTTTAAAAATTTTTGTGCTTCTTCTCTTTGTCTCTTTGCATGAGTGTGTGTGTGTGTGTGTACATGTATATACAGCCTTCTGTGTATATGGAGCACATGTGTATGTCAGATGATAACATTAGGGAGTCCATTTCTACTAAACAGTTTCAATGTATCAAACACTAAGCTTGAAAGTGTCTTTACCCAGGGCAATATCTTGTAAAGCCAACCATGTTTTCAATAAAATAATAAATACTGTTAATTTATCAAAAAAACAGTTATTATTTTTATTATAACCTTTTGATTTAATATCTCCATGGAACCCTGTCTAAATATATTGAGAAAACTATCTCTATGTAATGTATAAGCACAAGTGCTTACATATTGCTGTAAATGTAAATTTTTATTTTGCTAAAACATACAATAAAAATAAAATAGATATTGTTTTCATTTCTATGCGATGCTAAAGTTTGTCATGCAGTAGAAGGTACATTGTGATACTTCTTATCGTGTATCTTTTTCTGCAGTATACCTCACGTACTACATGACTCTGAGTATATTTTGCTATTGTCATTGTGTTTGAAGTTTTATGACTTCTATTTTTGAGATGATCTTACCATGTACCTCATTGAGGTGGTAAATACATTTTCCTTTTTCAGTGTTGAGACTTCATGTGTGCTTCACCATACCTATGACCATATACCTATATACTTCACCATACCTATATACTGTGAATCTAGAACAACAAAATATATAAAATGTTTGCAATTTACTACTGAAAAGTGTAGAACCCATCTTCAAGGCATTTTTTATCACTTGCCTTATATTCATATTTCTTTGCCCATTTAATGCCCTCTTTAACTATTTTCCTGAAGATTACTTAAATTTCATTTAATTTATTTTGCTTATATTCCACTCAATACTCCTCTCCCAGTCACTCCCTCCCACAAACCTTGCTTCCTCCCCTTCTCCTTTGTTTGGGTGGGTTCCTCCCCAGGTATCCCCCAACCCTGGCACTTCAAGCCTCTAAGAGGCCAGACACATCTCCAATCAAGACCATGTGCCCACAATAACATTTGCTTCTAGAAGCATTTTGGCATGTTCAGTTTTGTACTTATTATTTCCTCATTAACCCACTTTTCTCATTTATGCATGAATCTATACATTTGCTGTGAAATATTCTCCTCACTTATATCTGATATTTTTACTTTCTGTGGTTATAAATCATTTTTATTCAGTAAAGCTTTAGTAAAAGATTGCTCCTGTATCATTTTAATATTTAAACAATAAATCCTCTATCTGTATAAAATAACCCACAAGGAATTATGTGTAACAGATTAAAATGTACTAGTTTGTTTAAAAAAATCTTTAATTATTGATTGATGTAATGATTTTAAAGCCTTCAAAAGCCATTGAAACAACCATCACTGTGATGGGTTCGATAAGACTAGCCCTCTTAAACTCATATATGTCAGTACTCAGTTACTGGGGAGTAGGACTATTTGAAGATTAGAGGATTCAGAGTTATGGACATGTTGGAAGAAGTATGTCACTAGGATGGGCTTTGAGAACTCAAAGGTCCTGGTCCAGTCTCCCCTTCTCTCTGTCTGCTGCCTGCTGCCTGTGGATCAGGACATAAAGCTCTCATTTACTGCTCTAACACCATGCTTATCTCTTTCCCACCATGGTCACTATGAACTGACTCTCTGAAACTGTAAGCTATCCTCCAGTTAAATACTTTCTTTTGTAAGACTTGTCTTGGTCATGGTGTTTTTTCACAGCAGCAGAACAGTGAACAAAAAATCATGCTTAGAACAACAAACTTAATTGCTTAGGATAAAATTATCAAAATGAAAAATCACACGTGATTGCAACTTTCCCCAAAAATTACTACTAGAAATTTTTTGCTATGCATCTACTTTAATATAGAGTTCTATAATCCATGCAATCATGTGTTCTTATTAGCACAAGCTTTCATAATCTTCTAAAATAAAATAAATTTACTGAATAATAAATCTATTTGAATTATGTATATATAGATAGTAGTTACTGAACATTTTCATTTGTGGTGAATGTAATTTGCAGTGGACAATATATGAGAATAAAAAAGGCTCATCATACAACACTGCCCAGAAGCCTGAAGACTTTGTAGGCAGAACCATCTTGAAACTGAAGGAATCACTCCTCTGAAGTATTATTTTAGCTAAAAGGACTACTCAAAATCCATTCAGTCACAGCCAAGGGTATTTTCAAGAAAAGGATGCAGTGTGATTAAATACGTACAATTCAATCTTCTTAGGTATTAAAGATGAAGGTAGAAAAAGAATAGGAGCAGTGGACAGTGGTGGGATACTCAGGATAAGATTTGAATCCAACAAATTAGGATGCATTAATATTAATAATAGGACAAATGAACTAGTTTGGATAGTTAGAAATTTTTTTATCTCTTTATTTTTTTTTCATATTTTTTCCTTGGCAATAAAGCAAATATTTTGATTTAGTAAAACTGTCATAAGTAATTATTACTCTAGCAATTACATTGTCACATTGCTAAAGTTTCTTCAAAAAAACAAATATACTGGTTTTTCTCATCTTTATTATTTAAACTTCTATTTAAATCAGAATCAAGAAAAGTATAATTTAAGCAAAGGAAAGTATCTGATTTTACACACACATACAAAGTCATGTATATAGCATCCAGATAATTTTCATTTTCTACTATTTATCTCTTCTATTTCATTTTCTTTACTTGCCTTTCTCCTTTTCTTTTTTAATACTAGTTATCAAACACAGAGCCTCATATAGGTTAGAGAAGCTCTCTAAAAATAAACACAGATTCTCATGGAAGCTGGGAAATCTATCACTGAGATCCAACCCAGCCTGCTATACTTCTAATACTGTGTGGTTAGCTAGCTACTTAAACTCTGTAAGCTTTAAATTTACAATTTCTAAAACAGATTTCTGTCTCTCCTGATTAACTTTTACTGTTGAAATAGCTTAGAGTTTTCTGAGAAAGGAGTCTCAGTCTTACTTGTAGGCATGCCTTACGGAAGGAATGAAGAGTTATGGTTAAAAATCACATGCTGTGTGTTAATCTGACAAGGAGTTACTTCTAACTTTCAACTGACACAGGCCAGAGTCATCTGAGAAATGAGTCTCAAATGTAAATAAAGAAATATATCTAATAAAAATAAATTAAAAAAATCACAAAAGTTCCACCAGAGAACTACTAAAGCTGATAAACAACTTCAGCCAAGTGGCTGGATATAAAATTAACTCAAATAAATCAGTAGCCTTCCTCTACACAAAAGAGAAACAAGCCGAGAATGAAATTAGGGAAACGATACCCTTCATAATAGACCCAAATAATATAAAGTACCTCGGTGTGACTTTAACCAAGCAAGTAAAAGATCTGTACAATAAGAACTTCAAGACTCTGAAGAAAGAAATTGAAGAAGACCTCAGAAGATGGAAAGATCTCCCATGCTCATGGATTGGCAGGATTAATATAGTAAAAATGGCCATTTTACCAAAAGCGATCTACAGATTCAATGCAATCCCCATCAAAATAACAATCCATTTCTTCAAAGAGTTAGAGAGAACAATTTGCAAATTCATCTGGAATAACAAAAATCCCAGGATAGCTAAAACTATCCTCAACAATAAAAGGACTTCAGGGGGAATCACTATCCCTGAACTCAAACAGTATTACAGAGCAATAGTGATAAAAACTGCATGGTATTGGTACAGAGACAGACAGATAGACCAATGGAACAGAATTGAAGACCCAGAAATGAACCCACACACCTATGGTCACTTGATTTTTGACAAAGGAGCCAAAACCATCAAATGGAAAAAAGATAGCATTTTAGGCAAATGGTGCTGGTTCAACTGGAGGTCAACATGTAGAAGAATGCAGATCAAACCATGCTTATCACCCTGTACAAAGCTTAAGTCCAAGTGGATCAAGGACCTCCACATCAAACCAGATACACTCAAACTAACTGAAGAAAAACTAGGGCAGCATCTCGAACACATGGGCACTGGAAAAAATTTCCTGAACAAAACACCAATGGCTTATGCTCTAAGATCAAGAATCAACAAATGGGATTGCATAAAACTGCAAAGCAAAACTGTAAGGCAAAGGACACTGTGGTTAGGACAAAATGGCAACCAACAGATTGGGAAAAGATCTTTACCAATCCTACAACAGATAGAGGCCTTATATCCAAAATATACAAAGAACCCAAGAAGTTAGACGGCAGGGAGACAAATAACCCTATTAAAAAAATGGGATTCAGAGCTACACAAAGAATTCACAGCTGAGGAATGCCGAATGGCTGAGAAACACCTAAAGAAATGTTCAACATCTTTAGTCATAAGGGAAATGCAAATCAAAACAATCCTGAGATTTCACCTCACACCAGTGAGAATGGCTAAGATCAAAAACTCCGGTGACAGCAGATGCTGGCGAGGATGTGGA
Organism: Rattus norvegicus; assembly: GCF_021556685.1. NCBI lineage: Eukaryota > Metazoa > Chordata > Mammalia > Rodentia > Muridae > Rattus > Rattus norvegicus. The sequence goes on along the minus strand of NC_141541.1, from coordinate 8,225,344 downwards.
GAAAGAGGAACACTCCTCCATTGTTGCTGGGATTGCAGACTGGTACAACCATTCTGGAAATCAGTCTGGAGGTTCCTCAGAAAATTGGACATTGAACTGCCTGAGGATCCAGCTATACCTCTCTTGGACAAATACCCAAAAGATGTCCCAACATATAAAAAAGACACGTGCTCCACTATGTTCATAGCAGCCTTATTTTTAATAGCCAGAAGTTTGAAAGAACCCAGATGCCCTTCAACAGAGGAATGGATACAGAAAATGTGGTATATCCACACAATGGAATATTACTCAGCTATCAAAAACAATGACTTCATGAAATTCGTAGGCAAATGGTTGGAACTGGAAAATATCACCCTGAGTGAGGTAACCCAATCACAGAAAAACACACATGGTATGCACGCAGTGATAAGTGGCTATTAGCCCAAATGCTTGAATTACCCTAGATGCCTAGAACAAATGAAACTCAAGATAGATGATAAAAATGTGAATGCTTCACTCCTTCTTTAAAAGGGGAACAAGAATACCCTTGGCAGGGAATAGAGGGGAAAATATTAAAACAGGCACAAAAGGAACACCCATTCAGAGCCTACCCCACATGTGGCCCATACATATACAGCCATCCAATTAGACAAGATGGATGAAGCGAAGAAGGGCAGGCTGACAGGAACCGGATGTACATCTCTCCTGAGAGACACAGCCAGAATACAGCAAACACAGAGGCGAATGCCAGCAGCAAACCACTGAACTGAGAATGGGACCCCGTTGAAGGAATCAGAGAAAGAACTGGAAGAGCTTGAAGGGGCTAGAGATCCCTTATGAACAATAATGCCAAGCAACCAGAGCTTCCAGGGACTAAGCCACTACCTAAAGACTATACATGGACTGACTGTGGACTCTGACCTCATAGGTAGCAATGAATATCCTAGTAAGAGCACCAGTGGGAGGGGAAGCCCTGGATCCTGCTAAGACTGAACCCCCAGTGAATGTGATTGTTGGGGGGAGGGCGGCAATGGGGGGAGGATGGGGAGGGGAACACCAATAAAGAAGGGGAGGGGGAGGGATTAGGGGGATGTTGGACTGGAAACCAAAGAGAATAACATTTGAAATGTAAATAAGAAATACCCAATTTAATAAAGATAAAAAAAAAAGAATGTACCTACAGGCTTACTAATTTGTGTGACAGCTCTATAAAGAATAAAAAGCCAGTCCTCCATCCATCCTACTCAGTGCCCCTGTTAAAACTTGTGAATGCTTCAGCTTTTCAGGTTTGAGAAAAGTCAGTGATCACCTCTGCTCATCAGCAAGGACCGAAAGTGATCAAAGTAGAAGGTAACTTGAACTATTTAGTATGTTTGAAATTTTAATTTAATTTCAACCCAGAATAAATTTTGAGCAGCTTATTTTATTATCTCTTATAACAGAAGTAGAATACTATTGTTTTCAGCCTTAGGTTTCACACAGAAAAGATGAAAAAGAAAACATTTCAAATCCCTGTTGTGCAAGACTAAAGCCTCATAAACGAAAATGACAATATATGATTTGTGCAATCCAATTACTTAGAATTTGGTTGGTTTTGTCATTACAATCTGTGCTGAGATGTAACACGAATGCGGATATGGAATTATTTTTTTAAAGATGTGATTTTAAAAGCAAACTAAGAATTGAGGAAACAGAAGAACATTCTGGAGTTTTAGCAAAAGTTTTAAAATATCTGCTCCAAACTACAAAGCAGGTCACTGGTCATATGTAACAAAAAGACATGTAAGATATGGGAGTTCAATTTCTAGTTGCTTGAGGAATCTTCACTGAGTTTACTGCAATGGCCACAGTGAATTGTATCCCACCAACAATATTGAAGTTTTTCCTTTTGACTACATGCATGTGAATTCAAAATCATAAAAGCAAATATCAAATGTTCTCAAAACAAAAATGAGAAATACTGAGGTGATAAATATATAAATTAGCTATTTGTCATACCAGTTATGTTAATAAATCATAAATATCACTCAAAACCAAATAAACATATATGCCTGGATGCTATTCAATTTTAATGAAATGAAACAAGGAGAAGAAAGGTAACCTGAAGAGATAAAGGTAACACATGTTTGAAGAAGATTTTTACCAGGTAGTGCTCTTGCTACAATTTGACATAAGCCATCACCTTCCCTTTTACACATTATATCAGACACACTCAAGCACTTTCTTTATTCTCTTAAAAATATGATGAGAGTTGCTATTCCACTTTCTTTAACTTCTTTTTGTTCATTTTTCAGATTGTACTCTAATTACTACGTCTCCCTTCCATGTCTTCCCTCAAACATCCCACAGCGCTCTCTCTCTCTCTCTCTCTCTCTCTCTCTCTCTCTCTCTCTCTCTCTCTCTCTCTCTCGATAAACATAAACCTGTTCAGTCCATGTAATATTACTTTTATGTATATTTTCAGAGCTATCTGTTTGCCAGAAGACAACCGATTGGTGTGTTATTCTGTGGGAAGCCAATCTCTCTTACTCCCAGTTCTCCTCAGTTGTCTATAGTTTTTAAGTAGGGTTGAGGTCTCCTGGCCTTCCCCCCTGTCCTTTAAAGAACATTATTGAAGACTCAGGTTATTGTCATCTCTCCTTACGACATGACATATTATTTTGTATTGGGAAATTTCAAAACATATACAGGACATTAGAAAGCTATCTTCCACGTTGTCTACAGGTACTACAATCACCTCCTTTGGAGGTGTCCCAGCCTCTTCCCATAAAGTGACAGCCAATGAAATGACAATTTTAAAGGGGACTCTGTGAACAAAGTGACAATATTCCTAAAACCCTAGGGTAATTCGTTTTCACTTTCTTGGATAAACTCGAACTAACTTGCTGACATGGTCTGCAAAAGGCATGTCTTCTTAGAGGTAACTTCGAGTAGAGTGAGTTTTCCAAACCCACAAGCAAAGGAGATGTGTATGAACACACACACAACAACACACAAAATACACTCACCACAACAGACACACACACACACACACACACACACACACACACACAGGCACACACATGGCACACACACACACTGCAGGAAAGAGCATCCTGTTGGGTGAATCACTGAGTAGAAATAAATTGCAGCCTTCAAGTGCTTTTTTACGTTTATGCTTCTCAATGTTAATTCCTGATTCTGCTTAGTGCCCTTTAAAGAACATGTATTAGAGGTCTCTGATTTCTCTCTCCCTTGTCCACCACCTAACACACACCTCCCTTTTCTACTATGTGTAAACTTCGCTGACTTTCACCACCCTTACCTCCTCCATTTCTTCCCTCCTGGACCCCATCCTCATCAACCCCGGGGCTGCCTTGGTCCCCTCTTTGCTCCTCTCCTTCGCTGAACACCTTTCCTTTCCGGCATCCATTACAGTCAAGGGCTTTGCAGATTCCCTGGCTATTTGCTGGTGAGAAATCTTTGCTGCAGCTGCAGCTGCAGCAAGGAATAGAGTTCCCCCTCGTGCGCGCTCGCGCGCGCGAGGGCGCGCAACCCAATGACAGAAGCGGGCAAGGCTGGTCTAGGCTGAGTGGAAAGAGCTAGGAGCCGGGAGGCAGCCTGTCCTCCCTCAAGCCTGCAAGGATGCGGCAGGGGACTGAGACCATGGGGAGGTGCTAACTTCCTCTCCAACCCCCCAGCCCGGGATCCGGGCTGGCATACCCGGCCCCCCGGGCTAGTTTCCTGCCAAGCGCAACCAAGAAGCCAAAGGCGATTTGGAGGGCATAAAAAGAAAAAGAGTGGTTCTGGAGAGGGGTGCCCACCTCCAGAGCCGGTCCCTCTGCAAACAGGCAAAGATAGGAGAAAGGGGATCAGATACTGGAGTGTACGCAAAATCCTCTGTCTGTGGACTCGCACCAGAGCCTCCCAGAAAACCTGGGCGATCTGGTGAGTACCCGCTTGGGGAAAGAGGGGGTGGGGTGGGGGGCTGGCGAGGACCAAGGAGCAAAGGACAAGGGGCGAGAGGCGAGGGGCCGGTAGTGGGAGTGCGCGCTCTGGTACCGAGGCTTGGGAGGCGCTCAGGATAGTGTAGCTGGGTCGCCGATCGGCTGCCAGCTGCGGAGCGCGTGTGGGGCCCATGTCGGTGTGGATGTGAGCAGGGGAGCGCAAGTGAGCCACAGACAGAGCGCATGTCTCATCCCTGTGAGCAGAGCTGCAGCTAGACCCGCCACCACCATCTTCTGCATGAACATTATCAGCAGGACAAAATACCTCCCCCAGGGCTATGGAGACTGCGGGAAACATCTGGCAGCTGGCGATGGATTGTTGAGGGGAAGCTGTCATAACCTCAAAGCACACAAACCTTTCTCTTTTTCTTTCTCGTTTCTCTCTCCCTCTCCCTCTCTCCCTCTCTCCCTCTCTCCCTCTCCCTCTCCCTCTCCCTCTCCCTCTCTCTCTCTCTCTCTCTCTCTCTCTCTCTCTCTCTCTCTCTCTCTCTCTCTCTCTCTCTCTCATCCCCTCTCTCCCTCTCTCCCTGTCTCTCTCTTTCTTTGAATTTTAGCGCCATCGTCTTCAATGCCTCTCTGAAAAGCCTTTAGCAAGACTGAGAGAAAGAGAAAAGAGAGCGCGCCAGAGAGAGGAGCAAAGAAGATGAGGATTATTTGCAGGCAGATTGTCTTGTTGTTTTCTGGATTTTGGGGACTCGCCATGGGAGCCTTTCCAAGCAGCGTTCAAATAGGTAAGAAGAGTAGCTGGGGAAAGGTGCGTGTGGCTGAAGTGAGGTAAATGAGTTGGAGATAAGGAATCCTACGGAGGCGACTTCCCTTTACAACCAGATCTTCTCGGTGCAAGTTCAGATAGACGAAGGCTAGCACGCCCAACTCTGACTCAAGCTCCTTCTTGCTCTACGGTAGGTTACAGTAGAAATGAAAGAAGTTGAGGGAAAGAGAAAACAATAAACAAACAAATCTTCATGGACTTTGATTGTATCTTATAGTACATTTCTTTTAAACGCGTTTTCGTAGATCAAGAGGAAATACCGAGTTTTATTTTTTTTTTCGGTTTTCGTTTTTTTCTTTTTAAACCCACTTCTTGCTTTTCTGCTAGCTGCAGCATTGTCGCTGTTACAGAAGGAGACTGGGGAGAAAGGCGTTTTCTGCCCTTACCTCTTGCCTTGTTGCCTTGCCAGTTGGCAGATTCAAAAGTTAGACCTGTTTCAAGGAGCCTTCATTGGTTTTATTTTGCTTTTGACTTAAGCTTCTGTTCTTCCATATCCCCCCCACGCCCCATTTCTCGCCCTCCCTTCCTCCACCATGCTTACCAGTCTCCTATCCAGTCTGGGACTCGGCTATTGAATTTCTTCCAGCCCAGCCCAACCTCAAACACTGCATCATTTGTATGTGTGTGTACTGTGCACAAAACCGAACCAACTGGGCCAGGTACACAAAATCAGGGGCTAAACTAAGTTCTCCCTCTTCTAAACCTGCTCTCCTGTGTGCCTTCACATTCCTTCGTTCTGGTCCTATATTTTGGTGGAAATTTCTTCTCTGTTCATCTGCATATTCTCTACTGGAGAGAGATGTCCTAATAAAATGATGTGATGCGGAAATTCTAAAGAGGACAAGGAAAAGAAAGCAAGACACACTAAATGGTCTCAGAGGTCATTGTGATCATGACAAATTGAAGCAAGAAAAGGCTGAAATGCCCTGAAGACTAAAACATTAAGCATGCACTGCAGGGACAAAAGGCAGCCCCTATGATATGGCAAATGAGCTCCTTAATTATGTTTGCTTGTAGTTGGAGATACATTTGAGAATCCTGGGGCTAGGTGTAATATTTAAAACCGGAATCATTGAATGGATGTTTCCCGCTGTCTTTCATAGGTGGTCTCTTCATCCGAAACACAGACCAGGAATACACTGCTTTTAGACTGGCAATCTTTCTTCATAACACCAGCCCCAATGCATCGGAAGCTCCTTTCAATTTGGTACCTCATGTGGACAACATTGAGACTGCCAACAGTTTTGCTGTGACAAACGCCTGTAAGTAAAATACAACTTACAGCTAAATTGGAAGAGAACTAAAATGAGCTTAGTGGGATTTCTATCTTAGTGGGATTCTATCAAGAATTTTCTAGAAAAAAATCCAGATTCCAACAGTGATGATGGAAACAAATTAAAGTTTAGAAGGTTTAATCTCCTTCCTTCCTATGCTTCCTTCTCTTCTGCCTTCCCTTTCTCCCTCCCTCTCTCCCTCTTCCTTTTTTCCCTTTCTGCTTTTTACTTTTTCTGCCTAGATAACATAAGCTGAATTCTCCTGTAACATTTAATATTGTTCCTGTCTTCTGAATGCTAGTGAAAACTGTACTCAGTTTTAATCCATCCTTTTGGGTTTTCCTTCTTGATTTTTCACTGAAGTAAGTGCCTTTCTTGCTTTTAAAGAAGACACATGCTTTTCCCGGTAGCAAAAGCCATGATGAGGATGCCAGAGTGATGATGTAGAAAATACATTTAAGTCAGCCAGTAGATACTACATAAGATCCAGTGATGTCATTGCTCTGCCTTTAGGTTTGAGGTTGTACATGTCTCTTGATATCTTAATGGATGTCCTATTGCCTGTCATTATTGTTTCTGGTCTACCTGGATTCTAAAACCAACCCAGCTGAATCTCACACATAATGAAACTAAATGTGTGACCCCCACAGAATGCTACAGGGAACAGTTGTAGAGATGTTCCTGATCAAGTTTCTATGGGACTTGTTGTGGGGGAGAAATCTAGCTAACTGCATTAATGTAAAACAGTAAGATGGAATCCGTCAATGGTACTGCGCTGGCTATGGGTTCTTTAAGTGTGGGCATGTTTCAGATGCTTCCTCAGTTTGCTGTGCATATCTACTTCTGCATTACAATGTTTCTGGATTATCTGAGATATGTAGAAATGGTTCCTCCATAAAATGGCATATGCTTTGTTTATATTGCACCATTTGAAAATCTTTCAATTGAAATTTGTTAGGACAAGAAAATAAACTGACAAAGGAAGAAGTGTAACAGAAAATGGGTTTAAGCAAAGAAAGTTATCTATTTTATGAACTACAGTGTTTGCATTCATATTTGTGGTCATTATTTCATTTACCAGATAACAGGATGATTCTTTATTTTGGAGCTCTGTTTACTACTACATTTTAGAACTCAATTTCCTGCAGGTGTTGACACTTTTGACAGTTTTTCAAAATATTCTAATTAGGTTGGTTTTTTTGTTTGTTTCTTTTATTTTGTTTTGTTTTGTTTTTGTCACGAATTCTACTTGGTAAAAACTACTTCTTTGTTTTACTTGATGATAAAGCTAATATTAAAGGAAAGGGAGGGGGGCTATTTTAAGCCAAAATGTGTGTGAATTATAGCTAGGTTTGTGAAGGCTTATCTATAAATTTTATGAGTTATTTTCAGCACATGCCAATTATTAAAGGATATATCAACATTTCATACAATTCTACTTGAAGCATTCTCTTTAAGGAGTGGTTGCTTTTATTTATTTATTTATTTATTTATTTATTTATTTATTTATTTGTTCTTATTTTATATTTATCTCATGATGTTCCTAAGATTTTGTCAAAATGTTACCAGCTTGAAAACTAATTTATTGTCCAAATGTATTTGAGGATAGATCGTCCACCATATATTACATTTGAATAGTATCATTTAATTTTGAATGAGTTTCTTAAGTGTTATAGAAAACTGTGATTTGTTTTCACAAATTAACTTCTTAAACTCTGCAATGGTTGCACAAAAACCATTCAGCTTTTAAACTTTCTCTCTGTCCAGACCATCAGTTAACCTCACTTAGTATCATTTTAACTAGAAGTATTTTAGTTATGTAACACAAAATGCATGAATGGAGTGGTAGTGACGAAGCAATGGTAAATTGAGAATGTGGCAACTGGCTGCATGATAATAGAACTTTAAAAGTATGAGAGAGAGGATGTTCTTCCTTCCGGCAAAGATTAAGGGAACTAAAACTAGTAACTTTAGATATGACCAAGTTTCACACAGTGTTGACAATTTGATGTTTTTCACATTCATACACAATTGGTTCTGTTTAGATGTTTATAAGCAAATTATAAATAAGCAAAAATGTTTTCTAGAGTAAAAAGGAATATTTATTCTTGATAAATGACTACAACAAATGCCCTTTAGATGGTGGAGAATGTGGGTCAGGTAGTTGATGCTTGTTGAATAAAGTGATCCAAAGCATATACACATATGATTCCATTGTAGTTACAGGTAAATTCTAAGCAGTAATTATATGTCAACATAATTTGTCAAACTTTATGCCTTTTAGTACAAAAGGAAAAAATTTGACCTTGAAGTTTAGTAGTTTGGAAATTTAACATGAAATTCTTTCTATGTAATGACAAAGACTGATTTTCAAACTTGTAATTTTGGAATAAATATAAATAATATTACTTGTTACACTCTATTATTTTAGTTGTAGTGTCCTCATACTGGATCTTTATCAACTTGCAGTTTCTTCTCTGTGTGACTAAGGAATATTAGCCAAGGTATATTTAATTTCTTTTATGCAAACTATACTTACACAAAGAAGAAAGTTAAGAATAAGACATGTTGATTACCTGTTGAAAAGACATAATCTAATGCTGATTATCAGGACCAAAATTTGTCTTCTAAAAAGACTGTTTCTCACGGAATTACTAAATGTATAGAGTTCATCAGCTTATAAAACTGGACATGATTAATTCAAACAGAAAAATTTGGGGGGTATAAATACTATATTGCTGGAGGAAGCACTAATCTTATTGTTAGCCATATTTTATCTTCAGCACTATTTTTTCTCCATCTTTATTAAATTGGGTATTTCTTATTTACATTTCAATTGTTATTACCTTTCCGGGTTTCCAGGCCATCATTCCCTTAACCTCTCCCCCTCCCCTTCTATATGGGTGTTCCCCTCCCCATCCTACCCCCATTACCAACCTCCCCCCTACAATCACATTCACTGGGGATTCAGGCTTGGCAGGACCCAGGGCTTCCCCTTCCACTGGTGCTCTTACTAGGCTATTCATTGCTACCTATGCAGTTGGAGCCCAGGGTCAGTCCATGTATAGTCTTTGGGTAGTGGCTTAGTCCCTGGAAGCTCTGGTTGGTTGGCATTGTTGTTCATATGGGGTCTCAAGCCCCTTCAAGATCTGTCAATCCTTTCTCTGAATCCTTCAACGGGGGTCGCATTCTCATCTTCAGCAGTATTTAAATTCAATTATTGCTTTTCATTCTTAAGTATTTGTATTGATAGAAGGTCAAATTTCACTAGATGTTATAAAGAAAATTAGATATACAGATAATAAAATTTTAACCATTTTCAATAACAAAAAATAAAATAAGTAGCACATTTACTCAAACATTTAGTGTTATTGAACATGCCCATTATTTCATTTTTGTGATCCATAAAAAGCACGTAAGATGATGAAAACATATTTCAGAATTATGTACACAATATTCTCCGTGTTTGTTAATTATAATCTTTAAATAATGTATTTTGTATAAGTATCAATATAGCTCTATTTGTAAAATCATTGATGATGTTCTTACAAAACACTTGATACAACTTTAAACAGTCTAAGTTTGCAGATATTTTTTCAATATATCTGGAGAATAAGTTTGCTAAATTTTACTAAATCTAGTAAACAAACTATTAAACTTGTCTGTCACCAAAACTTTTAAAATACAGAAATATTTGAGACGTTATATGTGAATTTAAATTATCTATAAAAACAAGTGATCAATCAATTGATGAATCAGCCTCTGTGATATCACCTACCTACATCTTGTGTATGGGATGATGCTTTAACTGAAAAATGGACATTGAGAATCAGATGATAAACCAGATACAAAATATCAAAGACAGTTATACAGTTCTAGACTGATTCCCACTTTCACAATCTCTTGAGAGGACTGGCTGATTGGTATTTTTGTTTACCTATTTTCTAATAGTGTCCTTATTTTGTTCTACTTCTCTGCCTACACTGTCTGCCCAATTGTTTGTCAGATGATGACAGAGAAAGTACAATGAAGAATTTTATATTACACTATAATAACTGAAAAAATAGATTGGTTTTGAGATAGGATAAAACTCTTGTACACATGCTAAAGTATAATTCATGAGCTTACTGCCTCAGCCCTAAGTGCTGGCATGAGAGGTGTGTGCCACCACACCTGACACCACTCACTCCCTTTCTTTTTTTTTTCTTTTTCTTTTTTGTTTTTGTTTTTTTTGCTTTTGAAAACAGGGTTTCTCTGGGTAGCCATGGCTGTCCTGGAACTCATTCTGTAGACTAGGTTGGCCTTGAACTTACAGAGATCCATCTGTTCATGTCTATTCTTTTATCATAGGTAAATCTAACTTCTTCTGTTAGACAATTTACTCACAAACTTGAAATATTCATGGGCAACGGTAAAAGTAATAAGATACATAAAATATAGCTTTTTAGTTTATTTAAATCTACAGAGAATATGAAATTACTTACAGTATGCTTCATATGAGTTCCCTCTTATACATTAGTAAAAGCACATTGAGGTTAAGGGTGCCCTACTATCAAGTCTGGGGTCAAATTCAACAATGCTTGAATATTATTGCTTGCTCTTCACTTTGGGAATATCAGGTCTCATAAGAGACTGCTTTAGGCTGCAGTAATAATCCTAAATAAGCCAGAGATAAAGTTTTATCCTTCAAAAGGAAAATATAAAATAGACAATATAATTAAGTGTGCTTGCATTTGGTTTTAGAAAAATTGGATACCAGGTTGTGATTCATTTGGCTTTTGTAGTTTGAATTGATAGAAAGAACCTACATTGATTTAAGTATTTTTTTAGTCTCATGATATCTTCTATGTCATGATATCTTCTAGATGTCTGCTATCTTCTATTTTAAGATTAATGACAAAATTTTGAGTCTCATTGTTTCAGTTATATCTTTTGTAAATGACATAATATTATAATTAATATATTTCAGAGTGGTTACATGAAAATTTGTGAAATTTTCACAATCTGTAGAAAACTTTACTTTCCCCCAAATTGTTGTTTTGTTAAGTTCTGTTTATTTTGGGAAGAGGAAAAGTATGTTCACTTCTGATGAGAAATCATTTTGTCTGTTACCCATCTGCCTATCTATCAATGAGTCATTTATTTATATCTTACATACAGAGGAATTTCATCATCTTTGTGGCTGTTAAAGGCAAATTGTAAATGAAGTGTTACTTTACATTCTGAGACGGACCCTGCTCTAGTTTTAGGACTGCTTTCACATAACATGATTTAATTTGCCCCAAATCAATTACATTAAACAGTCTGAGAAGACAGGCCTTACTTACACTTTAGCTTCATATTTTCTGACTCAAAGTAGTTTCTTTGCTTGTCAGAGATTTGTAGGTTCTTTTTTCAGGTCTTCCATGTATCACTCCAACAAAATTACCAGGAAGTCACAAGGTTATGGCAAATAACACATCTGTATTGAGATTGCTCAAATTGGACAGAAGAAAAAAATTTCCATTTATCCTTTCCCTAATTGCTATATTTTGAAGAAAATAGAGCAAGGGAGTTCTGCACAATTCATTAATCATATGGCAATGAATGATGGAGCAAAGAATAAAATTATATTAGGTAAAGAATCCATCTATTTATTTATGAGATTAAATAATGGATATGTCCATTTATTCATTAAATATTCAGGAAGAAAAATTCTACCTAAGATACGTTGCAAGAAACTCAGAATACAAAACATTTTAATAGTAGCTGATATCTTTATGAGCTTCTACTACAGGTGAAAGAGACAGGTCAGGTCCAGTATAAATCACGACAAAGCAAGAAAAAGTACTGTGAAGGGAAAGCTTTTTGCTATGACACATAAAAACACAGGAATGGTAAGCCCACCCAGCTTGGCACATTTCGTGATGGTGTCTAATCAAGGTTTCGTTTGAACTTCTCACTGAGTCATCTGAAGAAGAAGGAACAGTGCAGTTACAGGAAGCCAGGTCTTTCAAAGCTCGTTTGGACTGGGAGGAGTAAGAAAAGCATCAGAGGAGCACGTGTACTAAGGCACAAAGCTTTGTGGATTTGCAGAACATCTATAGCTGTTGCAAGGAGACCCCCATGGAAGGCAAAAGAGGACTCCTAAGTTATTTGAACTGCCGTGATCAAATTTGCATTTACAAAGAGCAGTATGGTGGCAGAAGAAAATATTTTGGAAGGGTAAATAATGGAAAATGGAAGCCCCACTAGTTAAATGTCAGACTGATGCAATTTATAGTAATGGATGTTCAAGATTAAAGTAGAAGAAGCACCAGGAGAGAGGAAAACCCACATGTTCCCAAAGACAGAATGTTTGTCAGGAGTTACTGATTGGCTAGGTCTGTGTGTGAGGGTGGCAGAAAAGTGTGGCAAGAGTAAAGATTGGTAGCTAACATCTATGTCCTTAGAGGAAAAGGGTTTACTGGTGATATTGACTAATGAACAGAGTAGGTACATCGACAGAGTTTTGGATGAAGAAGGTGCACTTCATGTGTACTGATTTGATTTTGAGCTGATGAAACCATCCAAGGAATATGCAGAATAGAATATTGAACACTAGTGGAGGTCTTCACCTCAGTTCCAGTAAGAGCAGACACAGTTAGTGGAGACCACAGCCATAGAGGGAACACAGCAGGAAAGGACTATGGAGCTTCTATCCCCAAATGATTCAATACTTCCAAAGTGAGGAGAGAAAGGGCCAAGCAAAAAAAGGTTGAAGGAAAATGAATCAGAGAGTTTGGAAGGAAAAGTGGGGGAATACTTCAAGTAAGGAGGACTAGCTTTGTTGAAGGCATGAATCATGAACTGTAAAGCAAACTGTCACACCCTTAGTAGTTTGTTTTATCTCTTCTCTCTAGTGTATTCATTTGTATTTTGAAACAAGAAAAAATTTACAAAGTTTCCTTTAATAACCACACAGATGTTCCACTAATATATAGTTTCCTTGGTATGTTGTTCAAGACCATTCTTACATTTTAATTAGAGGTAGGAATGGGAAATTAACAGGCTTTTGAAGAAGAGAGTTTGAGTTTGCAAAATAAGAAAGGGTAAGTTACTTAACACTCAGCTCCTTCATCTATCAGCACAAGAGCATAGCTACCAAGTTGCAATGTTTATTAACAGCAATAAGATGAGTGGAAGAAAAATTCACTTGCCTTTAGAATTCAGTTAATTTTTCATTTATAATGAACATTTTACAGAGTCAATCTTAATATTTCAATGTACTTGTATTTTTACTTAGGTTTTAGAAAGATTATATATATACATATTTATGTATATATATATATACATATGTATATATGTTTTATGTATTTTTGATACTTCATAGAAATGTTTTTTGATCTCACAGAGAGCTGTTTAACATACACAAATCCAAGGTTCTACTTCTCAGTCCTAAGAGAGGAAACTTTCTATGCATGATTACTTTACAATGGATTGAAGGAGGAAAAAGAATTTGCCTACTTTACAAAATTGTGTGGTTAGTGCATCAGCATGTGTATACATTTGCAAAGAGATAGTCTTCAGTGTTTGAGCAACTTCTCTCAATGAATTTTTAGTCACACAAGAGTCCAAGTACTACGACTATCAAGGAACCTTCTACAACATAGGTAAGCTGTTCTTCATCTTTACTTTTCTGAAATGAGATTAGATTTTTATCCTTGATGCCAGCCTAAAATCTTTCTATGCAAACTGTCTCTATTCTTACCCAATGGGGAGCATAGGTAAATTTCCTCAAAGGGGATGTCTTTGTTTTCACTCTCTGACTCTCCCACTGAAATCTTAAAGTCTTTAAGTGCTTTCCTTATGATAAAGCACTGCTTATTTTGTATCTGCTCCTTCTGTTTTTTCTTTTTTTTTAAAAGGATTTATCTTTTTCTTTATAATCACCACTTCTGGAAACAATGTGTTTTTGAAAGTCATTGGTGACTTACAAAGGATTAAATCTAATTGTCTCTTGGTCTTTGGTGTCTGAATAGTTTACTAAAATCAATGCTGAGGATTCCCTGTTCTCTGAAACTTATTTGGCCCCTGATGATAATAATCATGATATTAAAGAGCTATTACAGGAGGCTTCAGCTCTTTTGTTACTTTAATTTTTATACAACTATAAAAAGTAAAAATAGCTTTTCATTATTTTATAGCAGAAGAACATTTAAACACTTAAGAAACATTTCCCTATCCTAGTAAGAGCACCAGTGGAAGGGGAAGCCCTGGGTCCTGCTAAGACTGAACCCACAGTGAACTAGTCTATGGGGGGAGGGCGGCAATGGGGGGAGGGTTGGGAGGGGAACACCCATAAGGAAGGGGAGGGGGGAGGGGGATGTTTGCCCGGAAACCGGGAAAGGGAATAACACTCGAAATGTATATAAGAAATACTCAAGTTAATAAAAAAAAAAAAAAAAAAAAAGAAACATTTCCCAAAGCCAGGAAGCATCATTGCTGTCAGACTTTAAGGTGATTTCTCTAAACCACTGTATTATCTATCTGAGAGCTATTCTTGCTACAGTACCTTTTTCAATCTCAAACTAACAAGGTGACCTTCAGCATGTGTGACTACGAATTTCTTAGAATTTAGTGTAAATATCAAGAATTTATTTTTAATGAATTTCCATTGTGTTAGCAAGAATGCCCAGTATTTTACTTCACACATTGATTCTTCTATGAGACTTGAAATATAGAGCAAAGACTTCAGAAGTCTCACTGTTGACAATTGAAGCTCCTATTACTTCATATTCACAACTTTCTCTAACAAGTGCCAATATGCATAAAACATAATCAAATGACTCAACTGTTAGGCACTTAGGGAAAGATGCTCTGTTACTTGGTAAGCCTACATACTTCTAAAGGTGAATTGTTTCATTTAGTAATATGAAGAACCATGATTAATTTCTCTAATAAAGTACTTTAAACTGTTCTTATCTATCAGGCAAGCTCTCCATGGTTGTCACTGACATGTTTTCTAATTGTAAATAAACAAGGGGTAATAGTTAAGGAATATTGACCTAAGTGTGAAGTGGTGAGTTTTTCAAGTACCATCATATAATCTCACCTGAGGAAACTACTATATCCTCAACAAAACACTCAGTGATATACTAGAAATTATATGGAGAGAAGATTTGAGATGTTTACCTCCTTTTTATAATATACCCTATTTTTCAAATGTAGAAAATATGTACACTGAGCTAGTCAGTGTGACTCACTCTGATTATGCAGGTGCTTATTCTAAAATATAGCTTTGTCTTCAGTAAATTTAAATATATCATGTCCTGGGTTATATTCACTTTTCATATTTTTATTTAAAGCTAACACATGTTTATGAATTTTTAAATGTTTCAGTATCTTAAAGGCTCAGCACACTCAGGTCCTCAGGGGCAGCATGTAGGCTATTTCCACATTTTAATTTCACCACCAGCATTGTGACTGTGAACCAGCATGAACACTCCTATAGCATCGCAGCAACTCCTGGCAGTGAAATCACTATGTCAAATTATATAGATTTGTGCCTTTAATTGATATGGTCAGATTTTCTCCTTTAACAAATGCTATACAAATTTCGAACATCAAGTATGTGAGAATAGTTGTTTTCTCTGACTTGCTCACACAGGCCATTATTAGTCTCTTGAATGTTCACTCATCCTGAGAGGTGAAAATGACATCCAATTGCTACTTTAATTTGCATATTTTTTTAAATAGTGAGAAGGAAAATTGCACAATGCTTAAAAGCTTTGTTTACTTCTTTTTTGTGAACTGTCTGGTCTTTTCCTTTGACAGTCCATGACTTTTTTCTTTAGAAAAATATTTTTACATTCTATTAACTCTGAGCAGTTATGTTGCACATCAGGTATTCCAATTTCATTCAGCCTTAGCCTCATGACAAAGGTCTTCCTTCATATAGACATTCAACGTTTGTATTTCTCAAATATATGTGTCATTTGTTTTTTTTTTGTTTGTTTTTTTTTTTTTTTACTTCTGGGCTTTGTGTTATGATTCTAAGAAACATTTCTATTCTTAAAGCCCACAATAAGATATTCTCTTTTTTCTAGGTATTCATGCTTTTAAACTTAATATTCCTAAGAGATCTACTTGACTTGAGATCTATTTCCTTCATAAACATGAGTATGTATTGTTATTTGGATAAGCTATTTGTTATGTTAAAACCTTTAAACAGCCTCATCAATCCAAGATTTACTTTGTTTTTTAAGCAAGGAGATCCTGGGTTCACTGTCTATGCTTTGTCTTCAGGGAAACTCCTCTCTGTGTCCTTGTCATTTGTTTCTCCTCTTCCAACAGGTGTGAGGGTTATATGGCTGCATCAGACATGTTTGCCATATAGTGTACACCTTATCTAAATGCTTTCTTGATTTTAACTTCTTTTTATGAATCTCACTTGCCATCTGACCAAATCCTCTTGCTTCTACACTCAAAATATATCACAAATATTTTCACCTTCTTCATGCCACCAACCATGTCCCACTCAGTGATGTTCCATTATGACTTTCATCATTAATCACCGGTTTCTACACTGTTGACATCATGTACAATATTCAGGTGTTGTGTGTGTGTGTGTGTGTCTCTGTGTGTGTGTCTCTGTCTGTATGTATGTCTGTGTGTGTGTGTGTTTATGTTAACTAATACATGTATGGTCTGTATGTTGTATCTTCCAAGCATGTGTGTAGAAGTAAGAGGACTACCTTAGGTATGGGTCTTGACATTGGGTCTAACAAGATTTTTGCTGTTAACAGAAATATCTCCCAGGCTAGTTGAATTGCAAATTTATGGGGAATCTCCTACTTCTGCTCCCATCTCCATAGGAGAGACATGTGCCACTACCTTGAGGTAGTGTGCAACTGATTCAAATTAATATCCGCATGCTTTACCCATGGATTCTTCTCCTAAGCCTCTCCATCTACTTTGTATACCAGAATCAAAAGTGTCCATCTGAATTTACAACTCAAAGACCACCTGTAGCTTTTCCTTGTCCTTTTGTATTCTTCAGTTCATTGGCCTACTCTTCTGGTTTTTTTTTTTTTATGGTCTTCGTACTTTTTAAGCTCCTTTTCAGGAAACCCCTATCCAGCTTTTTGCTTAAAGAAGTTTTTATAAACCTTCAAGATTCAGAGTAAGTGTGACTGCTTCAGAAATGCTACCTACTATCTGCCCTAAACCACAATTCTACTTACTCTCTACTAGAATATCAACCTAATAACTACCTGAACTTGTCACAATCTTTAAGTATTATTTCAAAATGTTTTACATTTTGCAATCTGTGTTTCTCACAAGAATAAAAACTTCCAAAGAAAAGGGTGTTGTTAAACCTGTTGTTAACTAATACAAGCACACCTCATACAGTTCCTGAGTTAGTGTGGCATCAATAAGAATCTGCATACATGGATAGGAGATCTCTTCACTAATCTTAGGGAAACACTGAAGATCACTAAGAGTTTTCATTTGTCATTTTGGAGAAATCATGGAAATGGTGTTAAAACAACCAAGAAGCTAATACAAAATAAGTGACCTTGTTTTCGCCTTTTTAAATGATTGTTCCTCATTGTATCTATTTAACTCTTAGAGAGATAAGGAAAGGAGTGTGTTCTAGGAGGAAGATGTTGAGACTTTAATGCATACTGATGTTCAAGGTAATGTGTCAGATAATCTTTTGACAAATTTAAATCTGATAGACTTTAACTTCAAATGTATTTATAACATTTGGTGTCTGCTAACAGAAGAACTTGGAATACTGATTCAAACTACATTGAAAGCAGAAAGAGCACAACTGGAAAGACCAGGTGAATAAGTGACCACACTTTGAGGGACTCCATTTGTGAAGGAACTGCCTGCTTCTTCAGCACATCTGAAAGCTCAAGGAACTGCAGGACTTCTGAAATAGGAGCATGGTCTTAAAACATATAATGTCGCTCACTAAAGATCTTCCCCACCTCTATAGAAACTTCTGACATAAACTTCTTGGCAACTTACTCAATTTTATAGTATTTTATTCCTATCTTGTTTGAAATGATTAAGCACTTATTATATCTATGTAGACATTCACTATACCCAGCCATATTTAGAAGGCATTTCATCTCTTCTTTCCTCTAAAAGTTTAGAAGCAAGAAAATGCATGACTTTTTCCTTGGAAATTTTTATGCTTCATTTCTAATGGGAAATCGTCAAGACAAAATATTTTTTTATTGCTGTGACATCCAATAAACTAATAGGATATTTGCTGTTTGATGACATCATTAGCCACGAAAATTTTCTTTGTTTTTCCACCCTTGATCTGAGAAGACAAAAACTACATGTTCTCTCTAGAATGTAGATTCATTGTGTGTACCTATGAAGTGAAG
Organism: Rattus norvegicus; assembly: GCF_021556685.1. NCBI lineage: Eukaryota > Metazoa > Chordata > Mammalia > Rodentia > Muridae > Rattus > Rattus norvegicus. The sequence continues at coordinate 8,206,965 of NC_141541.1, read as the reverse complement.
CTGTGATGCTGTAAATAACTATGAAACTATAAATGACCATAAGAAGAGACTAAGAGGTATTGTATAAGTGAATGTGGAAGGCAAAAGGTCATGTGCGCCATGAAAGGAGGTTGTCTGGGATGGGCTAGGATGAGATGACATAAAGTAGTAGGAGGCAAAAACATCTCAAATAAATATTTTTTTTTCGGAGCTGAGGACCGAACCCAGGGCCTTGTGCTCTACCACGGAGCTAAATCCCCAACCCCTCAAATAAATATTTTTTAAAGATTTCATAATGAGACTTACTTCCTTGTCTTCTTTAGAAGACAGAGGAATGATGGGCTATTAGATAATTAAATGCATAGAGATGACAACATGGGCAGATGTTAGGTTAAGAGATAATAGAACCACAAACACATATATGATTGGTAGGTTATAGAGCAAGAATAATACAGGCCATGGGGTTGGGGATTTACAGGCCAGATTGATAACTGATATATAGATAATAGATGCATAGATACTAGATGATTAATGTATTATAATCAATATGCATACAGATAATTTGTAGATAATGTATTGGTATATGACATTTTGAGATATATTATAAACAAGCGAGCTTATTTATAATCAACACAACATTTTTGAAAATGTATTCATCACAGTTGATCTAAAATTCTACACATGAAAGCTTTACTTGGCAATACTTACTTTAAAAATGAGTCATTAGATTAGACAAGATCCAGACAGACTGTTGAAGAAAGACTGTGCTTCATGTGAATTCTGTCTGAGTTTGGCAACAGTTCTGATTGTAAGAGTTTTCTTTCTATGCATAGATTCTTTTTCTTTACATTTTTCTTTATTAGAATATTTGTTCTTTCTGTTTTTAACACTAAAAGACTAGTGGCACAGTTGAGAAAGAAGAAAGTATTCAAGACAGATGCAGAAAGGCTGTCATCAAAGTTGAGGCAGCAGGCTGAACTCATAGGAGAGGAGGATAGTGAAGGTGACACTGCAGAGGTGGGATACCTGTGGAGGTATGTAGGCTGGCCTGCAGGCTGGAATAGGATGTGATTCTTTATCCTGGAGCAGGAAATAAGAGTCATTTTAAGCAGTGCATAGCATAATTACATGTGTATTTTAGAAGGAGTCCTCACAGTCCTGATCATCATTCATGTATATAGCAAGGTCTGTTCTGTTCTCATACAGAGTACTATGCTCAGCAGCCTCATAGACAAGAAATGTAATTTGCTACTTGCCTGATTCTGGGGAACTGCTGCTGTATGTATTATGCTCACAATTTTTCAATGAGAGCTGTAACACCCAGCAACCAACTCTTTGCTTATAATGCAAACTGTAGGTCTTTGCAACTATCAACTACAAGCCTGGTCTCATTAGACCACACTGACTGGAAGAGATTTGACTTTATTTTGTGAAGAAACAAAATCAACGCCAAGAAAAGTGTTCAGATAACCAAATCTCCTTACATATTATTACAGTAGCTGTAGAACTCAGCAAACTCCATGAGTACTTAAATTTCATATGACCATCTTTTTTTTAAATTGCTCTATGAAAATCAAAGCAGTTTTAGCTGGCAATAATATATGGTACAATGTTGACTTACTACACAGTCATATACTATAGAGGAGTAAGAACAAATTTCTAAAGAAATGAGTTAAATAAGAATAATAATAAAATGTACTGTTTTAGTGTGTGTGTGTGTGCGTGCGTGTGTGTGTGTGTGTGTGTGCACAATACCACATGCACACAGGTATACAGCTCACTAAAGCATACAATTATTTAAATTACTTGGAAAAAGTCATACAAAAAATCTCTAAGGTGATTATTTGCTTCTTTAAAAAAAAGTAATGAGCTAGCAGAGTAGAGTGATGTACAGCTTTTAAGCTTAGAAATCAGGAGGCAAAGGCAGTTGGATCTCTGTGAATTCAAGGCCAACCTGGTCTATGTAATCAGTTCTGTATATTCAGGGCTATGTAGAAAAACTCTGTTTGAAAAAAAAGGAGTAAATAAATAATGTTCATGTATGTATTTTTAACCAAAATATTTTTCTTTTATTTTACATTTTTATGTCTCAATTTCCATTCTTGACTCCCCCCCCTTTCTACTTTTATATCTCCTTCTTGTTTGTGAATGGCATAATAGTTAAAGAAACATGGATAATTTTCCAGCGACTATTGTTGGTGAAGAAAATGTTCCCTAACTGCAGTAGTCATCACGTCTACAAGTCCTTAGAGACAGACAAACATGACTAGCTTAGTCAGGGTTTCTATTTCTTCACAAAACATCATGACCAAGAAGCAAACCAGGTAGGAAAGGGTTTATTCAACTTACACTTTCCACATTGCTGCTCATCACCAAAGTCAGGATTTGAACTCAAGCAGGTCAGGAAGCAGGATCTGATGCAGAAGCCATGGAAGGATGTTACTTCCTGGCTTGCTTCCCCTGGCTTGCTCAGCTTGCTTCCTTATAGCACCCAGGGATGGTACTACCCACAAAGGGCCCTTCGCCTCTGAACACTAACTGAGAAAATGCCTTCCAGCTGGATCTCATGGAGGCACTTCCTTGAGGGAGGATCCTTTCTGTGTGAGAATTCCAGCTTGTGACAAGTTGCCACACAAAACTGGCCAATATAATGACTAACATATACCAATATATTTCTACAAAAAGGAAATATATATGTAGATCTATATGAGTGTATAAATACAATTGAAAATCACATCCAGATTATATATGTGTATATTATATATGCATATATGATGTGTAATATAAACACATATAATATGAATATATACATATAAATGCATGCTATATTAAAGCACTTATATGTATGCATTATATATGATACTTGGGAGGTTTGATTGTTCTAGCATCACTGAACTCAGTAATGATCATATGCTACAAAAACACAGTGACTATAAATAAGCAGGTCAACTTATAGAAGTAGAAAACTCAGACATGAAACCACATGTGAAAGTACTCATCAGGGAGAACTGAATCTAAATGGCGTTTGATTTCCTGAGTAGTAACTTAATAACGTTACTATTCTGTCTTTTATTTTAAGGGAAATTTTCTCTTTGGTGTAGTGATACTTGGTGCTTCCATTTTGATATATAACTACTTCTCTGTCTATTTGGTTTAGTTTTAATTTTTGTTATTTTATATGTGTGTCTATACGTGTGTGCATTTGATGTATGTGTATATATATAAGTGTATGTGTGTATGTTTGTGCTGTGTGTGGATGTGTGCCCTCAAGCATAATCAGAAAATAATTTGCAGAAGACAGATTTCTCCTTTCACCATGTAGGATCTGAGAAGGTTTTTAGTCCTGGTAGCCAGTGTCCTTACCCACTGAGTCATCTCAAAAGCCCCACAATCAAAGCTTTAAAAGAAAAAATGGTATTTCCTATAAGCACGGGCTAACCTCCAAAGAGCTTCATTTCTTGACCCATGAAGACACATGTATATTTTCATTGGTTTGTTTTGCTTTGCATTTCTTAACAGAAAATTTCTTGAGTTGTCTCGAGCTCATTTTATATTTATTTATCATTTTTTATTTATTTTTGAGATTTGGATCAGGATGCACATTAACTAGTGCTTTCTAAAATATAAAGAGTGCAAATGTACTGAGTGAGATGTTTTCTGAATCACTACTGGGGGCTGTGGCAATGGAATTCATCACCCTTAAACATACTTTTGCCTTTGTAATGTTTTACACTTATGGTTGTGCTTTACTATAATAATTATTGTTTATCAATGTTTGTTCCTTAAATATGTAGCATGTATTGGTAAATAGAAAAATAGTCTATCTTTGGGTTTTAATTTTATGATATATAGATATATAGAGATGATGCATAGAAAAGATGAAAAATTCTAAAATGCTATCATAATTCTGTTTATTAACAATTTTTTATGTTTTGTTTCATATATTTCTGAATCTCTTATTTGTTTAAAAAGAATATTTACACTTGGTTTAGTTGATAATATTTAAATGAAAGTATTTCTTAACATTCATACTAAATATTAAGTTCACCCTTCTGTATCCTCAATGGAAAGATAAATTACACTCTAATACACCTAATTATTAGAGACACTTCAAGATGTGTTTGTCAGTATCAGACCACAGTGAAAGAATGCCTGGCTTACACACCAGTTACCATAGGAATGTTTTGCTTAGACACATCAATCATTTCAAAATATGAACAGCAGTTTTTATGTGTGGTATTGTGGGTTAAAACCGGGATCTAGAAGATGCTTCATAAGTTCTAACTCCTGGCCTCCAGCCAAAACCCTGATTAATGAAATGAAGTTAGTGTCATTGGTATTTGCTGGCTTTAGTGCTTGTTTTTAAAATGTCAATAAATATAGCTTATTGTTTAAACTATTTCCCATTGCCTATTGAATGTTGTAACTTTCTAAGGATCCAAGATTAACTGATATATTGTTTGCATGTTTTAGGACAGCACATGAATGAGATGATGAAGTCTGGACATATAGTTGCTTACTATAGGGAGTTGTTTGTGACTACCCAGATGATCGAGCTTCCACTTTATTCTGGCCTCATGCCACTTAGAGATTATATTGCTGTGAAATGTTTCCATTGAGTTTTCTAACCCTTCAGAATAAGGGCTCCATGATGACAAGATGATATGGCACGGAGAATGAATTTCTCATGTTTGAAAAATAATAGCACTAAATTAATACACAGTTGATAAGTAAAACAAACATCGAGGAAACTGTATTTTGTTAGATGCTGTGCCCAGTGCAGCTTTGGTCATCACAGGATTTGAAAAGGAAGGGAATGATAGAGACACTTCAATAATGAACAAATTTGATTTTTCGTTTGCTGTTTATATATTGTTTGGCTAGCTATTAGAGTTAGTATTATCGGCAGAACTTGGTCAAAGAACATCATTTATCTTTAACTGAGTTCTTCCTTCAGCATTTCCTGTCCTTGTGACCATGTTTGGCCCCAGAGGACATACTTCCTAGGCTCTGTCTCATGCCTACAGCTTTCCTCTGTCAGAGCCACATCTGTATCAAGAGTTTTGCTTGAGAAAACAACTAGTGAGCTCTGGAGGTCAACAGTTAGGTATTAGTGTTCTGATTCAAGATTAGCTGTCCCCTTAAGGTATTAGTTATGACAGATTATCTGTTAGCTCTGCTCTACAAAAAGTAAAAAAGCAAACTTTCATGAATTGCTTTATCTGACTAGTGGAATCATAAAGAATACTAAGGAACAAGAACCATAAACGCCTGCAATGAAAGTTTCTGAGTTAGAAAGGTCAGTCATTAGGTTGTCATCCAAACTTGGTTTGGATTTTCATGCTTCATGGTTATTATTTGATGTTAGTTACCAATATGGACAAGATTCCTAGAAAAGGAGAAGCTATTGCAAGTCTCAATTTAAATCCAAGTTTACAAAACCCTTCTCATTCTTTCTCTCTGTGTCTTTAATACCAATCATTAAGACCTTCTAAAATCCCTACTTCTGTGATTTCTTGTGACAATTTCACCATGTTTAGACTGTTAATCCACTGCAGGGTTTTTGCTTCTGATGGTGTATAACCCAGGGAAGACAATCAGCAAGAGCACTTCAATGCAGTAAACACTGGGGCTACATTGAGAAGAAACAACTTGCTCTTTGAAGTTTGTTACACACCAAACACACACACACACACACACACACACAGATGAACACACACATCATCTCATAAAACTTTACTTTTCATATAAGTCATACAAACAGTTTAACTACTTCTGATAAAGGAAACATAACAGACTTTAAAAGAAGTGAGCATCCACAAATATATGGTTAAAGAAATCACTGATTTATTTAGATGTTAGAATTTTCACAGATAGTATCTTACAAGAGTTCCTGATTGGACTCGAGTCCTGTGAATTTTAACCCCATAGTTTTTTTATGTCGCGTGTAGGCTGGGATCCCATCCCCAGTTAAAATAATTTTCCCTACAGAAACAGAAAAAAGACAATCTTTTTTTCTGTTGTTTATTTTTGATATTATATTTTATTAATATTTCTCCCTTCCCTTTCCTTTCTCCTAACTATCCCATATACACTTCTCTGCTTTTCTTCAAATTCATGGCTTTTTTCATTAATTGTTATTACATTATGTGTATTTGGCTATTCATAAATATTAACAATAATAAGTTGTTGAGCATATACAAAGTTATTTGTACATATGTTCCAGGGTAACACTTTGGCACTGGACACACAATTGCTTTGTTATTCTCTAGGGAGAGCCACCTCTTTCTCTTCCAGCTTTACTAGGTTGCCTCTAGTTCTTTATGTAGAGTGGAGACAATATATCTGAAAGATATCAATCCCTCACAAGTGTGTTCAGAGGCCAGCCAGCCTCCCAAAGTGATTCTAGACTCTGCCAAGTAACCGATTAACACTATCAAAGTGTTCTTTTGTAGGCCTTTCTGGTCTAACATTCACTAAATAGCACAGTCTGAGACTTCTTCTTTCTCAAGGACAATGCCTGACTACAGTGTATATTTAAACAACTACACCATTTCATGTACTCTTAAGAATCATTCTTAGGCAGTGATCTTTATCTAACTTCCAATATCCAGACTCTTCTTTTTGCCACTTAAACCTATTTTAGAGAAAACATCACTACCATAAAAAGACATGAGAGGGATAAAGGGGATGGCAAGGTGAAAAGAGACAGGTTACATGAACAAAGGCACAGACAAGCAGGTGAGTAAGTGCTTGTGTTTGACACAAGCAGTGAGAACAGTTGACAGTATTGAAATATTTCAAACTGTAGAAAAGAATACATTGAGCATACTCACTGCTCACTACAACAAATAATAGAGAAAATGGTATCCCTAGTACTTGCACTGATCACTAGAGTCTACAGATATAGCAAATAATTGCCCCATAGGTGTTAAAGATTAGTATTATAGTTAGCTCAGTCAAATAACAGTTAAAAATGAGAAATAACTAAAACTATCAAACTTAAAAATATTCCTAGATTGCTACCTCACCTAAATAATTCAAAGCATACTTTGTACCTTTTGTCTCATTTCTAATCTACAGATAAAGTTAATAGACAAAAAACCAGGTGTCATGCTTGTTGGAGATCTTGCATTGTAGTTTTTTATTACAGTGTTAGATATGCCAAGTTGAAAATTGCTGCGCCATTAATCAGAGTAATCAAGAAGACATAACCATTGTAAGGAATGAATGTGTGTGTATATATATATATATATATATATATATATACACATACATATATATGTGTGTGTGAGTGTGTGTTTATATGTACTAGTGTGTGTGTGAGTGTGTGTATGAGTGTATATGTGAGTGTATTTGAGTGTGTGTGTGAGTATATGTGTGGTGTGTGTGTGTGTGTGTGTGTGTGTGTGTGTGTGTGTGTGTTTGCACAGTATGTTCTGCTTAGTTCATCAAGGGCTGTCTTAAAACTGATGAGATTGACAACTCTGAATTACAAGGATTCTAAAAAGTGTTGATATGTGTGTCCTGTAACTGTAAAAGAAAAAAAATCTAGGATTTTATTTGTTTTTTTTTTAAAGATGGACGATAACACAATAAAGTTCTTCAAACAGATAAATGTCAGCTTGCCGTGAGTGTCAAGTACAAGAGTTTGCATTATTTATTTCTTTGGCTTTACCTGAGGAAAACGGGTATAATCAAAATCAAATTAAGAATTAAGGAAATTCCATTTTTGACAAGAGAAATAATCGATCATGGGCAGATCTTTGGGACTGACTAGAGTGAGTCTAGACTTAGATGCTTGCTATTTCACTGACCATTAGAGACCTGAACAGCGACCACTCCTTTCCAACGGCAGAGCCCTGGAACTGATCCAGATAGAGCCTACCAGCTCTAAGCATCACAGTCAAATTGTCTCCTTAAGAGACCCTCACCATCACTAGCCTGGGAACTTAGTACTGAATTGCAAACATTAGGCTTATAATTGAAACAATGAAAGTATTTTTCATACTTTTTCTTAATGTTCAAATATGACAGTAAATCCTGAACTTATTAATTTCGATCATTTTTGATAAATTCAGAAACTGACAAAACAATATAGTTTCAACAATATTATTCCTAGTATAAAGTAAAAAGCAGGAAATCATGAATACAGTCTTCTTTGTGGTTATGTGGGTTGATGTCTAAGCTCCAGAGATCAGAAATTCCATCTGAACCGGAGGACCTTTGACTCACATGTTTGGAAGCATGTACATGGAGCAGGAACTCTGATATATACTTTTAGCTGTCAGGCATATTTACTGTCATGGATATACAAAAGTTTTGCAAAAGAAAGTTAGATGCTTCAAATGTCAATGTAATAAAATTACAATTTTATATGTTTCTTAAATGTGGCTTGACTGTGTGGCCCCTCAAATGGAAGATCTAATAGTGTAAACCTTTCATTTAACTAAAGGCAGATATTCCTCATAAAATGTATATTTCAAGACAATGTTAAAGAGATCCAGAAACCTCGGTACACTATATCCTTTTATAACCACCAACTCTTTTCTAAAATATTCTCTAAGGACTCCTTTTTATTTTACATTACATATGATTTTTAAAGGTCACTAATATTTTATTCACCACCTCATTTAGTTTCCTTAGCCCACTGGCACACATACCAAGAGAAACTATCCTATATTGTCATTACTTGTATTTCTTCATAAATAGAATTATATGATAGCCATGAGCAGTAACATGATTTGAACAGTGTCATCTTCTTTTTCTTAGTCACCAGGCTTCCTACATCCACCTTCTAATGCATAGCTTCAGCCTTGTTTAATGCAGTTATATGGTGACACTTCCTCTGGGTTTGACAAGGTCATTGTACAGATTTGTTTTGGAAAGAATGTGCTTAGTTAACCCTTGAGGTGTTTATAAGGGACACTCTGACCTGAGACTGAAGACATAGAAAGCAGGATTCCTTTATTATAAATGCGTAGTTTTAACTGCATTTGATTAGCAAGGAATTAACCATATCTGTTGTGACTATTCTGCTTCCCAACCCCCTTCAGTATACCATGTTTGAAGTGTCCCATGCTAATAAGTTCTTGGGATTCCAGTTACTTTAGCAGAAAAATTCCAAAACATATGAGTTCAAACTGATGTTAATTTTTAAAATCTAAATCTTAACTGCAGACAATAGAGAATTTGTATCATTTAAGAAGAAATCTACAAAAGTAATGCTTGGCTCAGACGTCTGATGTTCCTTGTTGTTGTTCAGAGTATAATCAAACATTAGAAAATATTTTCTGTAAATCTAGATAACTTTAAGAGAGTCAGATGCAAATGTAAGCTTTGCCACTCTGAAAGGTGTGGGTGTGAATGCGTAATTGGTTCTGTGAGTATTTTTGTTCCCCCTTCTAAGAAGGACTGAAGCATCCACACTTCAATCTTCTTTCTTCTTGAGCTTCATGTGGTCTGTGGATTTTATCTTGGGTATTCTGATCTTTTGGGCTAATATCCACTTATCATTGAATGCATACCATGTGCGTTCTGTTGTGATTCGGTTACCTAACTCAGGATGATATTTTCCAGCTCCATCCATTTGCCTGCGAATTTCATGAAGTCATCGTTTTTTGTTTTTTTTTTTTGTTTTTTTTTTTTTTTATTAACTTGAGTATTTCTTATATACATTTCGAGTGTTATTCCCTTTCCCGGTTTCTGGGCAAACATCCCCCTCCCCCCTCCCCTTCCTTATGGGTGTTCCCCTCCCAACCCTCCCCCCATTGCCGCCCTCCCCCCATAGACTAGTTCACTGGGGGTTCAGTCTTAGCAGGACCCAGGGCTTCCCCTTCCACTGGTGCTCTTACTAGGATATTCATTGCTACCTATGGGGTCAGAGTCCAGGGTCAGTCCATGTATAGTCTTTAGGTAGTGGCTTAGTCCCTGGAAGCTCTGGTTGCTTGGCATTGTTGTACTTTTGGGGTCTCGAGCCCCTTCAAGCTCTTCCAGTTCTTTCTCTGATTCCTTCAACAGGGGACCTATTCTCAGTTCAGTGGTTTGCTGCTGGCATTCGCCTCTGTATTTGCTGTATTCTGGCTGTGTCTCTCAGGAGCGATCTACATCCGGCTCCTGTCGGTCTGCACTTCTTTGCTTCATCCATCTTGTCTAATTGGGTGGCTGTATATGTATGGGCCACATGTGGGGCAGGCTCTGAAGGGGTGTTCCTTCAGTCTCTGTTTTAATCTTTGCCTCTCCCTTCCCTGCCAAGGGTATTCTTTTTCCTCATTTAAAGAAGGAGTGAAGCATTCACATTTTGATCATCCGTCTTGAGTTTCGTTTGTTCTAGGGATCTAGGGTAATTCAAGCATTTGGGCTAATAGCCACTTATCAATGAGTGCATACCATGTATGTCTTTCTGTGATTGGGTTAGCTCACTCAGGATGATATTTTCCAGTTCCAACCATTTGCCTACGAATTTCATAAACTCGTTGTTTTTGATAGCTGAGTAATATTCCATTGTGTAGATGTACCACATTTTCTGTATCCATTCCTCTGTTGAAGGGCATCTGGGTTCTTTCCATTTTCTGGCTATTATAAATAAGGCTGCGATGAACATAGTGGAGCACGTGTCTGTTTTATATGTTGAGGCATCTTTTGGGTATATGCCCAAGAGAGGTATAGCTGGATCCTCAGGCAGTTCAATGTCCAGTTTTCTGAGGAACCTCCAGACTGATTTCCAGAATGGTTTTACCAGTCTGCAATCCCACCAACAATGGAGGAGTGTTCCTCTTTCTCCACATCCTCGCCAGCATCTGCTGTCACCTGAGTTTTTGATCTTAGCCATTCTCACTGGTGTGAGGTGAAATCTCAGGATTGTTTTGATTTGCATTTCCCTTATGACTAAAGATGTTGAACATTTCTTTAGGTGTTTCTCAGCCATTCGGCATTCCTCAGCTGTGAATTCTTTGTTTAGCTCTGAACCCCATTTTTTAATAGGGTTATTTGTTTCCCTGCGGTCTAACTTCTTGAGTTCTTTGTATATTTTGGATATAAGGCCTCTATCTGTTGTAGGATTGGTAAAGATCTTTTCCCAATCTGTTGGTTGCCGTTTTGTCCTAACCACAGTGTCCTTTGCCTTACAGAAGCTTTGCAGTTTTATGAGATCCCATTTGTCGATTCTTGATCTTAGAGCATAAGCCATTGGTGTTTTGTTCAGGAAATTTTTTCCAGTGCCTATGTGTTCCAGATGCTTCCCTAGTTTTTCTTCTATTAGTTTGAGTGTGTCTGGTTTGATGTGGAGGTCCTTGATCCACTTGGACTTAAGCTTTGTACAGGGTGATAAGCATGGATCGATCTGCATTCTTCTACATGTTGACCTCCAGTTGAACCAGCACCATTTGCTGAAAATGCTATCTTTTTTCCATTGGATGGAAGTCATTGTTTTTAATAGCTGAGTGGTATTCCACTGTGCAAATGTACCATATTTTCTGCATCCATTCCTCTGTTGAAGGGCATCTAGGTTCTTTCCAGCTTCTGGATATTATAAATAAGGCTGCTATGAACATAGAGGAGCATGTGTTCTTGTTTTATGTTGGAGCATCTTTTGGGTATATGACCAGGTGTGCTATAGCTGTTGCAGAGACAGGCGGGTAGAATAATGGAATAGAATTGAAGACCCAGAAATGAACCTACACACCTATGGTCACTTCACCTTTTGTCAAAGGAACTAAAACCATCTAGTGGAAAAAAAGACATAATTTTCAACAAATGGTGCTGGTTCAATTGATGGTCAGCATGTAGAAAAATGCAATTTGTTCCATTCTTATGGCCTTGTACAAAGCTAAAGTCCAAGTGGATAAAGGACCTCCACCTAAAACCAGATACACTGAAAGTGATAGAAGAAAAAGTTGGGGAAGTGCCTTAAACATGTGGGCACAGGGGAAGTTTTCCTGAAGAAAATACCAATGGCTTATGCTCTAAGATCAAGACTAGACAAATGGGACCTCATAAAAATTGCAAAGTTTCTGTAAGACAAAGGACACTGTAAACAGGACAAAATGACAACTAACAGATTGAGAAAAGATCTTTACCAGTCCTATATCTGATAGAGAACTAATATTCAGTGTATGCAAAGAACCTAAGAACTTAGACTCCAGAATCAAATAACCCTATTAAAAAATGGGGTACAAAACTAAACAAAAAATTCTTAACTGAGGAATATTGAATGGCCGAGAAGCACCTAGAGAAATGTTCAACATCCTTAGTAATTCCCCCTCACACCAGGTAGAATGGCTAAGATCAAAAACTCGGGTAATAACAGATGCTGGCAAGGATGTGGAGAAAGAGGAACAGTCCTCCATTGTTGGTGGATTGCAAGCTGTTACAACCACTCTGGAAATAAGCCTGGCAGTTTCTCAGAAAGTTGTACATAGTGTGTCTTACATTCTTAATTCCTACCTTTCTCACCAGGATGAGATAGATGCACAGTGTAATTTTAATCTACATTTAATGATACCTAGTAAGGTTGAAGTTTTTTTCAAAATTTATCAACCATTTGTAGTTCGTCTTTCAAGAATGTCTGTTTATTTAGTTAACCCATTTATTGATGTAGTAGTATGATTTAATGATATTTCAGGGTTTTTTAAGTTCTCCTATGTTTTAAGTATTGATGCTCTAGCAGTATAGCTGAAAAGAGCCTGTCTCATGCCATCTTCTGCCATCTGGACTGTCTCCCACTTGATCATTTCTTCTCCTTTGCAGAAGCTTCTGAACATGAGGAAAGGCCTCTGTCTGCTTTTGGTGCTATTTATTAAGCAACTCATGTCCTATTTAGCATATCCTTGCATCTGCTCATATTTTCAAATATTTTATCTACTTTATCCTAAACTGCTTTTGGAATTTCAGGTCTTACAGTGATATCTATAATCTATTTGGAGTTGATTTTTGTGCAGGACAAGAGATAGCAGTCAAGTGACATTTTTCTAAATGGGATATCCAGTTTATCTAACATTATTTGTTGAAGATGTTGTCTTTTCTCCAATATATAGTTTTAGTATCTTTATAAAGAATTAGATTTCTTTGTTATATACAAACGGTGTCATTAGGTCACCTGATAAACCATATTGGTTACCTCTACTAAACCCAGCTAAGAAGTAAATGACTAGGTTTGTTTGTATGAAAGAAAGTTCTATCAAAGAACCCCTGAAACATTATATTAGAGCAGTAAAAGAAGTCAATCAAATTGACTAATGGGTAATTGACAGAGCAGCTAGACCACGCTGTTATTAATGAGGAGAAGTAGAATAGAAGCTTGGGAATCATGTGTTAATATAGAGGCTTCCAGGCCTGAGCTAACCACTCAAGAAACAGAGTGCACACTACCCTGAATCCAATAGAGATATGTTGCTCTCAATTACAAAAAAAGAACAATTATTCCCAAAGTATCATTCATATTTGAAAAAACATGATGATCAGTGTAAAGTAGTAATGCTTCTGAATACAAGTTTTGCCATTGAGAATCTACTTGAGTATGCTTCTACACAATTCTGCTTATTATTTTCTCCTGCTTTATAATAACATCTTTGAAATTTAACCTGTATTTTTATTAAAGTTCAGCTTTTATCAAATTGTCCTTTTCACAGGTTCTTTAGAGATCCTTTTTATTGCCATTTTCTTGCTTGTGACTCTCTAGTCATTACTGTTGTTCACTTTACTGTACACTGGGGTACTGGATCTCTTTACACATGTACTTTTTAATATACATAACATTTATGTTTAGCTTTTACTTTTGTGTGTGCTTGTACATGCCTAGGATGTCCATAGAGGCCAAAAGAAGACTACAATCCCCAAAGCTAGAGTTATTGTCCTTTGTGAGATGTCAAATGTCAGTACTGAGAACAGAACTTAGTCTTCTGGAAAGCAACCAGCAATCATCAGCCACTTTGCCACCTCTCCAGCCTGTTGATTCTTGAGCTGGTTGAGCCCATTGTCTCTTCATCTTGCTTTTTCCAAATGTGATTTGATGTGATAAGTCTCTTACAAGTCATGTTTATAATTTTCAACTTTGAAATCCAATCCATACATACTATAGGAGACACACAATAAATACTTAGTTTGATGCCAATATTTCAATAGAACATTTTCATTTTATCTTTAAAATAATAAATATCTATAGAAATTGAAAAATGACATGGAAAATGTATCTTGCCTCTTCTAACTTTCAAAAATACATATTTATTAAGAATAGTCTATTTAATTAATGAGGTAGTCCATCTCCTTGGAAGTCTAGGTGAACATTTTAGTATTTATTGTGTCTACTATTTTCAATTTAGGAAAATGTGAACAAACAAACAAAGTTTTGGCAAATTGACAGTACACGGTAAATGCAAATATAAAGGATTTATATTGATATTTGAATAAAATATTGGGGATATTGGGATTATTAATTGATAAATATCTCAGTGTCACAATTCAGATCTCATTTGTACCAAACCCAATCATTTCTTGTGCTTTGAATTTTCTGAGAATAAAAGAAATAATATTGAAAATAAAATCTAAAATAATTTCATCACTGAAAACAGAATCATTTTAAACAATTCAATGAATTGCAACTGTACATTTTTATGTTTACATTAAAGTTGTTCACATAATGCATCTGATGATATTCATACATTCAGCTGATATTATTCATATTTAACATACAACTGTGATCATTTTAGACAGTTTAAGTTGAACATTAGAATATTGTTTTTATGGTACTCCTGAATGTGAGAACCAGTGAACCTCTGATTATTGTGCCTGTTCTAGGGACATTTTTCCTTGGGATGTATGTAACAGTGATGTTAGTGTTTGCATCATCTTATGTTTTATTTTGTCATGTTTGGTTTTCATTTCTTAGAAGCCTGCTCTTTTCTAATGAAAGACAGAACAAGAGTGAGCCTGGATGGGAGGAGAGAGAGAAGGAATTGGGAGAAGTAGAGAAGGGAGACTATAATCAAGATATATTGTATAATAAAAGGATATATCTTCAATTAAAGAAAAATGTTATAAATATCTTAATAAATTTCTCTTGAGCATGACATTACACATTCATAATTGCTGTATGAGCCAAGGCAGGACTTCAATCTAAGTCTGAGATACTGAGGAATTTCTTATTTCCAAAGACCCACAAGATAGTTGGTGTTAGATAGTGTTAGGGCCATGCCTAGTCAATGCAGAATCCTATATTCTATCTCCAACATATAAAACAAATGTAATCAAACAAATAAATATTTAAGGCTCACTTAGACATATCTGGAGATGTGAATCCATGTCATTTTGTGGCGATCTAGTCTTCAAATGGCTCCACAATAACCTAAGGTCCCAGCATTCACAGTCAGCATGTTCTGCTTTTCACACCTGCTTTCTTTTATGAACTGGTCATGAATTTTAACCAAAATGTGAAAATGAAAACAAAACCATGTTTGAGTACTTTAGGCTGCTTCCTGTGACATATATATAGAGCATTTTCAGTAATTACAGTCTTTATAACATTTTGACCTTGAATAAGGATTTTTAAGATAAATGACACACTCTGGTAAATACTTGAAAGAACACAGCTGATTGCTATCATTATAGTCATATTAGCATTTCTGTAAGTTAACAATAACACAAATAAAATACAAATAAAATATGATCCTTTTATTGTAATATGGACTTATTTCTGACTGAGGGACTACTGTAAATGTTCCTTTAACATATTTAAAAACAATTTCAAGAGATGAACATTATTCTTATTTATTAAACTGGGTAAGTGCCTTATTAAGATCCCAGATAAATTAAAAAGCAAAAAAAAAAATCACTGTTAACTTTTCTTATGTTGTCCGGATTTATTTCGAAACATTTGCTGCCTTAATATTTTAATTTTCATCAGAAAATTATTTTAATAATAGTAGGCATCTAAAAATATAATTATAAAAGCAGTATTAAATATTATTCAATTAGAGACATATAACTAAATATAAGTGATTTTTTTCAGGCATATGTGAAACCTTAACTTCAATGCCAAGTTTTGGCAAATTATTGTCATCACTATGGTCAACATCATCATTGCAGTAATAGAGCCGTTGTAGTCATCAACACTATCTGTTGTGTAATAAAACTATTTCTGGGTAAATGCGACACATATGTATACTTGCCCCACTCATGGAGTACCACAACAGACCAAAGTAAGGATACTACCAAAGTCCAACTTGGTGAATTATGAGTTTTTGGAAGAGTTACTTATAGGAGTATGGGTGAGGGATTACTTACAGGTACAAAAACAATTCAAGACAGCTGCACAACCAAGGACCATGCACAAACGCTATGAAATATGGAGTGCACTGCACAGTCTGAACACACCTCAACAGATTGGAGAGTGTCTTTTCTTTTTCTTTTTTAAAAGATTTATTTATTTATTATATATAAGTACACCATCACTGTCTTCATGCTCACCAGAAGAGGGCCCATCAGATCACATTACTGATGGTTGTGAACCACCATGTGGTTGCTGGGATTTGAACTCAGGACCTCTGGAAGAGCAATCAGTGCTCTTAACCACTGAGCAATCTCTACTGCCCGGAGAGTGTCTTTTCTAAGTTACTGTAGTCTAAACCTATTTCTGACAGTTTATCTAGTTTCTACTTCTTCTAGGCAATTCCTCTGGTCTTAGAGACTTCTTTAACACTAATCTTTGTTGAGATTCATCTTTACAATTCAGCTTTCCTTCTTCTGAAAAAGACTCTGAGCTTTTATTGCATACACTGGCCAGCAAAGTCATTGTTGAACAAGGATGAGGTCCTAGGTTCTATGTCTTAAAACCATTTGCAAAATTCCAATGTAGTGGGTGCTTAGAATCTCAGGGCACAGGCTTAGAGGCAGTTGAACTCCTGGTGTTCATTAGCCAACCAATCCAACCAAACTGTCCAGCTCTGCTCACTTGAAAATCCCTATCCTAAAGTGTTTTAAAGCCAAACAACATGCACCAGAGAAATGACATCTATGCTTATTTCTTGTATACACCCACATGTGCATGTATACACATGCATAATTTCAAACAATTTTTAATTTTCATACTTCAGTCATATTTTATGGTCAATAATTATATTTACTCTCATGGACCATTGATTTGTAGCTTTCAGCGAATAAATATAATGTTTGTAAATTGTTTTACTTATCTACTATCTGCTCTGATTACAGCAGAGTGAGCAAAAGTAAATAAAATATAATTTTATTTATTCATTATATCTAAAACTTTATTACCATCTAATGAGAAACTAATTAAACTAATACTACCCTTCTATGCATAATAAAGTTTAGAAATTAGTAGCTATGTTAACTTTTAATTAGAGAAACTAATCCCCCCTCCCAATAGTGTGGCTTAAAGCACTGCACTGTATCCACTTTTTGTTGTCTAACCATCATAGTCTTTTATATTAGACATTTTTCTTGCTATGATCAGCACATGACAAAAAAAATCCTTAACGAGGACAAGGTTCATTTAGGATCCCAGTTTGAGAAGTCATTGCACCATACTAACAATGTTTCAGGAGCTGGTACTTGAGGCACATGGTCATGTGAGGTACTGTGTAGTTAGGACACAGAAGGTAGTTTGTCATTCACTCCTGCTCCCTTACATTCAGTTTGATTTTGTAAGGGGATGGTCCTTACAAACATTCAGAAGTCAATCTCCAAGGTAATTCTAAAGTATATTAAGTTGACATTGAAGTTTCCACCGTTGCTTTTAGCCTGCTGTTGCTTTCCAGCTCATTCTGTAGAGCACCGAATAAAATGCATAGTTAACTTTTCTGCTTACTAGACTTCTTAAACTAAATTGAGCCTGAAGAAGACAAAATGTATTGTTGGTTTGATTGGTTGGTTTGTTTTACTTTGTGCTTTTGTCTGGGAATTTAACATAGGACTTCATGCATCTCAGGCAAATACTCTGCCATTGAACTAAATTCCATCTCATAGAGAGTACATAAACCCAAAAAGGGCTGGCAAGTAAAGCATTTGTAATTTTGGGCAGGGTTAAATTTTCAAAGAATTGTGTGATGCAACACAGGACCTACACACTTGATGAGACATGTGACATCATTCTATGTTCTACCATCTGGACACAAATTCAGGGTCTGATAGTAAGTCAGTTTTAGTTTCTACCTATATAAAACCTACTATCTCCTCATTCTCTACTCTTCCATAGACAAGAGTATATGCTTTGGGCTACACTGCACCAGCAGGCTAGAAAGCAGTGTCCCTGCTGCTCTGTCTCTGAGAATATTCACGTCAATCCAGCATCCTTTGATAAACATTTCTTCACAAAGTATCTCAACAGAAGGTTCTTTCTACAACTCTGTCAGCTAATTCAGATCAGTTGTCTACAGTTACTTATAGTGAACCTCGGTCATTTATATACAGATGTCCACCTCCATATCTACAGGGTTATCTGTATCCTGAACTTTTTTTATAGGGACACCTGTCTTGTTACTTTTTGTCTGCATTTAGTGACCTAATTTTATATTAATCAACTCACCACTCTTCAAACTAAGTTTCTGACTAAAGTTATAATTTGAGGTACCTGCAGTGAGGAGTACTTCAATGAATGAATATTATGGACCACAGTCCATCCCATAATAGGCCCTTATAATTGTTTAGTTCTCTTTTCCTGGGATTCACATTAAGGAAGGCAAGCTTCCCAGCAGACAAGGTAAGAAAAGCACAGCATGGCATCTATAGAGCTGTGGACAATCATTATTATTAGATGAGCTGATATACATTGGGTCACTTAAGTCTTAGGAAGAGGTTTTGTTCATGTAGTCCAAGTTGAAGTGATGACATTGGGTCTTGAGGGAGGTTCGCATCTTGTCACTGATATAAGTCTATTGGATAACTAGTATACTACCAGCATTTTCTTTTTTTATGGAGAGACTAGTAGCATTAGAACATCTTTCTACATATTTTAGCACATTCTAGATAGGTCTATTAGATGGAATAATTAAATTAAAACTCTCATATTTTTATTGGGTTTATGTTTAAAATAGTCTCTGTGTTAAGGACTTGTATAGAAAGAACTTCTGTTTGTTTAGACAGGATTTTACTTTATAGCTGTGGCTTGTCTGATATACATAATATAATCATGGATGGGCTATGACATCCTCTGTCAATCCTCTGGCCTTAACCTCCTGTGGATTAGCATAACAGGTATGACCTATCTTGCCTAGCAAGTTCATATATTTTTCCCACCCCCAATATTTTGTTTTTAAAATAATAGACAGTGAACCAGACACAGTTGGTTGGAATCCACATTTTTAAAAAAATTCTTTCTACTAATCATGAAGAAGAATATACACAAAGAGGAGAAAAAACAAAATCAGATCCTTTTCACCAATTTTAACGACAACATTGCTAATATTACTAAGGTGAAAACAAAATGTTACCAGAGAAATCTGTCAGTATGCAAAACCCCGTAGTTCTTTAGATATAAGCTCAATATCTGACATGCAAAATCTTCAGAGTATGAGCTCTCAATTGTAGATAATAAATCATGGCAGCAGGCAAGTCACAGCAGAAGGAACTTAAAACAGTCATATCCAAATTTGGGATCAGAGAGGAATGAATGCATGTTTGTATTCAGTTCCATTTCTCTTTGTTAGTAGCATCCAAGAACCACTGTTGAGGTAATGGTGCTACCCACAGTGGACTGGATTCTCCTTCATCAATCAACATAATCCCCTACAGACATCTTCAAAATGCAACTACGTATACATAATCTTTCATTAACCTCTCTTCCTAGGTAATACCAAGTTATGCCAATCTATGATTTAAAACCAAACATGACATCTATCATACATTTCATAAAAGTAATTTTTAAACAATTTATTTCAACAAATACAAAGTTTGGTCATATATCCCAATTATTAGTAAGAAACTTGCAATATCAAATATCTGGAGGTAAATATGATTATTAATTTATAGTTTGTCATAAACCTTTAGTGAATATTATTGCAAAATGAATCTATGATTCAAGTGTATTTTTATTTTTATTAGCATGTACTTATTATACACACTAATACAGCCAATGGGCTATTTGAATACTCATGTAGACCATGCACTGATTAAATCCCATCTCCCTCTATCCAAACCTTGTCCCCTTTAATTTAACTATATGCTATTAATGAGAACTTAAGATCTTGGGTTACATTTTGTGGTTTCCATGTGTTAAAGGAACTATGTGATTTGGAACTTCTTGGGTTCCTAGCTAATTTCACATAATATGATAATTTGAGTTTCATATCTTCAGTTGCAAATGATCTTTCACTATTTATGAATGATTAATATTTCATACTGCTTATATATTTTTATCTATTCATCTGTTGATGTGTCTCTAGACTAATGCAATGTCTTAGCTGTTGTGGATATTGCAGTAATAAATGTGTCATGCAGGAGTCTCTCATTTTCATAATCTATTTCCTCTGATTGTTCTATATTTAATCATAGGTTAGATGTTGTTTAGTATTTTGGAGGAACCACATTCTTACAATGAAACTAAACATAAAATTCAATTTAAAATAATGAGCTATTGCAAACTGATATATTTCAAAACTGACAAAAGACAATGAAGTGTGAGAAAAGTCAGAATGAAAGATGCTGTGGACAATGGGAGTTGACGCCCCTGAGGAAGAAGCGTGGGACAAAGGCAACTGAGAGCTCACATTTCCTCCAGATACCCCGTAGGAAAAGAAAAAATATATACGTACTCCATAATAAAAGACAAGAAACAGAATAGTGAGGAAACAAAGAAAATAAGATGATAGAATAATGCAATAAAAGTAACAATTTTGTTCTATGATAATAAATATATTTGGACAGACTTGACTGTGTGAAATAATGTATAATGTATATAAAATAAGTTTTCAAAATCTGAAGGAAATCTATTTGTTGCAAAATTCATAACAGGCTTTAAAAATTAAACACTCTGTTTGCAGTGATACCAAGAAATGCAATCAGAAACTAGAAAGTAAAGGAGAGAAGAGGGGAATAATGTGAAAGAAGTGAGAGGAAGAGCAATGAAATGAGGAGTGAATTAATGAAGCCACAGAAGGCCTGGATTAAGAGTGCCTTCCCACACTCCTCAAGTGACTCTTAGGGGTGGGAGCATTGTTACTGCTGTTCACAGATTATAATTGGGAAACCTAGTTAGGTGTAGGAAGGCACCGCCTGAGAAAAGTCTGAAGATCTTGCTCAGTACTCTGACTCTAAATGTTTTCTGTGCCAGAAATCAGACATTGCCTATGCTAGTGTGTATAACATGTCAGAAGGGTCAACAGCTACTCACTGACATCTTCATGCATCATAAATCACAAGTGAGTTTTCATAAATTTTAGATACCAAATGAATTAATGACATTTAGAAAGCTAAAACCACAACATGTATTAGGAGGGATTCAATAGGACTCCATTGGCAATGATATACCATAATAACTGAGTGAGTTAGAGATTAAACTGTCCTACATTGAAAGCATTATCAGCTCCTTGGTTTATGGCAATCAAAGAACTGAATGAAGATTTCAGCATTTTCTTTTACAAGGTCGCTCAATTCTTTGTATAAAGTTTGAATTCATAAAGGAAAGATGTACTAAACATTCAGCACTGAAGGGTAAAGAGCAGATGCTAAAAGCTCAAGGATGGAATAGAGGTTATGAACAAAATATTAGATTCAAAATGGTATCAGACTACTTATCACTTGTAAATGAGAGATAGCAAACTAATAAACATTCTATGAATGTGAGGAAACAACCTATATATGTATGTGCCTAACATACTACAATCAGAAAAGCCATCCATCACTGAAGGATGAAAGTAGAACCAGGGTACTATCGTACGCAAGTCACAGAAAAAGTGTACTACAATTATTCTTCTTAGAAAAGTGACTGGTAAAAGGGAACATATAAAAAAGTATTGAGGTACAGTCCAGAAGGAAAGAGGGCATGGACAAGAGTTCTTAGGATAATGTCTGCTCAGAAGATCAAGATTCGGTTACTTGATAGAACCTGATGATCGCCTGGGAAAGACAACTATAGACTACAGGAGAAATAGGCCTTGATAAACCACTTCAGGTTAATCTCACAGAATGGAATGGGGCAGGCTCTCAGAAAAGAACAGAATTGAATATAAAGCAAAGAGATGGAAACTGTAGGGTTTTAAAGGGGCATTTTCATTCATTGCCACCTCAGTGAAAAGAGTCACACTAGCATAATAACACAAAGATTAGGTTTATTATCAATGTCAAAGATCACACCGAGTGTCTGTCATAGTATACATAATGTGTCTGGGTTGGTAATGGGTGAGTAAAAATTTAGCAGCTGGAGAGGCAGTTAATGATGTCTGCCCTTCCAGAGGACACAAGTTTCATTCAAGCACTCAACTTTCCTTTGCCTACAAGTTGAAGAGCCTATAACTCTAGCTCCAGGGATATGACACCTCTGATCTCCAAGGAAACATATGATTTTGTGCACCTATTTATACAAACACACTGTCCCACCCTCAAACAATCAAAAATAAAATTAAATAGATCTTTTTGTAAAAGAATAGAAGTTTGTATATTAAAACTAGACAGGCAAAATAAGAAACACCGTAGCTGAGAAAAGTTCACATTAGTTTTTAAAATGGAATGAAAAATCTTAGAGTGATAAAAATAAAACATAAGAATATTAAATAGCTTGCCAATACTTATCTTAAAAATGAAGCATGTTGTTGCAGATTTGGAGAGATATGTGGGAAGGCAAACAGTCAGTTGTATATGTATTTATCACTGTAGTAGGTGAAACTTCATCTTTGTATGCAATGAGATAAAATCATGTTATTTAGAGTTGCAAAACTAGCTACATTAGCCCAGAACACATCTGAATCTAAGATGTTGCCCTCTGTAGATTGTTGTTTATTGAGACCTAACTAAAGTTGGCTATGATTCAGATAGTAATAAGGGAAAACTAATTACTTTTAGGTCCATGCAAAGCTATGAACACTGTTGAGTTAGATGAAAGCAATTACTTTTAGATATAAGATAAAGAGACCATGAAACATAAGAAAGTGTCCATATATTATAAAGTTTTGACTTAATTTTCATGTAAATTGATGTGTAACCTGAAGAAATAATATATATCTAGATACTGCTTTTAAAGACTCGTGATGACACAAAAAGGAAAAGTAAAACCAACTGTGTAATGGCCGATTCTTACTATCTATCAAATTTGAGGACCAAGATATTAGACTTTCAATTTCTATACTTTTATTTTCACCTGAGAAACAGGGCTAAAGTGAAGAATAATTGATAAAACAGACTGTTTGTAATTAGAGGATTTTTTCCAAATATTAACTAAATTAGAGGAGTTTTTAAAGATAAAAGCAATACATTAAATTTAAAATTTTCACTTATTGCATATGATGTGTACTTTTTAGACTGGATGTTTTCCAGTGTTTTGGTATTTATCCATGCATAGGTGTCTGTGCATGTGATTTCAGGTGCTTGTACAGGCATAATATTGCCATTGGATGTTTTCTTCCGTCTCTTTAAAAGTTATATATTGATGCTAAACTTCACAAGGCACCTATAGCTCACCAGTCTTAGTTGGTCTAACCAGAATCCTGTGCTTCTCTTCATCTCTCTCCCCAGTGCTGTGATTACTGGTAAGAACCCAGCCTGACCAGCTTTTACACAGCTTTAATGATCTGAATCATAGAGATCACACCTGTGTGGAAAATGTTTTATCTTCTGGGCCATGTCTCCAACCCTATCTTTGCTGTTGTTACTTGGTTTTTTTTTTTGGGGGGGGGGGTTTGGCCAATTTTTATTTCTCCAGGGGAAAAATTAGTAAATGTATTGATTCACTATAACTATTAAATAATCTTTAGATAGGCGCAATAATTTTTCAAACAAAAATGCTGTGCACACACACACACGTGCTCATGAGCGTGCATGAGCACATGCATAGTCTAAATGTATGGATAAAAATTAAAAACCAACTGGTGTGATTTTCCTGGTGGAGCACTATTCTTCAGGTTTCCACATCCCTTAGTTGCTTGCAGATCTTTGTACAGTGTTGAGACACCTTGGGCTTTCCCCACCTACTTTTGCATGTCTATTGTTGCTGACCTTGTCCTTTTCAGAGTTATACTATACTGAACAGTCAGCCCTGAAAAAAATGCATGCAGGTAACATAACGCAGATGGAACATGGTTTACAATTGAATTTAACAACAGTTGATGAATTTGAAAGAGGCAGGGATAATATGGGAAGGTTGGTTGGAAAAGATGAAAGAGAGAGGGGAAATTATATAATTATATTATCATCTCAAAAATAAATAATTAAAATACTATAAACCAAGCAGAAGTTGACAATAGAAGTTAATTCAATGAGATTTTATTTAACCAGTGAAATGAAAATAGTCCTCATCCTTACATAAATCATCTTTCTTAGCCCTTAAATATGTCTTACATATAAGAAAGCTACAGAAGACTGAGTGAAATTCCCAAATGCATTCATTTCTAAAAAGCAAACTTGCAATTCAGAGCCAAGTCTGCTTCCCTTTAAAATGGATGCTTTCTCATGTCTATAACTAGCCATTATGAGAAATTAGAAAAAAAGTGTTTTGTAGGAGGCACAAACTTGCAGCAGTTGACACAGATATGCCATTGCCATTTGGAAATGTGAAGCACTAGGAAGTTATCAAGGTAACAGGCAAGAGTGAAGAAGTCCAGGGTGGCTCAGTAACAGTGCATGCCTCGAATTTGATGACATAAGTTTGGTCCCCCAAGAAGAAAGCAGACTTTTTAAAGTTTTCTCCTGACATCCATAGGGGTTTATGACTCAGGCAGGAGCAACTCCACATACCATACATACACACGAACATGCACACACAGATTTAACTTTTTTTTTTAAAAAAGCTACATGTTCCAGTCCAGGAAAGGCAATATATCTGCAAGCCAGTTTGGCCAATTCATATTCAACAAATTAAAACATCTTAATTAATAAATTAAAATATCTTAATTTGTAAATAAAGAATTAAGATCTAATAAAGGTGTTTTGATTTTTTAACTCATTCTGAAGTAGAATTTTGAAAAGAAAGATATTACATAAAAAATGTAATATGAGGTTTAAAAACAAAGAATGTCCTTGGGTTACAGAAAGATGCACTGATAGAAGAAAGCAACGTGGAGATGAGCTAAGCATTCAGAGAGAAGATTGTAATAAAGCACACTGTAAAAGTGCCCAGCCTAGGGCTCTTTGATTTACTGAAAATGGCAGAAGGGTACCTTCTGTTTTGACATCAGCATTAGTATAGCATCACTTGCTCATACTCTCTCATGGTAAATCGCCTTCTTGATTGGGCTTATATCCAAAATATACAAAGAACTCAAGAAGATAGACCTCAGGGAGACAAATCACCCTATGAAAAATGGGGTTCAAAACTAAAGAAAGAATTCACAGCTGAGGAATCCCAAATGGCTGAGAAACACCTAAAGAAATGTTCAACATCTTTAGTCATAAGGGAAATGCAAATCAAAACAACCCTGAGATTTCACCTCACACCAGTGAGAATGGCTAAGACCAAAAACTCAGGTGACAGCAAATGCTGGTGAGGATGTGGAGAAAGAAGAACACTCCTCCATTGTTGGTGGGATTGCACACTGGTACACCCATTCTGGAAATCAGTCTGGAGGTTCCTCAGAAAATTGGACATTGAACTACCTGAGGACCCAGCTATACCTCTCTTGGGCATATACCCAAAAGATGCCCCAACATATAACAAAGACACGTGCTCCACTATGTTCATAGCAGCCTTATTTATAATAGCCAGAAGCTGGAAAGAACCCAGATGCCCTTCAACAGAGGAATGGATACAGAAAATGTGGTACATCTACACAATGGAATATTACTCAGCTATCAAAAACAACGAGTCTATGAAATTCGTAGGCAAATGGTTGGAACTGGAAAATATCATCCTGAGTGAGCTAACCCAATCACAGAAAGACATACATGGTATGCACTCATTGATAAGTGGCTATTAGCCCAAATGCTTGAATTACCCTAGATCCCTAGAACAAACGAAACTCAAGACAGATGATCAAAATGTGAATGCTTCACTCCTTCTTTAAATGAGGAAAAAGAATACCCTTGGCTGGGAAGGGAGAGGCAAAGATTAAAACAGAGACTGAAGGATCACCCATTCAGAGCCTGCCCCACAGGTGGCCCATACATATACAGCCACCCAATTGGACAAGATGGATGAAGCAAAGAAGTGCAGACCGACAGGAGCCGGATGTAGATCGCTCCTGAGAGACACAGCCAGAATACAGCAAATACAGAGGCGAATGCCAGCAGCAAACCACTGAACTGAGAATAGGTCCCCCGTTGAAGGAATCAGAGAAAGAACTGGAAGAGCTTGAAGGGGCTCGAGACCCCAAAAGTACAACAATGTCAAGCAACCAGAGCTTCCAGGGACTAAGCCACTACCTAAAGACTATATATGGACTGACCCTGGACTCTGACCCCATAGGTAGCAATGAATATCCTAGTAAGAGCACCAGTGGAAGGGGAAGCCCTGGGTCCTGCTAAGACTGAACCCCCAGTGAACTAGACTATGGGGGGAGGGCGGCAATGGGGGGAGGGTTGGGAGGGGAACACCCATAAGGAAGGGGAGGGGGGAGGGGGATTTTGCCCGGAAACCGGGAAAGGGAATAACACTCGAAATGTATATAAGAAATACTCAAGTTAATAAAAAAAAAAAAAAGAAATACTCAAGTTAATAAACAAAAACAAAAAAAAATAAAAGGGGAACAAGAATACCCTTGGCAGGGAATAGAGAGAAAAAGATTAAAACAGACACAGAAGGAACACCCATTCAGAGCCTGCCCCACATGTGGCCCATACATATACAGCCATCCAATTAGACAAGAGGGATGAAGCAAAGAAGTGCAGGCCGACAGGAGCTGGATGTAGATCGCTCCTGAGAGACACAGCCAGAATACAGCAAACACAGAGGCGAATGCCAGCAGCAAACCACTGAACTGAGAATAGGACCCCCGTTGAAAGAATCAGAGAAAGAACTTGAAGAGCTTGAAGGGGCTCGAGACCCCACATGTACAACAATGCCAAGCAACCAGAGCTTCCAGGGACTAAGCAACTACCTAAAGACTATACAAGGACTGACCCTGGACTCTGACCTCATAGGTAGCATTGAATATCCTAGTAAGAGCACCAGTGAAGGGGAAGCCCTGGGTCCTGCTAAGACTGAACCCCCAGTGAACTAGATGGTTGGATGGAGGGCAGCTATGGGGGGAGGATGGGGAGGGGAACACCCACTAGTAAGGGGATGGGGGAGGGGGATGTTTGCCCAGAAACAGGGAAAGGGAATAACACTCGAAATGTATATAAGAAATACTCAAGTTAATAAAAAATAAAAATAAAAAAAGAAAGTATTTAAATGGAATGTTTTCAGCCACACATGACCCCTAAACTTCTTTATCAATGAGTGCATACCATGTGTGTTTCTCTGTGATTGGGTTACTTCACTCAGGATGATATTTTCCAGTTCTAACCATTTATCTAGGAATTTCATAAAGTCATTGTTTTCAATAGCTGAGTAATATTCCATTGTGTAGATGTACCACATTTTCTGTATCCATTGTCTGTTGAAGGGCATCTGGGTTCTTTCCAGCTTCTGGCTAGTATAAATAAGGCTGCGATGAACATAGTGGAGCACGTGTCTTTTTTATATGTTGGGGCATCTTTTGGGTATATGCCCAAGAGAGGTATAGCTGGATCCTCAGGCAGTTCAATGTCCAATTTTCTGAGGAACCTCCAGACTGATTTCCAGAATAGTTATACCAGTCTGCAATCCCACCAACAATGGAGGAGTGTTCCTCTTTCTCTGCGTCCTCGACAACATCTGCTGTCACCTTACTTTTTGAACTTAGCCATTCTCACTGGTGTGAGGTGAAATCTCAGGGTTGTTTTGATTTGCATTTCCCTTATGACTAAAGATGTTGAACATTTCTTTAGGTGTTTCTCGGCCATTCAGCATTCCTCAGCTGTGAATTCTTTGCTTAGCTCTGAACCCCATTTTTTACTAGGGTTATTTGTCTCCCTGTGGTCTAACTTCTTGAGTTCTTTGTATATTTTGGATGTAAGGCCTCTATCTGTTGTAGGATTGGTAAAGATCTTTTCCCAATCTGTTGGTTGCCATTTTGTCCTAACCACATCGTCCTTTGCCTTACAGAAGCTTTGCAGTTCTATGAGATCCTATTTGTCGATTCTTGATCTTAGAGCATAAGCCATTGGTGTTTTGTTCAGGAAATGTTTTCCAGTGCCCATATGTTCCAGATCCTTCCCTAGTTTTTCTTCTATTAGTTTGAGTGTATCTGGTTTGATATGGAGGTCCTTGATCCACTTGAACTTAAGCTTTGTACAGGGTGATAAGCATCGATTGATCTGCATTCCTCTACATGCTGACCTCCAGTTGAACCAGCACCATTTGCTAAAAATGCAATCTTTTTTCCATTAGATGGTTTTGGCTCCTTTGTCAAAAATCAAGTGCCCATAGGTGTGTGAGTTCATTTCTGGGTCTTCAATTCTGTTCCATTGGTCTATCTGTCTGTCTCTATACCAATACCATGCAGTTTTTATCACTATTGCTCTGTAATACTGCTTGAGTTCAGGGAGAGTGATTCCCCCTAACGTCCTTTTATTGTTGAGGATAGTTTTAGCTATCCTGGGTTTTTTGTTATTCCAGATGAATTTGCAAATTGTTCTGTCTAACTCTTTGAAGAATTGGATTGGTATTTTCATGGGGATTGCAATGAATCTCTAGATCGCTTTTGGTAAAATGGCCATTTTTACAATATTAATCCTGCCAATCCATGTTCATGGGAGATCTTTCCATCTTCTGAGGATTTCTTCAATATTTTTCTTCAGAGTCTTGAAGTTCTTATTGTACAAATCTTTTACTTGCTTGGTTAAAGTCACACAGAGGTACTTTATATTATTTGGGTCTATTATTATGAAGGATTCGTTTCCCTAATTTCTTTCTCGGCTTGTTTCTCTTTTTTCTGTAGAGGAAGTCTACTGATTTATTTAAGTTAATTTTATACCCAGCCACTTTGCTGAAGTTGTTTATTAGCTTTAGTAGTTCTCTGGTGGAACTTTTGGGATCACTTAAATATACTATCATATCATCTGCAAATAGTGATATTTTGACTTCTTCTTTTCTGATCTGTATCCCCTTGACCTCCTTTTGTTGTCTGATTGCTCTGGCTAGAACTTCAAGAACTATATTGAATAAGTAGGGAGAGAGTGGGCAGCCTGGTCTAGTCCCTGATTTTAGTGGGATTGCTTCAAGTTTCTCTCCAGTTAGTTTAAGGTTAGCGACTGGTTTGCTGTATATGGCTTTTAGTATGTTTAGGTATGGGCATTGAACTCCTATTCTTTCAAGGACTTTTATCATGAAGGGGTGTTGAATTTTGTCAAATGCTTTCTCAGCATCTAATGAAATGATCATGTGGTTTTGTTCTTTCAGTTTGTTTATATATTGGATCACGATGATGATTTTCCGTATATTAAACCATCCCTGCATGTCTGGGATGAAGCCTACTTGATCATGGTGGATGATTGTTTTGATGTGCTCTTGGATTCGGTTTGCCAGAATTTTATTGAGTATTTTTGCGTCGATATTCATAAGGGAAATTGGTCTGAAGTTCTCTTTCTTTGTTGGGTCTTTGTGTGGTTTAGGTATAAGAGTAATTGTGGCTTCATATAAGGAATACAGTAGTGCTCCATCTGTTTCAATTTTGTGGAATAGTTTGGATAATATTGGTACGAGGTCTTCTATGAAGGTCTGATAGAATTCTGCACTAAACCCGTCTGGACCTGGGCTCTTTTTGGTTGGGAGACCTTTAATGACTGCTTCTATTTCCTTAGGAGTTATGGGGTTGTTTAACTGGTTTATCTCTTCCTGATTTAACTTCGGTACCTGGTATCTGTCTAGGAAATTGTCCATTTCCTGAAGATTTTCAAGTTTTGTTGAATATAGGCTTTTATAGTAAGATCTGATGATTTTTTGAATTTCCTCTGAATCTGTAGTTATGTCTCCCTTTTCATTTCTGATTTTGTTAATTTGGATACACTCTCTGTGTCCTCTCGTTAGTCTGGCTAAGGGTTTATCTATCTTGTTGATTTTCTCCAAGAACCAACTTTTGGTTCTGTTGATTCTTACTATGGTCCTTTTTTGGTACTTGCTGGATTTCATCTCTGAGTTTGATTATTTCCTGCCTTCTACTCCTGCTGGGTGTATTTGCTTCTTTTTGTTCTAGATCTTTTAGGTGTGCTGTCAAGCTGCTGACATATGCTCTCTCCTGTTTCTTTCTGCAGGCACTCAGCGCTATGAGTTTTCCTCTTAGCACAGCTTTCATTGTGTCCCATAAGTTAGCGTATGTTGTACCTTCATTTTCATTAAATTCTAAAAAGTCTTTAGTTTCTTTCTTTATTTCTTCCTTGACCAGGTTATCATTGAGTAGAGCATAGTTCAATTTCCACTTATATGTGGGCATTCTTCCCTTATTGTTATTGAAGACCAGTTTTAGGCCGTGGTGGTCCGATAGCATGCATGGGATTATTTCTATCTTTCTGTACCTGTTCAGGCCCGTTTTTTTGACCAATTATATGGTCAATTTTGGAGAATGTACCATGAGGAGCTGAGAAGAAGGTATAACTTTTTGCTTTAGGATGGAATGTTCTATAAATATCTGTTAAGTCCATTTGGCTCATGACTTCTCTTAGTCTGTCTACATCTCTGTTTAATTTCTGTTTCCATGATCTGTCCATTGATGAGAGTGGGGTATTGAAGTCTCCTTCATTCCATTGTGTGAGGTGCAATGTGTGTTTTGAGCTTTAATAAGGTTTCTTTTAGGTATGTAGGTGCCCTTGTATTTGGGGCATAGATATTTAGCATTGAGAATTCATCTTGATGGATTTTTCCTTTGATGAATATGAAGTGCCCTTCCTTATCTTTTTTGATAAATTTTAGCTGAAAATTGATTGTATTTTATATTAGAATGGCTACTCCAGCTTGCTTCTTCTGACCATTTGCTTGGAAAGTTTTTTTCCAGCCTTTCACTCTGAGGTAGTGTCTGTCTTTGTCTCTGAGGTGTGTTTCCTGTAGGCAGCAGAATGCAGGGTCCTCATTGCATATCCAGTTTGTTAATCTATGTCTTTTTATTGGGTAGTTGAGGCCATTGATTTTGAGAGATATTAAGTAATAGTGATTATTGCTTCCTGTTATATTCATATTTGGATGTGAGGTTATGTTTGTGTGCTTTTCTTCTTTTGTTTTGTTGCCAAGACGATTAGTTTCTTGCTTCTTCTAGGGTATAGCTTGCCTCCTTATGTTGGGCCTTACCATTTATTATCCTTTGTAGTGCTGGATTTGTAGAAAGATATTGTGTAAATTCGGTTTTGTCATGGAATATCTTCGTTTCTCCATCTATGTTAATTGAGAGTTTTGCAGGATACAGTAACCTGGGCTGGCATTTGTGTTCTCTTAGCGTCTGTATGACATCTGTCCAGGATCTTCTGGCGTTCATAGTTTCTGGCTAAAAGTCTGGTGTAATTCTGATAGGTCTGCCTTTATATGTTACTTGACCTTTTTCCCTTACTGCTTTTAATATTCTTTCTTTATTTTGTGCTTTTGGTGTTTTGTTTATTTTGTGATGGGAGGTGTTCCGTTTCTGGTCCAATCTATTTGGAGTTCTGTAGGCTTCTTGTATGCCTATGGGTATCTCTTTTTTTAGGTTAGCGAAGTTTTCTTCTATGATTTTGTTGAAGATATTTACTGGTCCTTTGAGCTGGGAGTCTTCACTCTCTTCTATACCTATTATTCTTAGGTTTGATCTTCTCATTGAGTCCTGGATTTCTTGTATGTTTTGGAACAGTAGCTTTTTTGCTTCACATTATCTTTGACAGTTGAGTCAATGATTTCTATGGAATCTTCTGCTCCTGAGATTCTCTCTTCCATCTCTTGTATTCTGTTGGTGAAGCTCATATCTACAGCTCCTTGTCTCTTCTTTTGGTTTTCTATATCCAGGGTTGTTTCCATGTGTTCTTTCTTGATTGCTTCTATTTCCATTTTTAATTCCTTCAACTGTTTGATTGTGTTTTCCTGGAATTCTTTCAGGGATTTTTGTGACTCCTCTCTATGGGCTTCTACTTGTTTATCTATGATTTCCTGGAATTCTTTCAGGGATTTTTGTGACTCCTCTCTATGGGCTTCTACTTGTTTATTTATGATTTCCTGGAATTCTTTCAAGGATTTTTGCGATTCCTCTCTGTAGGCTTGTATTTGTTCTCTAAGGGAGTTCTTCACGTCTTTCTTAAGTCCTCCAGCATCATGATCAAATATGTTTTTAAACTAGACCTTGTTTTTCTGGTGTGTTTGTATATTCCATGTTTGCTTTGGTGGGAGTATTGGGCTCCGATGATGCCATGTAGTCTTGGTTTCTGTTGCTTGGGTTCCTGCGCTTGCCTCTCACCATCAGATTATCTCTAGTGTTACTTTGTTCTGCTATTTCTGACAGTGGCTAGACTGTCCTATAAGCCTGTATGTCAGGAGTGCTGTAGACCTGTTTTCCTGTTTTCTTTCAGCCAGTTATGGGGACAGAGTGTTCTGCTTTTGGGCGTGTAGTTTTTCCTATCTACAGGTCTTCAGCTGTTCCTGTCGGCCTGTGTCTGGTGTTCACCAGGCAGGTCACTTACAGTATTAAAGTTGGTCTTACCTGTGGTCCCGAGGCTCACATTTGTTTGTGGGGTGCTCCCTACAAGCTCTCCGTGGCGGCAGCAACCAGGAAGATCTGCGCCGCCCTTTCTGGGAGCCTCTGTGCACCAGGGTTCCAGATTGCATTTGGTGTTTTCCTCTGGCATCAGAGATGTCTGCAGAGTGCAGTCTCTTCTGGTTTCCCAGGCATGTCTGCCTCACTGTAGGTTTAGCTCTCCCTCCCAAGGGATTTGGGTGCAGAGAACTGTTTATCCAGTCTGTCCCTTCAGGTTCCTGCGGTGTCTCAGGCGCAGGGGTCCTGCCACTCCTGGGCCCTCCCCGACAGGAACCCAGAGGCCTTATACCATTTCCTCTTGGACCAGGGATGTGGGCAGGGGTGGGCAGTGTTGGTGGTCTCTTCCGCTCTGCAGCCTCAGGAGTTCCCACCTGACCAGGCAGTGAGGTCTCTCTCGCATGGGGTCTGGAAGCAGAGAGCTGCTGCGGGCCGGGATCTGCAGGTTTGGGACTCCCGGTAAACACCGGAAGTGCCCGGTCCTAGAGGAATTTTGCCTCAGTGTGTCCTGAGTTCACCAGGCAGGTCTCTTGCAGCAGAAAAGTTGGTCTTACCTGTGGTCCCGAGGCTCAAGTTTGCTTGTGGGGTGCTGCCTACGAGCTCTCAGCGGAGGCAGCAACCAGGAAGATCTGCGCCGCCCTTTCCCTACCTCTAAACTTCTACAAGAAATATGTTTCCTCACTTGAGAAAAGTATGACCTGAATGTACAGCATATCTTAATGTATGTAAACATCAGAGTATTTGAACAATAATCATGAAATTACATGAAATTGAATAAAAGAATGGATTCTAAGACACCATAGTGTATGATCCATTATCTTTACTAACATGGTTCTAAATGTTTACCTGTTAGCATAAGACTCAACCTGCTTTAGCTAGGTGCCTTTTATTTTCATATCATGTAAAAGATCTGAGCCTTTTATTAAATGAATAGCAAGGAAAGAACTAAGATTTTGGCCAGTCTGCCTGGCTTTGGTTCTAGACATTTAAGACTGACTCTTTTGTAAGGTTATATTAACCCTAAAGAATGGGGCTTGTGTCAAGTTAGGGGAGAGATTTCAAACAGTAAGACATAGAAACTAAAATCCCAGGAGCTGTAAATAGGGGACTACTATAGTAAAAACCTTGCTATATAAAAAAATTTTCACAACATAATACCAACACAAGACTAATAATTTTACTTTTAACATAGAAAATAATGAAATGTATTACAAACTGCTAATTTTCCAATTATCACGGGAATTCAAAAACTTTTTAGGGGATTTATGTCAAAATAATCCCACTCTGCATTAACATAAAATTGAGAGATATAGGATCTAATTGTACAATGATTCCTTTAATAAATTTCATGCATTTGAAACATTTCAATGGAAATAAATAACAAGTTTTATCTCTTAACTATTAGGAAGCAGTTCTGCTTATTTGTATGAGCAAACATATTGTATTTGAAGTTCTAGCCTTTCTTCAAATGGGCAGAAAATGGATGTTCAGGCAAGTGAATTTCAATCATTTATCAAAATCAAGTGCCTTTCCATCATCTGAAACTATATTACTGTAATGGTTTTCTATATGGATGGAAAGTGGCAGCTATTCATAAATCTGACTGTGTATATTTAAATAACTTTGGACACAAGCCTGGATGTTGTTAAATGCATTAATGGTAATATATTCATAACCAAAATTCTTTATCTTAGAAAAAAGAAGCCTTTTAATTTAATATAAAAATGTATTAATTCATGTGAATATTTACTGTTACTCACTAATCTATTTGTATTGGTAGGTTCTGTCTTCATCTTAAACTATATTTTTACAAGGTTTCCTGTAATAACTAGAAAAAAGGAAAAAAGCAATATATTTTGGAACTTCCACAACTATCTGAAAAATGCACACCCAAATATAATAGGTAAGATCAAACCAACAATAAATGACCAATTTTTATTTTTATTTCACCCAAATATAATGGGTAAGATCAAACCAACAATAAATGACCAATACTAGCATGAGTGAGGATATAGAGGTAGGGATCACTGCTATGGGGAGTGAAAATTGGTGTAGCCACTGTGGCTATCAGTGTGGCAGCTCCTCAAAAGCTAGGCATAGATCTACAACATGATCTACTGGGAATATCCTGCTAGACAAATCCCCAAAGCACTCCATATCCTTCTCTAAAGATATCTGTTTAATCTTGTCCACTGATGCTCTATTCGCAATATCCAGAAAATGGAAACTGCCCAGATGTTCAACAACTAAGGAATGAATAACGAAAATATGTGCCTTATTAGGAAAATGGAAATTTAGCCTATTATTAAAAATGAAATAATGAAATTCACAGGTAAATTTCACAAGAAACAATCATTTTGAATGAGGCATGATCAATCCACAAAAGACAAAAGTTACATGTTTATTTTCATTTATAGAATTAGCTTTGACTCTTATGGTGAATGTGTTTCATTTGGAATACCCATAGAAACCAGAAAATTATGAAGAAATAGTGGGGAGGGGTTGTGGGCAGAGAAGAGGTAGAAATCACTGGTATAAAGAAAACAATGGAACAAGAAGTCTTAAATGGTAGGAAAGGAGAAGAGAAGGAGAAGGAGGAAATCTGGCACTAACACTCAGTTCTTCAGTATTAGAATGATTTGATTGCTTCATGATCTCTTTTCTAATTCTTAACATGGTATTTACTTATTAAGTGTGTGACATAACATACATGTAGAGGTTAAATGACAACATGGGGAAATTCTCCTATAATGTGTGTCCAAGTGATGAAACTCTGGTCTTCAGGCTTGGTGTCAAGAGCTTGTACTCACTGAACCACCTCAAAGCCCAACTTCATGATGTCTGGGATAGTCCAATATTCTAGAATAAAAGATATTCTAGGATATTTAATCTGTTTTTAAACCAAAAACAAAAATAAGTTAATTGAATAAAATATGAGGCAATGTGTTTATTTACTTGAAGGGTAGTATTGGCAGAAATCAGTTGTCACAAAGTATTTCATGTTTATTTTGTTGGTATTATTAAATCTGTGAAATTTGCATTATTAAATGGAATTTATTAATTCAGACATATGTATGATTTGCATACATCTTCTTGTATTCTATACATTTTCTCATCACTCAGTATGTTATTTGATATACAGCTTTCTGAATTATAAATTCCAAATTGACGCTGTAGGAGTGAAGCCTGTACTAGGTTACATGGATCTGAATTTTCCCTTGAGGTTGTCATGGCCACATATACTACATATCCAGGAAATCATTATGTTTGACCACTCATGCTATTATAGTTTTATTATTATTCTGTGTCAGAAGGCCATTTCACATTCATGAGAGAAAATAATATACATTGAGCTTATTTATCCACAGCACTCTCCTACCCTTCTCTATTGTCATTTCCATAGTGGCTCTCATATTAAACACATTAAAGTAGTCACTAAAACACCCTGCTTGTTCTTGTCATTATAGCCTCACATTGTGTCTTTCTTGTCTTTTTATTTCACAGCTCTAGTTCTATTTCATAACACCCTCTTTTCCCTGGACAAGCACATAACTTTTCTCCTGTAGAAGCTTCCCATTTTCTCTCTGGACTTCGAGCTGCCCATAATATAGTTAAAGCAGTTTATAAATTACATGTGTAAATACAAACACAGATAAATGTAGATATGTAATCATGATCATACAGTGTATCTATACACAACTTTTAAAAATAAAAATTTCCATATCTTTTAAAAAATCATATATTTTCTATGGGATAGTTTTCAAACTCCTTTCTTCACCATCACTTAGGACATATAGTCAGAACTCTGTGCCTTTATGGATGTGGTTTTTTCCTCACTGGGGTTTCTTTAACCAATAGATTTAAATTAACAAATTAAAGATCTTGTTTTATTGCACATCTCAGGTTTCAGTATTACATAAGTGTTATATGATGTTATAACTTACACTTTTACACATTTTGATTCTTCATCACAGAAAGTAATCATAGCATGTCAGACTTTGTGCTCATGTGTTCTCCTTCCAATTTTATTAAAATGATCCCAGGAAACCTGAATAGCTCAGCAACATTCAAACACTGAGATGATATATGGATGCTCATATTCCATTCCATATCCTGAGAATACAGCTGTCTTCCTGTTTAGACGGAGGAGATCCTAATTTCATGAGTTAATAACCACTGTATGCAAGTGCTTCCTACCACACGGTTCTCTGTTGCTACCTTTTGTCATTTTTTTCAGGAATTGAATGAGAAAATAATCAAACTTTATAAAGTCATTTCTTCAGTCATCTTACTTTAGATGAGTAAAGCAGACATCTACTGTAAGTTGACATCTGTGTGTCTGTAATGCATGAGAAAAATGTTCAGAAATATCATGTAAACTCAGAGAACACATGATTACATGTGTAAACTGTAGACTCTTGAACTTGTTACCTATTCTTCCCTCTGTGTTAAGACTAGTAAATGTGAGATCTAATAAAAAGGTAGGATACCTCTGAAATAAATAATTTAAATTATTTTTACTGAATAATGTTATTTATTATTGAATGTTTTGTATATGTATGTATATATATATATACAAATACACACACACACACATATATATATATATATGGATGCAAAATGTATCATGATTATGTTACTCTCAGTATTACATTCCAATATTCATTACCCTTCCCCCACAAAGCTCTTTTTCCTAATTAATCCCACCTTACTTTAGTGTCTCTTATTTTCTTCCTGACTTACTCACTGATGTTCAGTATTCTTGCTTGGATGACTATGAGCAGTGGCTTACTTGTAAACTCTTAAAAGATAAAGTACCTCTGTATTCATTAGAGCATGTTCACATGCTCACTGTTTTCTTAAGTTGAATGAGCTAATGCTGATTCTCATGAATAATTTATTGTAGCTCCTGAGGTGAAGCATGATAGACAAAGGTCCCCAGTATTGTTCTCTCACCTTCACATGTGCATGTGCAGGATGACACACTCATACTTATACGTGAACGTACACATACTACTCAAAAAATATATAAAGAGAGAAAGACAGACTATTCCCATCCTTGAGCCATATGCTCACTATGTGATCTTTGAATGGTGCCTATGATTGTGTTTTGAGAAGCATGTCAGATGATCCTGGTGGCTGAGTCTGTTCACTTCTATGCTTCAGGAAATGCTGCTGAAGCAACTATACAGTTGTCATTGACAGTAAAAATAGCTTTATCATGCATCTTGGTGTCTGAACCCCTGAGTCTTGAGAATATTTATAATTCAACATTGACATTTAGTGTGAACGAGCACAAAACAAAGTTTAACAGAAGGCAAACAATGTGATTGTGGCTCATGAAAATGTATTTTTAAAATTAATTACTACAATTTATTTGTCATTTCACAAAAGATATAGCTAAAATGAAGTGAATATTTGTTATTTTTACTAAAAGGAGCCATTAAACCTGGAATGATGGCATACACCTTTGATCTTAACCCTTGAGAGGAAGAGGCACGCAATGCTTGGTAATTTTGAGGTGAGCTTGACCTATAAAAGAAGACAGTTTCTCCATCCTGTTACACAGAGAAAGCCTGTTTCAAAAAACTGAGACAATATCATGGATTACCACGTACACACAAAACTGGGCTGGAAGCTGCAGGAAATACGAAGAGCATCTTCAACTCATAGAAAACACACTCAGACCTTGCCTTTCTGCTTCAAGTTAGAAAGAAAACAATTTCTGTGAATTAATAAGAAAACAAGGTTAACACTGTGGATAATTTACAAAGAAAATTATTACCTTGAGACTATCATATTTCATTTATTGTGACTATGATTCTAAGTGAAGAGGGTCTCCAATATTCTATGTATGACAATGAAGCTTGTTCATGCAAACAACTATGGCTGCCCTGTCAGAAATACATACATTTCTAACATGAATTGGAAGCAGTTTTCACATACAGGGATTAGCTCACTATAAATTTGTGGTGACAATAATAATTGTATGCTTAAAATTAAATTATTTATAATTTTGTTGTATATATGTATATCTATAATCCAACCACAAGCTTATCATCATCTCCACAATCCAAATTCTCCTGGGATTGTACAAATAAAAAATAAATTAATCTAAAGATGACTATAATTGGAAATTAAATCATTTTCTAATGCTTATTTCTTATACTGATCTAAAAATACAAATAATTATTTAGTCTATAGAAACATCCATTTAATAGCTTAATTTTAGGATAGTCACATGCACTATTATTATCAAATTGAAATCTCTTGACATCAGATTGACATCAGATTACATAGATAATTTCTCAAATTTAATAATTTAACTTACCTCAATGTTCTTATAACCATCTCCGTGCTCTTTTTTATTGGATATTTTTTATTGAGATATCACATTATCCCATTTCCAATCCATAATCCCGCTATCCCTTCCCACCTCCTCCTTCTTCTAAGAGGGTGCTCCCCCACCCATCCACACACCCCTTCCCACCTCCCAACCTTGACATTCCCCTACAGTAGGGGGTTGAGCGTTGGCAGGACCAAGGGATTCTCCTCCCATTGGAGCCCAACATGGCCATTCTCTGCTACAAATGCAGCTGGAATCATGGGTCTCTCCCTGTGTAGTCATTGGATGGTGGTTTAGTCCCTGGGAGTTCTGGTTTGTTGGTATTGCTGTTCTTATGAGGTTGAGAACTCTTTCAGCATCTCCAATCCTTTCTCTAACTCCTTTATTGGGGACCCTGTTCTTAGTTCAATGTTTAGCTGCAAGCTGTCATGGTCTGTCAGAGGTTCTCAGGAGACAGTCAAGCTCCTGTCAGCATATACTGCTTGGCATCTTCAATACTGTCTGGGTTTAGTGGCTGTTTATGGGCTGGATCCAGAAGAGGGGCAGTCTCTGGATGGCCTTTTCTTCCATCTCCGATCTAAACTTTATCTATTTATTTATTCCTATGAATATTTTTTCCACCTTCTAAGAAGGACTGAAGCATCCACACTTTGTTCATCCTTCTTCTTGAGCTTCATATGGCCTTTGGATTGTATCTTGGGTAATTTAAGCTTTTGGGCTAATATCCACTTATCAGTGAGTGCATACCATGTGTGTTTTTTTGGGATTTGGTTACCTCATTCAGGAAGATAATTTCTGGTTCCATCCTTTTTCGTATGAAGTCATTGTTTTTGATAGCTGAGTAGTACTCCATTGTGTAGATGTACTACATTTTCTGTATACATTCCTCTGTTGAAGGGCATTTGGGTTCTTTCCACCTTCTGGCTATTATAAGGCTTCTATGAACATAATGGAGCATGTGTCTTTCTTGTATATTGCAGAATCACTTGGGTATATGCCCAGTAAAGGTATAGCTGGGTCCTCAGGTAGTACAATATCCAATTTTATGAGGAACTTCCAGACTGATTTCCAGATTGGTTGCACCAGTTTGCAATACCACCAACATTGGAGGAATGTTCCTCTTTCTCTACATCCTCATCAATATCTGTTGTCACGTGAGTTTTTTATCTTAGCCATTCTGACTGGTGTGAGGAGGAATCTCAGGGTTGTTTTGATTTGCATT
This sequence comes from Rattus norvegicus, assembly GCF_021556685.1. Classification (NCBI taxonomy): domain Eukaryota; kingdom Metazoa; phylum Chordata; class Mammalia; order Rodentia; family Muridae; genus Rattus; species Rattus norvegicus. The sequence continues at coordinate 8,166,539 of NC_141541.1, read as the reverse complement.
TCCCTAATGATTAAGCGTATTGAATATTTCTTTAGGTACTTCTCAGCCATTCAATATTCCTCAGCTGAGAATTGTTGGTTTAGCTCTGTACCCCATCTTTTAATAGGGTTATATGATTCTCTGGAGTCTAACTTCTTGAGTTCTTTGTATATTTTGGATATTAGTCCTCTATCAGATGTAGGATTGGTAAAGATCTTTTCCCAATCTGTTGGTTGCCGTTTTGTCCTAATGACAGTGTCCTTTGCCTTACAGAAGCTTTGCAGTTTTATGAGGTCCCATTTGTCGATTCTTGATCATAGAGCATAAACCATTGATGTTTTGTTCAGGAAATATTTCCTAGTACCCAAGTGATTGAGGCTCTTACCCAAATTTTGTTCTCTTAGTTTGGGTGTATCTGGTTTTATGTGGAGGTCCTTGAGACACTTGGACTTAGGCTTTGTACAGGGTGATAGGAATGGTTTGATTTGCATTCGTCTACTTGCTCACCAACAGTTGAACTGGCACTACTTGTTGAAAATGCTTTTTTTTTCTACTGGATGGTTTTACCACCTTTGTCAAAGATCAAGTGACCATAGATGTGTGGGTTAATTTCTGGGTTTCAATTCTGTTCCATTGATCTACCTTCCAGTCTCTGTACCAATACCATACAGTTTTTATCACTATTGCTCTGTAATACAGCTTGAGGTCAGGGATGGTGAGTCCCCCAGAAGTTCTTTTAATGTTGAGGATAGTTTTCACTATTCTGGGGTTTTTGTTATTCCAAATGAATTTGAAAATTGCTCTTTCTAACTCTATAAAGAATGGAGTTGGAATTTTGATGGGGATTGCATTGAATCTGTAGATTGTTTTTGGCAAGATGGCAATATTTAGAATATTAATCCTGTCAATTCCCAATCGGGGATCTTTCCATCTTCTGAGATATTCTTCAATTTCTTTCTTCAAAGACTTGAAGTTCTTTTCATACAGATCTTCACTTGCTTGGTTAAAGTCTTACCAAGGTATTTTATATTATTTTTAACTATTGTGAAGGGTGTCATTTCCCTATTTTCTCAGCCTGTTTACCCTCTGAGTAAAAGAAGGCTACTGATTTCATTGAGTTACTTTTATATCTAGCCACTTTACTGCAGTTGTTTATCGGACTTAGGAATTCTCTGGTAAAATTTTGCGGTCACTTAATTATACTATCATATCATCTGCAAACAATTATATTTTTTGAGTTCTTCCTTTCCAATTTGTATCCCTTTGTCCTCCTTTTATTTTCTGGTTGCTCAGGCTAGGACTTTGAGTACTATATTGAATAGTTAGGGAGAGAGTGGGCAGCCTTGTCTAGTCCCCTACTTTTGAGGGAATGCTTCAAATATGTCTCCATTTAGTTTAATGTTAGCTACTGGTTTGCTGTATGTTTTTACTAGGTTGAGATATGGGTATTGAATTCCTGATCTTTCAAGACTTTTAACATGAAGAGGCATTGAATTTTGTCAAATGAATTCTTAGCATCTAATGAGATAATCATGTGGGGTTTTTTCTTTGAGTTTGTTTATATAATTGATTATATTGTTGTATTTCTGTATATTGAACCATCCCTGCATCCCTGGGATTAAACTTTACTTGATCATGGTGGATGATTGTTTTGATATATTCTTGGATTCAGTTTGTGAGAATTTTATTGAGTATTTTTGCATTGATATTCATGAGGGAAATTGGTCTGAAGTTCTCTTTCTTGGTTGAGTCTTTGTGTAGTTTAGATATAAACATATTTGTGGCTTTATAGAAGGAACTGGATAGTGGTCCCTATGTTTCTTTTTGTGGAATAGTTTGGCCAGTATTGGTATTAGGTCTTCTATGAAGGCTCATATAATTCTGCATTAAATACATCTGATCCTGGGCTTCTTTTGGATGGAAACTTTTAATGATTGCTTCTATTTCTTTAGAGGTTATGGGATTGTTTAAATGGTTTATCTGATCCTGATTTAACCTTGGTACCTGGTATCTGTCTAGAAAATTATCCATTTAATCCACATTTTTTTTCAGTTTTGTTGACTATAGGCCTTTGTAGTAGGATCTGATGATTTTTTTGTATTTCCTCAGTTTCTTTTGTTATGTCTTCCATTTCATTTTTGATTTTATTAATCTGGAAACACTCTCTGTGCCTCTGGATTGTATAGTTAAGGGTATATCTATCTGGTTGATTTTCTCAAAAACCAGGTCCTGATTTTTCTGATTCTTTGTATAGTTTTCTTTGTTTCTACTTGGTTGATTTCAGCCCCGAGTTTGTTGATTTCCTGCTGTCTACTCCTCCTGGGTGTATTTTCTTCTTTTTGTTCTAGAGCTTGTAGGTATACTGTCAAGCTGTTAGTGTATGCTCTCTCCAGTTTCTTTTTGGAGGCACTCAGAGCTATGAGTTTTCCTCTTAGCACTGCTTCCATTGTCTCCTGGCCCATGCAGTGTTCCCAGCCAATGCAGAGTCCAATTTCTATGCTCTTTTAAAAACAGCATTATATTTACTGAACTTTGATGTTTCTGGAACAGTAAATGCTACCTAAATCATCCTTACATTTTTAATCTTACTGGATTAGACTTACCTCAGCCACCCGTGTACTGGAGATTGTTATCCATTTGCTATGAGCCACTTACTACATCTTCTCTGTATCTATAGTCTTGTTTTTATATGTCAAGTATTATATGTCAAGTGTTTCAGGTGGAAATATGAAAAAAATGTCTATTCACTTCATCTGAGGCACCGATGACAAACCAAAGGTAGAATTCCACCCAGATCTTCCTTAGTAAAGCAGTGACTTTGGGGTTACTTACAGGAACATAGGTGGTGGAATACCTCTTATACTATTGGAAAACTCACCCAATATGAGTAACAACACAAGAAAACTATGGGCTTCAAGCTTCCTATACAACTTTCAGGCAGCTTGGTGGATTCTCTTCTTCCCAACAGTTGTTATTTTCTTTATAAACTTGTTGAGGTTTTTATCAATTTTATGACATACAGGCTTTGTGAATTTTCCAAGTCTTCTGAGTCCCATTTTTTCCTCTAGGATGTCAAATTTCAATATGGAGGTAATATTTATATAACAGCCAACCACTCATTTTCTTATATTATATGTAGATACTTGCTACTTGTCTTCATTTCTCAACTTCATTATTTTAAGTGCTCTTCAGAACAGTGCTTCTACATAAATGCTCCAACTTATACTTTTTTATGAAGTCAATGTATCTTATCTACCTCACTGTCTAGTATGGCCTACTCTGCTATTGTGCTATAAATTTAAAAGTACAATTCAAAGGATTACATGAAAAAAAATAGCACTGAGTCCCTTGGACAAAACAATGAAAAATAAATATGGTTACCTAAACAAGACCTGCACAGCAATGCTAATGGAAAATCTAGCACAAAAGGGGAAATTTTCACAGGTTTTTACCCACAGGAGAAGAGCTACAGACAACTAACTGCAGAGAGAGGGAGAGCAAGAGCAGTCTCCAAGGGTTGAGACTCCTAATTTATTATCCAAAACAAAGTTGTCAGTCATGAAATCATATACATATAGACAACATTAAGTGGACTCATCTGGTTGAATTTATATATGGATTATAGGTATATGTAAAAACAACCATGACAACAATGACAATGACGACAAACAGGGCAAGGACTAGACTTCTGAGTCTAGTAAAGCAAGGAGAGGAATGAAGAAAATATATTTTATTTAAAACAATACTCATAAGTCTAATGATACTGAGACAACAATTAAAGTGTCCTGTGCTGTACTCTGAAGTCAGGGTATGTGTGAATATATAAAGGAGAATGTTGAATTCTGGCTAGTTCCATGACTTACTCATTGAAGTTCGCAATGTGTCAAACCAAACTGAACAGCCAGTTAAGTTGATGTTATCAAGAAAAGCTCTTGCTTTTTTTTTCACAAAAGAGATATTAGTATTCATTATTCTTCATTTCTAGAGGACTTGTGAGATGCTTATATCTACTCACTAGAAATCGTATAAGTTATGACAATGTGATGATTCATAAATTACCACTCATTCTCTTTCACATTTATTTTGCCCCAAAAACTTCATTGTATTTATTTTAAGTTCATATTCTTAAAGATTATTAGAATTTTTAACATTAAAATAAAAAGAAACTACATAAAATGGCACAATGTATTTGAAATACTTGTAATAATTTATAATTTTAACACAAAACAATTTATAAAATATGTTTATCATAACTCTATAATGTCACCATTTTAATTTGCAGATTTATATATAAAATTATTAAGCTTTTAATATGCTTTCAGGAACTTTTAACGTACTTAGAATCAAAGATGGAATTCTAAACCATCATTTTTAATATAACAAGTTTGAAGTTGTGTTTTATGTTTGCAGTATATTTTTCAATTGCCTGAAAGTTATATAAAGCTTAGAGAATTCTAATATATGTGGAATTAAATAGTTAATACTGCAGATTGTTATTTTCCTACCAAGTAGTTAAATATTTTAAAATTATTTAAATTATGATTTAAAATACATACATATATGTAGATATTTAAAATTTGATTCCTTCGTATTTGATGATATATTGACTTTAGTCAAGAGGTTTTTAAATTGATTGTGTATTTTGCAAAGATGAGTGATATGAGTGAATATTCTGGTGAAAAAGAGGTGGTGACATTAATTTTTAAATTCAGTTGGTCAAGTTTAGGTCTTCACAAGAAGAAAAACAAATTCAAGAACAAAAAAGCAGCAATTAGAAGATATATAATCCCATCTGCCTAGGATGCCTTCCATGCTACTTGCTTAAAAGTAAAAGACTATTTACGGAAACAGTAGCAGTGAAGAAATGCTGGGTTATTGAAATTCAGTCACTGATGGAAACCATGGAACTTCCCTTTTCCAAGAAATTAGAAACTATTTATAGATTGAAAATGATTATTATATATTTCAGTTAAGATAAATGTACTACTGTCATGCCTATGCAGACTCTCCAAATATATTACTACTTGATATTGAACTTTCAATGAAAACCTACTGCTCAAGTTAACAAGAAAACGAAAGGCTTCTCAAATATCACCATGTGACAATATCAAACAAATTTTGCACTCAACTAAAAATGAAGCAAATGCTGATTAAAGGAGGAAGTTGAGTCGTAATAAAGAAGACCTCAGTAACACAAGGCTACCACCTTACACATGGAAGGGAACTGCCTCATCTGAGTCCTCAGTGACCTGTAGAATTGAAAGTGTAGTGCCTATACAAAAAGGGGAATTTCTACATGAAGAGCATTTGTAAAACACTACAAAGGACCTTTAGGATATATACTTTTTTATCTTTATTAATTTGAGTATTTCTTTTTTTTATCTTTATTAACTTGAGTATTTCTTATTTACTTTTCGATTGTTATACCCCTTCCCGGTTTCCAGGCCAACATCTCCCTAGCCCCTCCCCCTCCCCTTCTATATGGGCTTCCCCTCACCATCCTCCCCTCATTACCACCCTGCCCCCAAAAATCACATTCACTATGTGTTCAGTCTTGGCAGGACCAAGAGCTTCCCCTTCCACTGGTGCTCTTACTAGGCTATTCATTGCTACCTATGAGGGTGGAGCCCAGAGTCAGTCTGGGTAGTGGCTTAGTCCCGAAGCTCTGGTTGGTTGGCATTGTTGTTCATATGGGGTCTTAAGCCCCTTCCAGCTCTTTCAGTCCTTTCTAACATTCCTTCAATGGGGGTCCCGTTCTCAGTACAGTGGTTTAATGATGGCATTCACCTATGTACTTGCTGTATTCTGGCTGTGTCTCTCAGGAGAGATCTACATCCAGTTCCTGTTGGCCTGCACTTCTTTGCTTCATTCATCTTATCTAGATTGGTGGCTGTAAATCCATGGGCCACATGTGGGGCAGGCTCTGAATGGGTGTTCCTTCTGCCTCTGTTCTAAACTTTACCTTCCTATTCCCTCCCAAGGGTATTCTTGTTCCCCTTTTAAAGTAGGAATGAAGCATTCGTATTTTGGTCATCCTTCTTGATTTTCATGTGTTCTGTGTATCTAGCGCAATTCAAGCATTTGGGCTAACAGCCACTTATCAATAAGTGCATACCATGTGTGTTTTTCTGTGATTGGGTTACTTCACTCAGGATGATATTTTCCAGTTCCATCCATTTGCCTAAGAATTTCATAAAGTCATTGTTTTTGATAGCTGAGTAATATTCCATTGTGTAGATGTACCACATTTTCTGTATCCATTCCTCTGTTGAAGGGCATCTGGGCTCTTTCCAGCTTCTGGCTATTATAAATAAGGCTGCTATGAACATAGTGGAGAATGTGTCTTTTTTATATGTTGGGGCATCTTTTAGGTATATGCCCAAGAGAGGTATAGCTAGGTCCTCAGGTAGTTCAATGTCCAATTTTCTTAGGAACCTCCAGACTGATTTCCAGAATAGTTGTACCAGTCTGCAGTCCCACCAAAAATGGAGGAGTGTTCTTCTTTCTCCACATCCTTGCCAGCATTTGCTGTCACCTGAGTTTTTGATCTTAGCCATTCTCACTGGTGTGAGCTGAAATCTCAGTTGTTTTGATTTGCATTTCCCTTATGAATAAAGATGTTGAACATTTCTTTAGGTGTTTCTCAGTCATTCGGCATTCCTACCTGTGAATTCTTTATTTAGCTCTGCACCCCATTTTTACTAGGGTTATTTGTCTCCTTGCAGTCTAACTTCTTGAGTTCTTTGTATATTTTGGATATAAGGCCTCTATCTGTTGTAGGATTGGTAAAGATCTTTTCCCAATCTGTTGGTTGCCGTTTTGTCCTAACCACAGTGTCCTTTGCCTTATAGAAGCTTTGCACTTTTATGAGATCCTATTTGTTGATTCTTGATCTTAGAGCATAAGCCATTGGTGTTTTGTTCAGGAAATTTTCTCCAGTGCCCATGTGTTCGAGATGCTTCCCCACTTTTTCTTCTATTAGTTTGAGTGTATCTGGTTTGATGTGGAGGTCTTTGATCCACTTGAACTTAAGCTTAGTACAGGGTGAGAAGCATGGATTGATATGCAATCTTCCACGTCCTGACCTCCAGTTGAACCAGCACCATTTGCTGGAAATGCTATCTTTTTTCCATTGGATGGTTTTGGCTCCTTTGTCAAAAATCAAGTGACCATAGGTGTGTGAGTTCATTTCTGGGTCTTCAATTCTATTCCATTGGTCTATCTGTCTGTCTTTGTACCAATACCATGCAGTTTTTATCACTATTGTTCTGTAGTACTGCTTAAGTTCAGGGATAGTGATTCCCCCAGAGGTCCTTTTATTGTTGAGGATAGTTTTAGCTATCCTGAGTTTTTTGTCATTCCAGATGAATTTGCAAATTGTTCTGTCTAACTCTCTGAAGATTTGGATTGGTATTTTGATGGGGATTGCACTGAATCTGTTGACTGCTTTTAGTAAAATGGCCATTTTTACTATATGAATCCTGCCAATCCATGAGCATGGGAGATCTTTCCATCTTCTGAGGTCTTCTTCAATTTCTGTCTTCAGAAAGTAGCTGAAAGGAAGATAATTCACATTCATACAATTTCCACCTTAGCTGAAACTCAGGAATGGTAGTCAATTAATGGCATATATTTTGAACAGAGTTCTACTTTCAAGCAGTTAGGTATGAAATAATGGCAACTTCTAGTAAATTCCTGTAGAAAAATTTGCTTTTCCTACTAACATTTATTTATGAAAAAAACTTACATACAATTTCTGTGACCCCTTTTAATACTTAATGAAAACTTTCCATACAATTTCAATTCCATACAATTTTAATTATTTAAATCATCTATTTATTGACAAAGCAAGGAAACATATTTATGAATCAAAGGACAGTTTACAGTGTCCATTGACACTTAGAGAGCTCCCCGCTTAGTTGATGTTTAATAGAGAACTCAGAGGCAGCGATCATGACTGACTATTAAAATTTTTACCTCAGTTGGCATATCTTTTCCCGATTGGATCTTTAGTGTATTAGTTACCTTAAGGTTAAGGTCTGCAATGTTCATCAAACATATGAGTCTTTACTCAGTAAATACGTTAGTAAATAAAATAGAGGGTTTTTTTGTAATGTAATATATAACAAGGAACAATATATGCTAGAAGCATTGAGGAGGAATTGATACATGCCTACCTATGGCTGTAATCACTTTAGTATAAAGACTATTTGATGCCCTTAAGAAGATAGGGTTCCACATGGAATCTCACAGGCATCTAAAACTCTAGTTACAAGGATAACCTGCCCTTTCCTGGCTTCTCCTTTACATGGCACACACGCAGGAAAATACCCGCTCTCATAAAATAAAAATAAGCAACATATTTAAAATTTGTCAGCATCACAATTTTGCTGCTGCTTCAGAAAAAAATCCCACATAGGAAAACAGGAGACAACTGTAATGTTTTAGTGAAGTACTATTTGTACTAAAGAGAAGAGAGCTACCAAATGCCTTTCCATCATTAATGATTAAATGAATATCTATACATAATCTATAGTCAAAAGAAGTCAAAGTACCTAAAGCTGCGTGTTTATAGCACAGTGTGAAAGTGTTTATATGTATGTAAATGCATTTGAAGATATTGGGCAGTGCATATATGATAAAAGTAATTGGTGCAGAGTGAACTCATGATAGTGTAATATCACTTCAATTAGAATGTAATAGTAAAAGTAAAACTTATCAAGATTAGTTTATATAGGAGGAAGATGGGATAACTAGCTTTCTTAGCTCCGTAATGTGAATAGTTCAGATCATCAAATTGAATACATAAAATATGCATTTATATAAAGGCCTGTGTGTCTACTATTCAGCAATATATGACTAAGTTGTACTTTAATGAAAATTCCATAGAGATCCATAACCAAAGTTTTGCTTCAGTGCTTTTGACTCAGGGACCAGCAGCATTTTCATCTAAAGAGAAAATTGTTATCAGGTTGAGATGTAGAAAGAGAGCAATTGGCTGTGCAAGCATTTCTAGGAAGATAGGTCTAATTTAGAAAGGAAAGCAACTGCTAAGTCTACTCTCATTCTCAAAGGAGATATCCTCAATACAAGCTGTTGCTTACTTTTGGAAATTCACCCTCCCAATGCTTTTAATTTGGTAAATAGTTCTATCAAAAAAATTTAGATATCACATATAACATTCAAAATAGTCTTATTTGGGATTAACATGCCCTATCTCATGATGTTTCTCTCATGAAGAAAAACTGTTGTAGCTTCCTGACCATAGGAAACAAATGGGCAAGAGGTACACTATTATGGATAGAAATAGAGATATGTACAGAGAATCTCTAACACAAAACCAAGGTATACTAGAATAATAGAAATGTTCAAAGGCTTGAATACTTGCTAGAGGATGTGGATCATCCTGAATTTAAATAAAGAGATTTACTTTTTCTTTGAACATTGACTGTATGTGCTTGATATTAATAGATTTGTATATATTAATAGATCATATAGTCCACATGTTTAATTAGATATTGTATTTAATATTATTAAAATCAAATCTAACACTATTTTCTCTCCTTCAATTTCTCCCCATGACTACTGAGCTCTCTCTCTCTCTCTCTCTCTCTCTCTCTCTTTCTGTTCTGTTTTGTTAAGGAGAACATATTCTCTATACCGACTAAAAAAACTGTAATTGCAAAAATAGCCTTAATAGGATATTATTGTCAAATTAATACAAGAAAAGTAAGGTAAAGTTATTTCTCTCACTAATTCCAAAAGAAAAAGCTACCTAGTGAATTTCTTTTTCCCATTAATTTGTTCAGTTTTTTACTTTACCACCCAATCACGGGGCCTGACCTGTCCCTCCTTTCTTTTTCTGCCCCCTCTTAGAAATCCTCCTCCCTCATTACCCTTTCTCCTCACAGAAAAAAAAGGCCCTCCTTGGGTACTATACCACTAAAGGGTTTTGGGTAGTAGCAGGACTAAAAGCATGCTCTGCCACTGAGGCCCAGCCAGACAGTCCAGTTAAGGAAAAGGATCCAATGACCCACAACAGAGTCAGAGAGAGCCCTTGCTCCAACTGTTAAACAACACACCTGAAGACCAAGCAGCACATCAACTACAAATATGTGTGAGACCTAGGTCCATCACAAGCATGCTCTTTTTATGATGGTCCAAGATCTGTGAGCCCCTAATTTTAAATCTTCTTTACAAAAGTTATGGATTTAATACTGAAGCTTTGAACTGTACGGAACAAAGTACATATGCAGTTATTGAAACTAGTGACTAGTGTGTCATCTGATAGGTTACTGACAAGGTCAGTAAACATGCCCTATTCATACTTGTAACACTGACTGATCAGTTTTTAATGAGGCAAAAATAGATAGATGCATCTTTCTCTAATTCTCTTCACTAGGTACATTTCTAATCAAAGAGTGATTAATTAATCCACCATTAATTAGAAAGACACTAAAAGAACCCAATAAACAGTGTAATTTTCTAAAGAGATCAATAAATTCAAAGTAGTTTGTTCATATATTCCTTCACTTAACCAAAACCAATTCAAAAACCTCAATTCAAAACTAAGAACCAATTATTGTCATGATCTCTCTCTCTCTCTCTCTCTCTCTCTCTCTCTCTCTCTCTCTCTCTCTCTCTGCATGTGTGTGTGTGTGCAATTTAGATCCATAATTATCAGAGTCTTTGTCTTCCTAAATATTTCTTTGTACCATAAAAGTAACACAGACATGCAAAATTCAATATGAAATAAAGACAATACTTAACTGGGATGTGGAGTAAGGAAAGAAAGGACCGTGCAAAAATCTCTGGGAAGAATTTTGAAATTCAGGAGAGTAACAGTAAAAACCAAGGAAGCTAGACCAAAGAAAAAAATAACATGTTATTTTCTATAATTTGAAACTTCCATATATAAATTAGCTAGTTTAAATATTCCACATATTGAGGACCAAGAAATGATGCTTCAGGAAGTGTTTGCTGCTGCTGATCTCAGCACTCATATCAGGTGACTCACAAACTATTTCTAAGTCCACTTCCAGGTAATTTAATACCGTCTTTTGGTCTAAACACACACACACATACCTGTGCACAAGTAAAACTAATTCTAAAATATATGTGTGTAGACAACACTTTAACCAAATGCTTGAAGCTATGTTAGTTTTAGACTTGAAGACTAAATATATTTGAAATATTCATGCAAACATTGAGATGTCTAAAGAAGATATCTAGACATATACATGTAACTTACTATGTGTCTCACATACATGCCACTTACATCATTTGAAGGTTAAGTTCTGTGCTGTAACTGTTGTGCCTTTGTTGTGACCATAGATATTCACATAAAGTCATGTGCAGAATGTTGCATAGTGGCGTCATGAGGGGACTCAAAAGGTTTCTGATTTTGATATAGTTCAGCTTTTTTAGAATAGATATGCTCTGTACTATATTGTAACTTCAGTTTTTTCTCCATCTCCTCTCCCCAGTCTCTTTTATTTACCTCCCCTCTCCTCCAGATTCACCATCATCATCACCCTTTCTCTTCCTTTCAGAAAAGTGCAGGTCTCCCAGAGACATCAACCAAATATAATGTGGTTATTTGAGTAGGTTTGGCCCACATAGATTTTTGCATTTGAAGGCTTGGCCAATAGGGAGTGGCCTTGTTAGAGCATGTGTGACTGTGTTGGAGGAAGTGTGCCACTGTTAGGGAGTGTTTGAGGTTTTCTAGGCTAAAGCTCCACCCATTGTAGAAGAGAGTCTCCTTCTGCAGCTTTTACATGAAGACATAGAACTCTTAGCTCCTCCAGCACCATGTCTGTCTATACACTGCCATATTTCCCATCATGATGATAATGGGACTAAACCTTTAAAATAGATAACTAAAAATACAGAATTCACCTGATTCATTCAGAGAAAGATCCATATTTAATCATTCATTTGTTTATTTTTCATCCAACCACAGATTCTCCTCCAAGTCCTTGCCCCCTGACTCCCTTGACCATATCTCTTCCTCTGCTTCACTTCAGAAAAGGGGAAATTTCCCATGTATGTTAACTGGCCATGTCATATCAAGTTCTGATGAGACGAAGAACCTCATTTGCCATTAAGGCTGGTAGCAGAGGCAACCCAGTCAGAGGAAAGAGTCCCCAAGGCAGACAGCATTGTAGGTTCTTCCTCATGTTAGATCAGTGTTAGCCTTCTAAATTCTGAGTCAGATAATCCACTCGACTTAAACATCCTTCCCTCTCACTCAGATTGCAAAGTGTTCTTTGTCACAGAATCCAATAAATTATTTAAATAAAAAAAGAATAGATATGCTCAACATGAAAGATATAGGTAACAATGAATAGCCTACCTAGTAAGAGCACCAGTGGAAGGGGAAGCCCTTGGTCCTGCCAAGACTGAACCCCCAGTGAACATGATTGGTGGGAGGAGGGCGGTAATGGGGGGAGGATGGGGAGGGGAACACCCATAGAGAAGGGGAGGGGAGGCGTTAGGGGGATGTTGGCCTGGAAACCGGGAAAGGGAATAACAATTGAAATGTAAATAAGAAATACCCAAGTTAATAAAGATGAAAAAAAAGAATAGATATGCTCAACATGAAAAATATTTATTCACAGTCTTGGAAACAGCTCTACTTCTCTACTTAAACAAGAATGTGTGTCACAGCAATTTATTGGCAATTAAAAAGATCTTCATGTATATGCATGTGGTTCATATGGTGTCCCAATTAAGCTGTGCCTTAGGGTAAATCAGTTTCACCTTTGATAATATTTCCTTCTTGCTTAGGATTGTAATAGGGTCCATCTATTATCTTAACTATTAGTATGCTAATATTTCAGAAATTTGAGGAACTAGGGATAACCAAAAGCTATAATTTGTTTTATTCCCTCTAATATGATATTTAACTGTGGAAGATAATGGTTTTCTGTAGAGCTTTCTGTTCATAGTTGTTCCCACAAGGAATGAAGTATTTTCTTTTGAGACCAGTTTCTGTGGAGCCCACACTGACCTCAAACCTTCTATGTAGCAGAGGATGACCTTGAGAGCATTTGTAGATCTCTCACCAATCTCAATGTATGTGGTGCTGGGTACTAAACCTAGGACTTTAGGCATGCTAGACAAGTAATCTACCAATTAAGCTATCCCCAACCCTGAAGTAGAATTTTTTATTTTTGTGTTTTCTGCCTAAAATTTACACTCTCCCTTCATGTAAGCAATTTGTACAATTTGTGGTTATTGCTAAGGGTATGTGTGCTGTGTGAATCTTCACAATTTACCCTTGAATTTCAGATTTTGAAATTAATTTTTAGTGTTTTCCCACAAAATCTTCATTTTGAAGTTGCCTTTAAGAATTATGCCAGTGAAGCTAAACAAGACACTATAACTTATAAAACGAAATGTCATTCTGAGATAATTCTGTCAAATAGCTTAAGGCTAAAAGCCCATTTTTTATAGAGTTAAATAATATGAAGATAAAATAAAAGCATGAAGGAAAATCTGGAGGTTTTTTTTTTAATATACTCCAATCCTGAATCTGAACGCCATCAAAATGTGAGAAAAAAAACTGGAGGGTCTATCAAGGTTGTTCTGATTTAGTAGAAATGTTTGGCCTCTCCAGAGAAACAGAACCAATCTATCAATCTATTCTCTCTCTCTCTCTCTCTCTCTCTCTCTCTCTCTCTCCCCCTCTCTCTCTCTCTCTCTCTCTCCCTATCTTTCTCTCCCCCTCTGTGTGTGTTTGTGTGTATGTGTATGTGTGTGTTTGTGAATATATGACAAGAAACATATTTATACACATTCATATATTTACATACATTATAAATGGAAGACAGAGAGAAAGAGGGAAGAGCCAAAAGCAAGGGGCTTCAGGGGAAAGAGTAGAAAGAAATGAAGAATGGGAAAGAAAGAAAAGGCAGGGAAGGATAAGGGAGAGAAGAGTAGGGCTGAGAACATTTGACTCACATGTTTATTATACAAATAGAAAGTCTAAGAGAATCAGAGTGGCCTGGCTGGTCGGAGACAAGGAGGTAGAGATGAGTCAATGCTATTCTTCAAATCCAAGTCCAGAATAGTGGTAGAATTTCTTTTTGCAAGAGAATGCCAGCTTATGTTCTGTTAAAGCCTCCAAATAAGTAGCTGAAGACATGATAATCTGCTTTGTTCACAGTATCTTTTAACTTCTGAATAGGTGTTGAGGATTTGAATTTAGGTCTTAACGATTGCATACTACTCTCTGAGTCATATGTCCTGCCTAGAAGGTACTACTGTAGAGTCGATCTTGCAGAAAGCCACTCTATTGGCTCATCATGAACCTTAGATAGTAAGGAAATGTCTTTTGAGGAACTGAGTCAATAACTGCTCCTCATTTGCTGTGAAGTTCAAGGCTCAAGTTTGACATGAAATGCAAACCACTGTTGTTGCTGTATTTGAAAATTTTTTAAAAATGTCTTTTTTTTTGTTTGTGAGTGCTTGGTCCATGTGTAGCATCTGCATGCTATGTGCCAGTTGAATACAAAAGATGACATTACAATCTCTGGAATTTGAGTCACAGATGGTTTTGAGCTGACATGCGGGTTCTGGGAACAGAATCTGGGTTGTCTGCAAGAGTAGCTAGTGCACCTAACTTGACTCTTAAGCCATCACTCTCTTTTCGCCTAAGTATCCTTTTTTGTTGTTGGTTTTATTGTAGTTTTAAAGAATAACTTCAGGTTATGGTATGCAGCTAAGCAATAACATATGTGCTTAGGATGGCCAAGGTTTTGATCCCCACAAATAGAAAATCAATTAATCCAGGAAAAAAAAATCAAATATCATTCTGTGTTTAGGTTCTCTCATTTACCCACAAGCCTCCTTAGCAGATTCTTATATTATTAATTTTTTAGTTTGGAAGAAGTTATTTTAATATTTCATTCTATTACACAGGTACCTATTTTAAAGAATAACCAGCCATAAGTATCACAACTCCTTCTAGGCAGATATCTTTGCTGAGGAAGTACTGACAATCCCTGCACTGAAGGTACAAGAGCTCTGAAAAGGTCATCTCAACCACTGAGGTCTCCTCTTTATAGGAACCCAAACATCACAGAATCTAAACTCTGTCTTAATGATATTAGTTGTTTGGTGAAAAATAAATCTTCAAGTGATCAGATTTTCTTTTCAAGTCATCATCATCTGTGAAAGGCATCACAGGATCTTTGACTATTTGTTTGAGTCAATACTTAGAAATGAAAATCTCCCTTGGTTCAGAATATGAAAATGTTAAAGAACAAAGATATTTCAAATACTATCCCAATTTGGGACAACTGATAATACAGAATGGGGTTTCTCTGCCTAATTAAACACTACAATTAAAGCATAGCTTCAAAACCCAATACTAATCTCTAAGAAAATTATAGTAACTTTCACAGTAATGAATAATCTGAAACTTAGACCTAGGTTTCTGAGCAAACTCCCCAGGCTACAAGTAATAAAGCACTGAGTGAGCAGTGACAGATAGTCACTGTTACATAAAATGGATAGTCAATAGTTACATAAAATGGAGTCATCATTGTTACATTTCTCTTAATGGTCAAAAACAATCCACTCACAAAAGAAACACAGATCTATTCTCTAATCATTACTATGTTATTATTTAGTATTAACTATGAGTCTATGCCTCGTGAAATAAAGTACTAGTGAATACCATTTAGTATTGTCCTATGCTTATTTTCAAAGTTAATCTAAAGCTGAAAATGTATTTATGTCACTTCTAAAATATGTTTTGTATGAAAATGTGCTAATGACAGAGTAGAATGTTTAATGTTAGTATAAAGCTTAAATATCAAGGATTGATAATTCCAATACATATTCCTTCATAACTAAATAGTATATATCTACTGTTCGAAATTTTCTATAGGTTTAATTTATAAGTCAACTTTGAAAGATCTTAATGAAAATGTTTTTTTTTTATAAAATTGCCAGCTCACTTGTTCCTTGGTGTACATGCTATCCCTTCTGCTTTTCTGGACAGAAAGATAGATAGATACATAGACATGCATACAGACAGACATGCATACAGACAGATACACAATGTTAACTGGTCCTTTCATTAGCTAGAAAATAGCAAATTATTTGAGCTTGCTTTTTGATTAGAAAAAGTTTATATGAAGATTTTGTAGATTACAATAAAAGATAAACTCTTGTCAGTGGCTCACTTTTCTAAATAAAAATTAGGGTAATATTTTGTCTCTGGAAACACTATAACAAGAAGAATAAGAATGTTTCTCAACCTAATTTCAGTAGCAAAAGAAAAGAATTTGGATGAAATAAGCTGTCTGAGCTAAACAAAGTCACTTTGAAAACACAATCCATCCTTTTAGAATAAATATTGCGAAATTGACACACCAGTATCATCAGAGTACTAAAAAATAATACACTAGCTAAGCTACTCATGGAAATATTTCTTTTTATTTTATTGAATCTCACTTTAACAAACTTTTTATTATAATGATTCCTTTCCATTTGGTACATGTGTTGTTTCTTATAAGCTATCCAAAAGTTTCAAAATTTGAAGAACTGTTTGTATTTTTCTTATAGATGAAATGGGAAATAAAACCAGTCATTTGGTTGTAAAGGGTAGGATTCTTTGTTTCTCTGAAATGGAGTAGAAAATGGTGTGAAACAGCAAGTACCTGAAAAGGGCTGGGACTCACAGTATGTCTGAAAAGGAATGAGATTCCTCATGTGTCTGAAAGGAGAGGCGTTCCAAGTGTGTTTGAAAGGGGATGGAATTCATGGTGTGTTTGGAAAAAGGTGGGATTACTGGTAAAGATTATAAAAACACAATTATGAGAGTCACAAATTAAAAAAAACTGCTTATGATGCAGACCTTGACCAGACAATTGTAGACAGTGAATATAAAGAATATCTAAAATATTCTTTTGATAATAATGACAGGATTAAGAAAGACAATGCCCTGGCTAAAACTTATTGTGGAAGACCCCATGAAGAGTCATGTAAATTTGGCTCCTGAAATCTGGTTTGTGAAGTAGGTAATTTGAAGAACTTATGTATTATAGCTAGAAGAACATTAAGGGCCAATGAATGAAAGAGTGGGTTGCATGTTGAAGATAGAGGAAATCTGTTTAGAATACCTTTATTAAAATACACTTGGGTATATTTTGTGATGATAGTATTAAACAAGTCAAATATTATCTCTAACTCTGTTTGAAGAGTTGCAAAAGTGAAGTAGCAAAGTCACACCTACTCCAGTAAGGCCACAACTCCTTATTGTGCCACTGGCTGTTAGGGTCAATCAGTACATAATGAAGTGCCTCAGTGACCTTTGTCCAAACTCAAGACAAAAGTTAAGTCTTTTTACACTACTGAAAAGTCAAATTGCTCCCAGGAAGGTGCGAAGAGATGTATACTTTTTAAAATAATTTTATTTATTTTTATCTCAAATGTTGCCCCCCTCCCAGAATTCTTCACCCTGTCTTCCCTCCCTTTCCTAAAAGGGTGGCCCAACCATAGGTCATCCCCCTTCTGTCTACCTCAAGTCTTTATAAGATTAGGCCTATAGGATTAGGCCTCTCCCACTGAAGTCAGACAAGGGAATTCTCTGTTACTTACATGCCATATGTAAATAAAGCACATTTCCTGTATTAATTCTTTAGTTGAGGGACATCTGGGCTGTTTCCACCTTATAGTTATTACTAATAAAACTGCTATGAACATGGTGGAGCATGGTTCTTGTGATATGGTGGCTCATGTTTTCGGTATAAACCTAAGAGTAATATAGCTGGATCTTAGGGTAGAATTATTTCCAATTTTCGGAGGAATTAGCAGATTGGTTTCCAAAATTGGTTGTGCCAGCTTGCAATCCCAGTGGCATTATAAGAATCTTCATCTTTTTCTATATCCTTACCAGCATATACTGTCACTTGACCTTTTGATTTTAGCCACTCTGATTGGTGTAAAGTGAAACCTCAGGGTCATTTTGATTTGCATTTCTCTGATGACTAAGGGCTTTGATCATTTATTTAGGTGCTTCTCTGCCATTCCAGATTCTTCTGTTGTGAATTCTCTGTTTAGCTCTGTACACCATCTTTTTATTGAATATTGTATTTATTTATGTTTCAAATGTTATTCCCTTTCCAGGTTCCCCCCCCATATCATCCTCCTTCTACCTGATTCTAGGAGGGTGCTCACCCACCAACCCCCACCTCCCCGCTCTAGCAATCTCCTACACTGGGGCTTTGAGCCTTCTCAGGACCAAGGGCCTCTCCTCCCACTGATGTCTGAAAAGACAGCCTCTGTTACATATGCGACTGGAACCACGGGTCTCTCCATATGTATTCTTTGCTTGGTGGTTTAGTCCCTAAGAGCTCTGGGCGGGAGTAGGGGGTTGGTTGTTTGATATTGTTGTTCTTCCTATGGGTTGCAAACCCCTTCAGCCCCTTTAGTCCTTTCTTTAACTCATCCATTGCATACCTGGTGTTCAGTCCAATGGTTGGCTGCAAGCACCTGCCACTATATTTGTCAGATTCTGTCAGAGCCTCTCAGGAGACAATTATATCAGGCTCCTGTCACCAAGAACTCCTTGACATCACAATAGTGTCTGTGTTTGGAGCCTGTATAAGGGATGGATGCCCAGATGGAGCAGTCTCTGCTCCACACTTTGTCTACATATTTCCTCCCTTGAGCATTTTGTTCTCCCTTCTAAGAAGGACTGAAGCATCCATGCTTTAGTCTTCCTTATTCTTGAGCTTCAACTAGTCTGGAATTGTATCTTGGGTGTTCTGAACTTTTGGGCAAATATCCACTTATCAGTGAGTACATAATATGTGTGCTCTTTTGTGACTGGTTACTTGAATTAGGGTTTATAGAGGTTAACTTCTTGAGTTATTTATATATTAGGGATATTAGACCTCTGTAGGATGTAGGTTATTATAGATTTTTTTCCCAACCTGTAGGCTGTCAATTTGTCCCATTGATGATGTCTTACAAAAACTTTTCAGTTTCATTAGGTCCCATTTATCAATTCTTGACCATTTATAGAAAAGAAGGCTACCAATTGGCTTGAATTAGTTTTATATCCATCCACTTTGCTGAAGTTGTTCTCTGGTAGAATTTTAGGGGGCCACTTAAGTATCTTCACCAGAAGGAAGCCAGGAACAGTCTAGGCATCCCCAGGCACCTAGGGGAGGGTCTCCAAGCCCACACCCACAGTGATACACTTCCTCCAACAAGGGCACACCTTCTAATAGTGCCAAGCATATGCAAACCATCACATGTATACTATCATATCAGCTGCAAATAGTGATGCCTTAACTTTGTATC
Organism: Rattus norvegicus; assembly: GCF_021556685.1. NCBI lineage: Eukaryota > Metazoa > Chordata > Mammalia > Rodentia > Muridae > Rattus > Rattus norvegicus. The sequence continues at coordinate 8,147,237 of NC_141541.1, read as the reverse complement.
CCTGGAATGAAGCCTTCTTGATCATAGGGAGTGATATTTTGAAGTGTTCTTGAATTTGGTTTGCTAGCATTATAATAAATATCTTGATGTCAATTTTTATAAGCAAAATTCGTCTAAAGTTTTGTTTCTTTGTTGGGTCTTTTTTTTTTCTGGCTTAGGTGTCAGAGTAATTGTGGCTTTATACAATTATTGGGTAGTGTTGCTTCTGTTTTTATTTTGTGGAATAGTTTGAGGGGTATCCGTATTAGCTCTTCTTTGAAACTCTGGTAGAATTCAGGACCTGGGCATGTTTTGGATGGGATGGTTTTAATGACTGTTGCTACTTCCTTGGGAATTACAGGACTATTTAGATAGTTTATCTGATCTTCGTTTAACTTTGGCAAGTGGTAACTGCCTAGAAAATCATGCATTTAGTCTAGATTTTCCAGTTTCATTGAGTATAGGTTTTCTTGGTACCATAATCATTTTCTTGAATTCCCTTAGTTTCTGTAGTGATGTCTCTCTTTTCTTTTCTGATTTTATTAATACCGTCTCTGTACCTTTAGTTAGTTTGGCTAAGTGTTATTGACTTTTCTCCCAGAAACAGCTCTTGGTTTTGTTGATTTGTTTTATTGTTCTCTTTGCTTCTAATCAGTTGATTTCAGCCTTGTGTTTAGCCATTTTCCGTCATCTATTCCTCTTTGGTGTGTTCTCTTCTTTTTGTTCTACAACTTTCAAGTGTGCTGTTAATTTGCTCCTGGAGGATCTTTTCAACTTCTTTGTGAAGGCAATTAGTGGTATGAATGTTCAGTTTCCATGAGTTTCTGGGCTTCTGTTGTTTTGGTTGTTATTGAAGTCCAGCCTCAGCCTCTGGTGTTCTGATACAAGTCATAATATTATTTCAATCTTCCTTTATCAGTTGATGATTGTTTTATGTCTGGTTACATGGTCAATTTTGCAAAAGGTTCCATGAGGTGCTGAGAAGATTTATTCTCATGTTTTGTGGTGAAATGTTCTCTAGATATCTCTTAAAATAATTTGGTTCATAACTTCTGTCAGTTTCTCTGTGTCTCTGTTCACTTTCTGTTTCAATGACCTGTCCATTGGTGAGAGCAGAGTATTGAAGCATTCCACTATTACTCTATGAGGGTTAATGTATGTTCTGAGTTTTAGTAAATTTTTCTTTATGAATGTAGTTGCCCTTCCTTTTGCTACCTAGATATTCACAATTGAGACTTCAATTTGGTGTATTTTTCCTTTCTCATCTATTTTTATTACTTTTGCTGAAATTCTATTTTACTAGATATTAAAATGACTACTCCAGCTTGTTTCTGGGGTCCATTTATTTTGAATTTTTTTTCATCCATTTACTATGAGGTACAGTATGTTTTTGTTGCTGAACTGAGTTTTTTATATTAGCAGATTGATGGATTGTCTTTACACATTCTGTCTATTAGCCTGTGTCTCTTTTATTTGGGAATTGCATCCTTTGGCATTAATGACCAATGATTGTTAGCTCCTGTTATTTTGTTGCTGAAGGTGATATTATCGTGTGCCATTCTCTCCTTTTGGGTTTGTTGTCAGATGATTAATTTTTTGTGTTTTCTTGGGTATAGTTACCTTCCTTGTATTGGAGATTTCCCTTTAGTATACCTAGTACCCTCTGTAGGGTTGGATTAGTAGAAAGATATTGTGTAAATATGGTTTTTGTCATGAAATATTTTGTTTCATCCATTTATGGTGAGTGAATGTTTAGCTGAGTATAGAAATTTGGTTTCTTAGGATCTGCATGACAACTGCCCAGGATCTTCTGGTTTTTAGAGTCTGTTGGAAAATTGGCTGTATTGCTGAAAGGTCCGCTTTTACATGGTACTTGGACCTTTTCACTTACAAATTTTAATATTCTTTCTCCATTCTGTGCATTTAGTGTTTTGATTATCACGTGGCAGCAGGATTTGCTTCTCTGTTCCAATCTATTTGGTGTTTTGTAGGCTTCTTTTATATTTATAACCATACCTTTCTTTAGAATAGAGAACATTTTCTCTATTATTTTGTTGGAGTCGTTTTCTGGCCCTTTGAACTGGGAATCTTCACCCTCTTCTATTACTATTATCCTTAGGTTTGATCTTTTCATTATATCTTGATTTTCCTGGATTTTTTGGGTTAAGAACTTTTTAGACTGTAGCAGTAAATATTAAAAACTGAATCTTCCAACCCATGCTAGGGCCTGTTCAGATAGGCTACATGGCATCTGCAGAGCATTTTCATCTCAATCAGCAAAACATCTCAACCACTGAGCTACAATTTCTACCCCAAGATAGTACTTGCTCTGCTGGACCATATGGCATATGCAGGGTATTTTCATCTTAAAGAGCAAATCATCTCAACCCCACTAGCCATCTCATGTTCCTGCAGGTTACTCTCTGAGTCCAGCAGCAGCTGCCTGATTGTGATTCTCTTGTTGTGGACTTGTTCACATTCCCTGCATCTGGCGTCTGGAGTCAAATAGACTCAAGCACAGAAACCTTGAAACAAGGGATCAGAGGGGCAGTCAGTTTATATACTTGAGGTTTCCTACTGCGAAAAGAAACAGGCTGATTTGAGTCAGAGTCTGACTTAACTCAAAGACTGGTTAATTTGCTTTTAGTATAGATTTATACACAGAGTAATCTAAGTCATATGGAAAATTTTGCCCATGATTTGGAACACATCAATCAATCAATCAATCAAAAAATAAATAATAAAACTCTGTAGCATCAGGCAGAATGCACAACCAATGTAGATTATTAAACATGCTAATGAGTGGAGGGATAACGCTTCAGGTAAAGAGCATAACAGAAAGATGCTATGAAGAATACACAGGCCTATAGGACAGTCTAGCCACTGTCAGAAATAGCAGAACAAAGTAACACCAGAGAAAATCTGATGGCGAGAGGCAAGTGCAGGAACCCAAGCAACAGAAACCAAGACTACATGGCATCAACGGACGCCAATTCTCCCACCAAAGCAAACAATGAATATCCAAACACAGCAGAAAAGCGAGATCTAGATTTAAAATCATATTTGATCCTGATCCTGGAGGACTTCAAGAAAGACATGAAGAACACCCTTAGAGAATCTCAGGAAAACATAAATAAACAAGTAGAAGCCTATAGAGAGGAATCACAAAAATCCCTGAAAGAATTCCAGGAAAACACAATCAAACAGGAGGAGTAAAAGGTAGGAAATAATCAAACTCAGAGCTGAAATCAACCAAGTAGAAGCAAAAAGGACCATAGAAAGAATCAGCAGAAATAAAAGTTGGTTCTTTGAGAAACTCTACAAGATAGATAAACCCTTAGCCAGACTAAAGAGAGGACACAGAGAGTGTGTCCAAATTAACGAAACCGGAAATGAAAAGGGAGACATAACTACCAAATCAGAGGAAATTCAAAAAAGTCATCAGATCCTACTACAAAAGCCTATATTCAACAAAACTTGAAAATCTGCAGGAAATGGACAATTTCCTAGACAGATACCAAGTACCAAAGTTAAATCAGGAACAGATAAACTATTTAAACAACCCCATAACTCCTAACGAAATAAAAGCAGTCATTAAAGGTCGCCCAACCAAAAAGAGCCCAGGTCCAGACGGGTTTAGTGCAGAATTCTATCAGACCTTCATAGAAGACCTCATACCAATACTATCCAGAATACTCCACAAAATTGAAACAGATGGAGCACTACTGAATTCCATCTATGAAGCCACAATTACTCTTATACCTAAACCACACAAAGACCCAACAAAGAAAGAGAACATCAGACCAATTTCCCGTATGAATATTGACACAAAAATACTCAATAAAAGTCTCGCAAACCGGATCCAAGTGCACATCAAAACAATCATCCACCATGATCAAGTAGGCTTCATCCCAGGCATGCAGGGATGGTTTAATATATGGAAAACCATCAATGTGATCCATTATATAAAGAAACTGAAAGAACAAAACCACATGATCATTTCATTAGATGCTGAGAAAGCATTTGACAAAATTCAACACCCATTCATGATAAAAGCCTGGAAAGAATAGAAATTCAAGGCCCATACCTAATCATAGTAAAAGCCATGTACAGCAAACCAGTTGCTAACATTAAACTAAATGGAAAGGAACTTGAAGCAACCCCACTAAAATCAGGGACTAGACAAGGCTGCCCACTCTCTCCCTACTTATTCAATATAGTTCTTGAAGTTCTAGCCAGAGCAATCAGATAACAAAAGGAGATCAAGGGGATACATATTGAAAAAGAAGAAGTTAAAATATCATTATTTGCAGATGATATGATAGTATATTTAAGTGATTCCAAAAGTTCCACCAGAGAACTACTAAACCCGATAAACAACTTCAGCAAATTGGCTGGGTATAAAATTGAGTCAAATAAATCAGTAGCCTTCCTCTACAAAAAAGCGAAACAAGCTGAGAAAGAAATTAGGGAAACAACACCCTTCATAATAGTCCCAAATAATATAAAATACCTCGGTGTGACTTTAATCAAACAAGTTAAGAGATCTTCACGTAAGAACTTCAAGCCTCTGAAGAAAGAAACTGAAGAAGACGTCAGAAGATGGAAAGATCTCCCATGCTCATGGATTCGCAGGATTAATATAGTAAAAATGGCCATTTTACCAAAAGCGATCTACGGATTCAATGCAATCTCCATCAAAATACCACTCCAATTCTTCAAAGAGCTAGACAGAAAAATTTGCAAATTCATCTGGAATAACAAAAAACCCTGGATAGCTAAAACTATCCTCAACAATAAAAGGACTTCAGGGGGAATCACTATCCCTGAATTCAAGCAGTACTACAGAGCAATAGTGATAAAAACTACAGGGTATTGGTACAGAGACAGACAGATAGACCAATGGAACAGAATTGAAGACCCAGAAATGAACCCACACACCTATGGGCACCTGATTTTTGAGAAAGGAGCCAAGACCATTCAATGGAAAAAAGATAGCATTTTCAGCAAATGGTGGTGGTTCAATGGAGGTCAACATGTAGAAGAATGCAGATCGATCCATGCTTATCACCCTGTACAAAGCTTAAGTCCAAGTGGATCAAGGACCTCCACATCAAACCAGACACACTTAAACTAATAGAAGAAAAATGGGGAAGCATCTGGAACACATGCGCACTGGAGAAAATTTCCTGAACAAAACACCAATGGCTTATGCTCTAAGATCAAGAATTGACAAATGGGAATCTCATAAAACTGCAAAGCTTCTGTAAGGCAAAGGACACTGTGGTTAGGACAAAACGGCAACCAACTGATTGGAAAAAATCTTTATGAATCGTACAACAGATAGAGGGATTATATCCAAAATATACAAAGAACTCAAGAAGTTAGACTGCAAGGAGACAAATAACCCTATTAAAAATGGGGTTCAGAACTAAACAAAGAATTCACAGCTGAGGAATGACGAATGGCCGAGAAACACCTAAAGAAATGTTCAACATCTTTAGTCATAAGAGAAAGGCAAATCAAAACAACACTGAGATTTCACTTCACACCAGTCAGAATGGCTAAGATCAGAAACTCAGGTGACAGCAGATGCTGGGGAGGATGCAGAGAAAGAGGAACACTCCTCCATTGTTGGTGGGATTGCAGACTGGTACAACCATTCTGGAAATCAGTCTGGAGGTTCCTCAGAAAATTGGACATTGAACTACCTGAGGATCCAGCTATACCTCTCTTGGGCATATACCTAAAAGATGCCCAACATATAAAAAAGACACGTGGTCCACTATGTTCATCTCAGCCTTATTTATAATAGTCAGAAGCTGGAAAGAACCCAGATGCCCTTCAACAGAGGAATGGATACAGAAAATTTGGTACATCTACACAATGGAATATTATTCAGCTATCAAAAACAATGACTTTTTGAAATTCATAGGCAAATGGAAGGAACTGGAAAATATTATCCTGAGTGAGGTAACCCAATCACAGGAAAACACATATGGTATGCACTCATTGATAAGTGGCTATTAGCCCAAATTCTTGAATTGTCCTAGATGCACTGAACACATGAAACTCAAGACGGATGATCAAAATGTGAATGCTTCACTCCTTCTTTAAAAAGGTAACAAGAATACCTTGACAGGGAATAGGGAGGCAAAGATTAAAACAGATGCAGAAGGAACACCCATTCAGAGCCTGCCCCACATGGTGGCCCAAACATGTACAGCCACCCAATTAGATGGATGAAGCAAGAAGTTCTGGCCATCAGGAACCGGATGTAGATCTCTCCTGAGAGACACAGCCAGAATACAGCAAATACATAGTCGAATGTCAGCAGCAAACCACTGAACTGAGAACGGGACCCTCGTTGAAGGAATCAGAGAAAGGACTGAAGAGTTTGAAGGGGCTCGTGACTCCATAGGAACAACAATGCCAACCAAGCAGAGCTTCCAGGGAGTAAGCCACTACCCAAAGACTGACCCTGGGTCCAACCTCATAGGTAGCAATGAGTAGCCTAGTAAGAGCACCAGTGGAAGGGGAAGCCCTTGGTCCTGCCCAGACTGAACTCCAAGTGAACAGGATTGTTGGGGGGAGGGTGGTAATGGGGGGAGGATGGGGAGGGGAACACCCATATAGAAGGGGAAGGGGAGGGGTTAGGGGGATGTTGGCCTGGAAAGTGGGAAAGGGAATAACAATCGAAATGTAAATAAGAAATACTAAAGTTAATAAAGAAAAAACAAAAAAGATTGTACTTTGAAAAAAAAAAAGACATGGCTGATTCCCTTCTTATGTATTCAAATACAAACATAAAAATGGCCAAGTAGAGAAGCCCAGTAACATCTCATAACTAGTATGAAAACACTTCTTTCTGCTCAGGAATATTACCTCTGTGGAAGTGACTAGCTGTGTTTTGGTCCATAGTTTTGGTGACAGTTCATTATTCCTTCTCACAGGGTGTATCTGTGTGAGTGTGTGTGTGTGTGTCTGGGTGTGTGTGTATACAAATGTGCTTATGCTTGTTCATAAACTCATACTTGGGAGAATATTCATTACCTTTGGATGTCACTTCCCAGGATGCCATGCACACTGTGTCTTGAGCTAGTCTCTACTGAAACTTACCAATTCAACTACTCTGGCTGAGGAGGAATTCCCAGAGATTCACTTGGCTCTCTTTGTACCCTACACTGGGATTACAAGCATGTGCCATCACAGAGTCCATGGGTTCTGAGGAGGAATCTCAGGTCCTTGTTGTGGTTTGCCCTGAAGTTATCTGTATTTTGATGCTAATTCCACTGCCCCAAGTTCAGCTACCTAGTCAAGGACTCAGAACTCTGGTGACCTCACCAGTACCACCTCTCCATTGAATGTGTAAAGTACAGGTGAGGGGAAGGTACAGGACAGAAGGAGGCCTGTCAATGGAGGAGAAGGAAGGATGGGTGGAAGATAAGTTTGAAGGAAGAGGAGGAGAGAGAGAAAGGGAGAAGAGACAGGAAAGAGGAGATGGAGAAGCCATGACAGGTGACGTTAAGATCCTGCTCTGTGTATTTACAGGTTGTTATCAATGTTCCTAAAGGATGGATGGTACTGGGCTTTGTATGTTTAAGTGGGCAATTATATCTTACCAATTGGGTCAAAGATTATTGTGTTGTGTGTTCTTTTATGTGAGGGTTTGAGTGTAGAAAAGTGCGTGGCTGGGATGTGTTTCCGCCAAGATATCTAGCAGATATCCTGGGGCACCGAGGTGCGGACAAAGTGATTAAAAGACAACTATACTCTTTCTATTTTTATATTTTTAGAACAACAGATGGCGAACCAATGTTGGGCAAGAATCCACTAGTAATCCTAAGAGTTGAGAGAAAGTTTTTATTTTCTAAGTAAGAGGAGGCCAGCGCCATGTTAAGTCATGTGGTATATTAAGGGCGGTAATTCAAACAAAGAAACTGGGAAGTAGCCTGGGTTAGTAGGCTGTAGGTCCCCTGCTGTGTGATAAGTAATGGCAGCTCAGAGAGTTAGAGATTAAATGCTTTTTAAAGAAAGTTGTTTAGAAAGTCTTTCAAGATACTCATATTCTTTTTAACGTAGGATCCATGGGAATTTTGGGTTGAAATCCTACTTTGACAAGCTACTTCTTTATTACAGGTATTATTAGAAGGTGATTAAGTTTGTTTTTAGAATGAAGAGAGTAAAGAGATTACCTGAATCAGGTGGGGATTTTCATCCACGGTTCAGAATTTAGGGAAAAATTAGTCACTACCTCCAAGTAGAGAGTTGTGATGTCTGTAACACCAGGGAGAATGAATGCAGGCATATATTGTAGAAGTTATTATGATTAAAGAAAAATCTGTGGCTCCAGGTAGAGAGCTTAACAGATGGATATATTTTGGGGTAAAGTCCTGAGTTTTAAGTTGCTTATTGGTTTTAGAATTGATAGGTGTTTAAGTTTGTTTTAAGGAGAGTAAAGAGATTACCCGAATCACGTGGTGATTTTCATCTATGGTTCGGAACTTAGGGAAAAATTGGTCACTAACTCCAAGTAGAGAGTTGTGATAAATGTCTGTAACACAGGGGAGAGTGAATGCAGACATATAGAAGTCATTAAGGTTAAATAAAATCTGTGGCTCCGGGTAGAGAGCTTGACAGATTGAGATATTTTGGGCTAAAAATCCTGGTTTGATGTGTTGCTTATTGATATTGGAATTGATAGAAAGTATTTGGTTTGTTTTATGAATTACCCTGCTAAAGGCCATATGGCTCATTGATGCTGGCTAGTGAGGGTTTGTGGTTACTTTTGATATTTACCACAACAGGAAGCTCAAATTCTCTTAAGGTGGGCTCCACGGGAATTTTGGGTTCATTTCCTGATATCACAGAGTACAAAAGCCTATCAGGCCATTGTTTAGCTTACTTTCTTTTTCAAAAATTGTTTAGTCTTCATGATGGGTGTGACTTTGAGTTTTATGGTTATATTATTACTCTGGGAGAGAGTGTAAGATACAAGCTTTTCTGGTTTCAGACTAAGGAACACAGTATTTTGGGAGAAATATTTTGTCCTTGTGCTTTTAAAAAGTGTGATTAGGCTCTGGAAACCTCACAGAGTCATACTGATCAGATTTGATAGAGGTAGACCACCTGAAAAATTTATTCAGGAGAATCAAACAAAAAGATATCTCGATTCTAAAATTTGTCTTGAGAATTGTATTTTACAGAGTGTGCCTATGTACTTGGAATCCTGGTCTCAAGGACTTTCAGCTAGGTCCAGTCAGGACACATCCTGTTACAGCATTTGCTTCATTCTTCCTACCCCCTACCCCTAAGTATATTTCAACGCCCATGGTCAGCTTGAAGAAATTATGGAGGAGTCGTTGCCCCAATTCCCTGGACTTTGGGGGTGCTGAAAGTGGTTATTCTAAAGTTGTTTTTATGAGGAATTTAGAAATGGTTGTAATTTTAACAGGGAGGAATTAGGTAGATTGAGTTATACAGTCATAATCTCTTTTGTTAACTAAGCTAAAATCATACCTTTGCTTTGATAAAGAATTTATTTGTCAAAAAAGTTTAAAAGTACAAAGTTTAGAGCCAGTCCTTCTATTGTTGTCATTACAAATTTCTGAGTTGATTACACCTGTGAGTTAAGATTCAAATAACAAAGTCATGGCTCTGAGTTTGTGAGAGTACTTTCAGGATAAAATTTAGGATATGGAGACAACAGTCCAGATTGTCTTATATAGGGAGATGGCTTTCAAAAACGTCAGAAATCCACTAAATTTGAGATTTAAAGTTATTTATCTTTTGTTGAAACACATCTGCTCCTAACAGTTCCCCTTTGGTGGATTTAACGAAGAATTTGAACATCTCTACCTCCAGGTGAGGCAATACTTTGTGGCTAGGCAGCCACTGGACAAAACTGCCTGTTTCATCTGCAGACTAATACTGTCCAGAAAAGGACAAATTATGCAGAATAGTTGACTGATAAACTCTGCCAAGACAGGGTGATCAGCCCTTCAAAATCTGCATTTTAAGAGTCTGTCAGTTGATTTGAGGCCAGAAGGCTAAAGACTTGCCCTCACATGTTGCTAACAGGGGACTGTGCTAGTGGAGTTTTGTCTCTACAACCTGTCAGTTCAAGAAGCCCGGTTAGGCTTCCGATGTGTATAGATATTTGGTCATTCCCAGATTTCTGAGGGGGTTGAAGACATTGTAGTCTCATAGCCTATCAGGCTGTTCAACTCTAAATATACATATTTTATTGTATAGTTATCAGATAGTATTAAAGCTAGCCAAGATATAATACAGATTGTAAGACTTTCTTAAGCTGGAATGGATAACTAAATGTTCTGTTTAACTGATATAGTGATGGACTGGGTGTTGAGAATATCATATGCTTTATAAATTGCAGAATGGTAGTAATTGTACTCAATTTATATAGTGAAAAGGCTTTTTAACTGGACAAAAAGGAGGAAATGTTGTGGTTTGCCCTGAAGTTATCTGTATTTTGATGCTAATTCCACTGCCCCAAGTTCAGCTGCCTAGTCAAGGACTCAGAACTCTGGTGACCTCACCAGAACCACCTCTCCATTGAATTTGTAAAGTACAGGTGAGGGGCAGGTACAGGATAGACGGAGGCCTGTCATTGGAGGAGAAGGAAGGATGGCTGGGAGATAAGTTTGAAGGAAGAGGAGAGAGAGAAAGGGAGAAGAGACAGGAAGGAGGAGACGGAGAAGCCATGTCAGGTGACGTTAAGATTCTGCTCTGTGTATTTACAGGTTGTTATCAATGTTCCTAAAGGATGGATGGTACTGGGCTTTGTATGTTTAAGTGGGCAATTATATCTTACCAATTGGGTCAAAAAAAAGTGAACACAGAGGAAAGATAAGGAATATAACAGAGCCAGGCATGCAGCCCTGAGCGAGCTTACTCAGTCCAGGCCCAAGAAAGGAGCCTGCACCTACAGTGGACTATGTGACCCACCAGAACATCCCAGAGAGGAACCTGGAGAAACACAGCTCAAACAATCAAGGACAAAGTGCAGGTTCCTCTCACACTACTTTCCCACTGATTTAACACCTTCAATAGGACAGCTTCTTGAACAGACTTTTCTAAGCAGAGCCCAGAACCTGTAAGGAGCATTCTCAGCACATGTATTTCTCAGCATAAGCTTCTGGGAAATGATCAAGTGCATACAATGCAAATATAAGGGTTATATAAATACTTAACAATTGAAGCATCTCTACTGCTCTACCCACAGAAAGCCATTACCACTGTCTTTATGTTTAATGTAGCTGAATCCTGCTCCACTGTAATATTCACTCGAATACTAAGGTCCAATTTTATAGTGGCAATTTTTCATCCCAAATCACAGTCACAACCCAATCTAGTTCTAGCATTCTGATACTACATCTTCCATGAATAGCTCTCCTTCAGCCTTACCTACTTTCCAGCTCACTGCCTTCCTAAATCCCCAGAGCCCTGCACGGTGCCCACCTTATGATATGCACTCAATAAATTATGAAAGGATGGATGAACAGTTTAAAATTATGCAGACTGATATAATCCATACAGATAACTTGATAATACTAAAATTTTGTTTTGAGATTTTTATATTACACAATGTACAGCTTTGGTAGTCTCATCATCAGAACTGACCTGCTTGAACTCCTGGTCTCAGGGACTTTCAATCAGATCCAGTCAGGAACAGACTTCAGAAATTACAACAATAGTTGGGTTGTCTTCTTAAGGCTAAACAACTCCACTATTTCCCCTAACCCCCCTTCAGGATATCTCAATGCCCATCTTCAGCCTGAAGAAGATGTGAAGAGTTGTCGACCCAATATCCTGGACTTGAGGGCTGAGGATGGTTATCTAGAGGTTGCCTTTCTGGGAATTTAGAAATGATCATAATTTAACAGGGAGAAATTAGCTAGAATTGATTGTACAGCCATAATCTTATTTGGAAGAAATCCTTATATTCATTATTACACTCATACATTGGTACAGAATTTATTTGATACAAATTTAAAGATTTCATTGATACAAATTTCTTATTGACATAAAACTGAAATTAATATTGTTACTCTCATATAGGCATTGTACCTATAAAACACATTTAAAAATACAAAGCTTAGACCCAGCCCTATAACTACTATTATTACTTAGCTGAGATGATTAAACATATGAGTTAAGGGCCATATAACAAATCTAAGGCTCTGAGTTTATTGTTAGGTTGTTTTGAAGATAATTCATTAGAAATAGCTAAGAGTAGTTAACGGACAACAGTACAGACTACTTTACACAGATAGATGGTTTTCTAAAATGTCGGAAATAAAAAAATGTGATACTTAATGCTATTTATTATTTTCTTGAGACATATCTGCTCCTACCAGCTCCCCTTTTATGGATTCAAAAAAGAAATTGAGTGTCTTTACCATCAGATGAGGTAATACACTGTGGCACTGGCAGTAATACACTGTAGCCACTGGGCAGAAATGGCCTACTTCATCTATAGACAAAATAATGTCCAGAAAAGGGCACTTACAGAATAAACTCTGACACATCAGAATAATAAGTCCTTTAAAATTCTGTGTTACAAAGGTCTGTCAGATGATACTGGGCCAGGAGGCTGAAGACTGATGCTCTTATATGTTGCTAACAGCAGACTGTATAGGTAGACAGTTATCTCTTCAATTTGTCTCAGTTCAGGAAGTCATGTATGATGGTTGTATATGCTTGGCCCACACAGTGGCACTATTAGAAAGTATGGCCTTGTTGAAGGAAGTATGTCATGTGGGGGCAGGCTTGGAGACCCTCCTCCTAGCTGCCTGAGGATGCTCAGTCTGTTCCTAGCTTCCTTCATGTGAAGATGTAGATCTCAATTCCCCCTACAACATGCCCGTCTGGATGTTACGAGACTGGCATGCTCCCGCCTTGATGATAATGGACTGAACCTCTGAACCTATAAGCTAGCCCCAATTAAGTGTTGTCCTTATAAAACTTGAATTGATCATGGTATCTGTTTACAGCAATAAAACCCTAACTAAGGCAGAAGTTAGTACCAGGGAGTGGGGTTTTGCTGTGATAAGCCTGATTATGCTTTTGTTTGAAAGAATGTGAACTTTTTGGACTTTGGATTTGAAAAGCAGTGAAATGCTTTAAATGAGGTATAATGGGCTATCTTATTAGGAATGTGAAAGTCTTTGTTACTGAGAGTGATTTGAATTGTGCAGGCCTGGCCCAAGAGGTTTCAGAGGAAAAGAATTTTGGTATGTGCTGTAAAGACTGCTTTTGTGATATTTTAGTGAAGAATGTGGCTGCTTTTTGCCTTGTCTGGAGAGTCTGGCTGAGGCTAAGGTGAAAAGATTTAGATTAATTACATTGGCAAAAGAAGTCTCAGAAATGCCAATCATAGATTTTGTTCTCTGGTTAAGTCTAATGAAGAGCATTTTAATGAAAAAAGGGGAGCTGAAAAAGGAAAAGTACAAAATAAATGGTTTGAGTATTAAAGGGACACCCAGAAGTGAAATGGAGCTGAATCCTGTATTCAAGGCTATTAAATTCAATTAACGGAATAATGACCTTGGAACAAGATCCCACTCAGCTATGTTAGCTCCAGGCAACTTAGTACAAACCTTTATCCCAGGAGACAGGCACACAGATCTCTAAATTCAAGGTCAATCTACAGCAAGATCCAGGACAGCCAAGTTTTGGCAGTGAAGGAGTTAAAAAGCTTGTGATAATGTAATAGAACAAAGGGAGCCATGTTCCAGCTCCTGCAAGCAGCAGAACTCAGCAGCTTCAGCCATGTGTCTCTGGCTTTATATTCAAGAGGAGGAGGAGACAATTAATGCTGGTTAGCTGGAGCTAAGAAAGAGATCAGCACCACTGAGGGGAAATCTTCTGGGAAGTGGTTTTTGAGAGCTGTGTTCCGGAGATGCCAAGGTTGTACTTCATGCTGTGGCTGTGGTAACGCTTTTAAAGGCATAAAGGGGTCATGAAGAACAGCTAAGGCTGGGCACCGTTGGTGGCCATGGAAAGCTATTGGTAAAGGGGCACCCTCAGTTGCAATTGATGGCCCAGGATTGAAGGGATCATGCATAAGAGTTGAGGCTTGGCACCCTGAAGAGAGCCTGTGAGAGGCTGCTGGTGAAGCCTAGCTGTAATGGAAGACCCCAGTGTACTGAAGATGTCAGTACTATGGGATGATCACCAAGAACAGCTAAGGCAGTGAAGTGGATCAACCTGAGTGCTATATTGCTGGAGAAGTGAAGTCAGCACTTTGGAGGATCATGTGTAGATCCAAGGCATTGAAACAAGCTGCCTTGGAGACCCAAAGGTATTAAAGATGTTAAAGATATAATGGGCTGAACTTCTGAACCTGTAAGCTATCGCTAATTAAATGTCCTTTTTAAAACTTGCATTGATCATGGTGTCTGTTCACAGCACTAAGACCCTAACTAAGATACCATGTTAGGCATCCTATATTTTCAGATAGTATTGGTCATTTTCAGATTTCTGATGGGGTTGAACACTAATTATCATCTCATAATCCACCCAGGCTATTTAACATTGAGAATACATATTTTGTTGCATAGTTTTCAGAAAGTATACAAGCTAGCCAAGACATACTGTATAGATTTTAAGCCGTTTTAAGCCAAGATCAATAACAAAATATACTATTTAATTGACAAAAATGATGGACTGTGTGTTAGTTGTATTTTATACCTTGTCAATTACAAGATGGTAATAGCTGTGCTCAGCTTACATTTGAGATAAAAGTTCAGTTTTTAATTAGACAGAAAGGGTGACTTCTAGTTGATGTCTATATGCAAGTGGGGTCAGGCTCATGATAAGGTAAGGCCTGGGATTGGACAGTGATAAAGTAAAGCAGGCACAGAGTTTAAAGGAAGGAGAGCAAAAGGAAAAAAAGGAAAGAACTAAGAGGCAGAGAAGGACAACCCAGATCTGTATGGCCTCAAATGGCCACATGTAGTTATGAATATTTCATAAGGGATGGATTTTTACAGGAAAATTTGTCTCATCTAGATGAGCAGTTTATATCATTATCAACTGTTTGTGAGTTTATTGAGTAGACATTTTTTAGAGTTTGATTTTACTGATATAAATCTGATTGTTAAATTACAAGCTTAATGAGTTTTGATTTTAATGGATTACTGGGAGTTGTGACTATAACTACAGGGGGTGGATGCTGAGAATGTAAGCAAAGTATGCAGCAAGAGAGTTGCAAGAGGGCAGCTGCTGCAGGGCTCAGAGAGTAGCCTGAAACAGCATGAGATGGCCCGTCCGGTTGAGATGCTTTGCTCTTTAAGATAAAAATACCCTACATATGCTATGTGGCCCACCAGAGCCAGCACTAGTGTGGGTTGGAACATTCAATTTTTAATATTTATTGCTACATTGCACTTTATATTTTCTTTGACCAATGTGTTAATTTTTTTCTATTGTATCTTTCATGCCTTAAGATTGTAAGTTTTGGTCTTTTTTTTTTTCAGTTCCTTCACCTCTTTGACTATATTTACCTGTATTTCTTTTCTTTAAGGGCTCTATTTTCTTCCTCTTTAAGGCCTTCTACCTGTATTCAGTATTTGCCTGTATTTCTTTATTTATACCCCCTTAAATTCCTCTATTACATTGGCTTCTGCTGCTTATATATTTGTGCTTGCCTTTCACCACCTGGTTATCACTAGTGTTAAATGGCCTGGGTGTCTTAGATTGGAGCAGGCCTCTTCATAGGCTGGTAGAGTTGTATGAGTGGGTTAGAGAGCAGGCCTCCTGGAGTCAATCAGGGCTGTCTCTTGTTAGAGCAGGCCTTCTGTGTTCCTGTTTAGAGCAGTCCTTCTGGGAGACAGGCAGAGCTGTATGTTGGGGGAATAGGTGCAATGATCTGCCACGGGCGTGGTGGAGGTGCTGACTGGAAGGACTATGGGGCTCCAACATGGCAAGACAGATCCCGTGTCAACTGTGCTTTGTGGGGGTCCCAGGTGCTGTGGGTACTGGGGCAGAGATTTCACTTGTGTCCCTGGTTGTGGGAGACTTCCTGGGATATAGGCATGGCAGTGGGGTCAGGAGCAGGCATACAGATCTGCCATAGGTGCAGGTTGAAGGGCAAACCAAAATGGATTCCACCCATATACATGCTTTTGAACAGTTTTTTGACACCAAACTTGGACTCTCAGTTTCATTACAAAAGCTCATGATTGTAAATCCAAGCGAATCTTGGACACATCAAATTTTGAGTCTTTCTCCATCCTGCTCCATCATTCTATAATTTTAGCCACTGTGATTCACTTCTAAAGAAGATTACCAACAGAAATGGATAGATATGGCTGTCATTTATCATGCAATCCATGCCTTTAATTAGTAGAATTTTCCAAAAACTGCACATTTTCGTTACTATTTTGTTTTCCATTTTTCTGAGACAGGGTCTCAAGTATCCCACGCTACCTTTGAACTGCCTATGTAGTGAGGGGTAAGTTTGAAACCTTGATCTTCCTACCTTCCATTCCTTAGGACTGGGATGATAAGCATTCACCACCTAACTAATACCAATGGTATTACAGTTCTATCCTAATTGTTTTCTATAAGGAAACCTATGCCTCATGATCAAGTCCCTTAAGTTCAGTCAACCTAGGACTTTGTTATTCCAAGTCTAGTCTCCTTCGCAACTAGTTTTGGGGTTTTTATTCATTTGTTTTATTTTTTGGTTGGTTGATTGGTTTTGTTTATTTGTTTGTTGGATTTTTCAGATTAATCTATATTATGACCAGTAGATAGCAGGACATAAGACTTTTCTTGTTTAAAAGCTTAGTCTATCTCTACTGAAACTCTATCAAAGTAATACTTTGTATCTTTGTGAGTTAAAATAAAAGTAACAGACTATTTTTCAAAGAAAGAAAAAAACAAAATAGAAAAACCATCAAGTCCTCATGCCAGCTTTTGTGCGATGAGTTTTCCGTGAGTAACGTGTGAGTAAGTTTTCCTTGTAACGTGGCAGATTTCCATATCTAGAATATCCTTCTCCTGATTCTAGTGGTACCCAGAAATCACAGTACTGCATCTTTTCACAGTAACTATCCAGTTAACTTTCTTTAATGTTAGAGTGACAAGATGATACGTTTCCACCTATCTGTGATCCATAACTTTTCTATACAACTGAAAAAGCAGACTGCCTCAGATTCCATGATGCCCCCATACTGCCTTTAGAATGCTCAAACTTGCCTTCCTCCTTTTGTTATTTCTTTTACTCTGTTATCAAGGTCATATTCTCTGGTTTAAGAAAGTTACTCATTTTTTTATTATTATTCATTTCATGAAGCTAATTGCATCTGGACAAACTTAATGTCCAGAGGATCTGAGTTTTTATGTAGTAGCATTTGTGATCTAGGACTTAATGGTTTTTTTTTTCAATTACTTCTCTTTCAATTATTTCTGCTTTCCTCTTTCCAAATCCTCCAAAATGCCTCTTCTTGCTCTTTTTCAAAGTGATGATCTCTTTCTTACATTAATTGCTATTGCTAAGTACAACCTGCACGGTCTGTATTTGCTATTTGTATTATGTTTTTATGGCTGACTACTTGGCTTTTCCCAAAGAAAGATTATTTCTCTAACCCTTTACATTCTTTAATTGGCAATAGTTTTTCCTTGTTTTTGTTTTGATTTTCTTTGTTGTGTATGTGTAGGCTTGAGTCCTCTGAGCTTTTCTACTTTAGCATGTCTTCTGTTCAGCTCATATTTAGTGTTGTTAGTGAGACAGTTTGAGTACATCTTCTATTATTACTAAAATACTTACTGTTTTAAGCGGCAACCAGTCACTGTCCAGAAATAAAATAACTAAGTCTGATAGAGAATTGCTTGGAAGCTAGCACGTGAGCAATGGAGAGTGACTGGGACTGACTGCATAAAAGTCATAGTTCTGAGCTATGCATTAGAATCATTGAGGAAGATAAAGTGTATTGCACAACTTCCTAAAGGTTTATTTGATTAAAGTAGTCAAAAATGCACAGTATATAAAATAAAGATGGCTTTTTTGAGAACCTTCAGAATAGTCTCACATTGGTAAACACTTATTTCCCTGACAAGGCTAGATGGTGCCTAAACTTTATGATCTTTTCTAGAGATTGAAAGAAAATCATGTATTGGATAATGTTCATAATAATGGCACAGTTTTTAAAGAACCACAATCAATTCAGGAATGAATATTTAAATAACATGAATTAATTTGCAAATCATTTTTGTTACTGCTCTTTGGCTATGTGAATTTGTATATATATACAAATTCATACATTTCTTCCTCTTTAAGTTAAAGGCTTGTCCCTTTTCTCCTTTAGAGATTGGTGGCACTGATGTCTTATGACAATGTATGTAGGGAGAATATTTAGCACTCCTTCCTAGAAAAATAATGTACTGTCTCAATTTTCTTCAATGTCAAGAACTTTTCATAAGAAGGCTTGAAGTAAAAATAGTTGGCTATATCTCCTAGATGAGAAAAGGTTTCCAGTGTGGGCATGTATTCTGTATATATAAACAAGAAAGACATATTATTAACTTTTAAACAAATACAACAAAAAACAAAACAAAACTGGAGCGTAGAAAAATGGCTCAGAAGGTAAGCATGAGGCTGTAAGTACCAATCCCTAACGCCTACATAAAAAGCCAGGTGGGATCATATGCCTCAAACTTCAGTGCTATAGAAGACAATTACAGGAAGAGGCAGTGACAGGAGTCATGCTAGCTGCTATTTAGCTTGAAGTTCAGTAAGAGAAGGTATTCAGAGAAAAAGGTAGATAATAATAGGGCAGGATAGGATATATCTTTGTGTGTGCACGTCAGCAGATGGAAGTACATATGCATCACACACACACACACACACACACACACACTGTAAAATCATAATAGTTATCTACTCATATGATGAGAAGAAAGATAATATTTAATATTTAAGCATAATACACAATATAAACAGTATTTCTGATTTTATAAATTCTCTTTATATTAAAACTTTTTAAATGATGTGCATTTATTTACTACTGCATGTATTAACTGAATGATTTTTTTAAACTTAGAACCTAAGACTAGATGTCATAAAACTTATACTTGAAAAGGCATATTCATGTAGTTAAACTATTCCAGATACAAGATTGCTTTCCGTTATATTTCTAATATGCTTCCAAACACATTTCTTAAAGATTTCTACGTTCTACACTGAGTATCAGGTTTTCTAATTCAATTAAAATGAAATAAAAATTATAATTAAAAATTTCAGGACAAAAGCCCTATTTCAATAGCTTACAAGTGATATGCAATGAGCAGCTGTTATGTTGCATGCAATTTTTGAAGATATTGGATATGTATTTTTTTTTATTTTCATCTTTATTAACTTGAGTGTTTCTTATTTACATTTCGATTGTTATTCCCTTTCCCAGTTTCCAGGCCAACATCCCCCTAATCCCCCCTCCCCTTCTATATGGATGTTCCCCTCCCCATCATCCCCCCATTACCGCCCTCCCCTCAACAATCACATTCACTGGGTGTTCAGTCTTGGCAGGACCAAGGGCTTCCCCTTACACTGGTGCTCTTACTAGGCTATTCATTGCTACCTATGAGGTCAGAGTCCAGGGTCAGTCCATGTATAGTCTTTAGGTAGTGGCTTAGTCCCTGGAAGCTCTAGTTGCTTGGCATTGTTGTTCATATGGGGTCTCGAGCCCCTTCAAGCTCTTTCAGTCCTTTCTAAGAATCGTTCAACGGGTGTCCCGTTCTCAGTTCAGTGGAATAATGATCACATTCGCCTATGTATTTGCTATTTTCTGGCTGTGTCTCTCAGGAGAGATCTACATCCAGTGCCTCTTGGCGTACACTTCTTTGCTTCATCCATCTTATCTAGTTTGGTTGCTGTATATGTATGGGCCACCTGTGGGAAAGGCATGGCTGTTCCTTCTGCCTCTATTCTAAACTTTGCCTTCCTATTCCCTGCCAAGGGTATTCTTGTTCCCCTTTTAAAAAAGGAGTGAAGCATTTGCATTTTGGTCATCCTTCTTGAGTTTCATGTGTTCTATGCATCTAGGGTAATAAGAGCATTAGGACTAATATCCGTTTATCAATGAGTGCATACCATGTGTGTTTTTCTGTGATTGGGTTACCTCACTCAGGATGATATTTTCCAGTTCCATCCATTTGCCTATGCATTTCATAAAGTCATTGTTTTTGATAGCTGAGTAATATTCCATTGTGTAGATGTACAACATTTTCTGTATCGATTCCTCTGTTGAAGGGCATCTGGGTTCTTTCCAGCTTCTGGCTTTATAAATAAAGCTGCTATGAACATTGTGGAGCAAGTGTCTTTCTTATATATTGGGGCATCTTTTGGGTATATGCCCAAGAGAAGTGTAGCTGGGTCCTCAGGAACTTCAATATCCAATATTCTGAGGAACCTCCAGACTGATTTCCAGAATGGTTGTACCAGTCTGCAATCCCACCAACAATGGAGGAGTGTTCCTCTTACTCCACATCCTTGCCAGCATTTGCTGTCACCTGAGTTTTTGATCTTAGCCATTCTCACTGGTGTGAGCTGAAATCTCAGGGTCGTTTTGATTTGCATTTCTCTTATGACTAAAGATGTTGAACATTTCTTTAGGTGTTTCTCAGCCATTCACCATTTCTCAGCTGTGAGTTCTTTGTTTAGGTCTGAACCCCTTTATTTAATAGGGTTATTTCTCTCCCTGCCATCTAACTTCTTGAGTTCTTTGTATATTTTGGATATTAGCCCTCTATCAGTTGTAGGATTGGTAAAAATGTTTTCCCAATATGTTGGTTGCCATTTTGTTCTACTGACAGTGACCTTTGCCTTACGGAAGCTTTGCAGTTTTATGAGATCCCATTTGTCGATACTTGATCTTAGAGCATAAGCCATTGGTGTTTTGTTCAGGAAATTTTCTCCAGTGCCCATGTGTTCGAGATGCTTCCCCACTTTTTCTCCTCTTAGTTTGAGTGTATCTGGTTTGATGTGGAGGTCCTTGATCAACTTGGATTTCAGCTTTCTACAGGATGATACGCATGGATTGATCTACATTCTTCTACATTTTGACCTCCAGTTGAACCAGCACCATTTGCAGAAAATGCTATCTTTTTTCCATTGGATAGTATTGGCTCTTTTGTCAAAAATCAAGTGACCATGGGTGTGTGGGTTCATTTCTGGGTCTTCAATTCTTTTCCACTGGTCTATCTGTCTGTCTCTGTACCAATACCACGTAGTTTTTATCACTACTACTCTGTAATACTGCTTGAGTTCAGGGATAGTGATTCCCCCTGAAGTCCTTTTATTGTTAAGGATAGTTTTAGCTATCCTGGGTTTTTTGTTATTCCAGATGAATTTGCAAATTGTTCTGTCTAACTCTTTGAAGAATTGGATTGGTATTTTGATGGGAATTGCATTGAATCTGTAGATCGCTTTTGGTAAAATGGCCATTTTTACTATATTAATCCTGCCAATCCATGAGCATGGATCTTTCCACCTTCTAAGGTCTTTTTCAATTTCTTTCTTCAGAGGCTTGAAGTTCTTATCGTTAAGATCTTTTAACTTGTTTGGTTAAAGTCACACCGAGGTATTTTATATTATTTGGGACTATTATAAAGGATGTCGTTTCTCTAATTTCTTTCTCAGCTTGTTTCTCTTTTGTGTAGAGGAAGGCTGTTAATTTATTTGAGTTAATGTTATACGCAGCCACTTTGCTGAAGGTGTTTGTCAGGTTTGGTAGCTCTCTGGTGGAATTTTCGGGATCATTTAAATATACTATCATATCATCTGCAAATAGTGATATTTTGACTTCTTCCTTTCCAATCTGTATCCCCTTGATCTCCTTTTGTTTTCTGATTGCTCTGGCTAGAACTTCAAGAATTTTATTGAATAAGTAGGAAGTGAATGAGCAGCCTTGTCTAGTCCCTGATTTTAGTGGGATTGCTTCAAGTTACTCTCCATTTAGTTTAATGTTAGCTACTGGTTTGCTGTATATGGTTTTTACTATGTTTATGTATGGGTCTTGAATTCCTATTCTTTCCAGGACTTTTAATATCTAGGGGTGTTAAATTTTGTCAAATGCTTTCTCAGCATCTAATGAAATGATCATGCTGTTTTTATCTTTAAGTTTGTTTAAATAGTGGATTAGGTTGATGGTTTTCCCTATATTATACCATCCGTGCATGCCTGGGATGAAGCCTACTTGATTATGGTGAATGATTGTTTTGATGTGCTCTTGGATTTGGTTTGCCAGAATTTTATTAAGTATTTTTGCATAGATATTCATAAGGGAAATTGGTCTAGTGTTCTCTTTCTTTGTTGGGTCTTTGTGTGGTTTAGTTATAAGAATAATTGTGGCTTCGTAGAAGGAATTCGGTAGCACTCCACTGTATCAATTTTATGGAATACTTTGGATAGAATTGGTATGAGGTCTTCTAAGAAGGTCTGATAGAATTCTGCACTGAACCCATCTGGATCTGGGCTCTTTTTTTTTCTGGGAGGTCTTTAATGACTACTTCCATTTCGTTAGGAGTTATGGGGTTGTTTAGATGGTTTATCTGTTCCAGATTTAAATTTGGTACCTGGTATCTGTCTAGGAAATTGTACATTTCCTGCAGATTTTCAAGTTTTGTTGAATATAGGCTTTTGTAGTAGGATCTGATGATTTTTTGAATTCCTCTGTTTTTGTAGTTATGTCTCCCTTTTCATTTCTGATTTTGTTAATTTGGATACACTCTCTGTGTCCTCTCGTTAGTCTGGCTAAGGGTTTATCTATCTTGTTGATTTTATCAAAGAACTAACTTTTGGGTCTATTGATTCTCTGTATAGTCCTTTTTGTTTCTACTTGGTTGATTTCAGCTCTGAGTTTGATTATTTCCTGCCTTCTACTCCTCCTGGGTGTATTTGCTTCTTGTTCTAGAGCTTTTAGGTATGTTGTCAAGCTACTGATATATGCTCTCTCCTGTTTCTTTCTGCAGGCACTCAGAGCTATGAGTTTTCCTCCTAGCACAGCTTTCATTGTGTCCTATAAGTTTGGGTATGTTGTATCTTCATTTTCATTAAATTCTAAGAAGTTTTTAACTTCTTTCTTTATTTTTTCCTTGACCAGGTTATCATTGAGTAGAGCATTGTTCAATTTCCTTGTATATGTGGGCGTTCTCTTATTGTTGTTGACGACCAGCTTTAGCCTGTGATGGTCTGATAGGACGCATGGGATTATTTTTATCTTTCTGTTTCTATTGAAGTCTGTTTTATGACCAATTATATGGTCAATTGTGGAGAAAGTACCATGAGGTGGTGAGAAGAAGGTATATCCTTCTGCTTTAGGATAGAATGTTCTCTAAATATCTGTTAAGTCCATTTGGCTCATGACTTTTCTTAGTCTGTCTACGTCTCTGTTTAATTTCTGTTTCCATGATCTGTCTATTGATGAGAGTGGGGTGTTAAAATCTCTTACTATTATTGTGTGATGTGCAATGTGTGCTTAAAACTTTAGTAAGGTTTCTTTTATGTATGTAAATGCCCTTGTATTTGGAGCCTATTTAGGATTTTACATATTTAGCATTAGATATGGTGGATTTTTCCTTGATGAATGTGAAGTGCCCTTCCTTATCTTTTTTGATGACTTTTAGTTGAAAATAGATTTTATTTGATATTTTAATGGCTACTCCAGCTTGCTTCTTCAGACCATTTGCTTGGAAAGTTGTTTCCAGCCTTTCACTCTGAGGTATTGTCTGTCTTTGTCTCTCAGGTGTGTTTCCTGTAGGCAGCAGAATGCAGGGTCCTCATTGTGTATCCAGTTTGTTAATCTGTGTGTTTTTATTGGGGAGTTGAGTCCATTCCATAGATGTTGAGAGATATTAAGGAATAGTGATTGTTGCTTCCTGGTATATTCGTATTTGGATGTGATATTATGTTTGTGTGCTTTTCTTCTCTTTGTTTTGTTGCCAAGATGATTAGTTTCTTGTTTTTTCTAGGGTGTAGCTTACCTCCTTATGTTGGGCTTTACCATTTATTATCCTTTTGTAGGACTGGATTTGTAGAAAGATATTGTGTAAATTTGGTTTTGTCATGGAATATCTTGGTTGCTCCATCTATGTTAATTGAGAGTTTTGCTGGATACAGTAACCTAGCCTGGCATTTGTGTTTTCTTAGGGTCTGTATGACATCTATCCAGAATCTTCTGGCTTTCATAGTCTCTGTTGAGAAGTCTGGTGTGATTCTGATACGTCTGCCTTTATTTGTTACTTGACCTTTTTTCCTTACTGCTTTTAATATTCTTTCTTTGTTTTTTGCATTTGGTGTTTTGACTATTATGTGACAGGAAGTGTTTCTTTTCTGATCCAATCTATTTGGAGTTCTGTAGGCTTCTTGTATCTTTATGGGCATCTCTTTCTTTACTTTAGGGAAGTTTTCTTCTATGATTTTGTGGAAGATATTTAGTGGTCCTTTTAAATGGCAGTCTTTACTCTCTTTTATACCTAAGGATAATTCCTTAGGTTTGATCTTCTCATTGTGTACTGGATTTTCTGTATGTTTTGGGCCAGTAGCTTTTTTTTTTTTCTGTTTTACATTATCTTTGACAGTTGTGTCAATGATTTCTATGGAATCTTTTGCTCCTGAGATTCTCTCTTCTATCTCTTGTAGTCTGTTGGTGATGCTTGTATCTATGGCTCCTTGTCTCTTCCTTTGGTTTTCTTTATCCAGGGTTGTTTCCCTTTGTGCTTTCTTTATTGCTTCTATTTCCATTTTTAATTCCTTCACCTGTTTGATCATGTTTTCCTGGAATTTTTTCAGGGATTTCTGTGATTCCTCTCTATAGGCTTCTACTTGTTTATTTATGTTTTCCTGCATTTCTCTAAGGGAGTTCTTTATGTCTTTCTTGAAGTCCTCCATCATCATGATGAACTGTGATTTAAAATCTACACTTGATCTTAGCCAAAAGGCCGAGAAGCGATTAAAATCTAGATCTTGCTTTTTGGTGTGTTTGGATATTAAGTGTTTGCTTTGGTGGGAGAATTGTGGTCCGATGATGCCATGTATTCTTGGTTTCTGTTGCTTGGGTTCCTGCGCTTGCCTCTCGCCATCAGATTGTCTCTGGTGTTACCTTGTTCTGCTATTTCTGACTGTGGCTAGACTGTCCTATAGGCCCGTGTGTCAGGAGTGCTGTAGACCTGTTTTCCTGTTGTCTTTCAGCCTGTTATGGGAATAGAGTGTTCTCCTTTCAGGAGTGTAGTGTTTCCTGTCTACTGGTCTTCAGCTGTTCCTGTGGGTGTGTGTCGTGAGTCCACCAGGCAAGTCGCTTGGAGCAGAAAAGTTGGTCTTTCCTGTTGTGCCTTGGCTGAAGTTGCTCATGGGGGGCTGCTTTTGAGCTCTCCTTGAGGACGGCAACCAGGAGGGCCTGCGCTGCCTTTTCCTGCCCCTCCCCCATGAACCGGGTCCCAGATGGCATTAGGTGTTTTCCTCTGGAATCAGAAATGTGGGCAGAGTGTAGTCTCTCCTGGCTTCCCAGTTACGTCTGCCCCCTCTGAAGGTTTAGCTTTCCCTCCCATGGGATTTGGGTGCAGGGACCTTTTGACCAGGTCCCTTCAGGTCTGTGAGGTGTCTAGACCACAGAGTACATGCTGCTTGAATGCCCCTGTCTTCTGGTTCCCAGAAGCCCTATACAGTTTCCTCTTGGGCCAGGGCTGTGGGCAGGGGTAGGCAGTATTGGTGGTCTCTCCCTCTTTGCAATCTCAGGTGTGCCCACCTTTCTGGGTGGTGAACTCTCTCTCCCACAGGGTTTGGGAGCAGGGAGCTGTGGGCCGGGATGAGCAAGGTTTAGGCTCCAGCTCAAAACCGGAAGTGTCCATGGACCTCCATTTCTAATAACAACAGTAAGAAGTACTGTGCCTGGACTATTGTGTCACAGCATATAAATAAATGTGGCATCTGGAAACTAAGGTCTACAAAGAACTTGTCTTAGTCTAGCTACTTAAACAGACTGGAAACAGATATTGCCTCAGTTTGCAGTTCTTCTTCAACTACCATAGATGAATACTGTCTATGCACACTTGCCTTGCATGCTTAATACTCTGTTTCTTAGGCATTTGTGTACTTTTTTGTATATTACTTTTACAGGTCCAATTTCAGATATTCATTTTTACCAATTTTCCAACATATTTGCAACTGGTTCTCTTATATGTTGCAATGAAGTCTACCAGATATTGTCAAAAAACTAAGCTTGATCCTGCTCATCTTGACAGAATCTGCTCTTTTGTGTCAATCTTTGTATCAAAGCATATTTGAAGCTGGAGTGAAGGGAGTGGAATCTTCTTACTACTCACAGTATTTATCATGTGGAAAAAATAAAAGTGTTGCTGGTTTTGTTTTGATTTTGTCTGAATAATATTACTCAACTATTTCTTTCCTAACATATAAGGAGCATATATACCACTGCTCTAGAGCACTATTGCTGTCATGATGCCTTTATTCTTCATAACCATATTGGGGTATGTTATTGAATAGCTGTTTCTTTGACAGAGAATGACAATTTTGTTCTTCTTTTGTTTTCTCTTGCTTTTCTGCTCTGTTGACTTCTTGGTTGGATGTTATTTTTTAAAGGTCAAAAGATAAATTTACTGACTTCATTATCCAAACTAATTTCATTCTAGTATTAATAACTGAACACTAAGATATCATACAAATGTGAAATCTTGCATCCAATTTGTATCCCTTGTTTGAAAGTCCTTGATAAATCCAAATGGTAGCCTGGTTAAGGATGAGATGATACTCTGCCATTTCATAGAAGATATATTCTGGCATTTTATCTACACTGAAGAAATATTTTTTTTCCTCAAGTACTCAAATTGCCTGCCATGTCCGTAGTATTATGCTGACCCCCTATTTCCTGGTTGATTGGTCACTTTCTATTCAGTTTTCCCATCTAGTATAGTTCATGTTTCTCATACTTGGAGTTTAGAACTTAGTCCTCTCTGAATCTTCTCCTAGACTTCAGGCCACTTTAATCACATGTCCTTGGCTTATGATTTGCCCTCACAATCAATCTTCTCACCTAGTGCTGTCTTGCTTTTATCTACCACTGGACTTTCACCTTGAAGGATTTTCTTGTATATCAAGTCTGACATTCACAAGGAATCTGCGGTATGCATCAATGTAAAACATGTCTCTTTAAGACACTAAATGTTTAATTATCATAAGCATGTATATTATGTGAGCACACATAATTATTAATGTCATGCCATTTGCTACATATAATATTTTACTAAAATTTAGTTGACCAAAAATTTATACCAAAAGACAGATTTTCAAAGTTTATTTTACTGTGTTAAAATGAACATATCAAGGAAATTCAATAAGAGAATATTTACACTAACATATTTTATATCCTGAAATAGGCATTCTTCATATTTTTATAGCATACTAAATACTTTATTATTTTGTAGTGGGGATAAAAATCCTTAAAGCAGTGGAAAGGGGCCCTGTGAAAATGATAGGGAGATGATGTAAAAATGGCCTTAAGTATAATTTCCTTCCTCTGTGTTCAGACACAATATACTATTTAAAAAGAGCCATGGATATTCACTCTTTGTCTTCATAAAAATATTTATACACACACAGACTCAACACTATTACCTACATATTTAGACTCTGAAATACAAGGAAAAATACAAAAGGAATCAGTGAAGAATTTCTACAGATAGACTGGTCTAGAAAGAAAATTGGCTAGGTTGGAGGTGGGAGAGAGGTTCAAGGACAGGGCTGTGAAATATGACTAAGAAATACATATGTCAGAAGTGAGACGGCCCAAAGATGCAAAAGTCTGTCTGCAACATTCCCTAGCTTAGCCTCCTGAAATAAGATGGCCGGAACGCAAACAGTTCGAACACCTCTGCTTGCTTGTTCATTCATCTGTTCACCAATTAATATAGATTTCTGTGGTTTCCCCCTGTGCCAAGAACAGGGATAGAAATGAAGAGAATAAGGAAAGATTTGGTGCAGTTGGGGAAAGAGGAAATGTTATTTTAAACTGAGAACTTTCTCTGCTTCTCACTCATGTAGCAGGTTGTGCTGGAAATAAGAAAAATGATTCATTTGTGTAAAGTCTCTGCTTTCTATGCAACTAATTTTACACCTAACAGCTGTTTTCATTTGTCATTAGTATTGATATTTTGAGCAAACAAATGGAGTTCTTAATGACTTCTAGAGACATAAAATATAATTTAATTATGTTAATGTTAAATGACTAATGATAAAGTATTAATGTGGCATATAATTACTGTAGTAAGTCTGCAAAGATGTAGTTTCAGCATCAGAATAGTTTTCAAAGAATGAATATTTTTGTAAAAAAAAAAAAAAAAGAAAAAAAGAAAAACTGTAACATCCCTGGATTCCACTGAGGCTATTTGTCTGCACAAAGAAGTCTTAGCTTAAGAGAGTAAGTAGTCTTGTGGCTATGAGTAAACCAAGGTGAAGTTAGAGGTCATTTTTAATTCAGCTACTCAATGACATTTGCATTTGGGTCTGTTTCCCTAGTAACATAGGCCTGATTCACAATAAGACACAAGAGGAGACTTCAACTGAATCAACTGGAAGTAATTGTGGCCTCAAGTATACTGCAATAAAAGAAAGACTTCCTCTGTGTTATCTATCAGGAAAGCAAAGACGATAGATGGATCATATTTGCCTTGGAAATGAGGACAGCACTATGCAACATAGCATATTGTTGCCTCATATTTGATGATGATAGTAGACACTAATTATGATCTATGTGCAGGTGCGACTGAAAACCCTATTAATCAACAAAGCTTCCTTGCCACAAATGGTGTAAGGATTCTTTAGTTTGCAGCTGCACATGCTTTTCATAGACAAACTGATATTTGGGAGGCAGGCATTTGGCTGTGAAGTCAGTTGCAAATCTTTCCACAAAAGAACTACCAATTTCTTAAACTAACTGTCATTCTGATCACCTGAGCTACTGCCCTCAACTTCCTTCAAATAGATCATGTGATTTGGGAGTACAACCAGGTGTTGTTCAGTTCTTAACTCTGTGGTGCTGCAACAACAATGTTTTGTTTTCCTTGATGTATATACCACTTGTATGCTGAGCACATTTATTCTCAGTAATACATATGGGAATTACTTATTGAAGGGTTATTATTCAGCCACACAGGGAACAAAATGCAGGGGGAAAAAGAAAAAAGAAAACATGTTTTTCCTAGACTGTTTTTGTCTGCAAAAAGGCTCTTTGGACAGCCATTTGGATTACTCAGGAAACCAACTGTGTTCTCTAGGGCTCATTTGTAGCATATAGCCTTAATGAAAACTAAACATATGTACAAAAAAACAGGTGACTGTCCATTTGCTGTGTCTTGGACATAGTTGTTTTGTGGGTAACATTTTTTACTTCCTTTCTTAGTTCTTAGATATTTTGTTTCACCTTTTCTCCCACAATATTTTATGTGAGAAGACATGCTGTAACTTTTTCTTCACATAAATGCCTTCTTTTACCTTTTTACTTCCCCTATGACATGCAGGTTGTTTAATGACAATTTTTCTTTTATCTGTTTATCTTGTTATCCCTTGCTCAGGAACTAGCCAGACCCTGTACATGTAGGTAACTGCCTGAAGTGTTTTCATGACCTACACATGGCCTCTCCATCAGCCTTTACTTGGCTCCAACATCCCTTTATCAAAGAGACTTGGAACAACTACACTTACAGTCTGCTCTCCTTATCATACCTCACATCTTCCCCCTTTTTTACTTGCTGGAATCCTCTTTATTTTCTAATTTCTATGACAGTGACAATATTTATCATGTCTTAAAAAGTGTTTTACTGCTGCAAACAGACACCATGACCAAAGCAAGTTTCATAAAGAACATTTAATTGAGCTTGCGTACAGATTCAGAGGTTTAGTCCTTATCATCAAGATGGGAGCAGGGCATCATCTAGGCAGGCAGGATGTAGGCAGAGCTGAGAGTTTTACAACTTCATCTGAAGGCTGCTAGTGGTAGGCTGGCTTCCAGGAAGCTAGAGTAAGGATCTTATAGTGCACACCCACAGTGACACATCTGCTCCAACAAGTCACACCTCCTAATATTGCCATTCCCTGAGCCAAGCATATACAAACCATCACATATCACTAGCCTGCATATTTATCAATCATCTGTCTTCAGGAGGTCATGAATGTTGTCTATTTGATTCATTCACTATGCCAATTCCAGTGACTAGAATATTGCATAGAAAGTAGCAAGAGATGCAAAAAATATTGATAAATTAATGAATGAAAAACTCTATATGAATCATATCCTTTCTAGCAATACACAGAGAGTTGATGTTCTATTGCATGCTATTGCCAAAACATAGCCCATGCACCTCTTAACAGGAGATTGTGCCATCACTGGGACTGTGTCAAAGCTCTAGCAACAGAAACATTTTTGTTGTTTACTTTATATGATGCATTTGTTCCATAATTGCAGGAAAAGGACAATATGTCAGTTCCTTTCTGGTGTGACACTTGAATCCTAGAGAAGTGAACATGTTCACAAAGTCTAGCATACCATCCTCTTTTACAGTAATTAGTATGACAATTGCTTCGGCAATTGAAATCTGATGCCAGGTACATGTTGGTAACCCAGAATATATCATTCCTACTACTGGTTCCAGTCCCACGTGGTCCAGTTACTTTCCTCCATATTAAAGCCCCACTGCCAACAGAAGTACTAAAATCTCCTGTGATTATTAGTTGGACAGATGCTGGCAAAATTTCAATGACTCTGTCTAGTCATGAATAGAGTCCCTGTCTTACTTTTTCTTTGTCTGCAGATGTCTGTATACTAATGATGATATTTACCCAGATGCTCAAGCCAGAAGCTGGGCTATTGTCCACGACATTTCCCCTGTCTTTGGCTTTAAAATATAAGCCTTCAACATGCTAAAGCAACTATTCTTTTCCACCCCACCAATATAATCTTACCCTGAGAATCATCAACTACTGTGCAAACTAATATGTTTGCCCTTCACTGCTTTTCCTGCCTCAAGCCTTGCTCCTTTTAAAAACATTTACTTCCAGTTTTGTAAAGAACTACAAGTATATTTGTATACTATTTAATATTGGATTGAAGTCAGATTCTTCAGTGTGGCATACATAAAGCTTAGTTTCTTTCATTTTATCCATTTGAGTCCTGAGTTACCTGGGAGGTTATATTATTCTTGGCTCTGAATATAGTCTTTTTTTCCCACAGATTCAATAAAATTTGTATCCCAACTTGGCATAACTTTAGTTAATGCTATAATTCTCAGTGTTTTCCTGACCCTCGGGGACTGCATTACATACCGTTCCCCTCATCTATTAATCATACTATGATTACTGTGATCACAAGGTTTATCAAATAAACTACAGTGGTTTATTTCACTTTCCTTATACCCACAGTCTATCCTCTGTTCTTAGCACATAGTAATGTTCAGATATCTTTGTGGACTAAGTAAGTCCTTAACTATAATTTGAAGTGCATTTACATGTTGGAGGTTGGCTTTTGATATGTTGATCGCTATAATGGATTTCTTTAGAAGTCTCATTTATGAGATCAACAAAGCTCAAAATGATCACAGAGTTTTATAATATGTAACCGTATGGCATTAAAATGTTTCAATATTTCATATCAGGGCAATGTATATCATATCTGTCAGGAATTATTGAATTATATTATATGTGGGTGTTTTCATGCATTTGTGTTCATGCATGTTCATATGAATGTTAAAGTTTTATTTCAGATATTTGTTCTTACTTTCAGCAAGTGGGAAGCAACCATAATTTTAACCTTCTCAAATAGAATTAAATAATGTAAGGAAATCAATGATGAAGGCTGCACATTTACTAAGCCCCTTCCACCAGAAAAGTGCTACTTCTGTAATACATGACTAGCACACAAAATGGAATTCATAAGAATAATACATATTTCACCAGACACGATGGTGCAAGCCTTTAATCCCAGAATTAAAGAGGCAGAGATAAGTAGATATCTGTGAGTTCGAGGCCAGCCTGGTCTAGATAGTGAGCTTCAGGAAGCCAGGGTTACACTGAAAAACCCTGTCTTAAAACAATTAAGTAGTAGTAATGACGACGACGACGATGATGATGATGATGATACACATTTAGAACTTATACAACAAATTTTAATACCTTTTACTTACATAGTTTTCCAGTTTAATTTCTGTTTGTGTTATGAAACACCTTGACAGAAAGCAACTTGAAGGGAGGAAGAATTGATTTGACTGCATTACCAACTTGCAATTTATCATTGTGCTGAAACCAAAGCAGGAAGTTAAGCAGCTAATTACAACCACAATCAAAAGCAGAGAATGCACAGGAACTGACTATGCTTCGCCCCCTTTCTAAACACTACAGGATACAATATAGGACCCAGTTTGTGAAATGGTGTTACCCACATTTGAGTGGTTCTACCACTTCTATTAACCCAACTAAGAAAATCCCTTACTGACAAGCCTATAGCAGGCAAATCTAATGCAAATAATGCCTCATTGAGACTCTCTTCCAAAGTAAGGTCAAACTGATAATTAAACATAACTATCACATGTAGGTTGAACTAACATTTTTCCATAAATGCTAAATATTTTAACACAAAGCAAACATAGTTATATAGTCCCCTGCATACTTGTATTAATATTTTGTTTAATTGTATCTTAGATCTTCAATGAAAAGTTGAAGTCAGGTCTAATTAATTGAATGTAAAAATCAAACAAGTGAAAATATGGACAATTGATAGAGATGACAGAGAATGAATTCAGGAAAAAAAACAAGCATAAACTTAAAAGAGTAACTGATTGACTATTAAACATGTAAAATTGGAATAGCAAATAAATACTTTAAAAATAATCAGCTTAATAGGAGCATCAAAGAATAAGAAATACATAATTGAAGTTAGCTGGGAAAATAATAGAAAAAAATCCCATAACACTAATGTAAATTCTGTACTAATATACATTACATTTATAACTTTTTACTTATTTATTTATTTACTCATGAGTATATAAATTTGTTTACATGTTAAAATTTTTATAAAGAGTAATGATTAATACTAATCTCATGTGATATTTATATAGCAGTCTTGGTGATGACCACTTTTCTATATTTGATTCAGTTTCATTCATTCGTTATTATGATTATTAAAGATAAGGAAGGGGCTGGAGAGATGGCTCAGCCATTAAAGGCTAGGCTCACAACCAAAAATATAAGATAAGGAAGAAGGTACAGAAATTTATCAATATTATCCAGCTGAAACAATAACAGGGTTTAAGTTGAACCCATAGAGGATTTTTTTATATACTTAATCTTAGTAAAATTAGGAAGATAAGAACAGTCAAATAATTGATGCTAATATACAATGTCAAACAGAAATGTAAGTAAATGGCTGGCTGAATATTGACTTACTGTCATTGTTTTGAAAAATAGTAGTTTGATTTAAAAATACCACACCCATCCAATCAATAAAGCATTCATTTTGACTTATTGAGGAAAACAAATTCAAAAACTTAAAAAATGTTTTATGTCCTTCATATGTGTGGACTAGAGGCTTAGTACACAAAGGTAAAACTTGGAAATTTTGGCATTCCACTTAAGAATTGTGCACAAAATGGAAATTGTCAATGCAATGTCATTCACACTGCTGTAAAAATGATCGATTTTAAAGTATAAAGGAACTGCTAAGGCTGGGTACCAGATTTCAAGAAGGACGTGTTACAGATTTCAAATAAACCCTTATTAAAGGTATTTTAAAGCTCCAAAAACCAATAAATATATAGTACAAGGAAATTAGAAGAGAACAGCTATTTCAAAATAGAAGTGCATCATTTTAGTTTCCCTTAAAAATAATTTTAATTGTTTTAAAAAAATTTAATTTAGAAAATTAAGATTAGGTTTGGCTCTAGAGATATGGATCAATGGATCAAGGCTCTTGCTGCCCATTCCAAAGATTCAATATTGATGCCAGGCTCCATATGGTAGGAGGATAGAACTTTAGCAAGTTCTCCTGTGGTTTACAGTAGCACAGTCTCATGCATGCCCACAAGCACTCAGACACAAACAAACACACACAAACACAACATGCATATGCACACACACACACACACACACACACTTATATAGATAGATATACACTTATGCACTGACGGGAGAGAGAGAACCAATCAATCAATAAATGAAATTTCATAAAAATGTTCTGTTTTATGATTGATTTTCCAATGAAATGTATTGTTGAGCTTCTCACTGCATTCAATGATAACATTTAATAGGCCACATGAAAATCAGGCTGACTTGTGTGAGTTTTTGTAGGATTAGGCTACTTCATCTAACATTTTAGCTGTGATATGTTCAAAGGGTGATTTTCTGTATTTTAAAAAAATAATGAAATAAATATTAGTTTATAGTCCAGAAAACATCAAATATCTTTATGATACAATGATTCTTTTATTGTTAGTCAATTTTGCTTTGCATCAAATTTACTATTACCCTAGCAATAACTATTATAAATCCTAATCCAGAACAAGGATTCTCATATACTTTTAGGGACAATGGACCCTTACTAAGCCTTATGCAGATAGTACCTAATACATCCTACATACACACTTGTATAATGACCCAGAAATGCCTTATCTTGGAATGTATCCTGAGATTTCCTTCAACAGTTCCTACACATAACATTATTCATTGGAGCATGACTTCCAAGTGGCAAGAAATAATGTGAAGAAACTGTTATGTGTGCTCTGTGCACTCTTCCTTCATTGCAGAAATGCTTCAATCACTCATCATGGTTTTCACCCTGAGGATCAATGTGTCACTCTGGTGTATGGTTTGGTATCTGGGAAGATAACCCATTCTATAAAGAATTTGTTGCACACGTGTTTGAATCAGAATCTAACTCTCAGCACTCATATAAATAACAGATGCATGTGACAAGCACCATAATCCTAGTCCTGGGGAAATGAACACAGGGAATGTCTGGCTAGTCAGGGTATCTGAAATGGTGAGCTCTCAGCTACACAAATCTCTGCCTCAATCAGTAACATACAGAGCAATTAAAGACACTCAACATCAACCTAGAGCCTACACACACACATTCCTACACACATGTGAACTTGCATACATAAGCAAATTGCTTCACATCTGCAGAAATACAGATGAGATGGAATGAAATGTATTGTTCCCATAGTCCAGTGCCAAGAAACTATAAATAAAAATGTAATGACAACTATTAATGTTTACCCTGTGCATTTTTCCTTTACTTTACAGAAATTCATCAGTTACTAAGTTGATATTTTAACTTGTTTTAAATAGAAAGTCTAAGTAAATTAACGGTGCATAAATAATTACATGCCAGATTTTAAACCTATACTTAGCCTCAGGACATTCCTCGTTATTCTTGAAACCTCAAAAAGTATGTACACACTATAAGGCAAAATCATGTCTAAGCTAGAAGAGGGTAAATGCTAAGTCAATGTCAATATATGAGATGTATATCATTAAGGTCATATAAAATTATTATTGTCTTTAGACCTGAAAACAAACTCATCTACTAAACACTTTATACTAAAATTTGCTATAAAAACTCTCTGAATTCATTTGTGTATATATGGGTACAAACTCCAAGTACCACAGAGTTTTACCTCACAGACTCCAATTTTACCTATAAATTGTTCTTTTCTAAATAATCCAGAGGTGAGGTATAAGAATCTTTTACTTTGGGGTTGCCATTATATAACTTGGAAAAATAGATCAGGAATTGTTAATGTATGCTACTTGAGACACAAAATGTTTTAAGATGCACAAACAAGAGAATGTAAATGTAAAGACCTTAGAGTCTGTTGAAGTAAGAAAAAAGTAAAACTCTTCAGGCTCCAAGTATCAGTGAGGAAAAGAACTATTAGAAGCAAACAAGAATATGAGAGTATGTCAGGCTTGTCTCTACAGTCCAGAATCCCTCCATGAGCAGAGCTACTCTATATTGTGTCCTCCCTAGCAAGAACACAGAAACCATTTGTAGAGGACTTTAGAAAAAGTACATAATATGTAGGTTGACAAAATATTCTACAAGATTCTTTTATGTGAAAAATATTAAATACACATGTAATCTTTCAAATTGAACCCAACCCTTTGAATCCACTGCCAAGACCTGACTTAACAGCAATCTCACTAACAATTGATTATAAGTCATTTCTCATTTTTAAAATATTTCACTTAACAGTTATTTTGTTCCATTGAAAATTCTAGATCACGTCATAAGGCTTGGGTTGTGTGGACATCTTACCCATGCCAACAAACAGCAATAACGTGCTTGCTGCATGTTACAAGTGATTTTCAGAGAAACAAGGGTCAAATAAAAAGATCCCAAAATTTGTCATGTTGATGTCCCTGCCTATTCTGTTCACTGACATTCTTGTAAGAGTGTTGCTGAGAACATTCCCTGTTGTGTTATAATCTTCCTGATATAACGCTACACATATTGGACTGTTGATGAACGGGAGTTTACAGTTGAATACAAGAAAAATTTTCCTTTGCCCAGGAGTTGACGTTCTTTATCACAGTGGAAGTAAGAATACATAACTAGGAGCTAGGAAATATGATTCAGCAGTTAAGAGTACTTACACCCCTTCCAAAGTACTGGAGTTCAAGTTCAAGCAGCACATTAGATAACTCACAACTGTCTGTTACCCAAGCTTCAAGGGATGTAATAAGTTTCTCTGGGCTTTGTTGATAAATGCGCACATTTGCCATACAGAACCACATAAATACAAAATACAAATAAATATTTTAAAATATATACCTGCTTATGTTTATTTTTTCTTTTTGTTCTGAGAAACAAGAACTCTGAGATTATTTTTACTCATCACTTCAATTCAGCTCCCACATGGAAAGACTTCATCACTAAGCTGCAGATGAGCTCTAGAAATGTGGTACCCAGAAGAGTGGACAGGAGATTAAATTGTCATAAACACTAAATTAAAAGTTCACATCACATTTCAAATTTAATTATTAGAGCACAGTAAAGGCAATGTGTTGTAAAATTATAAAAAATGTGCTGTCTTTCCCCCACTAGATCTGGCACGATAGTGACCAAGATATCTGGTACATATCTTGCCAGAAACACACATCCCAATTCCGTGGAAGCTTAGTGTCCCAGCTGCCACATACACTCTTACACTTAAATCGCTACATGAAAGAACATAGAACACAATAAACTCTGATCCAATTGGTAAGATATAATTGCCTACCTAAACATACACATCCATCCCTACAGAACATTCATAACAACCTATAAATACACAGAGTAGAATCTTTTTTATTATTAGATATATTTCTTTATTTACATTTGAAATGTTATTCCCCTTCCTGGTTTCCTGTCTATAAACTCCCATCCCCTCACCTCCCCCTTTCCCATACAGGTATTTCCCCATACATCCCCGTTCCTGCCCCCCTTATTCCCCTGCACTGGGGGTCTACAATGTCAGCCTCCATGTTCTCTCCATGGCTCTACTCTCAGCCCCTCTAGTCTCCTTCCTTTCCAGTCTCCCTGTCTTCCCTCAAACTTTTCTCCTGCCCATCCTTCCTTCTTGTCAAATGACAGGCCTCATTCTATTTTGTACCTGCTTCACCTATATGACATCATCCTACATTTCACCCTTTCATCTAATTAAAAAAATACTTTTCTCTCAAATATAAGCTGGGCACAACTATTATCATTTTGTAATTAAAAGCATAATACCTAATACCCAGTCCAACATTTTATCAGTTAAACAGAACATTTAGTTATTCATTCCAGCTTCAGAAAGGCTTAAAATCTATGTTATATCTTAGCTAAGTTGTATACTATCTGATAACTATCTAATAAAATATGTATTTGCAGAATTAAACAGCCTGATAAGCTATAAGACTATAATCAGTCTTCAACCTCATCAGAAATCTGAGAATGACCAAATACCTATAAACATAGGAAGCCTAGCATGGCTTCCAGAACTGAGAGGTTGTAGAGACAAATCTCCACGAGCAGAGTCCTCTGTTAGCAATGTGTGAGCACAAGTCTTCAGCCTTCTGGCCAAGAATCAAGTGACAGACTCTTAAAATGCAGAAATCTTGAAGGGCTGATAATTCTGGCTTGGCAAATATTATCAGCTGACTATTCTGCAAAAGGTGTCCCTTTCTGGACAGTAATAGTCTGCAGATAAAGCCGGCAATTTCTGCCCAGTGATTGCCTCACCTGGAGGTAGAGATGCTCAATCTCTTTGATAAATTTGCCAAAGGGGAACTGTTAAGAGCAGATATGTTTCAACCAAAGGTAAATAACTTTACTTCTCATATTTTGTGGATTTCTGATGTATTTGAAAACCATCTATCTATATAAGGTAATTTGGACTATTGTCTGTTAACTACCATATTATCTTGAAAGCATTCTAAGAAACTAGAGCCATGAATTTGCTACTTGGCCCTTAACTCACATTTGTAATCAACTCAGAAGTTTGTAATGGCATCAATAGGAGGACTGGCTCTAAACCTTGTACTTTTAAACTTTTTTAACAAATAAATTCTATACCAAAGCAAAGATCTGATCTTAGCTTAGTTACCAAACGAGATTATTGCTGTACAACTCAATCTAGCTAATTATTCCCTGTTAAATTACAATCAATTCAGGAATCTTAGAAAGGACTGAAAGAGCTTGAAGGGGATTGAGACCCCATATGAAAAACAATGCCAACAAAGCAGAGCTTCCAGGGACTAAGACACTACCCAAAGACTATACATGGACTGACCTTGGGCTCCAACCTCATAGGTAGCAATGACCAGCCTAGTAAGAGCACCAGTGGAAAGGGAAGCCCTTGGTCCTGCCAAGACTGAATGCCCAGTGAACATGATTGTTGGTGGGAGGGTGGTAATGGGGGGGGAGGATGGGGAGGGGAACAGCCATATAGAAGTGGAGCGGGAGGGGTTAAGGGGATGTTGGCCCGGAAACCAGGAAGGGGAATAACAATCGAAAGGTAAATAAGAAATACACAAGTTAATAAAGATGAAAAAAATTACAATCAATTCTAAATTCCTCACAAAAGCAATCTTAG
Organism: Rattus norvegicus; assembly: GCF_021556685.1. Taxonomy (NCBI): domain Eukaryota; kingdom Metazoa; phylum Chordata; class Mammalia; order Rodentia; family Muridae; genus Rattus; species Rattus norvegicus. The sequence continues at coordinate 8,108,114 of NC_141541.1, read as the reverse complement.
AATAACCACTTTCAGCCCCCAAAAGTCCAGGGAATTAGGGCAACGACTCTTCTATAACTTCTACAAGCTGTACATGAGTGTTGAAATATCCTTGGGGGTAGGAGGTATGAAGATTAAGCAATGCTGTAGCCAGATGTGTGTCCTGGCTGGACCCAGCTGAAAGTCCTTGAGACCAGGAATCCAAGCAGGCAAACTCTGCAAAATACAACTCTCAAGACAAAAGTTTTGAATCAAGATATCTTCTCGTTTGATTCTCTTGAATCTAATTTTTCAGGTGGTCTCTCTCAAATCTGATCAGTATGACTCTGTGAAGTTTCCAGAGACTGATCACACTTTTTAAAAACACAAAGACAAAATCCCTCTCCTAAAATACTATGTTCCTTAGTCTGTAACCAGAAAAGCTTGTATCTTGCACTGTCTCCCAGAGTACTAATATAACCATAAAACTAAAAGTCATGCCCATTATAAGATTAAACAATTTTTTAAAAGGGAACTAAGCTAAACAGTAGTGTTAAACAATGAGCCTGATTGGCTTTTGTAATCTGTCATATCAGGAAGTTAACCCAAAAATTCCCGAGGAGCCCATGTTAAGAGAATCTGAACTTCCTGTTGTGGTAGATATCAAAAATAACCACAAAACCCTCACTAGCCAGTGTCAACCAGCCATATGGCCTTTAGCAGGGTAATTGATAAAATAAAATAAACACCTTCTATCAATTCCAATATCAATAAGCAATTCATCAAACCAGGACTTTAGCCCAAAATATATCAATCTGTCAAGCTCTCTACCTGGATCCTCAGATTTTTATTTAACGTTAATACCCAAAATATATCCACTGTTAAGCCCTGTACCCAGTGTAAGAGATTTTTATTTAACCTTAATAATTAATAAATATCACAATTCTCTACTTGGAGTCAGTGACTAATTTTTCCCTGTAAGTTCCAAACCATGGATGAAAATCCCCAAGTGATTCAAGTAATCTCTATACTCTCCTTAAAATAAGCTGAATCACCTTCTAATAAGACATGTCACTAAGAAGTAGCTTGTCTAACTAGAATTTCAACCCAAAATTCCTGTGGAGCCACATTAAAAGGATTATGAGTATCCTGAAAGACTGTCTAAATAACTTTTTTTTAAAAAAGCAGCTTTAATCTCTAACTTTCTAAACTGTCACTACTTATTACACAGCAGGGGACCTACAGCCTGCCAGCCCAGGCTGTTTCTGTTTCTTTGTTTAAATTCCTGGGCTTGAAACATCACATGACTCAATATGATGCTGGCCTCCTCTTACTTAGAAAACAAAACTTTCTCTCAACTCTTAGAATTACTACTAGTGGATTCTTGCCCAGCACATTAGTTCGCCATCTGTTGTTGTAAATTATAAAAAATGGGCTGTCTTTTACACCCACTAGATCTGGCACCATAGTGCCTCCAAGAAATTTGGTAGATATCTTGCCAGAAACACATATCCCAATTACGTGGAGGCTTAGTGTCCCAGCTGCCACATACACTCTTAAACTTAAATCGCTACATAAAAGAACACACAACACAATGACCTCTGATCCAATTGGTAAAATATAATTGCCCACCTAAACATACAAAGCCCTATACACATCGATTCCTTAAGAACATTCATAACAACCTGTAAATACAAAGAGTGAAATCTTAGTGTCAACCTCCATGTTCTCTCCACAGCTTCTCTCTCAGTCTCTCCAGTCTCCTTCTGTTCCAGTCTCCCTCTCTTACCTCAAACTTTTCTCATGCACATCTTTCCTTCTCATCCAATGACAGGCCTCATTCTATCTTGTACCTGCCTCACCTTTATGATATCATCCTACAGCGATAACTTTATTATACTATGAAGCTATAAAGTTCTCACATGTTACAATATGTCTTTCTCCGCATAGGCAAGAACTCCAGTTGTGCAAGACTGAAAGGACAAAGTTGTATTTTGAGATAGATAATTTTGAGATAGATAAGGAAAAGACAAGCACAATGAAAAAATTCCTATATATGTTGTTAAAGACATAGTTTATTTATAGTCTTTTAATTCTGTGTGCACTTCAAATAGCAACAAGATTTTCAACATCTTTGATTTTAGTGATTTTTTTAAGTATAACCTATCAGTTAAAACAAAATAGAACATTTCTTAAAGTGCAGTTTACCACAGACCCTCAAAGCCTAAAATACTCAGGTTCTTTCTACATGTAACACCCTATTTCTAATGTGAAAACAATTTCAAAGGGCCTGGGAAAGTACATCATGGCTGCAAAAGCCCTGTGCAATGCTGACTGCATACCAGCACACTCCAGGGAGATACCTGGAGAGGGTTGCTTTACAATTATCATACATTCATGGAGTTCTCTGTATGTACTAGGGTCTAAAGATTGCTTTAGGAACTTTACACTTAGTTGTGTTGTAAGCCATTCTTAGAGACAATATTACCTTTCAGTGTCTTGATGGCTTACTTTCAGGGGAGAAAAATTAGATGTCTTCAGTGTTAATGGCTTAGTAGCATTTGGTCTTATCCATAAGGAAAAGTTTGCCTTCTGCTACTCTCTTCAACCATTATTGATGTGTATAAAAACATTTTTTCAGAAAAATGTCCCTGAAATATGACAATTTATTTATTAACTTGAGGAATAATCACTATAAGTGTTTTACTCCTCATGTTAAAAGCAAAGTTAACATGAACTTTGGCCCTCAATCTCATAAATGAACCTCTAGATACTTGGGGGTCAAAATTCATGAAATATCTGTGGTAATATAACCATATTCTATCTTTAGAGTTTTATTTTCCATTCATAATCATTAATAGATGTAATGATTGCAGGCTAATTTTCATGAAAGCTACAAAGAGAATATATTTATGTTTAAAAAAGATACAAAGAAAAATTGTAAGGGGATTGGGGATTCTGCTCTTACCTCCTTTTTGTCTGTTTCAACCTAGTAATGGTCTGCAAAGAAATGAGAATATAGCTAAGTCTTCTTTACACTCTTAAATTTTGCCTGAGACACTTTTTTTTTTTTTTTGGTTCTTTTTTTTTTTTTTTCGGAGCTGGGGACCGAACCCAGGGCCTTGCGCTTCCTAGGTCTGTGACACTTTTTAATGAATCAAGTGATCATTGTTTCTGAATTCCCCAAAAGACATCATTACAAATTAGTTTCTATTGTTGGAAGAATAGTCACCTTTGGAAAGAGAAATACAAACCCGAATTTTAGTATATTTTCCTTACTTGTAATCTATCTTGCAAAGATCCACAGTAAGAAAAAATATAAAAAGGAGACAAACAAAATAAGATTTTTCAGCAGCACATTTTGTTCTCTTGGGGTAAGGGAATCATTCTTCAGTAAAAACTAAACCAACTCATATGCTGTGGGTTACTTCAAACATAAACCTGGTATACAAATATAACAAATGTCCATCTTACAGTATGTTAAGTCTCAAATAACTTTGAAGAGAGTATACAGTGATAATTTGGGTTTCTTTTTAAAAGACATAAGTGTTATTGGAATATGTTTTTTGTTCTAGTCCCAAGTGTGGGAAATGGGGCTGCTTCAGATTGTCTACAGCAAGAGACTATGATTTGCCTTGTGCTGTAGTGGGGCTGTGATTGTGCCAGCTGAGGACAGTTTTTGCAAGTGTTTATAATTCTAGGCATTCCTTTTATCTTTTTTAATTCCTAAAGAGTGTGTTTGTCTGTTTATGCTTATTTACTTTACATCCTGCTTACTGTCCTCCTCCCTATCATCCCCACCCACAATATTGCACGATGCCCCTTCCCTCTGAGCAGATGGGCAGGTATCTCTTCACCCTGGTACTTCTTCAAGTTTCTGCAAAGCTAGGTACTTCCTCTTCAACTGAGGCCAAACACTGCAGGCCAGCTAAAAGAATATATCCTACATACAGACAACAGGTTTTTTGGATAGACCCCACTCCATTTGTTGATGACTCATGTGAAGGTTAAGCTGCATATCTGTCGTATATGAGCAGGGAAGTAAAAAGTCTGGGTATAAAAGTACATAATGTTCTGTGTCACAACAAAAGTGTATGAAATTATGTCACAATAACTGAAGGAAAATGAAAGTGAACATTGCTAAGTGTTCAACAGTGTAGTCCTTTTAAAGGAAAATTATTAAATTCTTGGCATATATCACAGATGATTGATGCCTGATTTATGTGTGCAGATAGCACCACAGCATTGCTTCTCTCCCATGCTATTGTGATGTTTTCAAAAAGCGCATGTCATCCAATGTGTCAGTTAGAGTGATAAGTGGAGTGTTGGCAGACAGGTGTTTCAGAGTAATGGGGATGGTTTCAAAGGTCTTGAACAACAACGAAAGTAATTTCTGTCCTTAACAACAATATAGAACAAAATGTGGAAACTCTCTCTTAAACCCGCTGTAGGTATAGTGAAACAAGTCCTTCATTTGCCTGGGTTCATAGGTTTGCCTGTAGATGCGATTATTTTATTTTGACCTAGTTGTTGTTATTAGAATGATCTTCCCAGAGGAATGGGCTGACTATTACCATGGCGCAGATGGAAGAAGAAACACATGCACATGTGCCTTCCATTCTCTTGCTCATTGAGTAATTCACTTGGATAACTGATATGTATGAGACGTATGCTTGGGGAAGCACCTCAAACAGAATTGCAGTCCATTTCCATCAGCTGCCTACTTAGGCATTTCGAACCAGCCATGGAACATATGTGGGAGTTAGGCATGAATGAGCTTTGAAAATTCATCCAAGACTATCTGGAAGAAAGACATGTTAACACTGTCACAGAACTTCTTCCTTAAAACTTTAACTTCCTTGCTAAACTTGAGAGGAATATGAGTAACTACAACTTAACTGGGTAGTATTGATTTCTAGAAAAGACACAATGAACTTCTTCATGAATTGATTCTGTTACTACTCAGTATTTAAATTATGGTTTCAGCAAGTGCAAGAAAATTCTAGCTATACCAATTATATAAGCATGACTGAATGGTTGTTTTTAATTTCTCCTGTCACCAACTATTTCTGTTGGAAAGAACCCTGACAGAAATTATGTACACTCAGAAGAATTATGCAGGTACATGGCCTTCCACAAGCCCCTATGCTTTTTCATTAGGAATCCTGAGGTTGATAGATTTGCCTTTTAAATCATCAATTCTTTAAAATTTATTTTATTTATTTTTAATTATGTGCATGGAGGAGGGTCTATGTTTACATGTGTATGGGTGGAGATAAAAGCAGAGATCAGGGCTCCTAGACCTGGAGTTACAGGATATGGTAAGTCATTAGACATAGCTGCTGGGAAGCAAAGTCCTTTCCTCTTAGGGGAAAGGACTCTTAACTGCTCATCCACTTCCCTTCCCACTTCCAGTAGTCCTTATCTGCATGTGTCTGCATTTAAATATGGTGAGTGTTGGATAGAGATTACTGAGAAGAAGAAAGGTAGCAACGTGTAGCAGTGAACCACGATTCTCAAGATTCACCGGGTGCTGGAAGTCATACCATATTTTGTTTTTGCATAAGTATGCATAATTGGAGTATTTTTCCCACTAGTGATGTCTTCTTCACACATGACCTTTTTCTTTCTGAAGGTTCTGAGTAATGAAACAAAGTTTCAAGAAACACAGGTGAAGTTCAGTCTGTACTTCACAAGCATCTAAGATGGGCTTTTAGCACTTTGTGACATCCAAGGTCACTGAGATAAAGAGCTCTATATGCCTGGATAATTTTCCAAACAATCACTACTAAAATTACTACATGGACAGTTTCATCTTCTGTACTGCGCTTTTCTCAACAACTAACATCCTTCAAAATTGCCTTTGCAATTTTTGTAAAAACCTGCCAATTAGTCTTTCACTCAAGACCTTTAGATTTCTTTAAAGTAGGACACTGTACTTAAATTTTAACGTATTGCAAAGTACATTAACCTGCCATTTGAGCAAAAATTTGTGATTATGTCCAATGCACGGTAAGACTATGTCACATCTAGACTTCAAACCAATATATTTTATAGCCAAAAGTATTGTCAGAAATAACATTTTAAAATTGTGAGGTCATTCTTAACACTGCAAGGTTCTCACTTTCCACAAACACTTTAGATGCAATGTGGCTAAATCATATGTCTATCAGATCACTGGATCTTAGCAACAAATGGATTTAAGCAGTCAAGCACTGTTTTTTTATTGCCTAGATTTTTTCTTTTTAAAAATGTATTTTCAGCTAAAATACAATAATCACTTACCACTTTCCCTTTCTTCCTTTCAACCTTTCCTAGTTTCTCTCAAATTGATGGCTCTTTTTCTTTGGTTATTTTTTATATAAATACTTATAAATACAGCCAAGCATTTCTTAGCTTTCCAAACCAAGTGTTTCCATTCATTGCAAGAGCAATGTTTTTATTCCATTAAGGACAAAGCAGAACATGAAGTGGTATAACTTTTGGTATGTTATGAAGTTTTCTACATACTCATTTTTGTGTTTCTCCTTGAACACTTACTTCTCACACTTTCAGTTCATCACCAGATGTCTTCCACATTTACAAGTATAGGAATAGTTGGATGGGTAGTATTCAACTTCTCATGTCACAGAGGAACTCCAGGACTGTACAACAATAACAGATTCAGGATGCAGAGCAGTTTCCACAGGTGTTAAGTGTCTCCCAATCCCCCTAGAAATATCTAGGATAAATTTCACATAAGCATCACCCTAATTTGTGCTTCTCCAGTCCTTATAGCCCTGAGCATTTTTCAATATTTTTAACAGAAGTATATGTTGACTTGCAGAAGTCAAAGCTGGGGTTGGGGTAGCTTGTTTCAAAGAACACATTTTCAGGACTTCTTGATGGGTATAAAGCCTGTTCCTGGAACTGAGACCTGTACTATTCTGTCTTATACTGTGACCTGGGACTTTATTTTAGTGAATTTTTACATCTGGGCAGTCTTTTTTATCTACTAAAAGTGTAAATCTTTTAAAAAAGATAAATTCAGATTTTTCCATGTTTTTAATATATTCTGTTTTTAAAGTTTATTTATTTATTATCTATACAATGTTCTGCCTGCACGGCCAGAAGAGGACACCAGTTCACACCTGTTTATGGTTATGAGCCACCATTCATTTGCTGGAAACTTAACTTAGGACCTCTGATAAAGCAGCTAGTGCTCTTAACCTCTAAACTACCTCTCCTGGGATGGGTAATATTTATTGTCGATGGAATAGGATTTACTATTACATAGGGAATAAATCTTTGGTGATGTCAATAGTTTTTAGATTAGGGTTAATTGAGATGGAAAGACTCATGCTAATTCTGAGAAGGACTATTACATGGGCTTGTTTCCTAGACTGAGTAAAAAGTGGATACTGAGCACCAATATTTATATCTTGCTGTTTTCTGATATCAGAAGTTATGTGATAAAATCCCTCAAGGTCCTGCCACCATTTCTGCCACACCACTATGAAGGACTGTTATATCAAACTATGGTAAAATATTCCTTCCTTCTTTAAGTTGCTCTTGTTGGATATTTTCTCACAGCAGCAGGATAGGTAACTATTTTAGCTTTAAATTTATTTATAAGAAATACATGAGAAAAAAGAATGCTTCTCTAGTATGAGTATCCCACCAACAGAGGTCTTATATGACTTTTATGTCTTTTTCCCCTCACCCTCTAACTGGGAAATTAACAAGATTCACAGGCCCTGCTGTTTAGTTTCAATTTGGGAAATAACATATGGGTACATATGTTTCTTTATTTATAAAAATAATTTATGATTCCAGACTCAAATAGATACTTAAATAGTATTATATAATCATGTTTGTTTCATTGACTTTTATTAATACTTACTCATAGCAAAGTGCTTTAGAAGACCCTGAAGATAAATTCATGAAGACTGCCCTGCCTTAGTAGGATTACAACTAAAAGAAGAGAATATAATTATTGAACAAAAATATTGCAAAATTACTCCTTGATCATGACATTTATAACTTATTTTGCCTGGAAAAATCTCTTGACTGTTCCTATGGAGGTATGTCTCAACTTCCTATCATCAGTGGTGGTCATGAAGAGCTTGTGTAGCACTGTGGTACACTATAGCATAGATGCTGGAAAAGCTCTGGGTTGTTGTTGTTGTTGCTTTGGTTTTTTTTGTTTTGTTTTGTTTTGTTTTTGATTGTTATAGTGACTTTATTCAAACACATTGTGATAAAACAGTGGTATAATTCAAGAAATATCTAATGTGACAGTATTCATTGAAATACTGAAAAACTGCAAATTTTACAATTGTATAAGTAACAGATTATTGTTGAAGCATGCACAGATAAAAAGAACTTAAGAGAATTTTAAATAAAACATAACATACTATTTGTAGTTTCATGACCTAAACTATTTCATAGTAATATTAAAATCAATTTTCTGAAAAATATATTCTAAAATCAAGAGATTTCAACAGAGAAATTTAATTTAAATTATAACAGACTTCACAAATTATATGAACTCAAGAAAAATTTTAAGAACTCAGTACAAATTTTATTTTTATATTTTTCAGTTGCTTCAGTAGTTTAGCGATCTGATACAATTTATAGGATTATTTCAATCTTATTTTATTTGTTGAGGTTTGTTTTATGTCTGATTATATGGTCAGTTTTGCAGAAGGTTCCATGAGGTGCTGAGAAGAAGTTATATTTTCTTATTTTAGGTTGAAGTGTTGTGTAGGTATCTGTTAGATGCATTTGGTTCATAACTTCTGTTAGTTTCACTGTGTTTCTATTTAGTTTCTGTTTCAATGACCTGTCCACTGGCGAGAGTGGAATATTAAAGTATCCCACTATTACTGGGTGAGGTTCAATGTGTGTTCCGAGCTTTAATAAAGTTTCCTTTAAAAAGGTAGATTCCTTGGCTTTTTGGGCATAGATATTCAGAATTGGTGGGATGTTTTTCATTGATGTGTATGAAGTGTCCTTCTCCATCTCTTTTTATTACTTTGTTTTAAAGTCTATTTTATTCGAAGTTAAAATGGCTACTCCAGCTTGTTTCTTGGGTCCATTTGCTTGGAAAATTTTTTTTCAGCCCTTTGCTCTGAAGTAGAGTCTGTCTTTGTTGCTGAGCTCTGTAGTAAGTTTGCTGAGAGGTTATGTGTGTGTGTGTGTGTGTGTGTGTGTGTGTGTGTGTGTGTGTGTCAGACAACCTTTCCTGAGATTACTTTTTTTCTCTACTCTTTCCTAATTTAAGTTTATATTGTAAATATAACTATGAGGCAATGGTGAAGCAATTTAGTTTGAAAATTAGATTATTTCCAGTTTCCAGTGATTGCTAAATTATTGAGATGAGAATATCTTTGTGCTCATCTATGAGAAACATTTCCTAGAAGAATTTATCATCAATAGTCATAAATTATATTTCTTCTAGGTTGTCAATCAGGAAGCTGGGAATACTAAAGCTGGGAATGCTAGATTATTTTTTTTTGCATGACTGAATAACTCATAAGTAACTTAATAAAAGAAGGGCTTTTTCTGGACTACACTTTAGTGGGTTCTGCCCATCATGGAGACCCATGGTAATGGAAGCAACTCTCACTGTAGTAAGACTGCAGAGCTGCTGATCTCACTGTGTTTTCCGGCAAGGAACAAATACAAATGAGTGCTGATATTCATGCTTTCTCTTCTTTCCTGAAATTCTACCCATAGCATTGTACAATCTGTTTCAAGGTTTCCTTCAATCTGATTCAAGGAGCCTTCCTTAATCCTCTCTAAAAATACCCTCACAGACACATCAAGGCATATGCCTTCAAAGAACTAACTGCCAATTTCACTCAAGTTGTTAATGCATACTTCAATCAGTGGTCAGCAAAAGCACCTATCACAACTTTGCCATTGCTGGCTATAAGTTCATTGAAGTCCCTTCTAATTTAAATGGGAAAATGGACATATTTGATTTACATTTCTATGTTATCCTATTTCAGTCACTTTATATATGTAAAGAGGTAGGTTTGTGAGTGTGTGTCTATGTTTGTATATGTTTGTATGTGCGTGAGTGTGTAAGGTATCTTTGCAATATTCCAGATAAGACAAGAAAAATATTTGAAATGTAAATTCAAGTTTCCATGATCCTAGCATTTCTAAGAATTCATATCGCAGCAGCAGTTCACATACTGTCAGTTCTATAAATCAGCTTCTTAAATGGAACTTCCTTTCTCTGAGATGTTTTATATAATTAAATACTAACATATCTAGTGATATAACCATTTAACCTTTGGTACCCCACAATCTACTGGATGGAAGAGGAAGCCTAGCTTTAGAAATTATCAATACATTGGGTAGGAGAGAACTATTTTAACTAGAAGGGAGAGAAAACCTTTATAATTTCATACAGTGTCTCAGCAGTGAGCAATCATGGCAGGAAATGCTGGAGAAGTACTTGACATTTAAATGTCAATTTAATCAAATTATGCAATCTTTAAAATGTAGCTTAGCATAATGGATTTCATAAATGGTTTAAAACATATCTCTTTCTTAAGATGATCCAGAAATTGAGCATTTTGATGCTGAAAGTCAGTGCTTTTCAAGCAAGTAGTCAGTCTGTCATCTGAGCCCGTAACTTTAAAGGACTTACAGGGTTGGATCTTTACACTTCTAAAATAAAAACATGCATTTTACATTTTGTCCAGAAAAACAAAACAAACAAACATCTCTAGTGAAAAGAGAGGGATAAAGGCAGCAATAATTGTCCATTAATAAGATAATGTTCCAAAGGACGAGTAGAGAAATATGGAGCCAATATTCTAGTTACAAACCCTCAGATGATGAACAAGAATTCCAATTATTGCTTTCTCACCAATGTGTTTCTCTTAATTTAGAAGAAATTAACTTTTACCTAAGCTTAGACTCTTCTCCTTCCTGACTTTCTAGATTTGTAGGACAAAAAAATTAATAATTATTTTCAGCTTCTAGTTTGTCCCTTTTATGGGGAAGTATAAACAGTAAGAAAATACGTTTACCAGAGAAATGCATAGTTCAGCTTTGTCCCAAATCTCTGTAAAAGCTCACATCATCGTGGCCACTCACTGTAGACAACACACACCTCTTCCAGATTACTAATCTAATATAATTCTTATGTAGTTCAGGAACTAAAAGAATGTGTTAAATCTTATCATTGTCCCCAAGGTGCAAATAAGTATGAGACAGAGAATGGGTTCTGAATCACACTTTTTGGTTACAGAGCAGACTTCGGTTCTCTGAGGTTTGGTTTCTTCATTTTTAAGTGGAGGTGTTGAAGCTTAGTTAATTCAGGTGCTACTGTATACTAGTCAACTGAAAGTAGTAATATGTACAGAGTGGTTAGAAAAGAGCCTTCAACGTTATATCCTCCAAATTATCTCTTTCCTTTTCTGTGGTTGGTTGATTGATTTGGTTTGGTTTAGTTTGGTTTGGTTTGGTTTGGCTTGGTTTTGACATTGTCTCACACCATGGCTTTGATATTAAGTATATGACAGAGCAATCTTTCTATCTCATCCTCTCAAGTAATCTTTTTTATATATACTTATAACATTAGAGAAGACTTCCTACTCTGCCTATATAACGTTTGCTGCCATATGCCATTGACACATACTTCCACTGATAGAGTCCACACCATCACCTATGTTGGTTACCATCTAACAATGAGTCATACCATTTGCAAAAGGAGATTAATACAAAGAATCAATAACTAATAGATGGATATAACATACTAAACATGAAGACACTGGGACATTCAGAATTAGCCAATGTACAATTACCATTGGTAGGTTGAGAAAAAAAAAGCAATTGAATTAAAGAATATGACGAGGATCCCAGATAACTGAAATTCAGATTCTTTGAAGATTAGTAGTATGGGGAGTTCCATCCCACAACAGGTAAAGAAAGTTTTTTGAAATCTTTGGAGGTAGGGGATGTTGGCATTGAATGAGAAGTGACTCAGTGCCAGAATTGGGAGTGGGATTTGTGCATATTTACAGAAGCAGCCCCTGTGTCCCTCAATCAGTGTGGGATAAAAATCCTTGAGAGCTGCGATCAGTGGGAAATCTGTCCTGAAATACTGTTAGAATTGTCAGTTTATGCTGAATTCCTAAATATAAAATTAAAGGATGATCAGTTACAGTTATTGTGTTGTCTGGATTAATATCTGGGGACATTAGTGCAGTGCACTTTCAGGAGTGTGTGACAGAGTTTCTGGAGAGGATCACTTCAGGGAAGAGAAAAGGCATCTTGAATTTGAGTAGCACCATTCATTCTTTGGAATCTCAGATTGAATAAAAAGGGAGAAAGAAGAAAGTAAAAAAAAAAAAACTGTGACCATTCCACACAGACTAAATCTTCTTAACTATGAATTCAATCAATAAGGCCTATTATAACTTATTTATAAAAGTTTGCTCATAATGCTACAAAAGCTAAACCTAGAACATCCTTCAGCTTAGGTTGCATCATAAGATCATTCTATCACACTTTGTTTGTAATTAGACCAGCTGACAAAGGAAAATATGTTCATAGCACCCAGTGCCAGGATCCCTCAAATAAGTAGATTTGTAGATGAATAGAAAGATGTGGGTAGCAGATACATCTACTTGCCACTTCAATGGGTTCTAGGCTTGAGGAACAAGACAATATCAGATTATAGTTGTCCTCAAAGGAGAGAATATATGCTAGGATGTCTTATAAGATAAAATGTCTTATCTGTGTTTTCCCCTTTTGTTACTAAAAGTGTAACAATGGATCCCAACGAAACTGAGTTTTCCATTTTCATCACACACAGCCACACTCATAAAAACTTATTAATAATAGTATGCAAATAAAAATTTAGAGCTCGATATTATAGAAAATAAAAGTGTAATTTGCCTTGCCATCATTCAAATCTATAAAATCCTGATAATTTATAGAGAAGTAGAACCTTATAAATTGGAATTTATTTTCACCATTAAAACTGTTGAAATGTTTCCTGAGAACTTAAATGTAGTCTTACAAATACAACCAATAGATGAATATAGCCGGACGGGTTCTAGTTTTGTATTTTCCATCTTACTGTGTGTACAGCTCAAATGTTTGAAAACTGTTCTTGGAACTTAAAAATAGGTTAAACAATATATCCCAGAATCAGTTAATTCATCTGTCTGATGATTTTTTCTATTATCTGCTTCTGCTTCTAAAATATAGTGTAGAAGAAAAAGAAATGCTTTAACATTTGTTTTTAATTTATGAAGTGACTAAGACAGGTGCCTTTTTCACACCCATGCCTAGAACTTTATGAAGGATGATTTACCTAGGTACAGTTGCCAATGAGAAGCCTTGAAACACTGTGTGCAGAATCTCATTGCCTCAGTTCTGTACATTTGTGCTTTTTTTTTTTTTTTTTTTTGGTTTTTTTTTTTTTTTTTTTTTTTGGAGCTGGGGACCGAACCCAGGGCCTTGCGCTTCCTAGGCAAGCGCTCTACCACTGAGCTAAATCCCCAACCCCTCATTTGTGCTTTTTAAACCAACAGCTGAAAGTCAGGTTACTTTGAGAAGTGGCTTCTTAACAGGAATCTGGTCTTCCACAATCCCTTAAGTCTCTTTGCAATTTAAGTAGTCTTAGGTCATCTCTTCCATTTCAATAAAAGTATCACAATAGAAATCCCCTCAGTAAGCCAGCAAGAAAGAAGCTCATAGGCTCTGGTTTTCTCATTAAGTTATGAAAAGAAATGAGCATAAAATGACTTTAAATTCAATTCCATTATCCCTATGTAGATTACGTGAGTTGTATCATTTTACCAAAGATTATCTTTAAAAAATAAATGCAAGTAACCCATAAAGTAGTTAATGAATAAATGACTATTTCAAAACATAGTACACAGTAGGAATGCAATAGTCATTATTTTCACACTCCCAAAGCTGAATATTTCTCTCTCATTGTCTTGACACTAGAGATGTGGGATTAAACTAATGGAGAAAGTGATCCCACTGAGAGCATGTAAATTCTGAATTCCAGTTATATTGCCTAGAAATTCTAACTTAAATCATCATATTCATTCATTAATTAATGAATTAATTAATCCTGATATCTTTATGAATTTCAGACACTTTTCACACATGGCCTCCTTGCTCCCACTGTTTAAGTTGCTAATTTTACATTTATAGGTCACTGAAGAAGAGAACAACAACAAAGAAAACAGGCAGAGCTGGGGATTTAGCTCAGTGGTAGAGCGCTTGCCTAGGAAGCGCAATGCCCTGGGAACGGTCCCCAGCTCCGAAAAAAAAGAACCAAAAAAAAAAAAAAAAAGAAAAAAGAAAACCATCTAGTGCTGCAAACGACGTTGGACAGAAGTCAAGCAATGCTACATGGTTCCCAGAAGTGTCGCATTCATTAGAAAACAGTTTCTACAACACACTCAAATATCTGCCCAAATATTATTCAACTCCATTTTTAATTAAAGACTTCAACCTCCAAAATGCATTTTAGTGTTGTTTCTGATGAAGGAAAGCTTTCACACATTATTTATACTTTTGAAAAGGTCTTTTGCTAGCACAAAAAGAATCTTCCTGCAATTATGGAATTGACTCACCCAGTAGAAAATATAGTGATAATTACAAGCTTCCAGGAAGAAGACACTAAAGGTAACAATACATTCTAAAAACTTGAGTGATAAACAGCAAATCAGTGGGTGCCTTAGTTTCCTATATGCTACTTTATTTAGCTGTGACTAGAAATTGACATGAAGCCAGTACAGCTGTTTTGATGTACCTGCATGTTAGAACCTGGCTCTTTCATCCCTGCTAATATTCTTTGATGACAAGATTTCCTTGTCAGCACCTATATATTATCAGAATAAAGATTAATATAATCGTCACGTCTTCCAAATTGCTGCCAAGGAAGCCATCTATACCCTGTATCTTTATCACTGCTCATCTTGCATGCTACAAAGAGCCTTCCCCTCTTTCTTTTAAGTGCCTTAGAAGCAAAATGAGCCATGTGTCTCCATTATGATGGCCTGACTCTGTAAAGAAATGTGCAACCAAGCATGTATATTTTTACTGAGCTCTCAATTAGTTTAATTTAGAAGTGAAATGTGCTTTCTGGCTGAGATGACATAAAACTGTAAGGGAAACATAAGCAAGGCCGTTCCAGTGCAAGCTCGCGTTTGCATCGCTGGTCTAATGGCACTGTCCGGAGCAACTTCCGGGAAGACATCTGAGAGACTGAGAGTCTATAATTGTGGTATAATTAAAGTGAAATATTTTTGTGCAATTTGCATTTCAGATTGTCGTTGATTAACTCAGTAACTTTCTGTACCGTAGCAAACTCACCACTTAGAATCTAAAAAAGAAAAAAATAGCACTTACTTATTAATAACCCATGACAATGTCTTAAGGGTATAAATTAATGAATTTTGGCCCAGCATACTTTTCTACCATCTGACTGAGACTTTTTCAAATAGGAACATGAAGAACTTGCATTTGAACATCAAAAGAAAAAAATCAGAGGAAGATTGCCAAATTGGTTTAGTTTGACTTTGTGAAATCTGAAATATTCTGTTAGCATTTTAAGATAATTTAGTTTTATCCACATTGGTGATAGAAGTCTGAAAAGAAAGATATGTAACAGAAAATTTAAGGTTAGCTGGTAGGAACAGGTAAATGCAGAGTGAACAGAAATAACCAGAGCCATTCAGGAGCAGGAAATTACAAAAAGGGTTAGGAGGGATTTCAGGTCCTGGTATTAATAACATTTGATATTCTGCTCCAATCTGCAGCATACTGTAAGTCAATATACTGAAAACATCATCATATCCAAACTAATAAAATAATAAATGTAAAAGTGACAGTATAAAGTTTTCCTGCTTAAATGTAGATATACACATACATTATATGTATTATATATTTATATAATCATATACTTATTTACATATATAAAAATGTAGCCTGTTCCTGTCTTTTGTCATATTACTTGCATTTAAATTGTTAAACAACGCATGCACAGTTATGTTTACAAATTATTTTGCTCAGGAAGGATCATTAGTTTTCAATGTCATAAAAGCTAGCAATTTTCTGAAACTCTCCCATGATTCCATTTGCTCAAGTTCTAATGCAGAAAATCTTACTTTCAACATCACTCTGTGTCCTGGTTACAAAGATTATCACCTCTCCATATTCTATTTTCATTCTTTCTTTCATTTAATTGTTTTTAAATTTTTATTGTGTACATGTAAGGTTTACATGAGGGTGTGCATACTTGCAAATAGAATAGAAGTTTTGTTCGGAAAATTTACTTTTTAGGGGTTTATTTCATTTTTTTCTTTAATAGTTTTATACATGTATACTACTGGTCTGGTTTATGCTTCTTCTCCAGTACCTACTGTTACCTATTTTTATCACATGCTGGAATTTTTCTTTCCACTGTCTATTTTTAATGAGACAAAGGTGCCTTACTTTGTAACTGAGGCTAGCCTGAAACTTGAAATACTCCTGCCTCAGCTTCACTAGTGCTAGAATTTCAGTTTTGTGTATTTATGTGTATGTGTGTGCATATATGTTTCTCTATGTATGTGATATGGGTGTGTGCAAGTATGTGTTTATATACTAGATGCCTAAAATGTCTCTATTTTTCAAATCAAGATGTTGTAATTCATCCTTTCTTGTGCAAGTGTTTGATTAATACTTCTAGAATCTATTAAACAGTTTTGAATGTGGAAACTCAGTCACTGATTTCCCACACAGTATCACAGTTTCAAGCCTGGCATCTGGATTATCCAGCATATTTTTGTTGTCTTTTTAATAACATAACAGCAACAGCAACTTTGTAAAGCTGCAAAAGCAACTCATGAACCTCTAAGAGGAAACGCTCAGATGTGGATCTGCAGAAAGTTTAATTATAGCATTTGAAACTTTCACTGTCTCTTTTAATTTCATCCAAGTTTCATGTTCTGCTCTCATTTTTAAGTGATTTCTTCCCACAATCCTAACATCAGACATGAGTATCTTTGAACATTTTTCGTCAATATTATACCATCCTTCAAAATGATTTCTTTCCAATACTGACCATTGAAATCTGCTCTTTTTTATTTGTTACTCTCCCTTGCTTCATATTCTTATGTGCAGTCACCTGCTTGAAAGTTTACATTTTAAATTTCAGACATGCACAATAGAACCCATGGTATTCTTTATGAAACTATACTTCTCCTATAATGCTAAAAAAAAAAAAAAATTCATCTATCACCCTAGGTCACATGACTGTTGCTCCTTCATTCACTCAAATAATCATGGTGTGATCTTTCTTCTTATCTATTTTATTCATTCACTCTACCAATAATGCACTGAATTCTATCTAACTCACAGAAGCACAATCTCTACACCCTATGCCAATTACATTTTCTCTAGGATACCACTGTGTTAATCTTTCTGTGTCTGATATACTAGCCTACTTGTTGGGTTCTCTGACTTTAGTCATTACTCTTTGACCTCAGGTCCATGGAGATACAATCAAGCCCATCCTGTGGCTAACATTCCCCTTCTGTGTTTCATAATTTTGTCTATTTCTGAAGTTATCTTCATGTATTGGGGCATGAGATAACTGTCTTGCCTCCTAGTCTGTGAGTCTCTTCTTATTGCAAATAGTATACTATCTGGATTTTATTAAAAAAGTTTCACAGTGGTATAAATAATCCAGGTAGTAAATAGGCATTTGATCAATTAAAAAAAGCCACTCACAATATATTCAATAGAATTCATTCTCTGGCAATACATTCATTCTCCTACAGGAAGAAAAACTGAAAGATATCCTTCTCACTACTTTTTGAGTGTTTCCCACAGCGAAGATATCATCATCTCTATGTTGAGAAATGAAAACATTGGTTGTTCATGTCAAAGACTCTTGCAGCTTTGTCTTCTAAACCTTCCTTTCTTCTTGTTCCCCAGACCCTAGCAGAGATGTGCCATGAGCTGCACTATTAATTCTAAATCAGTTTGCTTGGAGTTCCTCAAGGTTTTATTCATTCCTTCATTTTGTCAAACTTTCCAGTTGTAGATTCCAATTACTCTTATGTTGCTATAGACACAAAAATTTTTAAAAGAATAATAAGCCTTTTCATGGTGGAAAATTTTTCTTTAATGTTTTTGGTTCAAGACCCTTTATGAAGAAGTTAGGAAGAAGTGAAAGACCCCCGGAGCGGGGAGACCCTCACTCAAGTCTCGGGATGATGTGACCCGCCAAGAACTCACGTGAGACCGTCCTTGCTGTAATAAACATGAGGTTTATTGATAGGAACCAGTGCACCGGGGTCGAGACTCAGATCCCACGCAGGGCAGTGGAGTTCGACCCCCAGTAACTATGACAAGGGGAATTTAAAGGAAGAAACCTCAACCCCAGCGGGTAGGGAGGGCATCATTGGAAAATGTCAAGAATACCAGTGAAAAATCACAAGGAGGAGCTTCCTGTTTCTCAAGATTGTTTACTTTATGGTCCATCAGTTCCTGGGAGAAGCTTCCTGTTTCTCAAGATTGTTCTCTAAGGGCCTTATCTTAAGTCCTTTTATCTAGTTCCTGGGAGAGCAGGCTCAAGAAATGTGACCTTTTACCTACAGGTAGAGGGCAGGGTCTGGAATTTGAGGTATTTAGGGCTTTTTTAAACTTCTGACTTCTTAGCTGCATTTTTTATTCTTTCAGAAGGGAAAATTAATTTAAAACGCTATTTTTTTAATAATCCATCTCCTTTTTAAAACAAGTAGTGACTAAGGCTTTTTTCATAAAATGTGTTAATACTAATAACATCAATAGTTATAATAATAATTATCAATGAGGAAATATACACAGTGGACCTTTGTAACATACAAATATCTTTATAATAAAAATCATACATTTATCCTTTAGCTTTACATTTATTCACCTTAAAATTGGAATCTATTGTTATTAGCACACAGAATTATTAATATTCTTGTGTGATTTTACATACATGTATAATATTATACTTTGTTATATCCCCCTCCCCCATGATTTTTTTAAAATTTCTTCTCTCTTCTATACATAGTTAAAATTAGATTCTAAACATTGCTAAATTTTAGCTTTTTCCTACAAACCCCAAACCATTTTGGTGACAACAGCGACAAAAAGTATCCGTTGCTTCAGAATTTCAAACGTGATAACAAATAGTAACTTCACAAAGCCATCAAAGTGAAAGAGTAGATCCAGCCCTTGGTTTTCTATACACATAGTTATGGCCGCCAATTTAAAGGGTAAATTGAAAAATGAGAACAAGGTACCTACTCTACTGCAGGCAACGATTTCATAGCAAGGAGGAACAGAACATATACAGCACCACATAATACTATCATTTTTTTAATGGTTATTTTATTTATTTTTTCTATTTTTTCATTTTTCAGTTTCTTTTTTTAATTAATCACTCTATTCGTTTACATCTCAAATGATAGTCGTCTTTCCAGTTACCCCTCCATAAATTCTCCATCCCACATCTGTTCTCTCCCTCTTCCCTTTGCCTCTATGAGGTTGCTCCCCTACCCCCACCCTGACCCCCACTCCCACTTACTCCCACCCCACTGCTCCAGAATCCCCCTATGCTGGGGCATCAAACCTCCACAGGACCAAGGGCCTCCCCTCCCATTGATGTCAGACAAGGCCTTCCTCTCCTACATTATATATCTGGAGCCATGGATCCCTCTCTGTACACTCCTTGGTTAGTGGACTAGTGCCTGGGAGCACTGGGTGGTCTGATCATGAGACCTTGTTCTTCCTATGGGTCTGTAACCCCTGTCTGTTCCTCCAGTCCTTCTGCCAGCTCCCCGGCTGGGGTCCCAGAGCTCAGTCTGATGGTTGGCTCTAAGCACCCATATCTGCATTGGTCAGATGCTGGCAGAACCTCCCAAGGAACACCAGGTTCCTGTCAGCAAGTGCTTCTTGGCAACAGCAACAGTGGCTGAATTTGGTGTCTGCAGACCGGTTGGATCCATAGATAGGGCCGTCTCTGCTTCATTTTTGTCCGTTTTTCCTTTGGACAAGACTTTAGCCAAAATGTGCAGTGAGGGGGAGATAGAAACTGTAGAGACCACCTCCAATAGATAGGCACAGCCCCCAGTCGAGGTCATCCACACATCTCAAAGTATTTTATTTATTCACATTTCAAATGCAAGCCCCATATTCTATAGTCCCTCCTTTCACCCTGCTTCTATGACAGTGCTCCCCCACCCACCCACTCCTGCTTCAGCTGCTGCCCCTGCCTGCGTGGGCTTCAGAGGAGACCTGGGAGAGGAGGCAAAAGAATGGGGGACAGGAGGTGCAAAGAAGGGAAGCAATCTGTTCTGAGCAAGCTCCCAAACTTTAATAAAAAAACAAACAAACAAACAAACAAACAAAAAAACAAAAACCCACAGGGGCTTATAAAGACAAGCAGCTGGGAAGGCCACGTTGGGCTCAAGATCAATTTCATTACCATCACCACCCTCCCTATAACCCTAAACAGTAAATTGCAAGTATAGACTGATAAGAACATACTGCTGGAGTCTGAAGCTGTAAAGTGATAAGAACTAAAACAGACTACTGGCTAGGTGTCCCAGAGGGTGTAAGTGGGCTTGACATTCCTGAAACATCCCTGAGACAGAGGGTGTGTAAGCAGGTTTGGCTCCAGGCAAACCTCCTACCATCCCCCCATGCTGGGGTATAGAGCCTCCACAGGACAAAGGGCCTCCCCTCCCATTTATGGCAGGTAATGCAATCCTCTGCTACATATGCAACTGGACCCCTGGGTCCCTCCATGTGTACTCTTTGGTTACTGGTTTTATCCCTAGGAGCTCTTGGGGGTCTGTTTGACTGATACTTTTATTCTTCCTATGGGTTTGTAAACCCCTTCAGTTCCTTCAGTCCTTCTCCCTTTTCCTTTGTGGTCCTCATGCTGAATCAGTTAGTTGGCTGCGAGCATCTGCATCTGTATTGGTTAGCAGAGCCTAACCAATGCTATCAATTTTAAGTCTTTGTAAGAGCTAGTCTTTATGGTATAGAGACTTTCATTATGGGTGAATGTCATTAATATGAGGTGATCTTTCAGCTAGACTGTAACAAGCTCATGTGCAGATTCCCTTACTCTTACGGTCTTGTGATTATAAAGATACTGTAGCCTCTGTTATTAGTTTACTAGCTTCTCTTCAGGCAGCTTACTAATCTCTTCCCTATAAATGATTTATTTAATGCATTCTATTTCTCCTAAGTAAGATAAATATAACCCCCTCTCTGATATTAATAGGCAGTACCTTTTCCTTGATCATACTTTATGGTTGAAGAGAAATAACTGTTGCTAAACATTTATTAGACATGTTTGTCATATGTAACATCTAATCATAATATTATTAAGAAATCCAGATGGTACTAAAATTACCTTTATTTAAATAAAATACTGATGAAATAATAAGCTGTCTAGGAGAATGCTAAAGTATGACATATAAAGTTGTAATCTTTTTTGATAGTATGGTGGTTTGTTCACTCATTTCCTGTTTCAAAAAATGCATCGTTCAGAATGTAAAATCAGGCAAGAAATACATGCCAGTAAAATACCAATACATATAAAATAAAATAAATCTATTTTTAATTAGAGAAATATTTTAATAGCATGCTAACTTTCCCTTAAAAATAACTTATCCCTGTAACAGAGAACCAGTAACTAGTAAAGAAGAGAAACAGGTGTTGCAGCTCCATAAAGGAGGCTTGATGAATACATAAATGATACACTGCACAAGGGGCTGACATGAACTCAAAGATAAAAGAGGATTTCTAAAAGTGGTGCCAATGACAAGAGAATGCAGAGCAAAACTTTATTCTTGGCTGCCTGTAAACAGCTTTTTGCTTGCTTTCAGGTCCACATGCGAAAAACAAATAGTTCTCACTGATAATTTGAGTATATTATCCAAACTTTATATGAGTTTTCTGCTAAAATTCATAGCATTTTTTTCCTAAAAGCCCCTGAGCAAGGATTTATTCATTATCACCACATATATACCACACAAAGCCCAAAAAAAGCAATTGAAAGAAATAAATAAAAAATTTACTATGGAGCACTTATTTTTGTCTGAGGAGTTTCTATTAAATTATTATAGGTAGAGATCTACTAAAATTGAAGCAATGATTTAAACTACATATAAGGTAGTGTCAAATTGCCAAGGACTCCTGTTGATAGAAATATATGAAAGAGGCTACAAAGAGTTTAAAGCTGACTAAACTGCGTATATAACTGTTACACTAGAAGGGGACAACATTAATTACTACAGCTACATGCCTTAGGTTCAAACACTCAGCACATCCAGACCCACAGAAGATCATCAGCAGGGAAAAACCTTGCGGTTTACCTCCAGCTTCATTTTTCCATGTTCTACAACTAATAAATGTAGGGTATTTGACAAGAGAGTCTCACCATCCATTTCTGCTGATGTCATAGAAATAGCTGTGACATACTATTAAATTCAAGACATCTGAGGTCTCTTTACATAATAATACAAACATGAATAGACTTTTCTTGCAACTTGTTTTTATATAATGATCCCAATCTTAATGGATTATTATATAATAATAATATAATATATAATAAATAAATGAATAATATATTCAATGATTTTCTTTGTTTATACTTGTATATCTCATTCAAGATATAATCTCTATATTATAGATGTTTGGGTAGGGCAGTTAAATAATAGTATTTAAAATTGACAACTATCGTTTAATAATTTGTAACATTATTTCTGCTGAGGTGGGAGTTGGATCTTAGCTATGGCTGAGGAAGAGGAGTTTGGTTATTTTCTCTATAGACTTTTCATATAACCCAGGATTTCAGGTTGATCAGAAGAAAGACTACAGTTCTAAGTGTTGAGGTGGTAAAGTATTGTAAAAGCAATCTGAGGTAATCCACTGTGTCAAAGAAGCTGTGAAAACAAAAGACACTTAGTTCTTCAGACAATGTGATGGATTTGAAGTAGATGGGGCAGTTTTTGGGCAGGGCATGGGCATGTGCACATAGAGTATTGCTTTAGTCAGTGTCAGGTCCAAAGGAAACTCTATTTCCCCAAATTTAGATGCTCAAACAAAAGCCAGTATTATGCAGTTAATTGTGAAGAGGGTTCCCCCCTACTAAAGCAAAGCATTTTCATTATCAGTGGTAAAAGAAACAAATGGCTGGCTGTTGTACCTATTAGTATAACAAAAAGCATGCTGACCTTCAGGCTTCTTCTATATCACAAGTACTTAAGAAGTATTACACATTCCAGAGTCCCTGCTAGCTCTTCTCCACTCTTCCCACTTCCCACTACACTAAACTTCCCTAGCTCACAGGCTACTCATTTTGTTCTGATAACCTCATTGCTTTGGCTGTGTTCCCTCTCGATCATCTATTATACCCTGTGTTTTGCCCACACTGTTTCTTGCTCTCCCCTGACACATTTCTATATCTCCCTTGTCTAAGGCCAAGTCTAGTAGCTGACCTGTTCAGTCTACTACTTTCCTCTCTTGCTGCTCTGAACTATTCCAGATGCCTTTGGATGTTCTCTCCTTCAGATATACACTAAAAACCTTCTTTTTAACCATACCATGGAGAATTCATATGTTCAGTTTTTACAGTCAGAATCTGTAACAAAAATATTTGACAAGAGGTAACTTGTAGGAGAAAGCATTTTCCGTTTACAGATAAAGGTATACCATATACTATGATGGGGAAAGTACGAAGGGTCACATTGCATGTTCACTAAAAAAGCAAACTAAAAAGGAAGAGAATGCTGATAATAAAACCTCCAAGCCTTCCTCCAGTGACTCACTTTCTCCATCAAAGGTCCACTTCTAAAAGTTCTGTAATATTGCCAAACTGCACCAACATCTGAGGACCCAGTGCTTAAATACATAAGTCTTTGGAGAACATTTCATATTCAAAAACAACATAATGCTTAAAGCCCAGACTTAGATGATGTCATGTTATAGGAAAAGTGGTAAGTTTAAGGTGGAAAGTATGAAGCTATACCAAATTAAAGGAATTAAAGGAAATTAAGACATGTCCAGTAAACAAAGGAAGACCACAGCTGTGGTGTTAGAAGTAAGGCAAGGGAAGCATTTAAAACTCCAAACACCTATGGTCACTTGATCTTTGACAAAGGAGTTAAAACCATCAAATGGAAAAAAAAGGCAGCATTTTCAACAAACATGTTGTTGCTGTTTCAACTGCGCTGGTTCAACTGGAGGTCACCATGAAAAAGAATGCAAATCAATCGACTCTTATCTCCTTGTACAAAGCTCAAGTCCAAGTGGATCAAGGACCCCCACATAAAACCAGATATACTGAAAATAATAGAAGAGAAACTGGACAAGAGTCTCAAATACATGGGAACAGGGAAAATTTTTCTGAACAAAACACCAGCTTATACTCTAAGATCAAGAATCAAGAAATGGGAACCCTTAAAATTCTATAAGGCAAAGGACAGTTTTTAGGACAAAATGGCAAACAACAGAGTGGCAAAAGATCTTTACCAATCCTACATCTGACAGAGGGTTGAAATCGAATATATACAAGAAGTCAACTAGAGAATCAAATAACCCTATTGAAAATGGTATACAGAGCTAAACAAAGGATTCTCAGCTGAGGAATATCAAATGGCTGAGAAGTACCTAAAGAAATGTTCAATATTCTTAGTCATCAGTGAAATGCAAGTCAAAACAACACTGAGATTCCACTTCATACCAGTCAGAATAGCACAGCAGGTGCTGGTGAGGATGTGTAGAAAGAGGAACATTCCTCCGTTTTAGGTGGGATTGCAAGTTGGTACAACCACTCTGGAAATCAGTCTTGTGGTTCCTCAGAAATCTGGACAGAGCACTACCTGAGGACACAGTTATACCACTCCTGGGCATACACCCCAAAAAAATGTTCCAACATATAAAAAGGACACATGCTCCACTATGTTCATTGCAGCCTAAATTATAGCCAGAAGCTGGAAAGAGCCCAGATGTCCTTCAACAGAGAAATCGATACAGAAAATGTGGTACATTTACACAGTGGAGTACTACTAGCTATTAAAAACAATGACTTCATGAAATTCTTAGACAAATGGATGGAACTAGAAAATATTATCCAGGGTGAGGTAACCCAATCACAAAAGAACACACATGATATGCACTCAGTGATAAGTGGATATTAGCCCAAAAGATTGGAATACCCAAAATACATTTCACAGACTACATGAAGCTCAAGAAGAAGGAAGACCAAAGTGTGGATGCTTAAGTCCTTCTTAGAAGATGGGTAGAAAGTACTCACAGGAGGAAATAAAGAGACAAAGTATGGAGCAGACCTTGAAGGAAAGGCCATCCAGAGACCGTTCCACCTGGAGACTCATCCCATATGTAGTCACCAAACCCAGACACTATTGTAAATGCCAAGAAGTGTATTCTGACAGGAGCCTGATATAGATGTGTCCTGAGAGACTCTGCCAGAGCCTGACAAATACAGAACTAGATAATCTGATCCAACCATTAGACTGAGACCAAGGTCCCCATTGGAGGAGTTAGAAAAAGGAATGAAGGAGCTGAAGGGGTTTGCAACCCCATTGTAAGTGTAACAATATCAATCAACCAGTCACCCCAGAGCTATCAGGGACTAAACCACCAAACAAAGAGTACACACGGAGGGACCCATGGCTACAGCCACATATGTAGCAGAGAATGGTCTTGCATCAATGGCAGGAGAAGTCCTTAGTCTTGTGAAGGCTAGGGAATGCCAGGATAGGGATGCAGGAAGGAGTGGGTGGGTGTGTTGGGGGGCACCCTCATAGATGCAGAAGTAGAGGGGATGGGATACGGGGATTCTGGAGGGAAAACCATGAAAGGAGATAACAGTTGAAATGTAAATTTAAAAATATTCAATTAAAGGAAAAAAGAAAGAAAACCACATCTAATGTGTCAAAAACATGTCAGAGAATTCCATCAAACTAGAAGTTAAAAACTGACAGTTTTGTGGTGAAGCTAATGAGAAACCATTGGAGATAGATGAATTAGAAACTATGTTAAAAGTCCCTCCAATAGGAGGCTGCACAGTTAGTGAAGACACAAAAGGAACAAAGCACAGAAGTTCTTTGCTTTAATAATGCCAAGCCATAAACACATTTAGAAAAGGAGAAAGATAGGAACTATATGGATGAAAGAGACTGCCTCTCTTCATCCACACTGCTGTGGGCATGTCAAATTCAATCCATCTCTTCTAACTTACAACACACTGAGCTAAGACAATATCATTTTACTTAAATAATTACAAGACTACAATTCTTTACAAGTTATGGAATAATGTGGTTTAATTTATCATATAGAATATGCATGTGAAATGACATTTGGCAACTACCTGATGAGAAGATGTGTTTAGTTCAACTCACACCATCAGGTCTAAAGTTAATGGATTATTACTAGTGTCTATTATTGGCTGATTTACATAATACATGTTATTTCATTAGTGAAGCAAAATATAGGATATGCAGTGAAACTTACACATTATTTTCTTGAAAACTCCATTTTAATTAGTGTTTGCAATGCAAAATGTCTGTCACCATGATACCATCACCTCCATTCAGTGACTATGCATTATTTAATATTTGTCACTTTATATAAAAACTAAATTCTGTTTTCTTTTGCTACATTGGGAATATATTTTTTTAAAACTTAGATTATTAAATTATGCTACAGTTACATGTTCTTATATGTACTGTTTGAATACTTATTTAGATTCTAAGGAACAAATAGATGAGTGTGGGAGATAACCAAGAAAATTTTAATTTAGTGTTTCAGTAATGAAATTTATAATAAATATGGAAATGACTAGGCTATTGAAATTTGAATCTATTGAACCAAGTATTGTATTGTTCAGGGTTTCACATAAGGGTAATAACATTGAATATTTGACTGACAGCCAGTTGTTATATATTGAAGACACAATAAGCTTTCACCTGCCAAGTCAGGGCTCTAGAATAAAACAAGGCGACAATGTTTAAAATAATAACACTATAGAAATTTGCAAATGTATGCTGATGGTAGAACTCATTCAGAAGCAGTGTTAATGGATGTGTATTTAGAATGCTTTGAAAGTAAGAGTAATAGAAGCAGAATGGCAGTTAGCTATGATAAAATCGGATTATCATAATGCAATGAATGGAAGCACATGTATATGATTAATATAAAGAAGTTATTAAATTTATTGAGGCCTAGTAAAATAAACCGAGACAAGCTATATGATATGATGAGTATCAGAACACTGGGAAGTGAACAGGCTTCCATTTAAATTCTGTGGAAGGAATTAGCAGGAGAGGGACTTTGTGCATAGTTCCTTAGGCTTCACATTACTGTCTAACCCTTTTTACAAAAGGTGTTGATATTTTGCATGGATGAAGTTAGGAGTGCTCCTGGATGTGTAGTGTGTGTGTGTGTGTGTGTGTGTGTGTGTGTGTGTGTGTGTGTGTGTGTGTGTAGGATAGAGGTGCAATAGAAGAAGGGCTCTAGCCTATGCTAGCTTGCTAATGGTTCCAATGCAGCACCAGTCCCTCTGGGGAACTCTAGGAGTTCCTCAAGAAATATTGTGGGAAAAATTCTGTTCCTACTTTTTCCTGAATAATTTCTAAAGTCTGCATGTAGGTTCAGTAGCAAAATGGAAACTGAAGCTGAAGACTTGAATTCTAGAGTTAATCATTAGTAAGATAACTTGTATCATGCATTATGTAAATTAGACCATACTATAAACATATTTATTTTCACTAGAGTAAAATGTGATTTGAACTATGGACTTGGAATGAAGTTCAGTGGTAGAGTACATGCCTAGCCTGAATTAAAGTCAGGCCAGAACACGAAAGCAAAATTAAACAAACAAAAAAAGGGAATTGAGTTACGCCTTTAATTAAGGACAGACTGAAAGTCAGCCTCAAACTTGTATAAAAAGGGAACACATATGGAAATGAATTATCTGGATCACTGAAGCTATGGAATTTGAATTACATGGAAATTCATGATGACAGCTATATATGTTGTGAGACAATGACAACTAGTCATTCTGTCAGAGCATGGCTTTAAAATGTCCAAAGCGTTCCAGCAATTCACTGTAGTTCCTGATGGAGTACAGAGTTAGAGATACATGATCTTCCTCACTAGATTTCTTTACAAACAGCTTTAGTAGCTATTAAAATGCTATCTACCATACAACATCTGAACATGATGTATATTGGCTTAAGATCAGCTGACGTATTTTACTTTCTAGAACTCTTATTCTGTAATTTAATGATGGAATTATTTAAACCTGATGTATTAAAATATGTTGGTTTTTGCTTCATGTATCCTCATAAAATAGTAGGGTTATATACTTTCATTGAATTTTTGCATTTTAGATTTTGTCATTTATGCCAGTGAGACAAATTATGTCCTAAATAATCAGGTTAGCACTGACAATGTTAGTATTTAAGCTTGCTTACAAGGTCTTGAATTTTCCCCATATATCCCCATGTCACATTTAACTTGGAATTTTCAACTAAATATAATTTTGGTCCTTTAGTAAACCTATTGTTCTCAAAAAAGTATCCCATATGTGTTAGGTGAAGTTCATCAATGTCATCTATTTTCTGCTATCTTTATACTCCTGTTATAATATTTATACCTGATTTCCAATTTTAAGAGATGAAACAAAGAGAAATAAAAGAAACATACCTAGATTTTAGTAAAGTTTATCTAATTATATACCAAATATTCTGAAATCTCAGAAATTACACAATACAAATTTAGAACAAGTCTAGAACTTTTAACATTTTAATAAAATTTTGTTTACTTACTGAGGCTAGAATGATAACCTATTTCAGAGCATCTTCAAAGGACCCAGGTTCAGCTCACAGCACAAACCTAGCATCAAGAGCTGTAGTTAGGGATCTGAATCCCTCTTCTGGCTGTGGTGAGCCACACACACACACACACACACACACACACACACACACACACAGTACATGTACTACTACAGGAAAATACTTATATACACAAGGTAAAAATAAATTTTTGTAGTTCTTTATTTCTTAGTAAACTAAAACTATGTGAATAGCTGTAGATTATCCACTGTTCTTGAATTTCTTAATGAATTTATAAATTAAAAATATTAACTAAAAGCCTCAAAATGTAAATATATTCAAGTGCGAAAAGCTACTCTGACTTGTTATATACACGAAGTAGAAATAAGACTACTAGCAATATAAGAATTTACAATGCAGTTTTGTTTTATTGTCTAAACTAAGACACAAATACAGAGCAGCTGCAAATAGACACACACACACACACACACACACACACACACACACACACACACACGAGGCGCAAATTGATGTCTCCCATGATCATAGTTCTATGTCTTTTAAAGTGTAGATGCAAAAAAGTCACCTAAATATGTTCCATAAATTAGTCATACTGTAGTCAGCAAAAAAAATTTTAAAAAGAATCTCTCACACATAACATCAGTGCCTTCTTATCCTTGCAAGAACTGTCAAGGTGAAGAGATGCCCTCTTTGTCCAGGCAGGCCTTTTCAGGAGTTGTGGCAATTGTTTTAGGTTTATAGTACACTGTTACTCCCAGTTCATTCAGCTGTTTATACGGCCTAAAAATTGTTTTCCTCTGAAACAGAATTTCTATCTTCAAACATGATTCAAGCAGAATTCAAGGTTGTGACAAAAGATGAAATTCCTATAAAGTTGGAAATAAAAAGTTAGCAACTTGTTTATCAAATGCAGTCCAAAATTAGATGAGGCAAACAAATAACACAGGAAGCAGGTAACTGTTTGAATTGCTACTAAAAATGTCAAAGTAAATTTTTCCTGTTTTCTGGCAAGAACAAATACAAAGAAAAATTTATATCTGTTATTCCTAAAAGCCTGTAGCATAGTATTTACTTTAGTTTAGTCAACTTTCTCTTTAACTTGATTTGATTTCACTTAAGCCAGCTTCATACACGGCTTGGCTGTCAGAACTTACAGCTTATTTTCCAATAAATGCACACAATCTGTGTTCCTTATTATATATTACTGACATTTCATAATTTTCTTTTAACTTTCATAAACCATGTGTGCAGTAAAAGTTGGTGATTGGCTTCTCTGTCTATTTTTCTCCCCCTGCAGTCTGTTCCCAGTATTCTAGAGGGGTGTTTGCCATTTTTGGACTCTATGACAAGAGATCCGTGCATACCTTGACCTCGTTCTGCAGTGCTCTGCACATCTCTCTCATCACACCAAGCTTTCCCACTGAAGGGGAGAGCCAGTTTGTGCTGCAGCTAAGACCTTCACTGAGAGGTGCACTCCTGAGCCTCCTGGATCACTATGAGTGGAACTGTTTCGTCTTCCTGTATGATACAGACAGGGGTAAGTCTTCTCTAAGTTTCAGTCTGCCATGCCTTTGTATCTTTTATGTGACTTAGCACAAACATTTTGATCCTTAATGCTGCTTAAACCAGAGAATAGCTTGGGTATATTATCATTGTTTTCATTTTAGCTTCCAGAAGTAATTTCTAACTTAAAATGCTTCTAGACTGGCATAGTAACTTTCTCCTTTGATTGCAGTACTTTTAATGGAAAGGTAGAGGCAGATATATCTCACTGAGTTCCAGACCAGACTGGTCTAAGTAACAAGTTACAGGCTAGCTAGAGTTATACAGTGAGTCCAAGCCACAAAAGAAAACAACACAAAACAAAACAGGTAGCTTCTTATTTCTCAGCAAACAGGCTTTGTGAGTCTGTTCAAACTGGAGCATTACGAAAAACAAGTGTATCTATATCAGTGGCAACTATCCTAGAAGAATCTTTGATTTCTTGTCCTTCAAATTAAGTGCAAACATATTAACTGAATGACTCTATCACTAATTCTCTGGCAAATACTAGTGGGGTATTAACTAGATCAATCACTTCCATATCTGTGTATCTAAAAGATTTTTCAGGTCTCAAGGTTGAAGGCTCAATAACTGTGAGATACCAAGCTGCCTCAGATGCCACCCACAATTTCTAAGTTACCTATCTGTGCTTCTGAGCGTTCAATGCATTTTATCATGCTGAATATCGGGGTTTTGATGACTGTCTCAATTCTCTTGATGCATTAGCAAGATCAAATAATAGAACTCAAAATCACTTTATGTCTTACATACTATAAGACATTATATAATTGTTCCAGGAAGAGATATGTGTGACAAAGTATAAAAGAGAAGATTTTCATTTGACTTGCTTTGGCATGCCTTCATTGGTCTGTTACATTTCTGGTTAGTATATTTGCAGAAAGTTTTTCTGCTCACTGCATAACATATTTTCCGAAATCTAGCAAATGCTTGTGGATGGTATTGTAATATGTGTGCTATCTCAAAACAAAGTCTGTGCAAAAGGTGCAGAAGAGATGGACAGAAGCATTTGTATCTATTTAGGAACTTTTACTGCATATATGTTTTTACTTTTAAGACACAAATTAAAAACCATTAGATGCTAATTTAAAGATAATATAAAATGATGTCATAACAGACATATATCAAAGTGAAAGTATTGATTGATAGCAGCTTCTTTGAAACTTCTTCCAGAAAGTGTTGAAAAGGTATAGGAAAAGTGTTCTGAAAGATAGAACTTTCAGAATGTACAATATGTACCATGGGTACCTCCCTCTTCTTGATCTTTTCAACTAGTTACTAATTGTTACATTTACTAACACTCTGATATCAACTGTTTCTTTGCAACCTCCTTTCATATAGGACTAGAATGGCATTAGTCAAAGTTAGTCATTAACTGTAAAACAACTATGGTCCAATTCAGGGTGGAATTGTTAATGTCTGTAATATATCAAGTTACATTCTCTTTTTTGTCTTTTGCATATCTAGTTCCTGATTGCCATACTTGCTAACATTTTGATTTCTACAATGCCTGTGCTGCTTGACTCCTCAACCCTATCTTTTACATACAATTAGGGCTGATGATAAAACTAAGATAGTTGACAAGTGAAGTCAAATGTTAAGAATCTTTTAGAGTCTATAAGTTAGGTTGGATAATGTATCTTAATGATTCTTTAAAGGACATTCAAACAAGGAAAAAAAAAACCTTTCTTCCACACCCATAAACAGAACAAACATTTCCTGGTATGACTTTCCTTTTGGTGAATCTCCCATGAAAACACTCAAGCAATTATCTGTATTATTATAAAATTGTCAGGGTTTCAAATGTATTTTTATAAGTATTTTAAACACATTTACTTTTAAACATTAACTATTCCTATGGCTAGACTGAATCATCAAATGGGAATCTTCGTCCAGTTGCCAAGTCTGTAGATAATCCATTCCAATGGAAGTGAGCCTTAAGTGTAACTTGACCTTCCTGTTTGAACAAAGACAGCAAGGCCCAAGGATGATGGGAGTATCTAAATAGTAACAAAGAGTCTTACAACTGAGCTAGAAACAGAAATGGGCAAGATGCCTTGTTCTTTCCTGCCCTTCTTAACGCACAGGTCCACATGCTGGTAATCATCTTGGATTAAGAAAAGGAATAGTGGATTGAGAATAAATAGGATGAAGCCACATCAGCAAGCTTCCTATTGTGGAAGAAAGGAGATCCATGCTTTCTTCTTACAATCCACACTTTCAGATTAAGGCTGAGGTATTGCATTAAGAAAGAGGTAAAGAAAAAATAAAAGGGCTAGTAGGACCATGAAATGCCATCTAGTCAGTGGACAGAAAGTTGTGTAGATGAATAAATGTCAATTAATAGTTCAGTCAGCCTTCTAAACATTTGTTGGCTTAGTGTAGCTTAAATGTGGTGGTAACAAGGGCAGTACATATCAATCCCCATGAATGACTCTGCTATCAGTGTAGTTGGCCTTTTTCTTAATTACTATCCCATTACTGGGAAGAGACATCATGACCAAGGGAACTCTCATAAGAGAGTGGAGGCTTGCTTGCACTTTCATTACCTTAGTCTATTATCATCATGATGGGAAGATGATGGTACATATGACACTGGAGAAGTAGTGAAAATTTACATAGTAATTCACAGACAGCCAAAGGAAGAGAGAAAGAGCGGCCTGGCATATGCTTCTGAAACCTCAAAGCCCGCCACCAGGAGCTCACTTCCTTCCACAAGATCACACCTACTTTAACAAGGCCACACTTATATGAGCCTATGGAAGTCTGTTGTAAAAATACAAAGAAAAAAAAAATAAAAAAAGTATGGTTGTCTTTTACCTCGATAGGTTCAGCACTGCAGTGCCCCAAGATATCTGCTAGACATCTTGGAGGAAACACATTCCAACTCGTCAGCAGCAGCCCAGTGTCTCCAACTGCCGCATACTTTCCTACACTCAAACAGTCATATAAAAGAACACACAACACAATAACCTTTCACCCAACTGATAAGATATAATTGCCCACCACTTTGTATGTTTATACAAAGTCCAATACACATCCATCCCTTAAAAACATTTGTAACAATCTATAAAGGTACAGCATGGAATCTTAACATCACCCGTCATATTCTCCTGCCGAGGCTTCTCTCTCTCTCCTTCCTGCCTCTTCCTCTTTTTTTGTCCCAGTCTCCTCCTCTTCCTTCAAACTCTTCTCTCGCCTATCCTTCCTTCTCATCCAATGACAGGCCTCCTTCTATCCTGTACCTGCCCTTTACCAGTATTTTACAAATTCAATGGGGAGAAGGTTCTAGTGAAGTTCTAGTGAACTCTGACTCCTGAGTACCAGAGTAGGCAGCTGTCCTTGGGGCAGTGGAATTAGCATCAAAATACAGATAACTCCAGGGCAAACCACAGCAGAAGTCCTTCTTATTCAAAACACTACAGTGTCTTAAGGCATTAGATAGGCCCAGAGGTCGGGCTCTCTCATAGCCCTCAGATATAAAGCCTGCCCCCAAGCAGCTGGCCTGCCAGTAGCACTCACCCTCAGCCCACAGGTAGGAGCCCTGGTTCTCTCTACTGACTGTCCAAAGATAGACCCAACAGGAGTGCACAAGGCTTGGGAGTCACCGGGTGCCCTCGGAGAGGATCCTTCCTGTTTACAATTGCACCCAGAACTGGGGGTGTTCCAAAGCTCTCAGACACAAATCTTGCCTGGGGAGAGCTGGTCTGCCAGGATCGTTCTTCCTCCTAAGCCCACAGCCCCATATGTTGGACCCCACTCTCCTTCCATTGACTTTCTAAGGAGAAACCCACCAGGAATGCACAGGGTAAAGGAGCCTCAGGGTGGCCTAGGACAGGAACCTTCTGATCTCAACCTAAACCTAGAGCTGGGTCTGTCCCACAGGTCTTGGACCTAAAACCTGTTGTGAGAGGGCTGGTCTCCCAGAAGCAGTCTCACTCCTCACAGGCTCACAGGCTCACCAAGACACCAAGATCAACTAACAACAGAAATAACCAGATGGAAAAAATCATACTAGACTTTTCAACCTGAGACTATGAAACTAGAAGATCCTAGACAGATGTCATACAGACCCTAAGACACAACAAATGCTAGACTAGGCCACTATATTCTGTGATGAATCCCCATGTATGTCAGTCTCTGGATGGCCTTTCCTTCAGTCGCTGCTCCACTCTTTGTTCCTCTATGTCTCCTGTAAGTATTTTGTAGCCCATTCTATATCCACTTTTCTGAGGAACCACAAGACTAATTTTCAGAGTGGTTGTACCAGCTTGTAATCCTACAAACAATGAGGGAGTGTTCCTATTTCTCCACATCCTCACCAGCATCTGTTGTCACCTGAGTTTTTAAACTTAGCTATCTTGACTGGAATGAGAAGGAATCTCAGGTTTGTTCTAATTTGCATTTCCCTGATGACTAAGGATGTTGAACAGTTCTTTTGGTGCTTCTCAGTCTTTTGATATGCCTCAGTAGAGAATTCTTTGTTAGTTCTGTACTCCATTTTTAATAGGAATATTTCATTCTCTGGAGTCTAACTTGTTGAGTTGTTTGGATGTGTTGGATACTAACCCTCTATTGGATATAGGATTAGTCAACATCTTTTCCCAATCTGTTGTTGCCATTTTGTCCTATTGACATTGTCCTTTGCCTTACAGAAGCTTTGTAGTTTTATGAGGTCCCATTTGTCCACTCTTAACCTCAGAGCATAAGCCATTTGTTCTGTTTAGGAAATTTTCCACTGTGCCTATGTGTTTGAGGCTTTTCCACACATTCTCTTCTAATAGTTGTAGTGTATCTAGTTTTATGTGGGGGTCTTTGATCCACTTGGACTTGAGCTTTGTACAAGGAGATAAGAATGGGTTCTACATGCTGACCTCCAAGTGAACCAGCACCATTTCTTGAGAATGCTATCTTTTTTTCTATTGGACAGTTTCAGCCCCTTTATCAAAGATCAAGTGATCAATGGTGTGTGGGTTCATTTCTGGGTCTTAAATTCTATTCCATTGATCTAACTGCCGGTCTCTGTACCAATACCAATACCATGCAGTTTTTTATCATGACTGTTCTGTAATACAGTTTGAGGTTAGGGATGGTAAGTTTTTTTTGTTTTTGTTTTTTTGTTTTTTTTTTTTTTAGAACAGTTTTTGCTTTCCTGGGTTTGTTGCTTTTGTAAATAAATTTGCAAATTGCTATTTCTAATTTTATGAACAATTGAGTTGGAATTTTGATGGGAATTTCACTGAACCTATAGGTTGCTTTTGGCAAGATGGACATTTTTACAATATTGATCCTGCCAGTTCATGAACTTCATGAACTTGGGAGATCTTTCCATCTTCTGAGACCTTCTGGGACGTCTTTCTACAGAGACTTGAAGTTCTTGTCAAACAGATCTTTGACTTGCTTGGTTAGAATCACACCAAGGTATATTATTTTGGCTATTATGAAGGATGTAATTTCTCTAATTCCTTTCTCAGCCTGTTTATCCTTTGAGTAGAGGAAGGCTAATAATGTGTTTGAGTTAATTTTATATCCAGTCACTTTCTGAAATTGTTTAGCAGGCTCAGTAGTTCTCTGGTTGAACTTTTGAGGGTTACACTTGTATACTATCATAACATCTGCAAATAGTGATATTTTGACTTCTTCCTTTCCAATTTGTATTTTTTTGACCTCTTTTTGCTGTCTAATTGCTCTCCCTAGGAATTCAAGTGCAATATTGCATACTTAGGGAGAGAGTGGGCAACCTTGTCTAATCCCTGAATTTAGTGTGATTGCTTCAAGTTTCTCTCCATTTAGTTGATGTTGGCTACTGGTTTGCTATATATTGTTTCTGCTATGTTTAGGTATGAACCTTGAATTCCTGATCTTTCCAGGACTTTTATCATGAAAGGGTTTTGTCAAATGCTTTCTCAGCATCTAATGAAATGATCAGATAATTTTTTCCTTGAGTTTGTTTGTATATTGGATTACATTGATGGATTTATGTATATTGAACCATCCTTGTATCCCTGGGATGAAGCTTACTTGATCATGGTGAATGATTGTTTTGATGTGTTCTTGCATTCAGTTTGCGAGAATTTTATTGAGTATTTTTTGGATAAATATTCAAAGGGAAATTGGTCTGAAGTTCTCTTCCACTGTTAAGTCTTTGTGTGGTTTATGTATAAGTGTAATTTTACATTAAGAGAACGAATTAGGTTGTGTTCCTTCTGTTTCTATTTTGTGAAATAGTTTGAAAGTATAGTTAGGTCTTCTTTGAAAGTCTAATAGAATCGCATACTAAACCCACCTGGTCCTGGGCTTTTGTGGGGTGGAAGACTTTTAATGTCTGCTTCTATTTCTTTAGCTGCTATGAAATGCTGATTTAACTTTAGTACCTGGTATATTTCTAGAAAATTTTCCATTTCCTCTAGGTTTTACAGTTTTGTTGATTATAGGTTTTTGTTGTAGAATTTGATAATTTTTTAATTTCCTGAGTTTCTTTTAATATCACTCCCTTTTCATTTCTGATTTTGTTATTTTGGATACTGTCTCTCCCCTCAGGAAAGGCTGGTTAAGGGTTTATCTATCTTGTTTATTTTCTCAAAGAACCAGTTTCTGGTTTTGTTGATTTTTTTTTGTTTTTGTATAGTTCATTTTTTTTCTACTTGGTTGATTTTAGCTCTGAGTTTCATTATTTCCTGCCATATACTTATGGGTGAATTTGCTTCTTTTTGTTTTGGAGCATTCAGATGTACTGTTAAGCTTTTAGTTTATGCTCTCTTTAATTTCTTTTTGGAGTCACTCAGACTTATGAGTTTTCCTCTTAGCATTGTTCTCATTGTATCCCATAAATTTGGGTATGGTCTACCTTCATTTTCATTAAATTCTAAAAAGTCTTAATTTCTTTCTTTATTTCTTCTTTGATCAAGTTGTCATTCAATATAGTGTTTTCAGCTTCCATGTGCATTTGGGCTTTCTGTTGTATTTGTTGTTATTGAAAGCCAGTCTTAATCCATGGTGATTTGATAGAATGCCTGAGATCATTTCAATCATCTCATATCTATTGAGGACTGTTTTGTGACCAATTATTTGATTAATTTTTGAGAGGGTACCATGAGGTGCTGAGAAGAAGATATATTCTTTTGTTTTAGGATGAAATGTTATATAGGTATCTGTTAAATCCATTTGGTTCCTAATTTCTACTAGTTTCACTGTGTCTCTGTTTAGTTTCTGTTTCCATAATTTGACATTGTTGAGAGAAGTGTGTTGAAGTTTCCTATTACTGTTACTGTGTGTGGTGCAATCTTTGCTTTGGCATTAGTAAAGTTTCTTTTATGAATGTGGTTACCCTTCCATTTAGAGCATAGGTGTTCAAAATTGAGAGTTCATCTTAGTAGATTTTTCTTTTGATGAGTATGAAGTGTCCTTCCTTATCTTTTTTGATGACTTTTGGTTGAAAGTCGATTTTACTCGATATTAGAATGGCTACTCCATCTTGTTTCTTAGTACCACTTGTTTAGAAAATATTTTCCCAGGCTTTTACTCTTATGTAGTGTCTGTCTTTGTCACTGAGGTGCATCTCCTGTATGCAGCAAAATGCTGGGTGCTTTTACATATCCAGTCTGTTAGTCTATGTCTTTTTATTGGGGAATTCAGCTCATCGATGTTAAGAGACATTAAAGAATAGTGATTGTTCCTGGAATTATGTTTGTGTGGCTATCTTCTTTTGGATTTGTTGCAAGAAGAATACTTTCTGGCTTTTTCTAGGCATAGTTTTCCTCCTTGTGTTACAGTTTTCCATCTGTTATCTTTGGTAGGGCTGAATTTGTGGAAAGATATTGTGTAAATTTGGTTTTGTCATGGAATATCCTAGTTTCTCGATCTATGGTAATTGAGAGTTTTGTTGGATGTTGTAGCCTGGCCTGCATTTGTGTTCTCTTAGGGTCTGTATGACATCTGTCCAGAATCTTCTGACTTTCATAGTCTCTGGTGAGAAGTCTGGTGTAATTCTGATAGGTCTGCCTTTATATGTGACTTGACCATTTTCCCTTATGGCTTTTAATATTTTTTCTTTTTCTTTTCTTTTTTTTTTTTTTACTTTTTTTTTTTTATTAACTTGAGTATTTCTTATATACATTTTGAGTGTTATTCCCTTTCCCGGTTTCCAGGCAAACATCCCCCTCCCCCCTCCCCTTCCTTATGGGTGTTCCCCTCCCAACCCTCCCCCCATTGCCGCCCTCCCCCCATAGACTAGTTCACTGGGGGTTCAGTCTTAGCAGGACCCAGGGCTTCCCCTTCCACTGGTGCTCTTACTAGGATATTCATTGCTACCTATGGGGTCAGTGTCCAGGGTCAGTCCATGTATAGTCTTTAGGTAGTGGCTTAGTCCCTGGAAGCTCTGGTTGCTTGGCATTGTTGTACTTTTGGGGTCTCGAGCCCCTTCAAGCTCTTCCAGTTCTTTCTCTGATTCCTTCAATAGGGGACCTATTCTCAGTTCAGTGGTTTGCTGCTGGCATTCGCCTCTGTATTTGCTGTATTCTGGCTGTGTCTCTCAGGAGCGATCTACATCCGGCTCCTGTCGGTCTGCACTTCTTTGCTTCATCCATCTTGTCTAATTGGGTGGCTGTATATGTATGGGCCACATGTGGGGCAGGCTCTGAATGGGTGTTCCTTCAGTCTCTGTTTTAATCTTTGCCTCTCCCTTCCCTGCCAAGGGTATTCTTTTTCCTCATTTAAAGAAGGAGTGAAGCATTCACATTTTGATCATCTGTCTTGAGTTTCGTTTGTTCTAGGGATCTAGGGTAATTCAAGCATTTGGGCTAATAGCCACTTATCAATGAGTGCATACCATGTATGTCTTTCTGTGATTGGGTTAGCTCACTCAGGATGATATTTTCCAGTTCCAACCATTTGCCTACGAATTTCATAAACTCGTTGTTTTTGATAGCTGAGTAATATTCCATTGTGTAGATGTACCACATTTTCTGTATCCATTCCTCTGTTGAAGGGCATCTGGGTTCTTTCCATTTTCTGGCTATTATAAATAAGGCTGCGATGAACATAGTGGAGCACGTGTCTGTTTTATATGTTGAGGCATCTTTTGGGTATATGCCCAAGAGAGGTATAGCTGGATCCTCAGGCAGTTCAATGTCTAATTTTCTGAGGAACCTCCAGACTGATTTCCAGAATGGTTTTACCAGTCTGCAATCCCACCAACAATGGAGGAGGGTTCCTCTTTCTCCACATCCTTGCCAGCATCTGCTGTCACCTGAGTTTTTGATCTTAGCCATTCTCACTGGTGTGAGGTGAAATCTCAGGGTTGTTTTGATTTGCATTTCCCTTATGACTAAAGATGTTGAACATTTCTTTAGGTGTTTCTCAGCCATTCGGCATTCCTCAGCTGTGAATTCTTTGTTTAGCTCTGAACCCCATTTTTTAATAGGGTTATTTGTTTCCCTGCGGTCTAACTTCTTGAGTTCTTTGTATATTTTGGATATAAGGCCTCTATCTGTTGTAGGATTGGTAAAGATCTTTTCCCAATCTGTTGGTTGCCGTTTTGTCCTAACCACAGTGTCCTTTGCCTTACAGAAGCTTTGCAGTTTTATGAGATCCCATTTGTCGATTCTTGATCTTAGAGCATAAGCCATTGGTGTTTTGTTCAGGAAATTTTTTCCAGTGCCCATGTGTTCCAGATGCTTCCCTAGTTTTTCTTCTATTAGTTTGAGTGTGTCTGGTTTGATGTGGAGGTCCTTGATCCACTTCGACTTAAGCTTTGTACAGGGTGATAAGCATGGATCGATCTGCATTCTTCTACATGTTGCCCTCCAGTTGAACCAGCACCATTTGCTGAAAATGCTATCTTTTTTCCATTGGATGGTTTTGGCTCCTTTGTCAAAAATCAAGTGACCATAGGTGTGTGGGTTCATTTCTGGGTCTTCAATTCTATTCCATTGGTCTATCTGTCTGTCTCTGTACCAATACCATGCAGTTTTTATCACTATTGCTCTGTAATACTGCTTGAGTTCAGGGATAGTGATTCCCCCTAAAGTCCTTTTATTGTTGAGGATAGTTTTAGCTATCCTGGGTTTTTTGTTATTCCAGATGAATTTGCAAATTGTTCTGTCTAACTCTTTGAAGAATTGGATTGGTATTTTGATGGGGATTGCATTGAATCTGTAGATTGCTTTTGGTAAAATGGCCATTTTTACTATATTAATCCTGCCAATCCATGAGTATGGGAGATCTTTCCATCTTCTGAGGTCTTCTTCAATTTCTTTCCTCAGTGTCTTGAAGTTCTTATTGTACAGATCTTTTACTTGCTTGGTTAAAGTCACACCGAGGTACTTTATATTATTTGGGTCTATTATGAAGGGTGTCGTTTCCCTAATTTCTTTCTCGGCTTGTTTCTCTTTTGTATAGAGGAAGGCAACTGATTTATTTGAGTTAATTTTATACCCAGCCACTTTGCTGAAGTTGTTTATCAGCTTTAGTAGTTCTCTGGTGGAACTTTTGGGATCACTTAAATATACTATCATGTCATCTGCAAATAGTGATATTTTGACCTCTTCTTTTCCGATCTGTATCCCCTTGATCTCCTTTTGTTGTCTGATTGCTCTGGCTAGAACTTCAAGAACTATATTGAATAAGTAGGGAGAGAGTGGGCAGCCTTGTCTAGTCCCTGATTTTAGTGGGATTGCTTCAAGTTTCTCTCCATTTAGTTTAATGTTAGCAACTGGTTTGCTGTATATGGCTTTTACTATGTTTAGGTATGGGCCTTGAATTCCTATTCTTTCCAGGACTTTTATCATGAAGGGGTGTTGAATTTTGTCAAATGCTTTCTCAGCATCTAATGAAATGATCATGTGGTTCTGTTCTTTCAGTTTATTTATATAATGGATCACGTTGA
The DNA here is from genome assembly GCF_021556685.1 of Rattus norvegicus. Lineage (NCBI taxonomy): Eukaryota > Metazoa > Chordata > Mammalia > Rodentia > Muridae > Rattus > Rattus norvegicus. The sequence goes on along the minus strand of NC_141541.1, from coordinate 8,066,825 downwards.
TGGTTTTCCGTATATTAAACCATCCCTGCATGCCTGGGATGAAGCCTACTTGATCATGATGGATGATTGTTTTGATGTGCTCTTGAATTCGGTTTGCCAGAATTTTATTGTGTATTTTTGCGTCGATATTCATAAGGGAAATTGGTCTGAAGTTCTCTTTCTTTGTTGTGTCTTTGTGTGGTTTAGGTATAAGAGTAATTGTGGCTTCGTAGAAGGAATTCGGTAGGGCTCCATCTGTTTCAATTTTGTGGAATAGTTTGGATAATATTGGTATGAGGTCTTCTATGAAGGTTTGATAGAATTCTGCACTAAACCCGTCTGGACCTGGGCTCTTTTTGGTTGGGAGACCTTTAATGACTGCTTCTATTTCCTTAGGAGTTATGGGGTTGTTTAACTGGTTTATCTGTTCCTGATTTAACTTCGATACCTGGTATCTGTCTAGGAAATTGTCCATTTCCTGTAGATTTTCAAATTTTGTTGAATATAGGTTTTTATAGTAAGATCTGATGATTTTTTGAATTTCCTATGAATCTGTAGTTATGTCTCCCTTTTCATTTCTGATTTTGTTAATTTGGACGCACTCTCTGTGTCCTCTAGTTAGTCTGGCTAAGGGTTTATCTATCTTGTTGATTTTCTCAAAGAACCAACTTTTGGTTCTGTTGATTCTTTCTATGGTCCTTTTTGTTTCTACTTGGTTGATTTCAGCTCTGAGTTTGATTATTTCCTGCCTTCTACTCCTCCTGGGTGTATTTGCTTCTTTTTGTTCTAGAGCTTTTAGGTGTGCTGTCAAGCTGCTGACAACATACTCAAACTTATGGGACACAATGAAAGCTGTGCTAAGAGGAAAACTCATAGCGCTGAGTGCCTGCAGAAAGAAACAGGAAAGAGCATATGTCAGCAGCTTGACAGCACACTTAATATTTTTTCTTTATTTTGTGCATTTTATGTTTTAATTATTATGTGACAGGAATTTCTTTTCTGGTCCAACCTATTTGGTGTTCTGTAGGCTTCTTCTGTGTTCATGGGCATAACATTTTTTAGGTTAGAGAAGTTTTTTTCTCTAATTTTGTTGAAGATATTTTCTGGCCTTTTAAGTTGAGAATCTTCATTCTCTTCTATACCTATTATCCTTAGGTTTCGTCTTCTCATTGTGTCCTAGGACCTGGATGTTTTAGGTTAAAAGCTTTTTGCATTTTCTTTGATTATTGTGTCCATGTTTCCTATGGTATCTTCTGCCCCTGAGATTCTCTCTTCTATCTTTTGTATTCTGTTGGTAAAGCTTGTGTCTATAACTCCTGATCTCTTTCCTAGGTTTTCTATCTCCAGGGTTGTCTCTCTATGTGATTTCTTTATTGTTTCTATTTCCATTTTTAGATCTTGGATGGTTTTGCTCAATTTCTTCACTGGTTTGTTTGTTTTCTTGTTATTCTTTAAGGAATTTTTGTGTTTCCTCTTTAAAGGCTTCTACTTGTTTATGTGTGTTCTCCTGTATTTCTTTAAGGGAGTTATTTATATCCTTCATAAAGTCCTCTCTCATCATCATGAAATGTGACTTTAAATCCAAATCTTGCTTTTCCAAACCCTGCCCAGGTTCAAACCAAACAAGTCCTAGTACTGAACAAGGAAAGCTAATGCAACGTCGCACCCCTCACTCAGAGGTGACTGACCTACTGGAAAGGGAAAAAAATCATTGGATTTCAATAGAGCAGCACTGGGTGTATCAATCACCTGATAGACATGCTCAGATGTAGTTTGCCAACACAAAATGGACTCCATGCTTTCTTTTGTATGTTCTGTTTTTCTGTTTTGTTTCCCCGTATTTAATTTTAGTTTGTGTATATTTATTTTAAATTTTTTATTTTATCTATGACGTTGGGTCATTGAGGGCTAGGGAGGATCTAAAAGGAACTTGGGGAAGGAAAATATTATTAAAATATAATTTATGAAAAAATAAAAAAGTTTAAAGTATTTACTAGCTGGCCCTTTAAAAACCTGTGAAAATTCTTCACTTAAACTCTTCATAAATAAGTGTTTACTTCAATAGAAAAGCTTATGTATGAAAGATATGCAAGGATATTAGATTCATATAGATGTAAGTCATTACTAAAGAACATATTTGCATAATATAAAAATTTCTTTCAAAAATTTAAGAGCAATTCAATGAATATTAGTGAAATTAGCTCTTCCCACCTAAGGGCTACTTCTTATTTTCAGGGTACCATTGACTCACAGGTCTGATCAAATCATTCATTTATTCCAAGATTTTTATGTCAAGTGTTTACATTTCTGCATGAAATAGATCTATAAAAATATTTCTAAAAGGTGTTTTAGGCATTTATGTGTTTATGTTTTTTGTGGTTGTAGCAAATGAAGTAGAACTTTACATAACATGACGAATTATTACTTCAGTCATATCTAAGGGTTACTTTGATTTTGTGGGTTTTGATTTTCATTATTATCGTTTTCTGTATGTGTGTGTTTGCACAGAGTTTCAGGCTAAATTATCATCCTGGCTATGTTCCATAAACTTGGAATCAATGTAATGTGACAGTTTTTGACAACAGTTTTCTATAGTAAAATGAATCCAATTATTTCTAAAATCATAATTGGATCTCTGTGGTTGAATGAGCTTTTTGTTTATTTTTGATGACTTATACATAAATTTAGTTAATTAGATTAAAAGTCAAAGTCCATCATCTCTGCTCTGAGTATTTATCATAGACTCATAAATTATCTTTCACATTTTGCCCTTACCCTGAACTGAATTTTTCATCACTGGTCTTACCCCAAACTCCAACTCCCACAGTGAATCTCCTCACTCATACAGATCATATGACACCTTTACCCAAAGCTGCTTATGATTTATTTTGTACTAAATACTAAGTTTTTAGAAAAGCATGCCACGCTCATTCATCTACCGTGCCTTGACATATAATTGCTCTACACACAACACTCGTACATGGAAGTTTGTATGGAAGACAAACTTTGTTCCTCCAAATCTTTGCTCAAAGCTGTCTTCTCATAGCAGGGACTTGGTGTCTATACCCACCCAACAAGTCCTCCTACTTCCTCATCTCTGTTTTGTGTATAACCCACAGATTTAATTAGGATCAATTAAGTAAGCACAAGTGGGGAGTATCTACTGAAGCCTGGACAAGTTATTTATGGCTACTGCACTGAATCACATTACTTTCCCCTAGAAACTGTTAACTGCTTAGATATTGTCAGCAAAGTATGGGGGGTCTCATGAGCCTATCCATAAATAGACAGGTACTATCTTGTATAGGTCATATTCAGTTAATTACTGCTGCTGTGAGTTCATGGGTGCTGCAATAAATACAGCATTCCAGAACACTCTTCCGCATCCTCTTATCTTCTTTCCACCCCACTTCCAGAATAATTGAATTGCCTATCATGACATTTCCCCTTCTCCTTCCCCAATTTCCTTTCCCCTGCCACACAGTTCACATCTTTACCCTCTCTGCATTTATTTGATGCAGGCTCTATTACAGAAGGGCATTTGGTTGAATTAGTCAGTGAAATATTCCCAGGATCTAGAATTATACCTTGGACATTGAAAGTCTTCAAGATATACACTTGTTTAACACGAGTGAAAATAATTGACATAAATAATGAAAGACTGAACATGCATGTTTACTCAATAATTATGGAAAGGGTTGTCAGTCAGCTTAGAAGCCCAGGAGTAAATCACACTTCGATGGCTTTTAGGGCATGTATGAAATGCACAGCTTTGTGCTATCCCTCACACTTTACTAAATTGTCCTTAATTGAACCAGCAAATTAATGTTTGTTTTAGATTATACTTTCCAGTTGGTTACTTTGTGTTATCATTTTGAAAGATACAGAAAAGGAAGAGAAACTCTCATAACTTGCTCTAAGTTTCCCAGGCTTCAACCCAATGTATATTGATGATCTATGTGCAGATTTTGGATGAAGAACCACATTGAAAGGATATATGAGCAGACAAGCAAATCTATAAACAAATCAATGGGACTATCAGACAGACCAGAAAGGGTAGTTTTAAGTGGTATCTGAGATGTTTTAGAGAATTTATATGATAATAGGAAGTGCTTTACAGCCTTATCATGCAAAGCCTGGGGCAGAAAGTCTTATACATGTGAACCCATCTATTTGCAATTAAGTAGATGATACAGTTTTCATATTCCAGTAGAAAAAAACACTCAGGCCCATCAAATTTGCTCAGAGACTCAGTGACTAATTGAAGTTTCTCTTGAAGGCAGTTGGACCCCTGAATCTGTGCTATTAATGATTTTGCTCTGCCACGAGGGCCTCCACGTTTACTTTGAAAGGAAAATCACCAAAGAGCACAGTAGGGAAAGCAGGCTCTGGACAATTGAATACTCCACATCCTGAGCAACCCAAACAGTTCCTAGAAGGCTCAAAAGATAGAGGCAGTCAGAGATCCAAATATTTTTGCTTTAGAATTTATTTCAGCATGGACATCTGAGTCTTGCAGCTGCTGTGTCTGCTCTCTTGTGTGGCCTCATGTGTTGGTTCTATGAAGAGAGCCCACAACAGCAGTGACAAGGCAACTGTAGTGGGGACTGCCAGCACAGGAAGTGATGCCAAGCTTAGTACTGAGAGTCAAATATATACTTGGCCAGTTCTCGTCCAAATGCTTTTTTATTGAAGGAAAACAAACTGTATCCAATGAGAATGTTTATTTGAAGTAAACAGCCATTGGAATCTAATACTGAATTTTAAGAAATTTAAGCATTATTTTGGAGCTCATTAAAAGACAATTTTTCACGTAAGAGAAAAAAATGAACCATCTTAGACATCTGAAATAAAAAAAAAAATAATGCAGAGAATCTTATGTGAAAGGGACTTCAATTCCTAATAAGTTTCCATTCTCTGCAATTAAATAAATACCTGCCAGTGATCTGCAATGGGTTCTGTACTTGGTAAATCTTCATATAAAGTATAGATATGCACAACAGAAGACTTAAAGATAGTATCACATTTACGATTTGAAGTTAAGACTCCTCCTAAGTAGAAGATAGAATTCCAATTAGTTTCTAAGATGTTAATGGAAATTTTAGGTAAAGGAAAAAGAATGCATCCCAGGGAGAGGAACTGAAGCAAAAGGAAGCAGCAAGGCCTTGAGGTCAGCAAAAAGGGTGAGCAGTCTACATTATTACAAGATGGGGCCCAGGAAGTGAACTGTGAACCATTAAGGAGCACTATATCCTCTAGTGCTCCACTTCTAAGTCAGAGTCAAGACATATAATTGAGTGACTTACTAGTCACTCCAGTGAAGCAAACAGTGCTCTAATTGAGGCACTGCAAAGCTGCAAAACTGTAGAAAGAGAGGGTCATTTTGCTCAGCAAAACTTTAGAAATGACGCTATTTGAATTGAGCCAGGCATGCAGACTGGGAGAGTCCATATAAAATGGGAATCTTTTAGCAAAAAACATGGCGTTGTGCGAACTGTAGATAACATAGTTATTGCTTGGATGGGAAAGTGAATGTTAGATGAATGATTCTGGCAGGGAGAATGAGATGGACGGGGTTGTGGGACAGCTCGATGTTGTCTTCCCTGGCGATCTCTCGTCCATTAGGTGCGCAGGATCAGGAGAAGGGAAGAGAACTCAGGCAGGAAGGGGAATGGCTTTTCACTGCCTTCACTGGTGTTGCTCAGCCTGCGTTTCAGACCGGGTTACTGTACACCCATTTCCACTGCTGTTGCTTTGGTTGCTCAGGTTGGGTTGAGCCAGTACGGACACTGACTTGCTGGCAAGGGGTGCAGAGAAGCTTCTGACAGCGATTTTGGGAGAGCAGATCTCTTCCCCAAGCCGGTGCTACAGCTCTTCTGACAGAAGCTCTCAGATGATGGAATAATTCCTGTACACCTTTAATCCTTCTGAACATGACTCTTAAATACAGTTTTTGGATGGGTCAGTGTCTAACAGTAGGTACTTCCTATTGGTTTGGCCCGAGAAATTGGGAAGAACTCATCTACCTATTTGGAGGCATGGTCCTGCTTCTATGACTGATTTGTCTTGAGTCTGACTGTTGTCACTTCCTCACCTGTGGAGGAGGAGCTTGGGGCGTGGTCCTATGTGACTGATCTGTCTCAAACCATTCTACAGGGTGCTGTGGGGTATTGGGGTGGGGAGCTGCAGCTATATGAGAAGGCCCTGATCTCATGGGAGACTGGGAATGCGCCTGCAGTCCCTTAGGGTTCCCCTGGGATTCGACCTATCTCGACCAGGAATCAGGGTATCTTTTAGAGCCCGCTGCCCAACATGGGGTTGTTTGGAACAGCTAGTAATTAGATCATGCTCAATGTGCAAGCCCTTCCTAAGAATCTGGAAACTGCCCTTTTAGGTAAAGGTCAAATGATACCAGCAGTAATTTTACAATAAATTGATAAATGATTAAAGTTCATACTCTAGATACTGAACCATCCTGGTATATTCTGTGACAAGAAAAACAACTGGTAAAAGCCTCACTGCGATGAATAAACAAGTAAAAATGAGCACCATGCAGCCCCTATATAAGCACCAAGCTGCAAAGATATCATCATCACTTAGGCAGGCATTAGTTTTCCGCTTGCATTTGTAGCCAGATCTTATTTCTAAAGATGTGTGCTTTGAGTCGGATTTGAAAAATAAAAGAAACAAGATATAAATCACAACCTGAATTGGATCATGGATCTCTATCACCTCTATGTATTTCAGCAGATAGTCCATATACTACTAAAAAAAGAAAAAAAATCAATATGTCCATGCTATACATTCATCCTTATTACAGTCAAATATGTAGAGAACAAAAATGTTAACTAAGAGTTATGGTTCACCTACCCTGCTAAAACAAAAAGAGTCTATAATGATGCCTTGGTTGAGTACTGATGGCCCTTATTTAAGCACATATTTGGTTGAGTGCGGATGTTCATGATGTAGTTGCTTTCATCTATAGATCTTATCAAGCTTCCAATGGAAAGTATTTTTTCTTATAAATTTGTTTAAAAACAAAGTGTATTGATTAGTATCTTTATTTATTAACCAGTATACATTTATCAAAATAAGATTTAAGTGGATTTTAAAACTTTGAGTACTTGATCAAATTTTTCTGCCTCTCATATTTCAAAAATTCCAAAATATTTCAAAAATTTATTTTAACATTTTTTATAGTTTGATATGGAAAGACCTATGTATTAGAGTCTTCATCCCTACCTCTACTGAGGGCTCATGAGTACTTAAAAAAGACACACTTAGGTCATTTAAAATTATTCTCAACAAATGATGGGAACTTAGTTACTTCTTGCCTCTTATTTACATCCTGGTCATGCAATTAGTATTTCTGCTATTCTACATCTCTCTACCACTATATGCTGTCACAGACCCAAAGCAACAGACTAACCATGGACTAACAAACACCTCTACAACTGTGAACTAAAATGAACCTTCCCCTTCATAAATTAATTAATCACAACTTTGGTCATAATGAAGAAAAACTGATTAACACTACATTACAATCCATACTTCTCCAAACTTAATATTAATTTTTAAATAAGTCTAATCACTCAATTTCTTCTGAGTCTAAAATGCCATGCATTATTAAAAGAAAGGCATAAATTAATGCTTATGGATTCTACACAAACTGAGATTTGTCTGCTAACCTGACTTTACCCAAAACTCTGCTAAACATATTTCCTAATTTCACAGCTACCAAAATGAATTTTATTCCTACTCAGTCCTCTTCAGATAACCTTAAATACAATCAGAGCTTTCAACACAAGACCCTCTAAATTCTACCGACAGAAAAATGCTCAGAATTTGCATAAATTTCTTCCTAGTTCCTCCTGACATCAGGAAATAATTCTTTTCCTCCAAAACTAAGCCTCCAAATGCACCCATGGCTTTCTTCATACTCAAAAATTTATTTTAAATTAGAAATTCAAGTTCTTGTCTCTGCTCCACCCCACCCTGTACTACATAAGGTACCATGTTCTATTGTACACAGAAGACCAAAGATTCCCAAATCAACTATTTTTTTTGTGTGTGTGTGTGTGTAAGACTGTAATCCTGCACATTTTCTGCTTACCAGAGAACAGAAAGGCATTTTCACAGATAATCCAATGAATGTGGGAGTGAGATAGTGAGAAAATGACCAAAGAACGGACCTGTGTCATTGGCCCTCTTCTCCCATCTTCAACATCATCTACTTTTCATGTCTAAATTTCTCTTCCTACATCATATAGCTTTCACCAATGCACACGTTTACAATTAGAAAAATTTAGACATTTCAGGAAAATCTCTAATTCTTTATAGCCTTAATTTAATATGATCAAATTAGTAAAAGGTGTTTTTCAGTAAGCTTGAGTCTTGAGTTCCCATGAGTTAAGATCTGTGCGTTTTAAGAGTGCCAACCTGTTGGAGATTGGACCCACAGTCTCACTTACATTGGATTAACCTATTATAAAACAAAGTGACTCTTTAAGTATAAAATTCTGACATACCAATAAAATTTTCCTCTCTAAAGTAGTAATAGATATGAAAATACAGGAGGAATTCTGAGTGAAAAAGATGTGAGAGGATGAGAAAGCATCTCATTGGTATAGGTCTTGCCTACTGTGCACAAAGCCCTGAGTTCGAAAGACAGAGCTAAATGTAGTAATTACAGATAGGACAATTACATTCTAACATTTTTTATTCAAAAGCAAAATCAACTCACCAACGATCATACAATAAAACCATGTTATAACATGAGTAGGATTTAATGGAAACTAGGTTATTGCATGTGAAAGTGCGAGAATGAGTGTGTGTGTGTGTGTGTGTGTGTGTGTGTGAGAGAGAGAGAGAGAGAGAGAGAGAGAGAGAGAGAGAGAGAGAGAGAGAGAGAGGTTTAATTGAGGCAGAACAATGAGCCCACTTTTAGGAGCCAGTTAACACCTAGTATGTAAACATATGAGCACAAAAAAATACATCATTAAGTGGTCTCATTTCTGTAATAAGAAATACAGTTTAATGTTTTCTTATTCTTATTTAATAATTTTCTCTAAATATTAGTTTTAAAATCTAATGTTTTAAAAATAATGTTTTGAGAGAAGTAAGGTGGTGTATAATAAATACTAGACACTATTTCTTTCAAACACCTAATATTTTGTCCCTTAGTTATATGTTTCAATAAGCCAGAAATTTTCATTTAAATAGGTTGATATATAAAATTGCACCAATGGTACCTCAATGACATTTGAGTGAACCACTCCCCCAAAAAATCAAGCCATTTTTATATTTATTATTATGCATTTCTATCGTTTAAATAAAAATACCTACCATTCGTGTTACTATGTAACTATTTCATCTGAATTCATTCTTACTTTGATATACTAATCACTTATCCATATCATTCTGCTTATTTATTTTGTCTTACTATTATTGTGACAGGAGCTGAACCCTGTCAGTGGCACCACAGAGATGTAGTGATCTGTGGACAATTTTGTAGTCAGTTCTTTCTACCTTTAAGTGGGTTTAATGGATTGAACCTAGGTCATCACTTTATACAGCAAGTTCCCCCAGCTATCTCAGCAGTCTTGCATCAGCCTTTTCAACCATTTTCCTGATAGAAAAAATGTGTAGAAAACAACTACAGAAATGTTGTTCTTTAGAACATTTAGGTGAAATAACAGAGTACAACTAATGTAAAGCTTTATAGATCTTACAGGGTCAGGAATACAGAAGCTTCACAAAGACAGCACCAAGAGAAACTGAAGCCCCAACAGGATTAGGAAGACCTCCTTCCTGCTACTTTCTTAGTTTTGCTAAATTCCCAGAAAAGACTCAATTGTCCTTAAAATGCCAAGGAACTCACCTTTACACAAACAACCTAAGGCAACTCATCTACAGTCTGCAGTAATAATTTTAAATGCTGTACTGTTTTTGATAACATGCTTTTCTTCTGAAATTCAGAGATGTGATGGCATGGACAATGCAGTTGCGAGAAAGAATGAATTGTGCTGCGTACAAATACCTGCAGAGAACTTTGCAAATTTTCAGTTCTGTTTAAATGAAAACAAAATGTTACGAACACGAAGTAAAGGATAGTCACTTCAGAGCACAGATGAGTCACATGATTTCCTCACCATTTTAGAGGGCAGGTCTTGGCTCTTGGTCCATACGATCACAGTAAGCCAAGCATAGAATGATGAAACATGCTCATGTTCATGCTCGAGCAACATTACATTACAGACAGAGAAAATCAGTTGTTTCTACTTGAAAATAACTCCATCAAATATGAAATAGGTTTTTTCATAAGGTCCCGTATATCAATTAAAAGTTTCCTTAATATGTCAAAGATTAAGATAATGAAACTAGAGACTACAATCTATAAGTACTGGATGCCAGACAGCAAGCTTGAAGCATACATGGATGGCCTATTTAAGTATTTCTTCCAGTACTATCTCATACAGTTATAAAAGTATAGATAGTTCAACAATAATGGAGATGGAACCTAACTCCCGGTCTATTGTAAGATCAGAAAAGTATGACCATGAGTCAGGTATGATATAGTCTCTAGTGTTAATAGAAGAAGAGAAAGCATCAGACATGTGTAACAAAAGTATTCAGTGTCCTGGGGCATGGTGTGTCTAATAATGTTAGTAATAATTTCGATTTCATAGGGTGAAGATGTTAATTCTTATCTACTGTAAAAGTGCCTTCAGCATGCTCTGCAGACATTGACAAACTTGCTACTTCTGAGTTCATGCTTTGACTTAAGCTGGCACTTGAAATTCTGTTGTAAATGCTGCTCATGGAAATATTTAAATCTCACTGCATCTTTAGAAATTGTATAAAAAGAGATCTAAAACTGTCTAAGTGATTCGTTTTCTTTTTTTCTTTCTCCTTTCTTTCTTTCTTCTTTCTTTCTTTCTTTCTTTCTTCCTTCATTTCTTTCTTTTTAGACTTCTTTATGTTTTGTGTGTGACTATTTGTCCTGCAAGTATATATGTAAACTATAAAACATGTGTAGCAAGGGAGGTCAGAATGCAATGTCAGATACTTTAGAAGTGGAGTTAGGGATGGTTGTGAACCACTATGTGGGGACACTGGGAACAAAGCCTAGATCACCTGCAAGAGCCGTAAGTGCCCTTGACCACTGGGCCCTCTTTCCAACCCCATGATTCAAAGCTGAGAACACATTTAGTGGAAAAAGAAATTGAATTTTTAAAATTGTTGTTGTTGAAAGCTAAAACCTCACTAGAAGTCAAACTCTTACTTATTGTCTTAATGGCTTCCAGGTTAATGGGGGGATTTGGAACACAGTTCATGTAAGATGAAATAAAAGAAATGAGTACACACAAGATTCAGTAATAGAAATGTACACCTATGCCTGCAGGAGTCTCAGAACTCTCCAAATGATAGCATTCTTTTCTTGCTTCTGAAAATTTCACTAGCTTATTCCACAGCCATAAAAAATTCACAGTAATTTAAAAATAGCTGGGTATTGCTTGGTTAAACCTCTCTTAAACACACGCATGCACACACAAATCAAATTAGAACTATAGCTGTCCAACGTTTAACAAACATCAATGTTATGCACTACATCTCATTAGTTATCACTAAGAGTTGGCAGTTCATAGAAAGAAAAGATATAGTGTGACTTAAGTCAACTGCAAAATTGATCTTGTATCCAAATTGCAGGTAACTGCTGAGCTTGACGAGTACTGAACTGGAGGAATTTGGGGAATTTCAGTCATTTCTTCCAATTTAATGCTTTGCACAAATTTTTTGTCAATGTTAATAATAATGATGATGATGGTGATAATAATAATAATAATAATAATAATAATAATAATAATAGTTCTGATTTCCTTGGGACTCTTTTTGTCACTGGAAGCATTAACCAAACCACACCAAAACATGAGATCCCCACAGAAGACATACTATCACTGAGCATAGTGACTCCAAAATATTCCATTTACCTGTAAACTTGATTGGGGGGGGCACTTTCATTCATTCCTGAATGTTTTCCTATCATTCATGATTGAGCAACTAAATTTTATTTAATCACAAATGAATATCTAAATAACACTTTGCTTTGACAGTTTGGGATACACATTTTTTTCTATATTTCAGATTGTTCCTCTGCTGTAGAAAACATCAGGTAGTACCTCTGAATTTAGATTTTAATTGAGCATATATGTTCTTTTATAGTATCCTTTTCATTTATAGCTGGGCATGAAATTAAACTCAGACTCATTTTGAAAAAAAAAATCTCTTACACTCTCCACAAGAACCCAATATACAAAAATATACACTATAACTTTATATTTTTAAAATCTGAATAAACTCAAAAGTAGATCATACCCTTCAGTCTAGAAAGAGTCAAAAGATGAACTCTCACCCACCCCCAAAAGAGAGAATTATTTCTTCACTGCAGATTTGTTTAATTTATAATTAACAAGGCTTTGGAATGACTTTTACTTGGGGATTCAACTCAGACAGAACTGCTTGACAGCTGTGAAATAAACAAATCTGAAAGAGAATGGTCCCTAGGAAAAATTATCTTTTTTTCCAAAGCTTGGATGACAGTTTGTAACCACAGTTTCTCCACATGAGACTTGCATGATTTCATCTAAAGCAATATATGCAGTCTGGTTGTGAGTTTTTGTGCCTCTTTTATAACAAATATCCATTCAAATCCATGCAAAATTTCTTACTAGAAGAAAGCATATATGGTTTGTGTCTCATTCTTCCAGCATTTAAAAAAATAGTTGTGCATTTATCTCATAAGCTAGTACATTTTAATGGATACACCTAAAGTACTAAGTGGAAGGCCAAGATGTTTTTAAGTATTTTTGTTTTATATTTATTCAGTGTGTAAGAGAGAGAAAAATGAGAGAAGGGGAGAGGGAGAGGAGTGGGAGGGGGAAATTTATGGGGAGGAGGAGGGAGACAGAGAAGGAGAAGGAGAATGTGTGTGGAAGCCAGGGGAGAAGTTGGAGTCAATTCTTTATACGATGGAAAGTGATCTAACACTGGTAATTGGGGAAAAAATAATACATCCTTACCCACCAAGCCCCCAAAATATGCATTTGATGTTAAAAATGCATAGAAACAGTAATCTATATCCCAATTTTTAAGCAAGAAATTTTCCAGTTTTAAGTGCATGCTTTTGTCACAATCATAATAACAAATTAGAACAAGCTTATAGAACATTCGCGGCAAATGAATTGCATGTGAATTCAATATTCCTATGGGATGTGGGAAGTGATCCCAGATTTCTGGGAGTCAGAAGTGAGTCTTTGGATTCTGTGATAGCTCAAGCTTGAGAAATGCTACCTAATTCTTAAAAAACTAAATAAGCATTAGAAGGTGTTTAGGCACTTTTGTAGACAGATATGATCCTTTTTGAGCTCTCTCCTCCTTCTCCAGAAGAGCCTAACAAAACTGATCATGAATAGGAAGGGTAATATCAAAGCGTTGAGGGAAGGTCAATGGCTTTGAGTTCAAGCAGGCCTGGCTCAGGTATGAGATCTGGCTTGGGAATTTACTGGGTGGTTTTTCAACTCCCTAACCTCACATGATGATGACTGAGGGAAATGATGAAGATATGAAACTATATAACTTAGTTCTTGGCCCATAGTATCTGTTACAAATAAATCAAAGCTGAGATCCACTAAAGCTTTGCCTTATAATTCTCCTCAGTTCTGAAATAAAATCAAGAATACCATAGTCCCAAGAGAAACATGCTTTAGTATGTTGCTTGTTGTCAAATATATTGCTGCCAAGGAAGTAAAGAAAATATATGTTCAGTTTTTCATACCAATAGTATTTTGAACTCAGAAGAACAATTTTAATGTAAGTAGTTTCCAAACACTTAGAAAAATACATCCACAAAATAAGGGAGCACAAAGTCAAGTCATCTCCTTTCCAGAGTCACTTTTTGTCTTAGCAACTCACAGCTGTTACACTGGGAATTATCCAATTGCACACAGATAGATCTCTCTCGATTCATTCGTTTAATTCTTAATTCCTTTGAGAAGCATATAAAGTCATTGAAGAAGTATAAATACTCCATAACGGTCATCGTAAGAGAAGATTCAGCCAACCTGAACAGCTGCTCATCAGCAATGCCTCAATGTTGCCTTTATCATCCATATGGTTCTTTCTAACATCATTGAAATGCAAATTGGATTAAAGTTATTTTAACCATACTATTTAAAAAGTTTATGAGTTGGTCTGTTAAAACACAAGAAACCTTAAAATAAATGAAAGCTACAAGGACTTCTGGAGGGCTGTATATGTGTAAGCTTGCTCACATGTGTGCATGTGTGTGTGTGTGTGTGTGTGTGTGTGTGTGTGTGTGTGTAATCATGATCTTAACGGTTTCATATAAGGTCAGCAGAAATAAAACACATAGTGTTTAGCTTCAAATTTCTGTATTCTATGAAGCTTTGTTGGAAGAACGAAATAAGTCGGAGAATTAGTAGAACTCTGGACTTCTACCTGCCTTCCTTTCCCAATGGGTTCTGATGCCTGTGTAGCCTAACAGTACTTCATTATTCAATTCCTTGATTCTTCTTCCTCACCCTTGCATTTAATATGGTGCCAGGTAAGGACTAATAGTATGTGTTGAGTGAATGAATATTATTTCATAATTACTAAATTTTAAGTAAAACTTTTATTTTATTATTCTTTTAATCTAATTTTATTTTATCAGAACAAAAGATTTCAAGTTTTTTTAAAGAATTTCATACTTGAACTATATTTCTATCATTACCTCCCTTTTTATATCCATGCTTACAAATTCACAGTCTTTTCTTTAATTATTTTAAGTATATGAATACATGTGTTCATTTAGCATTGATGTTATATATGTATGTCCAGTACTATCCACTTGGGTTGAATAATGTTGCACTTAGGTTGCACTATGTTCGTTCCTAGAAAAATCCAATTCTCCATTTCTCAGTGCCATTAACTCCCTTTAGCTCTTGATCTACATAGGATCATGGGAAGTTTCCTTGTCTTTGTTTCTGAGTCACTTGGCATTGTAATTACGCTATAATTCAGGCCACTATGCTGTTATGTCATGGGTACATTTTCCCTATCATGTCTAGTGGACATTATCTCACTATCGGTGCTCTGAGTTTCTAGCTTTTATGATCTTTTCATCCCCCTTTCATGATTTTCCCTGAGCTTGAGTTGTAGAAGTTGCCTTGTGGATGTATTAGCTGGAGTTGACCATCTTATGCTCTAATTTTTTATTCTTGAAAGTTTTTTGAGAAAAGTTTTCTTAGACAAAAGGTATCATTTAAACTAAAATTGGGACTAGAGAATATTCAATCATCTATCCTACACAAAAATTATCATAATTTTAGATTTGGTATTTTTTGTTTATTAGGTGTCAGGTTCAGAGACTGACAAATATACTGCAGTCTCCCTCTGACTCCATAGGGAAAAAAAATCTTGCTACCAGGCAAAGCTTTCCAATAGAATGGGGTTTTGATTTGTTCAGTTTTATTTTTGTAAGGTATGCTGAAAAGTAATGTTTCTATCACTCTACAGAAATGCTGTTAGAATCTTTAATTTACAAAAACAGCAGTTTTAATTAGACCACTGACAGGTCCCCTGTGAATTAGATTTTAAACACACTGTGATGGTGAATCTTAGACTTTCAGTAGCGAGAAATGGGCTCCTACAGCAAAAAGAGAAGTCTTCTTCAACAAAAAGGTAAACATAATTTTCAGAGCCTTACTCACCCCCATAGAGACAGCAGCACTGTTCTCTGAAAGCTCTGAAGCTCACGGCTTTACCTTAGAACACAAAGCTGGAAAGCACTTTATTCTTGGGTGGGTATTTCAGCATTTCTGGTTGTTTCTATGCTAGTGGAGTCCATGTAGCCCAGCTGTGTTAGCTGCTTTTAATGTCATAACAAAATATCTGACAGAAGTAGCTTGAGGAAAGATTTGTTTGTTCTCAGTTTTTGGGACTTCAGCCCAGGGGTGTTTAGTATCAGTGGCTAGGGCTGAATTTAATGGCAGTCAGAGCATGAAGGAAGCTGTTGATATCACAGCTGTCAGAAAGCAGAGAGAGGAGGAGAGAGCTAGAGACCAGGTGATAACCTTCAAAATCATTGACAGCACCTCCCACTATGACCCATTTTATAGACTTTTCAGAATCTTTAAAGCTAATGCCACCATCTGGGGAACAAGAATTCATGCTATCTGAGTACAATTCCAATTCAAGCATTTAAGTATGTTAGAAAGAGCATATTTATATTTATATGTTTTGGATACTGATTCATCAGTGGGATCCTTCTACTAAGCCAACATAGCTTCCTTCAGAGAAAGAATATTTCCTAGTTGAGTAGAAAATTGTTCCTGGAGATTCCTGGGAGCCTTTCATTTTCAACTATTTTCTGGTAACTATTTCATTTGGGAATCGACTCCAAGACTCAGGGTCACTAATCATGTCCCTACAAATATGAGGGTCTGCTATGTGCAGTCTTGTCACAGTGCCTCCCTCTGGATCAAGCTCAGATAATTCTTGCTCTAATTCTTGCTCGAAGATCTTGTTTATGGCACAGGGAGAATAAATGTGCCCCAGATGAGGACTAGACATTTTCTCCAAACCAAAGATAATTGAACATTGATCTCTCAATTTACTTCCAAAACTGTTCAAAATCTATTTTGTTATATATGAAAGAGTCTAAATATATTTGTTTCCATAATAAACCCATGCCCTCAAATAATAAATAATTATATGTAACTTTATAATACAATATGGAGAATCACTTGAAATGAATAGTAGCAATTTTATTTTCTCCAATCAATGAATAATTCATAAGGCAGATCATTTAAGCAAGGCTGTGGTACACAATGAAGCACACAGAAAACCAAGATGATTTTTCTACAGATAGCTTACAGAAGCCTAGTACAAGAAGGACATTCAGAAAAATAGTGCAGGATAATCAGGACAGGGTGGAAAATTTTGTGCGATTCTATTTGTGATATGAAAATCAGGAATCTTAGGGGTTGGGGATTTAGCTCAGCGGTAGAGTGCTTGCCTAGCGAGCGAAAGGCCCTGGGCCCTGGGTTCGGTCCCCAGCTCCGGAAAAAAAAAAAAGAAAGAAAATCAGGAATCTTATTTAGCTAGAAGAATCATAAAAGATCATCATCACAATCACATATTTAATAGTTAAAAGCATTTATTAATGAAGTTCATTCACAGAATCAAATATTTAACCACACCATTGTCTCTGCTTTTTTAGTTTTCTTTATTTTATTAATATTGGCATCACCAATATGGCCTTTCATGTAATCTGCCTATATACAATGAATAGTATATAGATAGGTCAGCCATTATATAGAAGACCATCTTGTTTCACTTTAAAAAGAAAAAAAAATGAAAGAATGAAAAGCAGATGGAATTTGCCAAATTTAGTCCATAAAACTAATATAAAATTTACAATAAAATAATACTCAATAAAAGATTTTTTAGAATATTCCATTGTGACCAGGTACCTTTAAAAATCTTATGAATCAATCAACAAACTGTGCATGACTACCCTAAAATTAAGAAAATTAAGACATTCTGCAATAATTTCTTTGTTGCATTCAATGAACCACTGCAAACATCATCAAATAAATAGTATTCAAAAAGATTAGTCCAATGTCAATGAGAAAAAGAATAAAGAACCAGAAAATAGTAGGGTAAATGTAGAAAACTATTAACGTTCAGATTAAATGTGGTCATATAAAATTATTTAACATAGGGACATGAGGCATAGTTTGAAAGAACTAAACCATTGTGAATAAGGATTCAGAACAAAAATGGTTTTGGTTATAGAACCAAAAGTGGAAGATGGGCAATCTTACTGAAATATGGTATCTTACTTAGCATTAACTCTCAAATAAAACAGCCTAGAGAAGGAAACCAACTGAAACATTACTCAGATAAGTCTGGTCCATGGACATGACTGAAGATTGTTTTGATAATTGATATAAGAGGTTCCACCCCACTGTGAATGAAACTATTCTCCAAGCAGAGCTAAGCATGAGGCTATGGAGCCTCAAGCAGCACTTTTCCATGATGTCTGTTTCATGTTCCTCCTGGAGTTCCTTTGATGATGTCTTTTAATCATGGCCTGCAAACTGGAAGCATAAATCAAATAAAGACTTTCTTTTGTAACTTGCTTTCTGTCTGAATGTTTCATCACAGCAACAGAAAGAAAGCTAGAATATGTACATAGATAAATGTACCTACTCCCATCATTCTGAAGACAAAGTATAATCAAGAACAACCATTCTAAACCTTGTAGCATTATGAATAAAACTAACAATTCCCAAAGAAACCTAAGACACTCTATACAAATTATGGTAGGAATAACTTGATATTAAAAGTATAGTATGATAATAATGGAGGTACATGATTTTAATCTTAGTTTCAGTTGGCTAAGGCCAAAATATCATAAATTCAAGATTAATACGGGCTACACAGAGAATTTTCATCCAAAAATATATAAAAAGCTTATTGGCTTTCACCTCTTAGGAACTCATACATAAAAGTCTACTCTGATCTATTCTCCCATGATGTGTATTAAACTTCAGAGTGATAAAAAAAAGTTTCTGTATGTTTCAGACTCACATTTTTATCTTCTGTAGATCCATAAAGAACTGGATGAATCTAGTGTCAGTTGCCACCCTCATCTCTGCCAACCAAAAACATATCTTTAACAAATATTCCCAGTATGCACAAGTAGGGTATATGCCCCATTATTTTCTCTTGGAACACAGTCTGCTTATAAGCCCTAAACCTGAATTGCCCTATAACATAAGTAGTTGTATTCTTTTGAGCATCCAATTTTTTAATTTAAAAATTGTTTGTATCTTATTTCCACTGACATCTCTTGAAAGAAAAACACCAAAGACAATATTGTGACCCACTGAAGTGAAATTGAAACTTACATAAGCAGAGTCCCAAAGAAGGAATGCCTTTAATTTCATTATTGCTTAAAGTGACTTTAGTGATCAAAAGAAGCAGAACACCCCCCAACACACACAGATAGACACACACGCACTCAGAGAGTGAGAGAGAGAGAGAGAGAGAGAGAGAGAGAGAGAGAGAGAGAGGGAGAGAGACGCACACACACTACTAATTAAAGCTATTGCGATATTCTTAAGAGTCTAAAATGTCAATTAGAATGATAGGCTGTTTCTTCTGAAGCATTGTTATTTAGAATAGAGTGTACAGCAACACTGATAGATGATCAAGGCTAGATGATCAAAGCAGTGTGAACCACACAAGGGGACTTTATGCCTCTGTAAGTGAAGAGGGAAATGCAGAATGTTCCTGTCATTCTCATACAACTCTGAAATGCTGTCAACTATTCAAAATGCAAAACTGCCTCCTAAAATCTGAGAGAAGATAACTCATTTTCTCCTTCCACCTGCATTGGTGAGAACTGCAGGCCTATGGGAAATTCTCCAAATTTCTTTATTGCATCCCTCAGTCTCTTGCATACTTTTACTATGCAAACTGTTTCCTCCAACTAACCTGTCAGAGAGACATCTGCTGCCTTTACAGACGCCAACACACATGGGTGTATGTCAGACTGTAGTGATTCACTGCCAGCACTGGGGGACAATCTCCCTTTAGCTCTGTCACTGAATATACATGTATTGTCCACCCACTTCTTACCTTCCAAAACTGGTAGCAGATGATATGTGAGCATCTTCAGAGGCACCTTCAATGCTGCTAATGAGACATGATGCCTCTACGGTTGCCTTGACAGCTTTTAACTATCCCGTCAAGCTTCAAGAAAGGAAAATCAAATGTGAAGCATTCCTAATAAAACCTCAGTGCCCTGGGGCACCTTTCTTCCTGTAGTTTTTTTTACCCTTTTTTCTGAAACCTAAAAAGATCAAATATAGTGCCATAAATTGAAAAATAAGACAGTCAATGAAAGTCATACTAGAGGTTTGTGAGATATGAAATTATCGTGTTACTGCTGGCACTTAATTTTTTTGTTTTTATGTACCCAAAACCAAAAGCTTTTTGTGAGATCAGACGAAGCTCATGAGATGAAATCTGTCTTAGAAACAAAAGCAAACCTAAATGATTACTACACCTCTACTTGTTTTTTCATTCTGACTAGATGGTTCACATGCTTTTCTGCCCTGGAGAACACTGGCTGTCCTTCGCAAATCCAGCTCTATTTATCATTGTGAGTCTGTGTCAGCATATCCAATGGCCTCTCTGAGTGTTGCTCCCCCACTGGGCTAGTGATGAGCTGGACTGCTACATGCCTGAAATTGCTGAGCGAGCTTCAGGCCAGATGGCTTTCTTGCTGATCATATCTCAGGATGTTTTATTTTGTTTTTTCCTGCCTATGTTGTTCATTTAATACAAAATACAACAGAGAAAATTTATTCTGAGCATAAGATAATAAAAATACTCAACTATGAATGATATTAGTACTTTTAAAAATGAAATATAGAATGTATTTTCTTCAGGAGCAAATGGCAACAAAATTAAATGTACTTAAGTGTATCCTACAACTAATATGGACCAATGTAGTCTGCTTTGTAGATTTATTTTAAAAAATAAAGATTGGGCATTTAATAGTATGTATTAAATTCTTTTATAGGTACCATTGGATATACAAAATTTTAATCCAGGCTTAACATTAGAGTACATAGACACAATATCCATTTGTTGTATCTACCTTCTTCACCATCAGGTAGAGTCGCCTCATTTCAGTACTGAAGACTCAGTTGTTCCTTTTCCTAAATGACTGACATGACACAGATGGCCCATATCTGGCCCACTACCTCAACTATATATGTGCATTAACAATGGTTTCCTAGTAACTTTTGCTCCTCTGAGATGGTTCAGCAGTTCAGAAAATATGGCAAGTCTTTCTAGGCATCCTTAAAAGCTATTACTGAGCTGAAGAAAAGATTCAGTGGTTAGAAGCACTTGGAGCACTTCCAGGGTGGGCTCCCTGTACCCACATCAGGCAGCTCACAACCTCATAACTGCAGTTCCATGGAAAACAATACATTATTCTTTTTTCTTTTATTAAATGTTTTATTTACATTTCAAATGTTATTCCCTTTCGTGGTTTCCCAGACATAAGCCCCTTATCCCATTCCCCTCCCTTTCTTCTATAAGGGTGTCCCCTTCCCCACCCACCCCACCTTCTCACCCTCCCCCAACATTCCCGAACACTGGGGTGGGGGACAACCTTGGCCGAACCAAGGGCTTCTCCTTCCAAACAATGCGCTTTTCTATACTCTGGTAATACCTGTACGTATGTGCAAATATATCGACACAGGAACACATATACACATGCATAAAAATTAAATAAGTATTTTCTAATTTAGTAAAGATTTCAACATAACTCCATCATTTTTCCCATATCTTACCTACTTCCAAATCCTCCCATGTGCTATCTTTCAAATCATAACCTCTTCCTTTTTAATTGGTAGTTGTAGTAGTGATGGTAGTGGTGGTGGTGGTGGTGGTGTGTGTGTGTGGTTTATATGTTTTGTATGTGTATATTGCATGTGTGTTGTATCTGTATGTATATATGTTGGGTATATGTATGGGTGAATTGTCTCTGTATGTGTGTGTTTGTATGTTGTATGTATATGTGTTATATATGTGAATTTGTATATTAAATTGTTGTGTTTGTATGTATATGAATATGAATATGTGTTGTGTTTATGTATGTATATATGGTGTTTGTATATGTACACATATATGTCTGTGTGCATGTACTTGTGATGTAAAGGGAAAAAATCCTTCAGGACAAGAAAGTTTAATATTAGAAATTAAGGCCAAAGTAACTTACTTTTGGGGAATGTCAACAGTATTCTAAAACACTAAAACTTAAAAGCATTCATCCCAGAATTATCAATAGGGGCTATACAAGACTTTAGAGATTCTCAGACCCTCATCATAAGACATAACTTAATATAAGGTAATATTAAATGTAGTATCCCTTTCCTCTTGAGAGCAGAATTATTTAAAATATTGCTCATAAGTAATATAAGTTAATTACATTTGGGAAACATTTCTGGAATGTCAAAGTATAAAATTAAACTATTCTTTTCATAAGAAAATAATGCTGACTGTCATATGATTGTTAAGTTTTTTAGGTAGAAAATATCAGGATATGAAGTACAATGAAACAGACATAAAAGCAACAACAACTGAAGAACATAAAAATCTATGGCTTATGTTATTTATAAAGTTCTAAGTATGCTCAAATGTAAAGAACAATTTGTGGGGGAAGTGGCTATATGAATAATGAGAAATTATTTTGAGTAAGTTAATGATTGAGTTCCTGTGAATCAACAAAAATTGTACTGTAAAAGAAGAAGCAAAATCCTCTAGAAATTTGAGGTGTTTGTGCCATAAGAGGGCTTAATTTGCCTACAGACTTTTTATCAGTCATGAATTAGGTCTTTTTCAAATGGAAAACTCAGGGGTTGGGGATTTAGCTCAGTGGTAGAGCGCTTGCCTAGCAAGCGCAAGGCCCTGGGTTCAGTCCTCAGCTCTGGAAAAAAAAAAAAGAAAAATCAAATGGAAAACTCTTGAACATATGTTTAGCACTTGTTCATTTCACCATATTAAAGTACTTATATACATTATTTTTGTGTTATGTGTATTTTAAAGTAGAAACATGCTTTCAGAACATATGTGAAAATATTTATGTTTTTTCCATTAATAATTAGAAAGAGGAAAGATACTTAGTAAACATATTTATCATTATTCTCAATGCCCTCAGTTTGTTTTACTTATTTATATATTCATTCTGTAGTAGAGGTTGACCCCAGGGTTCTTGGGGATACCAGTCTAGCGGTAAGATCTGTGCAGACTCAATTTTTGTTTTTAATGTTATACTGTTGAGCTCAAGAAATATGATTTAGTGCATCTGTCTTCAATGGATCTATAGTTCACAGTGACAGACAGTAGTTCATACTGAGCCTGGACATTTGCTCTGGCCTGTATCAGTTCACAAACCGATGGACTATGTATTTGAGTTATTAAAAGTTTATGAAGCATTCAAAGTCATAGCAGATTCTCGAAGTTTCCCTTCCAAATTATAAAAAGAAAAATACATTCTTAAGTCAGTAGACTTGTGTATTCTAAACTTTCTTAAAGTTATGTTGGTTGCTAGAGATGATGGCACTCGGGGTTGAACTCTTTATGTGAGATGTAAGAACACTATGCATGACTCCTATGGTCCTTTGCTGGACAAAAGAACACAAAACAGCATGACTGAAATCCAACAAGTAGCCGAGGTACCTACCAATGTTTCTGCTACTTATGTTACCATTGAAGACACAGGCAGCAGCAAGGAGACCAAAGGGCCTCAATCCTCCTCTATTCTATTCAACCTCCACAGGTCAGAGGGACAGGAAAATGCAGGTAAAGAGTAAGGGTTGTCACACCTAGAACTAGACCACTTTTAGTCTCCTTATACCAGGAGAACCTTATTGTGGGAAGTTCAAATTATGCATATATTGTGAATTTGTCTCTAAAATAAGCTAAGTATGTTTCTAGTAAGTCAAGTTGTGGGATTTAAGTATTTCCTGTGAGGTTCTTCATTCCAAGAGAATTTAGAAATAGTGTAGTAATGCCTTTGCTTTCCCCTGGGCCCTGAATTTTGGCAGAAACAGAGTTAGTGAGTTTTCCAAAACAAAAAAATGAGGTATGAATACAGAAAAAGATCATTGCACTCCTTATTGTCAGCTTTTCAAAAGTAGATATGACCAGTGTGTAAACATGATGTGAAAGACAGACCTTTACCAGAGGATGAAGCAGGGTGAGAGAACACAGGGGTCCCTTCCAGAGCAAACAGTATATGAAACTGGCACAGGCATATATGTGTGTATGTATGTTGTGGTTATATTCACTCCTCTTTCTGTCTTCTGGTTTCTGCCTCCATGTTCCCTTTGTTCTTCTGATCTAGACTCTGAGTGTCTATACCACTAGTGACAATCGACACCCATTTTCTAGCAACCATTAATAGTCAATAGTTCTTTATGGCAGTATTAAAGCCTCATGGGCAGATACTCTATTCTTAATAGGCAGTTAGAAAGTCTAATCTTGTTCAGGAATCCACAGCTTCTGAGTACTCATGCTTGCAATGCAAAAACATGTCTTGATGGCAGTGTTTTGTGACTTTCTTCTCCATCCTCCAAATGGACATTCTCTATCCATCTTAAATTCTTTCTACTCTATGATTTTTGTTTGTTTGTTTTGTGTGTGTGAATGTATGAGTGTGTGAGTGTGTGTGTGCGTGTGCATGTGCGTGAGCATGTGCGTGTGCGTGAGCATGTGTGTGAGCGTGTGCGTGTGCGTGTGCGTGCGTGTGTGTGTGTGTGTGTGTGTGTGTGTGTGCGTGTCTAAAGTTCCCTGGGCCATAGAGGTAGAGTGGGGACATTAAAAAAATACTTTATATATAGAATCTCTAAATGTAGCCTGTAGTAAGAAAAATGTTTATTTTTAAGAATAATTATAATCATTTTCAAGTTTTAAAGCTATCCATTGGCAGCCAACTAATCAGAATATCAGTTGTTGGTGAAAATAACAATAATATTTGTCAGTGGTTAGTGATTTTAGAAGGAAAAAAGTTTTCAAGTCCATACAAATGCACAGGTATTTACAACAGAAGGCCAATTTATTTAACTTGAAAACATAAATTCCATAACATAAGTGTTTTGTTTTGTTCACAGCTTTATCTCCAGATCAGTTAGAAACTGATCTAGATATGTAGTCATATACATGCTCTTTCTTATAAATGGGTAGCTTTCAGAGCTACATGCTATAAAGTGTGTGTGTGTGTGTGTGTGTGTGTGTGTGTGTGTGTGTGTGTGTGTAAAACACAGCAGCAAATAGATTGATATATAAATATATGTATTATGTGTAAATAGTGAGTTTTGAGAACCTACATTATATATGTGTGTATAGAAAATGGTGAGATTTGGTGCTCTTTATTATTGTTTTTGGCCATATGGCCATATCGTCATAAAACTCCTCCATCTGTGTACAACACACACACACACACACACACACACATACACACACACACACACACACACACACACACACACACACGGCACAAAAATTTTATGCTAGGGCAGGGGGAAGAGAGATATAAACATTTGTAGGAAAACAAATGCACTGTACTTATGTTTTTAATCTTTACGTGATACTTGGCATTAAATCAAATTGTGAATATAGGCAATAAAGGACAGATGAATGAGAAGCACCTATGACACAATGTGTCTCATGATATAGATACCTGAAAGCAAAGCTCTCATTCTCTTGTTGCTAGGTTTTATTATTTGATGCATAACAACAAAAGCAAATAGCTCATGATGTAATGAATGCTTTTCCTCATGCTCTGAAATGTAATTTCCATATAGCTGAATTCTTTTGTAATCCTATGCAGTTCATTTCTACTTTTAAAGGCATTGTTCTGTGACAGGAACAGCAGACCTCATCAGAATGCTAAATAGGTTCATGATATGAAAAGAACCACAGTCTAGAGGGAGAAAAGAAGTTAATTACATAAGTGATTCTTTCCCAGTAACTTGATAGGTGTATGACAAGGGAAAGAGAGAGCAGGATACACTCATACCTAGGCTAACTCAGGGTAGTCTTTTGAAGACTCTTGAAGAAGCACATGTCTTCCTGAAGAATGTGCCAATGTGGAGTCAGATGTGCTTTTGGAGGTAGAACATTAAGCCTTTGAAAGTTTCTTCTGTTCCTGCTTTCTGTTTGTTACCCTGTAAACAGTGTAGATTAGCACTCCCTCCTCTAAGTTGTTCCCATTGGCCATTTCTTTTCTTTTTTTATTAAATTGAATTTTTTTTAAATTTACATTTCAAATGTTATTACTTTTGCTGGTTTCCTGTCCATAGACTCCCTATCCCATCTCCCCACCCCCTTCTTCCATGAGGGTGTTCCCCCACCCAACCACCACCCCTTCCCACCTCCCAGCCCTGACATTTCCCCAACACAGGGGTGGGGGTGGGGTGGGGGTGGGGTGGGGGTGGGGGTGGGGTGGGGGTGGGGTGGGGGTGGGGTGGGGGTGGGGTGGGGGTGGGGTGGGGGTGGGGTACCAGCCTTGGCAGGACCAAGGGCTTTTCCTCACATTGGTTCACTGGCCATTTCTGTAACAGTGAAAAGAGCAGTGACTAAGATAGCAAACATGACATCCAAGCAATAGATTCTCATTACTTCTGAAAAGTCAGTTCAGAAAAGAACTAGAGTGTGATTGTGTGAATAGAGGAGGCATATGTATGGAAGAAATAGATGAAATAGCATCTGAAAGACAGAAATAAATAAGAGGGCACAAAGCTAGATACAACAGTAAACATTTGTGTAGTCATTTGGGAAAATGGAGATGTGTGTCATCTTTCCTAAAATAGTCAAGAGAATCCACAGCATACAAGAAAACCATAGCTTAGAGGTTTAGACTCAGCTATTTTTTATCAGAATTATAAACAAAATTCTGTGTCTGCTGCCATGTACCAGCATTAATACTTTTTTCAGTGATTTGAATAGTTCAAACCAGGTCAGAGGAGGTAAAATAGAAGACTCAGCAAATGGCAAATTTCTTTGTAGTTGAGAATCCATGCAAGAAAAACTGCTTGGCACACATTGCCTTTGGAGAGGCATGTTTCTAATCAGCATACTAAGCTTCCAGTTTGAGCATAGTGACTTCTTGGTGTCCTACATCATTTTAATGAATTTGTCAAGCAGTTTCTTCCATTGAAATTTTGTCAGCTAAATCCTCCTTTTCCTGTAATATTTGTGTTCTGGGATGCAATGCAAAAGCTTTGCCAGTTCATCCAATTTACCCATTATCCTAAAATCAAGCAGAGTAGTTCGTTTGAGAAGGTTGGCTTACTTGTTCTTCTTCTAACGTGAATTCATTTATGGGGGTACTTGAATAAATCAGATCTTAAGTCTGCTCTATTTAGAAATAAACAGATATCTTCCACCGAAATCCACTGAAGTGTAGGAAAGCTGTGGTTTTTGTTATGCATGTTGGCAGCAATGATTAAGATTTGAAAATTGTACTCGAATCTAGTTTTCATGGTAAACAGTTCTTGGATCACAATGCTCATGTTTGGCTTTATTATGAGAAGCAAGAATCCCAAAATAAACCCAATACACTGTACGGAAAGCATATATTAGCAGTTCAGATGTTGAAGAAACCGAATGTCTGTATGCAAGAGTCAGAATATACTAATCCTGTGATGTAGTCAAAGTTCTGCAACAAGTCCAAACTTAGAAAAGAACTGTAGTAAATGTTTTATAAATCTAAGAATGCTCCATCCAAGATACTTATAACTCTTTTCATTAACTTTTCTTAGTTTTAAAATGAATTTTAAAATGTACATGAATAAATTAATAATTTTAAACTACTCATAACTTCTTAGGTTATAATAATAAAACACATATTAAAATATAGAATGGGCATTTTTAATATACAGATATATAAAAGATCAGCCCATAAACCAAATCAGTTAGTGTCAATCATTAAGTAATTATGTTGTGGTATAAAAAGTAAGAAGAATGTCATTTTATTAGTAATGTAATTATAAAAGGAAACTTTGTTCATAATGGAATTCGCTAGTCAATAAAAAATGAAAGAATAAAAATTTTAGAGGATTAAATTAGAAATAAAATAAGGATTAGCAAGAGCAAAGTTTTGTTTCTTAAAACTGAAAGGAGGAAAAAGCAAGAGATTAATAGATGTTCATTTAAATATTTATTGATTTAAAATGAATAGAATTTAGTGTGGTAAAAGTGGACAGATTAGAGTTTTTTATGAATTAATTAATTTATTTATTTTTACACTCCAGATTTTATTCCCCTCCCAGGCCACCCTCAGACTATTTCACATTCCATACCTCCTCCTCTAAAGACCTAGGGCCTCCAGTTTCTTGAGGGCTAGGTGCATCTTCTCTGACTGAAACCAGACCTTGTAGACCTCTGCTGTATATGTGTTGATGACCTCATATCAGCTGGTGTATGCTGCCTGGTTGGTGTTACAGTGTCTGAGAGATCTCAGGGGTCCAGGTAAATTGAGACTGGTCCTCCTACAGGGTTGCCCTCCTGCTCAGCTTCCTCCAGCTTTTCCCTAATTCAACAGAGAGGTCAGCAGCTTCTGTTTATTGGTTGGGTGCAAATAACTGCATCTGACTCTTTCAGCTGCTTGTTGAGTCTTTCAGAAATTAGTCATGATAGGTCCCTTTTTGTGAGCTCTCCATAGCCCCAGTAATGGTGTCAGGTCTTGGGGCCACCCCTTGAGCTGGATCCCCCTTTGGGCCTGTTGCTGTACCTTCTATTCCTCACAATCTTCTTTATTTTCATTCC
Source organism: Rattus norvegicus (assembly GCF_021556685.1). Taxonomy (NCBI): domain Eukaryota; kingdom Metazoa; phylum Chordata; class Mammalia; order Rodentia; family Muridae; genus Rattus; species Rattus norvegicus. The sequence goes on along the minus strand of NC_141541.1, from coordinate 8,038,427 downwards.
TGAAGTTCCTTCAGACAGGAACAATTGTGGGTCAGAGTTTTGACTATGGGATGGCAATCCTATCCCTCACTTGCTGTCCTGTCTTTCATAGGCTCAATAAATTCCCTCTCCCCAGTATAGGGCATTTCACCGAGGGTACCCCCCTTTGAGTACCTGAGAGTCTTTCACCTCTCAGGTCTCTGGTACATTCTAGAAGGTCGTTCCACCCTTCTTGCTCCTGAGATCTCCTGTTTCCATTCTTTTTGCTGGTCCTCAGGGCTTCAGGCCATTTCCCCAACCCAATACCAGATCACGTTCACTTATCCTCCACCCCTGTTCCCTTTCCCTCCAAGGTCCTTCCCTCCCTCCTTGTGGTTGCTTTCTTCTTCCTCCCAAGTAGAATTGAGGTATCCTTACTTAGGCCATTGAGCTTGTTTACCTTTTTCAGTTCTGTGAACTGTATCTTGGGTATTCTGTACCTTTTTGGGGGGCAATATCCACATATTAGTGAATATATGCTGTGCGTGTTCTTTTGGGTCTGAGTTAACTCACTCAGGAGGATATTTTCTAGTTCCATCCATTTGCCTTCAAAACTCAGGATGTCTTCATACATTTGCCTGTAAAACTCAGGATGTCTTCCTATGTAAAAGGTTAGTAGTATTCCATTGTGTAAATGAATAATATTTTCTGTATCCATACTTCTTTCATGGGACATCTGGGTTGTTTCCAGCTTCTGGCTATCACAAATGAGGCCACTATTAATATAGTGAAACATTTGCCCCTATGGCATGGAAGGGCATCTTTTGGGTGTATTCCCAAAAGTGATATTGCTGGGTCTTTAGGTAGATCTATTTCCAATTTTCTGAGGAGTTTCCAAATTGATGTCCAGAGTGATTGTAACTATGCAATCCCACCAGCAATGGAGGAGTGTTCCTCTTTCTCCACATCCTTGCCAACATGTGTTGTCATCTAAGATTTTGATTTTAGTCATTCTGACTGGTGTAAGGTAGAATCTAAGGGTTGTTTTGTTTTGCATTTCTCTGAACACTAAGGACTTTGAACATTTCTTTAGGCGCTGCTCAGCCCTTCGAGATTCCTCTGTTGTGAATTCTCAGTTTATTTCTATATCCCATTATTTGATTGGGTAGTCTTTTTGGTGGTTAGCTTCTTTATATATTTTGAATATTAGCCCTCTGTCATATGTGGGATTAGTGAAGATTTTCAACCAATCTGTAAGATGCCAATTTGTCTTATTGATTATGCCCTTTGACTTACAGGAGCTTTCCAGTTTCCTGAGGTTCCATTTATCAATTCTTAATCTTAGAGCGTAAAGCATTGGAATTCTGTTTAGAAAATTTCTCCCTGTGCCTATGAGTTTAAGGCTCTTTCCCACTTTCTCTTCTATTAGATTGAACAAAGAAAGAATACTAAATGCTGCAAGGGAAAAGGGCCAAGTAACATACAAAGGTAGACCTATCAGAGTTACTCCAGACTTCTCAACAGAGACTATGAAACCCAAAAAAGCTTGGGCAGAGGTCATGCAAACGCTAAGAGGATACAAATGCCAGACCAGGCTACTATACCCAATAAAACTCTCAATTAACATAGATGGAGAAACAAAAATATTCCAGGACAAAACCAAATTCAAATAAGATTTATCTACCAATCCAGAGGATCCTAGAAGGACGACTCCAACACAAGGAAGATACCTACAAAAAGGAAAGACAAGATATTAAGCATCTCACAACAAAGACAAAGGGAGAAAATCACAAGTACATAAAGCCACCAACAAAAACCAACATAAGAGGAACCAGCAGTCATCTGTCTTTAATATTTTTCAATATTAATGTACTCAACTCACCTATGGAAAGACATAAGCTAACAGACTAGATATGCAAACAAAATCCAGCATTTTGCTGCATTCGATACACACATCTCAATAACAAAGACAGAGTAAAAGGATGGATAAGGGTCTTCCAAGCAAATGGTCTCAAGAAACAAGCTGAAGTTGCCATCCTAATAGACTTTTAACCAAAAGTTATCAAGCAAGATGAGGAAAGAAACTTCATATTCATCAAAGGAAAAATCCACCAAGAGAAAGTCTCAATTTTGAACATCTATGCCTCAAATGCAAGGACACCCACATTCATAAGAGAAACTTTTAGTAAAACTCAAAACACACAGTGAACCCCACACAGTAAGAGTGGAAGACTTCCACACCACACTCCTACCAGAAAAATTCACTGAAACAGAAACTAAACAGAGACACAGTAAAACTAATAGAGGTTATGAACCAAATGGATTTAACACATATCTTTGTTCTGTGTTCTGAATTTCCTGTATGTTTTGGGTTACGAGGTTTTTATGTATTAAAATTTCTTTGACAGTTGTGTCAATCTCTTCAGTGGTATCTAGTACCCTAAGATTCTGTCTTCTACCTCTTGTATTCTGTTGGTGATACTTACATCTGTAATTTCTGACCTCTTTCCTACGTTTTCCTTTTCCAGGTTTGCCTCGATTTGTGTTTTCTTTATTGTTTCTACTTCAACTTTTCAGTCTTGGACCACTTTATGCCATTCCTTGTTTGATTGTGTTGACCTGTTTGATTGTGTTGGGTTGGTTTGTTTGTTTGTTTGTTTGTTTGTTTGTTTGTTTCTTTCTTTCTTTCTTTCAGTGACTGATTTATATCCTTCATAAAGGACTCTATTATCTTCATGTGATAGGGTTTTAGATCAGCTTCCTGATTGTCAGATGTCTTGGTTTGTTCAGGGTTTACTGTGGTGAGAAAACTGGTTATCTCATGATGTCCACATATATTGGTTTCTGTTGTTTATGGTCTTGTGCTTGCCCTTTACCATTTGGTTACCCCTTGGGTTTTCTGGTCTGAGTGAGTCTGTCTGAAGTCTGCCTCTCTTGTCCCTGGATTGCTATAGGTCTCCTGGTAGGCGTGGACCCTGGCTGTAGCAGACCCCTATGGGGCTTTCCAACTGGAGGGTCTTCAGATGAGCAGAGAAGCTGCTGATTTCTTGCCCTAGCTGCAGTAGATCTCCTGGGAAGCTTTGATATTGTTGGGTCTGCAGAGGAGCAGTCAAACTGTTGTCCTTTGTAAACCTATTCTCCACAAAGGCCTATAGACTGTGGTTTCTGTTTCTTTGTGTGCAGCTGAACTCCAGGGAGGTTTTCAGTGTTTTTGGGCCAGTTGCCTTACATGCCACAGAACCCCTGGGAGGTATTCAAACTGTAGTGTCCATTGTCTAGTTGCCTTTTGTACAGAGGAACTCTTGGGATGTGTCCAGCTGTTGTGTCAGATGCCCTGACAGCAGCAGATCTCCTGGGATGCCTCAGGATGTGGTATCAAATGACCTGAGTGCAGTGGTTCTTCTGGTATGCCTCAGGATATGATGTCAAATGCTTTGACTGCAGCAGATCCTCTGGTAGGCCTCAGAATATAGCCTCTTCTGAGGAACAGACTCGCTAGAGCACTGTCTCAGAAGAAAGGACCAGGTAGAAGGGCAGGAGTTGGGAAGTGATGGGTCCTCAAGTCCACTGGGCTTCCAGGGGCAGCTATGGGACTTTGGGAGAGGGGTTCTTACCAAATGCTCTGAGTGCAGTAGAACCTCAGGATATTAGCCTCTTCCAGGGAGCAGACTAGCTAACAGTCTGTCCCAGCATAAAGGATTGGGCAGAAGGGCCAGATTAGGGTCTTAAATCCTATATCACACTAAACTAAGTACAACAGATGCCAAAATAAACTTGTTTGAGTTACCGGTGCTTAAGTTTTACTTCAGTAACATAGAGAACACAGACAAGCATAATAACAATGGTCATTAGAAGACAATATGCTTACCTGGAAGAATGGATCTCTAGTACAAGAACATATATTTGATCAAACTTGGAAAAATTTTACTGTTATACCTCAGTAAAGGGAAATGGGCCCTGGGATCTACACAAAGACCTAGACTTTGTTGTTCATCCCTATTATCAGAAGACAAAGTAAAAATTTTTCCATTGAAAACTGCATTGTCAGCAATAGTCACTTGCATCCATCACTATTTATTGTCTACAATGAAATCCCATTGCAGGTGGAGATCTAAAACAGGACAAAATAAGAGTTAAAGCAGACTTAGCTCAAGAAAAAAAATGGATATGCCAATAGGAAAAGTTTTAATGAAAATGAAACTGGACACATGGAAAATAGTTTCCCATTGCAAGATGTGTAACTTACAGGTAAAATTCTCTACAGCAAGCATGCTACCGAGATGAAAGGTATAAAGCAATGACAGGCAGAATACCAATATCAGAAGGCTAGCATCTTATCTCAATCAGAACAAGGCAGGCAATTAGTGGAGCTACATACAAGGAAGAGTGTGAGGCAACAGAGTTCCAGATGAGCAATGGCCTACTTTAGTTCAGAAGAGTAAGAACAGCGATGTGAAAGAGAATCATCAACTGAGTCAATGCCTTCAAATAAACTTACATTCAAACCTCTCAAGAATGCCTTTGGAAGAATAATACCTGGAGGTAACAAAAGAACCAAAGGAGAATGAGGAATAGAGAGCAAGAACCTACTTTTTAATAGACCACCAAAACCAGTAGTGACAGAACCAGACAAGGAAGTACTGAGGAACAGCTTCTCCTCCCCTTTCCTGTGTAGAAAGGGCAGTAGTTTCTCTTAGGTTTAGAAGACTCTGCAATAACCAAATTTTAATTGAAATGAAGATCTGTAAGCATATACTAATAACTAATTAAGTACAACTACTAAGGTTTAGGGAATTTCTCAAAGAGTTCAGCTATACGTTGGTATAGAAAGAAGTAGTTAATTCAACTCTATCAGCACAATAAGAAAAACAACTTGACATTGTAATCATCTATCGAAAACTTAACTTCTATAGTTTGAAGGGAGATCACATGTTAAAGTGGTTGCCTATTATGCACAAAGTTTTGGATTCCAGCCCTAGGTCCAGAGAAACCAGATGAGCTTATGCAGGCCTGTAATTGCAGCACTTGCGACACAGAGGCAAGAAGATCAGAAGTTGAAGTTATCCTTGGCTACATAGTGACTTTAAGGCCAATTTAGGATACTTGATAATCTTGTTTCAAAATATCATTAACACTCTTCTTAAAACCATGACTACTATTAGTATTCATCAACTTATTTTTATAGAAAAGATATTTTGTTTTCTACTCAATATGCGGTTGTTGCTTGTTAATTCAAAGAGAACTTATATTTAAAATACTAATTAGTAATTCATTGTTCATGGGATTGTTTTCTTTCAAATGATACAGAATATTTTCCTTAACAAAATCCCATGGTTTATTGGCGGGCTTACATTATTAAAATATTAATATCTATTTTATTAGCTTTTTTCAAAGTAGATCATTAACTGAAAACTATATTTTGATAATTTAGAATAAGCTTATTAAATGTGTTTGAAATACAATCGTGTTATATAATGCTATATATTTGTCATACATAAACAGAAACACCTGCATTTTATAATGTCAGTGACCAGCATAGGATTTAGTAGGAATATTATAAACATATATGTGATGTTACAGTACAGTGACGTAGACCTAAAATATTTTTTTCATCTTTATTAACTTGGGTATTTCTTATTCACATTTCTACTGTTATTCTCTTTCCAGGTTTCCGGGACAACATCCCCCTAAACACACACACTCCCCTTCTCTCTGGATGTTCCCTTCCCCATCCTTCCCCCATTACCGCCCTCCCCACAACAATCTCGTTCACTGGGGGTTCAGTCTTGGCAGGACCAAGGGCTTCCCCTTCTGCTGGTGCTCTCACAAGGCTGTTCATTGCTACCTATGGTTGTAGCCCAGGATCAGTCCTTGTATAGTCTTTGGGTAGTGGCTTAGTCCCTGGAAGCTCTGGTTGGTTGGCATTTTTCATATGGGGTCTCAAGCCACTTCAAGCTCTTTCAGTCCTTTCTAAGATTCCTTCAATGGGGGTCACATTCTCAATTCAGTGGTGAAATGATGGCATTCGCCTATGTATTTGCTGTATTCTGGCAGTGTCTCTCAGGAGAGATCTACATCCAGTTCCTGTCACCCTTCACTTCTCTGCTTCATCAATCTTATCTAGTTTGGTGACTGTATATGTATGGGCCACATGTGGGGCAAGCTCTGAATGGGTGTTCCTTCTGCCTCTGTTTTAAAGTTTGCCTCACTATTCCCTCCCAAGTGTATTCTTGTTCCCTTTTTAAAGAAGGAGTAAAGCATTTGCATTTTGGTCATCCTTCTACAGTTTCATGAGTTCTGTGCATTGAGGTAATTCGAGCATTTGGGTTAATATCAACTTATCAATGAGTGCATACCATGTGTGTTTTTCTGTGATTTGGTTACCTCATTCAGGATGATAGTTTCCAGTTCCATCCATTTGCCTATGAATTTCAAAAAGTCATAGTTTTTGATAGCTGAGTAATATTTCATTGTGTAGATGTACCACATTTTCTGTATCCATTCCTCTGTTGAAGGGCATCTGGGTTCTTTCCAGCTTCTGGTTATTATAAATAAGGCTGCTATGAACATAGTGGAGCAAGTGTCTTTGTTATATGTTGGGGCATTTTTGGGTATATGCCCAAGAGAAGTATAGCTGGGTCCTCAAGTACTTCAATGTCCAATTTTCTGAGGAACCTCCAGACTGATTTCCAGAATGCTTGTATCAGTCTGCAATCCCACCAACAATGGAGGAGTGTTCCTCTTTCTCCACATCCTGGCCAGCATTTGCTGTCCCCTGAATTTTTGATCTTAGCCAATCTCACTGGTGTGAGGTGAAATCTCAGGGTTGTTTTGATTTGCATTTCCCTTATGACTGAAGATGTTGAACAATCTTTAGTGGTTTCTCACCCATTCGGTATTCCTCAGCTGTGAATTCTTTGTTTAGCTCTGAACCCCATTTTTTAATAGGGTTGTTTGTCTCCCTGAAGTCTAACTTCTTGAGATCTTTGTATATTTTGGATATTAGCCCTCTATCAGTTGTAGGATTTGTAAAGATCTTTTCCCAACCTGTTGGTTGCCGCTTTGTCCTAACAACACTGTCCTTTGCCTTACACAAGCTTTGCAGTTTTATGAGATCCCATTTGTCGATCCTTGATCTTAGAGTGTAACCCATTGGTTTTTTGTTCAGAAAATTTTCTCCGGTGCCCATGTGTTCGAGATGTTTCTCCACTTTTTCTTCTATTAGTTTGAGTGTATCTGGTTTGATGTGGAAGTCCTTGATCTACGTGGACTTAAGCTTTGTACAGGGTGATGAACATGGATCTATCTGCATTCTTCTACATGCTGACCTCCAGTTGAACCAGCACCATTTGCTGAAAATGCTATCTTTTTTTCCATTGGATTGTTTTGGCTCCTTAGTCAAAAATCAAGTCAGTGTGGGTTCACTTCTGGGTCTTCAATTCTATTCCACTGGTCTATCTCTCTGTCTCTGTACCAATACCATGCAGTTTTTATCACTACTGCTCTGTAATACTGCTTGAGTTCAGGGGTAGTGATTCCCCTGGAAGTCCTTTTATTGTTGAGGATAGTTTTGGGTATCCTGGGTTCTTTGTAATTCCAGACGAATTTGCAAATTGCTCTGTCTAACTCTCTGAAGAATTGGATTGGTATTTTGATGGGGATTGCATTGAATCTGTAGATCACTTTTGGTAAAATGGCCATTTTTATTATATTAATCCTGCCAATCCATGAGCATGGGAGATCTCTCCATCTTCTGAGATCTTCAATTTCTTTCTTCAGAGGCTTGAAGTTCTTATCATACAGATCTTTCACTTGCTTGGTTAAAGTCAAACTGAGATATTTTATATTATTTGAGACTATAGTGAAGTGTGTCATTTCCCTAATTTCTTCCTGGCTTGTTCTATTTTGTGTAGAAGAAGGCTACTGATTTATTTGACTTAATTTTATACCCAGCCACTTTGCTGAAGGTATTTATCAGGTTTAGTAGTTCTCTGGTGGAACTTTTGGGATCACTTAAGTATACTGTCATATCATCTGCAAATAGTGATATTTTGATTTCTTCTTTTCCAATCTGTATCTCTTTGATCTCCTTTTCTTGTCTGATTGCTATGGCTAGAATTTCAAGAACTATAATGAATAAGTAGGGAGAGAGTGGGCAGCCTTGTATAGACCCTGATTTTAGTGGGATTGCTTGAAGTATCTCTCCATTTAGTTTAATGTTAGCTACTGGTTTGCTGTATATGGCTTTTACTATGTTTAGGTATGGGCCTTGAATTCCTGTTCTTCCAGGACTTTTATCATGGGGAGGTGTCAAATTTTGTCAAATGCTTTCTCAGCATCTAATGAAATGATAATGTGCTTTTTATCTTTTTGTTTGTTTACATAGTAGATTACATTGATGGTTTTCTGTATATTAAGACATCCTTGCATGCCTGGGATGAAACCTACTTGATATTGATGGATGATTGTTTTGATATGCTCTTGGATTCGGTTTGCAAGAATTTTATTGAGTATTTTTGCATCGATATTCATAAGGGAAATTGGTCTGAAATTCACTTTCTTTGTTGGGTCTTTGTGTGGGTTAGGTATATGAATAATTGTGGCTTCACAGAAAGAATTCAGTAGCGCTCCATCTGTTTCAATTTTGTGGACTAGTATTGTTATGAGTTCTTCTGTCAAGGTCTGATAGAATTCTACACTGAACCCATCTGGACCTGGGCTCTTTTGTTTGGGAGACCTTTAATGACTGCTTCTATTTCATTAGGAGTTATGGGGTTGTTTAAAAAGTTTATGTGTTCCTAATTTAACTTCAGTACCTGGCATCTGCTAGGAAATTGTCCATTTCCTGCAGATTTTCTAGTTTTGTTGAGTATAGGCTTTTGTAGTAGGATCTGATCATTTTTTGAATTTACTCTGATTCTGTAGTCATGCCTCCCTTTTCATTTCTGACTTTGTTAATTTGGACACACTCTCTGTGTCCTCTCGTTAGGCTGGCTAAGGATTTACCTATCTTGTTGATTTTCTCAATGAACCAACTTTTGGTTCTGTTGATTCTTTGTATAGTCCATATTGTTTCTACTTGGTTGATTTCAGCTCTGGGTTTGATTACATCCTACCCTCTACTCCTCTTTGGTGTATTTGCTTCTTTTTGTTCTAGAGCTTTTAGGTGTGCTGTCAAGCTGGTGATATATGCTCTCTCCTGTTTCTTTGTGCAGGCACTGAGAGCTATGAGTTTTCCTCTTAGCACAGCTTTCATTGTTTCCCATAAGTTTGGGTATGTTGTACCTTCATTTTCTTTAAATTCTAAGAAGTCTTTAATTTCATTCTTTATTTCTTCCTTGATCAGTTTATCATTGAGTAGAGCATTTTTCAATTTCCATGTATATGTGGGCGTTCTTCCCTTATTCATGTTGAAGAGCAGCTTTAGCCCGCGGTGCTCTGATAGGATGCATGGGATTATTTCTATCTTTCTGTATCTATTGAGTCCTGTTTTATGACCAATTATAAGGTCCATTTTGTAGAAAGTACCATCATGTGGTGAGAAGAAGCTATATCCTTTTGTTTTAGGATAGAATGTTCTATAAATGTCTGTTAAGTCCATATGGTTCATGACTTCTCTTACTCTGTCTATGCCTCTGTTTAATTTCTGTGTCCATGATCTGTTCATTGATGAGAGTGGGGTGCTGAAATCTCCTACTATTATTGTGTGAGGTCAACATGTGCTTTGAGCTTTAGTAAGGTTTCTTTTATGTATGTAGGTGCCCTTGTATTTGGAGCATAGATATTTAGGATTGAGAGTTCATCTTGCTGGATTTTTCCTTTGATGAATATGAAGTGTCCTTCCTTATCTTTTTTGATGACTTGTGGTTGAAAATTTATTTTATTCGATATTAGAATGGCTACTCCAGCTTGCTTCTTCCGACCATTTGCTTGGAAAGTTGTTTTCCAGCCTTTCCCTCTGAGGTAGTGTCTGTCTTTGTCTCTGAGGTGTGTTTCCTGTAGGCAGAAGAATGCAGGGTCCTCGTTGTGTATTCAGTGTGTTAATCTATGTCTTTTTATTGGGGAGTTGAGTCCATTGATGTTGAGAGATATTAATGAATAGTCATTGTTCCTTCCTGTTATATTAGTATTTGGATGTGAGGTTATGTTTGTGTGCTTCTCTTCTCTTTGTTTTGTTGCCAAGACGATTAGTTTCTTGCTTTTTCTAGGGTGTAGCCTGCGTCATTATGTTGGGTTTTACCATTTATTATCCTTTGTACTGCTGGATTTGTAAAAAGATATTGTGTAAATTTGGTTTTGTCATGGAATATCTTAGTTTCTCCTATGTTAATTGAGAGTTTTGCTGGATACAATAACCTGGGCTGGCATTTGTGTTCTCTTAGGGTCTGTATGACATCTATCCATGATCTTATAGCTTTCATAGTATCTGGTGAGAAGTCTGGTGTGATTCTGATAGGTCTGCCTTTATATGTTACTTAACCTTTTTCCCTTACTGCTTTTAATATTCTTTCTTTGTTTTGTGCATTTTGTGTTTTGACTATTATGTGACAGAAGGAGTTTCTTTTCTGGTCCAATCTATTTGGAGTTCTGTAGGCTTCTTGTATGTTAATGGGCATCTCTTTCTTTAAGTTAGGGAAGTTTTCTTCTATGATTTTGTTGAAGATATTTACTGGTCCTCTGTTTTGGGAGTCTTCACCCTCTTCTATACCTCTTCTATATGTTTTGGACCAGTAGCTTTTTCTGTTTTCCATTATCTTTGACAGTTGGGTTGATGATTTCTATGGAATCTTCTGCTCTTGCGATTCTCTTTTCTATTTCTTGTATTCCGTTCCTGATGCTTGTATCTATGGCTCCTTGTCTCTTCCTTTGGTTTTATATCCAGGGTTGTCTCCTGTCATGCTTTCTTTATTGCTTCTACTTCCATTTTTTATTCCTTCACCTGTTTGATTGTGTTTTCCTGGAATTCTTTCAGTGGTTTTTGCATTTTCTCTCTATAGGCTTCTACTTGTTTATGTTTTCCTGAGTTTCTCTAAGAGAGTTCTCTATGTCTTTCTTGAAGTACTCCATCATCATGATCAAATATGATTTTAAAGCTAGATCTTGCTTCTCTGGTTTGTTTGGATATTCAGTGTTTGCTTTGGTGGGAGAATGGGCTCTGATGATGCCATGTAATCTTGGTTTCTGTTCCTTGGGTTCCTTCGCTTGCCTCTCGCTATCAGATTGTCTCTGGTGTTACCTTGTTCTGCTATTTCTGACAGTGGCTAGATTATCCTATAGGCTTGTGTGTCAGTAGTGCTGTAGACCTGTTTCCCTGTTTACTTTCAGCCAGTTATGGGAACAGAGTGTTCTTCTTTCAGGCGTGTAGTCTTTCCTGTCTACTGGTCTTCAGCTCTTCCTGTGGGTATGTGTTCTGAGTCCACCAGGCAGGTCGCTTGGAGGAGAAAAGTTGGTGTTACTGGTGGCCCCTGGCTGAAGTTGCTCCTGGGGGGCTGCTTTTGTGCTCTCTGTGAGAGTGTCAACCAGGAGGGCCTGCGCTGCCTTTTCCTGTGGCACCTGTGCACCGGGGTCCAAGATGGTGATAGGTCTTTTCCTCTGGAGTCAGAAATGTGGGCAGATTTTAGTCTCTTCTAGCTTCCCAGGCATGTCTGCCCCTCTGAAGGTTTAGTTCTCCCTCCCATAGTATTTGGGTGCAGGGAGCTTTTAACCAGGTCCCTTCAGGCCTGGGTGTTGTCTCGACCACAGGGGACCTGCTGCTTGAGTGCCTCTATCTTCTGGTTCCCAGAGGACCTATACAGTTTCCTCTTGGACCAGGGATGTGGGCTGGGGTGGGCAGTATTGGTGGTCTCTCCCGCTCTGCAATCTCAGGCGTGCCCACCTGTCCGGGCAGTGAGCTTTCTCTCCCATGGGGTTTGGGAGCAGGGAGCTGTGGGCCAGGATCAGTGAGGTTCAGGCTCCAGCTAAAAACTGGAAGTGACCTAAAATATTTAAGCAAACTCTTCTAGTACAAAACAAAAGCCATCTACCAGGTCACACAAATGGGTATTCCTCTATATATTTTAAGATGTTTATTGTATATGAAGTCTAATTATGTCTTATATGAAAATAGACTTTATTATATATTTAAGATAACCTGCATACCAATGTCCTCATTTCCCATTTCCCAGGTAGTACACATGTTCAGCATCAATGTGAAAGGTTAATCAACTTTTGAAAAAGTGAGGGAGATGTTTCCAGTTCCATATTAGAAAGAGGTACTTAAACTTTAGGTTAATTACCTCTGTAAAGCCTAAATATTCTTTTAGCTGTGCCTACTTACATAAATTAATAAATCTTTAATGTTCGTGCAATATTTGATTCACATTAGTCTTTGGATGATACTATCATTGTTCATAACGTGTAACAAAAGCCATTCATTATACTGATATTGTGAAAATTAAACCAAGGCAAAAAGTTAATTTCTTCTAACTACACTGAGGCATAATTGAAGTAATTAAATTAATAGGCACTTATGAGCAATATTTTAGAACAATGTCCATGAATGGCTAAATAAATTGAATTGCTCTTCCATCAAAATTTCACTTTAAATTAGCTAAGCAACACACATTGTGTAACTTCCAGATAAGGAACATTCTTGAGTTCCAAATGAGATTTGCTGAAAAATGTGTCAAAGGAAGCCCAGAACTGACAGGTTAGAAAGATAGGTGTTTCTAATTGAAGCCGTACCAGAAGAAGTAAAGCACAATGCTTAATATTATCTTAAAGGTTACAGTTGAGAATAGCTCTCTTGTATTTTTGACCTTCTCTAGATATGAAAAAACTGAGGTGCAAATTTGAGGCTTAATAAGGACATTAACTATCTGTGCATTGTTGACTGTTGTATTTATTTAAGGTTATACCAATAACATGTTACACATATATAGATATTACTTAAATCCTACTTAAGAGGTTCACAAGATGTAACCCTCTCATAATGATGTCAGTTTGAAAAATATCAAACTGATGGTCAAGAGGTTTATTGTGATTTAAAGATGTCTTTTTTTCATAAAAACGATAACATTATGAATATCAAATGCCTCATCGCCCTGCAACAACACATACACTTACTCATAGCCATCTCAGAAAATGACAGGTTTTCATTTAAATAAAAAGAAAGCAAAATTCCTTTCTCTTTTAGTTTAATTACTGTTGTGAGATAAACACCCCGACACCCCTCTTCCCAAAAAAGTCCTAGAGAACTGGAAACTAAAGAGTTTATTGGCTCACTTTCAAGATACAGGCTATTACTGAGAAGAGATTAAGACAGGAACTTAAGCAGCTAGTCACGTCACATCTGCAGTTGAGAGAATAATAACATCTTTCCTTGCTTGATCTCAGATACCTTTCTCCTTTTATACTACCTAGGACCACACCCCACTCCCACTCCACCCACACCCATATCTGTCTAGGGAATAGCAACACCCACAATGGCCTAGATCTTCCTACATCAATTAACAATCAAGACAATAGCCCTTATATATGCCCACAGGTCAAACTAATCTAGATGATTCCGCATTAAGACTCTCTTCCTAGGTAAATCTAGGTTGTGTCAAGTTGACCTTTAAATTTAACCAGCACACTGTTTCAACCAATTTTTAAAATAGCATCTCTCTACTGAAAAAGAGACAAATAATTTCTAGTTAAGTTGCACACTCCTGCACAGAGAAGTGACTGTAGAGTTGACATAAGAAAGTCTTGATAAGAATTGTTAACTGTTCATGGGGGCAAGTTATAACAATCACCAAAGTGAAGAAGGAAATTATTATAAAAATAATTAAATTTCTTTTGGGTTATTGTCCAATTTTTAAAATTCTGAGAACTTGGTGGGTGCTGGTGGTAAACTAGTGGCCTCCGGTTTCTTAACCACTCTTCTCTTTCGTGAATGGTTAGAAGGTGTACTTCACTTGAAATGTCTTTCTACCTGAAAGGTGCCTGGAGAATACAGCAGAGAACATCACTGCAAAAACCCCTTCAATTAAGTGAGCAGAACACAGTCATTTTCCATTTTCCAAAGAGGACATAAAAATTTTTTGACATTATGTCAAAAAAAATGCCTTTTTGTTAACTGTGACTATACGACATCAAAGCATACTGGCACTTTGTGACTAAAACAATTGCCCTTAAAGAGTAGATACACCTCCTCAACCAAAATTTTACAATTTGAGACACTTTTATTTATTATTTATTTTATTTATTTAGTATTTATTTGCTAATAATATTTTTATTATTTTTATAGAGTTACTTATTTTATGTATATAAGTATTTGCATATATATACATATGTGCCATATACATACATGTGCCATGTGCCTACCTGGTGCCTATGTAGACTAGAGAGACTTTTGGATCACTGGAAAGTGAAATTATAAATGGTTCTGAACCACCATGTGTGTGCTAGGAAAGAAAAATGGATCTTCTGCAAGGGCATTGGGTACTCTTTTCTGATGAGTCATCTTCAAGTCCATTTAGATTATTTTTATCTACCACATGTATGTTTGTGTGTGAGTGTAGACATGTGCATGCAGCAGCGGTGTGGATAGGGAAGTAAAAGGGCAATCTCAGGAGCCAGTACTCCCCTCTGCTTTCTCTTCAACAGGCTTTCTTTTTTTACATTGTTCATGACAAGCTAGCTGTGAGCTTCTCTGGTCTCTGTCTTTCACCTCTATTGATTTGTTAGGATTGCAGCTTCATTTTACCTTATTTAGCTTTACATAGGCCTTGGGCATTCAAATTCTGGTTCTCACTCTAGCATAGTAAGTGATTTACTCACTGTGTCATCTACCCAGTCTTCTGATAAAATTTTATGTTAACCCTTGTTACAGTGCTTACTCTAAATTGACCTGTGCAAATGCCATTTCTTTAATAGTGACTTTGTGATGTGGCTATCTTTAGAAAAAAGCACCCTAGCCCAGAATCAAAGGGCTGTACTACCAGCCATCTGTGTTTACTAATCAATGTGACTCATCTGCGAAAATAGTGATCCGAGAAGTGAAAATAGAAGCAGTAGGGAGCTCAGCTGTAATCTGTAGAATAGCCCACTGGTCAATCACTGTTGGCTGAGAGGGAAAACAGCAAAAACTCAGCATCAAAAACTGAAGTCTCACCACCATGTCAGCCTATACATGACCTGAACAAGGATGATACCTATCTACTTGTTAATGTAAAAGGGGAAGAAGCTCATGGGATCTAAACCCAAAGTACTTTGAGAAACTGAAGAATGCTAGAGAGTGTAGAAATAGTTTTCAGAGAAGAATACTCCAATTGGTAATGCGGTTCAAACAATCATCCCTGAAACATACACATAATAGTAACATTATGGGCAGTGGGTAGGCTATATATTTATGTACTTATGTATTTATGTATTTATGTATTTGGGGACACATACAGAACAACAACAACAATACTTAAAGAAAAGAGGCAACTTAACACAGCAGTGGCAGGGGGTGGTATCAGGAAGGATTTGGAGCAAAGAAAGGAAAAGAAGGAAACTGTCTAATTAGATTATAATCTCAAAAGTAAAAAATATATATTTAAAACATAAAATTATAAAGAAAACAACCTTGGAATCATCTAAATATTCAAAGCACCTCAGTACTATGCAGCTCAATCAGGGAAAGAAGGTACCAGAAAGAAAGATGGCTACAGAAACCAAATCTGGAGACATTGAAGCAAAAAAGCAAAGTCAAAGGATGGCCATAAAATAAATGACTAAATCAAAGTAAGACAATATAAAGTCCCCTAGCACAGCTTTCTAGGATGCTAAAGGTCATTCTCCCTGATCAGCAGCACTTCCCTCTGGCTTTGGACTTTCTTGACCAGAGTAATTGCTAATAGCTTACAAGGTGATCTAATCCTTTGACACTTACATTTTAATGAGGATTTGTGAAACTTTAAAAGCCTTCTAGACACAAAGTGTGCATTCCATTATCAAAAATGGGAGGATGTCAAGCTCTGTTAAGGTTATTCTGTGGCACAGCATTTTCCTTAGGACCTATAAATGTACTTAACTGGAAACAAAGGTCTTGACACAGTCATTCCATTTAATCAAGAAATTTAGGGAGAAACTGACATTATCTTAAAAGCAAAGGTGAGATGTGAAGGATGAGAGAAGCCTTAAGACAGCACAAAACTGAAGCAAATGCTAAGAGAAATGCAAAGCTTACCTGATTTTTATATTAATCTTTTAAATGAAAATAGTATCACATCACTTCCCCTTTCCTGTGCTGCAACTCCACACTTGCCCACACTCCCTCTCAAACTGATGGCCTGTTTTATACTATTATTTATTATTATTATTATTATTATTATTATTATTATTATTATCATTATTATTATTATTAGACAGTAAATATGTAAATACAATGTCCTGCATCCTTCTAGTGCAGCTAGTGTATATATGATTTCAGAGCTGAGAGTGTTGAATTGTATAACCAGTTAGGGTCTCATCCTTGGCAAAGGCAAACTCCTTCTCCTAGCAATCCTAAATTGACTATACTTGTTTTTCTAGGTTTGGTACATGGTGAAATTTTCTCATTCAGTTAGCAGGACCATTTATAACATCACTGTTCAGGCCTAGTTATGGGAGCCATATTGTAAGTAGCATGGATATAGCATCTGGTCTGTGTAATTTCCCAAAGATATAGTGTCACAGCAGAGTTCCTGGTCCCTTGATCTGCACTGTTCTCTGAATCCCAGGTTCAGGAGCTGTATTGTAGATAGATCTGTTGGAGCTGTGGTCAAGACTATGTATATATCCCTGTAGTGTGACCTATTTTGGTTTTCTGTAACAATCACAATTTGCTGCAAAAAGAAGCTTCTTCAACGAAAGTTGAGAGCTACAATTATTTGTGGCTAGAAGGATAAGTTTTGAACTTCAGTTAAAAATTATGATGGTGGGTCTAGTTAGGTAATAGTAATAGGTTCTCTGAGAAACATGACCTTACTAGTCTTAGGAAATTAACTAGGTTTCTAGTACTGTGAATGATTTCCCTCATATTAAGTGGGCCTCAAGTCTAGTTAGATAGCTGTTAGTTGCCACAAGATATGAGTATCATGATTTTATCTTTGGGGAATTGTATTATTTTATACTTAAATATATGCATCATATATACATAAATGAATTTATACCACTTCAGCTAACAATGCTCACGACAAAAGGACTATGCAAATAAAAAATATGAGAAATCTCAGGCCAAGTTGATCAGGAGATTACGAATGACTCCAAAATGATATATGCTATCATTACTGCCCTAGATTTCCTTCCAGAGGTTTAGAATAGTTCCTATTGAAGACAACACACATCTCGGACACAGGACTTAGAAGGCTTAAGCTAGTTCTGTCTTCAACACCTCTTTCCCTCAGTTTAGTTTTCATGTACCAGTAAATACTATATAAACTGTCAAGGAAAGAGAACTATCAACAGTCATCAGATTAAGGCCATCCTCCACCACATATATATGCAGCTGGAGCCATAGGTCATTCCATGTGTATTCTTTGGTTGGTGGTTTAGTTCCTGGGAGTTTTGGTGAGGATGTTTGGTTGATACTGTTGTTCTTCCTATGGGGTTGCAAACCCCCTCAGTTACAGCACTCCTTTCTTTAACTTCTCCATTGGGCAACCTGTTCTCAGTCCAGTGGTTGGCTGTAAGCATCTACCTCTGTATTTTTCGGGCTCTGGCAGATCCTCTCAGGAGACAACTACACCAGGCTCCTGCCAGCAAGCACTTCTTGGCATCAGAAATATTTGCTGGGTTTGGTGGCTGTATATGGGATGAATCCCCAGGTGGACCAGTCTCAGATTGTTCTTTCTTTCAGTCTCTGCTCCACACTTTGTCTCCATATTTCCTCCTGTGAGAATTTTGTTCCCCCTTCTAAGGACTGAAGCACCCACACTTTGGTTTTCCTTATTCTTGAGCTTCATGGGGTCTATGAATTGTATCTTGGGTACTCCAAGCTTTTGAGCTAATATCCACTTATCAGTGAGTGCATACCATATGTGTTTTTTTGTGACTGGATTACTTCACTCAGGATAATATTTTCTAGTTCCATTCGCCTATCAATTTCATGAAGTCATTGTTTTTAAAGGCTGAGTAGTACTCCATTGTGTAAATGTAACACATTTCTGTATCCATTCCTCTGTTGAAGGATATCTGGGTTCTTTCTGGTTTCTGGTTATTATAAATAAGGCTGCTATGAACATAGTGAAACAAATGTCCTTGATATATGTAGAGTATCTTTTGGATATATGCCAGGAGTAGTATAGCTGGGTCCTCAGGTAGTACTGAAGTTCCAATTTTCTAAGGAACCACCAGACTGATTTCCATAGTGTTTCTTCCAGCTTGAATCCCAACAATGAAAGAGTTTTGCTCTTTCTCCACTTCCTGGCCAGCATCTGCTGACACCTGAGTGACATTCTGAATTGCATGAGGTAGAAACTCAGGGTTGTTTTGATTTGCATTTCCCTGATGACTAAGGATGTTGAACACTTCCTTAGGTGCTTCTCAGCCATTTGGATGTTCCTCAGTTGAGAATTCTTCATTTAGCTCTGTTCCCCCATTTTTAATAGGGATATTTATTCTCTAGAGTCTAATTTCTTCATTTTTTTTATTTTTTATTTTTTTTATTAACTTGAGTATTTCTTATATACATTTCGAGTGTTATTCCCTTTCCCGGTTTCCAGGCAAACATCCCCCTCCCCCATCCCCTTCCTTATGGGTGTTCCCCTCCCCATCCTCCCCCCATAACCGCCCTCCCCCCAACAATCTAGTTCACTGGGGGTTCAGTCTTAGCAGGATCCAGGGCTTCCCCTTCCACTGGTGCTCTTACTAGGATATTCAATGCTACCTATAAGGTCAGAGTCCAGGGTCAGTCCATGTATAGTCTTTAGGGAGTGGCTTAGTCTGTGGAAGCTCTGGTTGCTTGGCATTGTTGTACATATGGGGTCTCGAGCCCCTTCAAGCTCTTCCAGTTCTTTCTCTGATTCCTTCAACGGGGGTCCTATTCTCAGTTCAGTGGTTTGCTGCTGGCATTCGCCTCTGTGTTTCCTGTATTCTGGCTGTGTCTCTCAGGAGAGATCTACATCCGGCTCCTGTCGGTCTGCACTTCTTTGCTTCATCCATCTTGTCTAATTGGATGGCTGTATATGTATGGGCCACATGTGGGGCAGGCTCTGAATGGGTGTTCCATCAGTCTCTGTTTTAATCTTTGCCTCTCTCTTCCCTGCCAAGGGTATTCTTGTTCCCCTTTTAAGAAGGGGTGAAGCATTCACATTTTGATCATCAGTCTTGAGTTTCATTTATTCTAGGCATCTAGGGTAATTCAAGCATTTGGGCTAATAGCCACTTATCATTGAGTGCATACCATGTGTGATTTTCTGTGATTGGGTTACCTCACTCAGGATGATATTTTCCAGTTCCAACCATTTGCCTAGGAATTTCATAAAGTCATTGTTTTTGATAGCTGAGCAATATTCAATTGTGTAGATGTACCACATTTTCTGTATCCATTCCTCTGTTGAAGGGCATCTGGGTTCTTTCCAGCTTCTGGCTATTATAAATAAGGCTGCGATGAACATAGTGGAGCACGTGTCTTTTTTATATGTTGGGGCATTTTTGGGTATATGCCCAAGAAAGGTATAGCTGGATCCTCAGGCAGTTCAATGTCCAATTTTCTAAGAAACCTCCAGACTGATTTCCAGAATGGTTGTACCAGTCTGCAATCCCACCAACAATGGAGGAGTGTTTCTCTTTCTCCGCATCCTTGCCAGCATCTGCTGTCACCTGAGTTTTTGATCTTAGTCATTCTCACTGGTGTGAGGTGATATCTCATGGTTGTTTTGATTTGCATTTCCCTTATGACTAAAGATGTTGAACATTTCTTTAGGTGTTTCTCGGCCATTCGGCATTCCTCAGCTGTGAATTCTGAACCCCATTTTTTAATAGGGTTATTTGTCTCCCTGCCGTCTAACTTCTTGGGTTCTTTGTATATTTTGGATATAAGGCCTCTATCTGTTGTAGGATTGGTAAAGATCTTTTCCCAATCTGTTCGTTGCCGTTTTGTCCTAACCACAGTGTCCTTTGCCTTACAGAAGCTTTGCAGTTTTATGAGATCCCATTTGGCGATTCTTGATCTTAGAGCATAAGCCATTGGTGTTTTGTTCAGGAAATTTTTTCCAGTGCCCATGTGTTCCAGATGCTTCCCTAGTTTTTCTTCTACTAGTTTGAGTGTATCTGGTTTGATGTGGAGGTCCTTGATCCACTTGGACTTAAGCTTTGTACAGGGTGATAAGCATGGATCGATCTGCATTCTTCTACATGTGACCTCCAGTTGAACCAGCACCATTTGCTGAAAATGCTATCTGTTTTCCATTTGATAGTTTTGGCTCCTTTGACAAAAATCAAGTGCCCATAGGTGTGTGGGTTCATTTCTGGATCTTCAATTCTGTTCCATTGGTCTATCTCTCTATCTCTGTACCAATACCATGCAGTTTTTATCACTATTGCTCTGTAATACTGCTTGAGTTCAGGGATAGTGATTCCCCCTGAAGTCCTTTTATTGTTGAGGATAATTTTAGCTATCCTGGGATTTTTGCTCTTCCAGATGAATTTGCAAATTGTTCTGTTTAACTCTTTGAAGAATTGGATTGGTATTTTGATGGGGATTGCATTGAATCTATAGATCGCTTTTGGTAAAATGGCCATTTTTACTATATTAATCCTGCCAATCCATGAGCATGGGAGATCTTTCCATCTTCTGAGGTCTTCTTCAATTTCTTTCTTCAGAGTCTTGAAGTTCTTATTGTACAAATCTTTTACTTGCTTGGTTAAAGTCACACAGAGGTACTTTATATTATTTGGGTCTATTATGAAGGGTGTCCTTTCCCTAATTTCTTTCTCGGCTTGTTTCTCTTTTGTGTAGAGGAAGGCTACTGATTTATTTGAGTTAATTTTATATCCAGCCACTTTGCTGAAGTTGCTTATCAGCTTTAGTAGTTCTCTGGTGGAACTTTTAGGATCACTTAAATATACTATCATATGATCTGCAAATAGTGATATTTTAATTCTTCTTTCCCAATCTGTATCTCCTTGACCTCCTTTTGTTATCTGATTGCTCTGGCTAGAACTTCAAGAACTATATTGAATAAGTAGGGAGAGAGTGGGCAGCCTTGTCTTGTCCCTGATTTTAGTGGGATTGCTTCAAGTTTTTCTCCATTTTGTTTAAAGTTAGCAACTGGTTTGCTGTATATGGCTTTTACCATGTTTAGGTATGGGCCTTGAATTCCTATTCTTTCCAGGACTTTTATCATGAAGGGGTGCTGAATTTTGTCAAATGCTTTCTCAGCATCTAATGAAATGATCATGTGGTTTTGTTCTTTCAGTTTGTTTATATAATTGATCACGTTGATGGTTTTCCATATATTAAACCATCCCTGCATGCCTGGGATGAAGCCTACTTGATCATGATGGATGATTGTTTTGATGTGCTCTTGAATTCGGTTTGCCAGAATTTTATTGAGTATTTTTGCGTCGATATTCATAACGTAAATTGGTCTGAAGTTCTCTTTCTTTGTTGTGTCTTTGTGTGGTTTAGGTATAAGAGTAATTGCGGCTTCATAGAAGGAGTTCGGTAGTGCTCCATCTGTTTCAATTTTGTGGAATAGTTTGGATAATAATGGTACGAGGTCTTCTATGAAGGTCTGATAGAATTCTGCACTAAACCCGTCTGGACCTGGGTTCTTTTTGGTTGGGAGACCTTTAATGACTGCTTCTATTTCCTTAGGAGTTGTGGGTTTGTTTAACTGGTTTATCTCTTCCTGATTTAACTTCAGTACCTGGTATCTGTCTAGGAAATTGTCCATTTCCTGCAGATTTTCAAGTTTTGTTGAATATAGGCTTTTATACTAAGATCTGATGATTTTTTGAATTTCCTCTGAATCTGTAGTTATGTCTCCCTTTTCATTTCTGATTTTGTTAATTTGGACACACTCTCTGTGTCCTCTCGATAGTCTGGCTAAGGGTTTATCTATCTTGTTGATTTTCTCCAAGAACCAACTTTTGGTTCTGTTGATTATTTCTATGGTCCTTTTTGTTTCTACTTGGTTGATTTCAGCTCTGAGTTTGATTATTTCCTGCCTTCTACTCCTCCTGGGTGTATTTGCTTCTTTTTGTTCTAGAGCTTTTAGGTGTGCTGTCAAGCTGCTGACATATGCTCTCTCCTGTTTCTTTGTGTAGGCACTGAGAGCTATGAGTTTTCCTCTTAGCACAGCTTTCATAGTTTCCCGTAAGTTTGGGTATGCTGTATCTTCATTTTCTTTAAATTCTAAGAAGTCTTTAATTTCATTCTTTATTTCTTCCTTGACCAGGTTATCTTTGATTAGAGCATTGTTTAATTTCCACGTATATGTGGGCATTTTTCCCTTATTGTTATTGAAGACCAGTTTTAGGCCGTGGTGGTCCGATAGCACGCATGGGATTATTTCTATCTTTCTGTACCTGTTAAGGCCCATTTTTTGACCAATTATATGGTCAATTTTGGAGAAAGTATCATGAGGAGCTGAGAAGAAGGTATATCCTTTTGCTTTAGGATAGAATGTTCTATAAATATCTGTTAAGTCCATTTGGCTCATGATTTCTCTTAGTCTGTCTACGTCTCTGTTTAATTTCTGCTTCCATGATCTGTCCGTTGATGAGAGTGGGGTGTTGAAATCTCCTACTATTATTGTGTGAGGTGCAGTGTGTGTTTTGAGCTTTAGTAAGGTTTCTTTTACGTATGTAGGTGCCCTTGTGTTTGGGGCATAGATATGTAGGATTGAGGGTTCATCTTGGTGGATTTTTCCTTTGATGAATATGAAGTGTCCTTCCTTATCTTTTTTGATGAATTTTAGTTGAAAATTGATTTTATTTGATATTAGAATGGCTACTCCAGCTTGCTTCTTCCGACCATTTACTTGGAAAGTTTTTTTCCAGCCTTTCCCTCTGAGGTAGTGTCTGTCTTTGTCTCTGAGGTGTATTTCCTGTAGGCAGCAGAATGCAGGGTCCTCGTTGCATATCCAATCTGTTAATCTATGTCTTTTTATTGGGGAGTTGAGGCCATTGATTTTGAGAGATATTAAGGAATAGTGATTATTGCTTACTGTTATATTCATATTTGGATATGAGGTTATGTTTGTGTGCTTTTCTTCTCTTTGTTTTGTTGCCAAGAGGATTAGTTTCTTGCTTCTTCTAGGGTATAGCTTGCCTCCTTATTATGGGCTTTACCATTTATTATCCTTTTTACTGCTGGATTTGTAGAAAGATGTGTAAATTTGGTTTTGTCATGGAATATCTTGGTTTCTCTATCTATGTTAATTGAGAGTTTTGCAGGATACAGTAACCTGGGCTGGCATTTGTGTTCTCTTAGGGTCTGTATGACATCTGTCCACGATCTTCTGGCTTTCATAGTTTCTGGAGAAAAGTCTGGTGTGATTCTGATAGGTCTGCCTTTATATGTTACTTGACCTTTTTCCCTTACTGCTTTTAATTCTTTATTTTTTGCGTTTGGTGTTTTGACTATTATGTGATGGGAGGTGTTTCTTTTCTGGTCCAATCTATTTGGAGTTCTGTAGGCTTCTTGTATGGTTATGGGCATCTCTTTCTTTAGGTTAGGGAAGTTTTCTCCTATGATTTTGTTGAAGATAGTTACTGGTCCTTTGAGCTGGGAGTCTTCACTCTCTTCTATACCTATTATCCTGAGGTTTGATCTTCTCATTGAGTCCTGGATTTCCTGTATGTTTTGGACCAGTAGCTTTTTCCGCTTTACATTATCTTTGACAGTTGAGTCAATGATTTCTATGGAATCTTCTGCTCTTGTGATTCTCTCTTCCATCTCTTGTATTCTGTTGGTGAAGCTCGTATCTACAGCTCCTTGTCTCTTCTTTTGGTTTTTTATATCCAGGTTTGTTTCCATGTGTTCTTTCTTGATTGCTTCTATTTCCATTTTTAATTCCTTCAACTATTTGATTGTGTTTTCCTGGAATTCTTTCAGGAATTTTTGTGACTCCTCTCTATGGGCTTCTACTTGTTTATTTATGTTTTCCTGGAATTCTTTCAGGGATTTTTGCGATTCCTCTCTGTAGGCTTCTACTTGTTTATTAATGTTTTCCTGTGTTTCTCTAAGGGAGTTCTTCACATCTTTCTTGAAGTCCTCCAGCATCATGATCAAATATGATTTTGAAACTTGATCTTGCTTTTCTGGTGTGTTTGGATATTCCGTGTTTGTCTTGGTGGGAGAATTGGGCTCTGATGATACCATGTAGTCTTGGTTTCTGTTGCTTGGGTTCCTGCGCTTGCCTCTCGCCATCATATTATCTCTAGTGTTACTTTGTTCTACAATTTTTGAAAGTTGCTAGACTGTCCTATAAGCCTGTGTGTCAGGAGTGCTGTAGACCTGTTTTCCCGTTTTCTTTCAGCCAGTTATGGGGACAGAGTGTTCTGCTTTCGGGCGTGTAGTTTTTCCTATATACAGATCTTCAGCTGTTCCTGTGGGCCTGTGTCTGGAGTTCACCAGGCAGGTCACTTGCAGCAGAAAAGTTGTTCTTACCTGTGGTCCCGAGTCTCAAGTTTGCTCGTGGGGTGCTTCCTATGAGCTCTCCGCAGCAGCAGCAACCAGGAAGATCTGCGCTGCCCTTTCTGGGAGCCTCCCTGCACCAGGGTTCCAGATGGCGTTTGGTGTTTTCCTCTGGCGTCAGAGATGTGTGCAGAGAGCAGTCTCTTTTGGTTTCCCAGGCATGTCTGCCTCTCTGAAGGTTTAGCTCTGCTTCCCACGGGATTTGGGTGCAGAGAACTGTTTATCTGGTTGGTCCCTTCAGGTTCCGGCGGTGTCTCAGAGGCAGCGGATCTGCTGCTCCTGGGCCCTCCTCTACAGGAACCTAGAGGCCGTATACAGTTTCCTCTAAGGCCTGGGATGTGGGCAGGGGTGGGCAGTGTTGGTGATCTCCTCCGCTCTGCAGCCTCACGAGTGCCCACCTGACCAGGCAGTGAGGTCTCTCTCCCATGGGGTTTGGGAGCAGAGAGCTGCTGCGGGCCGCAATACGCAGGTTTGGGACTCCTGGTAAACCCTGGAAGTGCCTGGTCCTAGAGGAATTTTGCCTCTGTGTGTCCTGCGTTCACCAGGCAGGTCTCTTGCAGCAGAAAAGTTGGTCTTACCTGTGGTCATGAGGCTCAAGTTTGCTCCTGGGGTGCTGCCTAGGAGCTCTCTGCGGCAGCAGCAACCAGGAAGATCCGTTTTTTTTTTTTTTTTTTTGTTTTTTGTTTTTTTTTTTATATATATATTGGATATTTGCCCTTTATTGGATGTAGAACTGATAAAGATCTTTTCCCAATCTGTTGGTCGCCATTTTGTCCTATTAACAGTGTCCTTTGCCTTACAGAAGTTTGCAATTTTATGAGGTCCCATTTCTCTAGTGTTCATCTTAAAGCATACGCCATTAGTATTCTGTTCAGGAAAATTTCCCCCATGCCCATATGTTTGAGGCTCTTGCCCACTTAGTTTCATTATCTCTGGTTTTATGTGGAGGTCCTTGATCCACTTGGACTTGAGCTTTGAACAGGAGAGAAGAATTGATTGATTTGCATCCTTCTGCATGTTGACCTCCAGTTAAACCAGCACCTTTTGGTGAAAATGCTATCTTTTTTCCACTGTATGGTTTTAGCTCTTTTGTCAAAGATCAAGTGACCATAGGTGTGTGGGTTCATTTCTGGGTCTTCAATTCTATTCTATTGATCTTCCTGCCTATCTCTGTACCAATACCATTCAGTTTTTAATCACTATTGCTCTGTAATACAGCTTGAGGTTAGGGATGGTGATTCTCCAAGTTCTTTATTGTTGAGAAAAGGTTTTGCTCTCCTGTGTTTTTTGTTATTCTAAATGAATTTGCAAACTGCTCTTTCCAACTCTATGGAGAAATTTTTATGGGGATTACATTGAATCAGCAGATTGCTTTTGGCAAGATGGCCATTTTTACTATAATAATCTTGCCAATCCATAAGCATGGGAGAATTTTCCATCTTCTGAGATCTTCAATTTCTTTCTTCAGGGACTTGAAGTTCTTGTCATACAGATCTTTCACTTGCTTGACTAGAGTCATACCAAGGTATTTTATGATGTTTGTGAGTATTGTGAAGGGTGCCATGTCCCTAATTTCTTTCTCAGCCTGTTTATTTTTTGAGTAGAGGAAGCTACTGATTTGTTTGAGTTAATTTTATATCCAGCTACTTTGTTGAAGGTTTAGGTGTTCTCTAATAGAATTTTTGGGGTCATATAAGTATATTATTATATCATCTGCAAATAGTGATATTTTTCCTTCTTCCTTTGCGATTTTTATCCCTTTGACCTCCTTTTGTTGTCTAATTTCTCTGGTTAGGACTTCGAGTACTATATTGACTAGGTATGGAGAGAGTGGGTGGCCTTGTCTTGTCCCTTATTTTGGTGGAATTGCTTCAAGTTTCTTTCCATTTAGTTTGATGTTGACTACTGGTTTGCTTTATAGTACTTTAACTATATTTATATATAGGCTTTGAATTCATGATCTTTCCAAGACTTTTACCATGAAGGGATATTGAATTTTGTCAAAGGCTTTCTCAGCATCTAATGAAATGATCATACCTTCCCTCCCTGCTTTGAGTTTGTTTATATAGTCGATAATGTTGATGGCCCAGATCAGGAATGCCAGGGAAAGCAGGAAGGACTGGGTGGGTTGGTGGGGGAATACTCTTACAGAAGGAGGGTGAAGGGAGATAGGATGGGGGTTTCTGGATAGGAAACTGGGAAAGGGGATAACATTTGAAATGTTAATGAAGAAAGTATGCAATAAAAGAAAAGAAAAATGTGATGTAGATTTCTTTTTGTCCTTGCAATCTTTGGTGCAAAAATTTGGGACTTCTTTTATTTTGATTTAATATGATTAAGCGTCTTGTTAAATGGAATAAGCTACCTACTTTCATACCAAATCCTCCATTGAGCTACTAATAAGAATGTAAAAAATATGAGCAAACATTGCAATTGTTGTCATACACATGTGAACAGATGATGGAAAAGGATGGAAGTTGTTGTAAAAAGCCACAGATTGGGTTTGGCAGGCCAGAGGAAGATTGTGGTTACACAGAACAGGGAGACTACAAATGAAAAACACCAAGGGTTATATAATCCAAAGGCTCAAGAGATGTACTGATTTCCTTGGACAAAGAATATTTCTACCAACAATCAAAGACTGGTCCATTGGTGGAAAGACTATTTCTTAAGTCCAAGGGTAAGCAGCTCAGTACTTAAGATCATTTTTTCTCCTTGTAAAGGACAGGATGGGCTTTCAGCAGCACATGGTAGCTCCAATTTGGTGCCATCCTCTGGCCCCCAGAGGTACCAGGAATCCATGTCATACACATACATATACTCAGGCAAGCACCCATGCACAAAATAAGTAAGTAAATAAATAAGTCTTTTATTAAAAAAATTTAAATTCCTCATTCTTTTGCTAAGTCAACTCACAATCACTTGGCCATCTCATGTTCCATATCAATCTGCATTTTTACTTGTACAGATTACAAATAATAATATACTTTTGGGGGCATGATTTAGAGATTGGTGGCAAATATAGTGACATGAAAGCAAGTTGAGAAGAATTCGGTGTATTCAACTCTCCCCAATGAGCCCTTTTATTTCTTGCTTGTACATATTAGCATACCCCCATGAAGATTGGGAAAAAAAATTTCCTTTATGGAAACTTTCCAAAGCACGAAAAACAAACAAAATACTTTTGAGTAAACATATATCACTCAAGTATAGAGTTGTAGAATTTTGTAATCAAGCCAAAAGAATTTTAAGTTTCAAATCTGCCTCTGAGAAGTGAAAATTGGGTTTAGAAATAAAAGAATTTTTCCTACTTTATGTAGAGTTAGCTGTCTTGTTAATACAAATTTTATCTGTTTCTATTAGCAATGTGTTTTTAAACAGTTTATACTTACTTATTTTTGTAGAGTTTGAAGAAACCTATATATGTAATATTTTATTATTTAGCAAATTTCAAACATATTTAGCTTTGTGACAACTCCTGTTCACATATATCATTAAATCTAGTTCTATTTCTTATTGTTCAAAAACTCTTTATACAAAGGGTAGGATTCCTCAATGTATATTTCCTTTAAGTCATTTATATCCTTTTTCATCTTTAATCTTTCCTCTTAGTTCAGTCACTATCCCCCTCCCGTTCTGCCCTCGAATGGTTTCCCATCCCATTTTTCCTTACCGTCCCCAAGAGGATGTCCTCACATCTGCACAGATCCCCTTCCTGGCTCACACTTTTTCTGAATTTTATGGTTTCTTCATTCAATTTCTTCTATATATCTCTCTTCCTATAGACTATAATAATATAGTCTATATTTTGGTCATGTATTACAAGAGTAAAAAATATGTGTATCTATAGTTAAGTAAGTGCTGTGATAATATTTGATAGGAAGGAAAAATAGGATGGGGGTGAGGACATGAGACAGTAGCTCTTAATTGTGTAAGTATAGGGATCTGAATTCAAACCCTCAGTACCCAGAGTTAAGAGACAGAGACAGGACCATTCAGGGAACTCTGTAGACACTTAGTTTAGATGAACATAACAAATGAGAGTTCAGAAATAAACCCTATGTCAAAAACTAAACTAACAATTGGTAGGGGTAAATGCTTCCTATTCTCTGCTATCTGCACTGCATATACATATTCTCATGCACACATATACCTGGAAACATGGTATGACAAGTTTCCTTCATCAATAAATTAACTCTGTCTTTCTGTAATTTTTATATTATAGTCAATTATAATTTTACTTTATTTTGTTAACCTTTTATATTTTATTATCCAATTATATTTTATTAACCTTCAATCATTAGTAATAACCGACTTAAACACACAGCATGCAGCACTGTGGTTATGTTTTCTCTTTATATCTTTATTCTATATGCTTTCCATATTGTTCAAATATGACACAACCAGACCCATAAAATTTGCTATAGAATTTCACATGGCCAGAATCGTGTCAATCATTGTCTCCTACTTCACATGGACTCTAATACAACAGCACTCTGGTTTGAATTCTCCTCTGTTAACAATACCTCTTTCTGGAATGTTTGGAATACATGTTTAAACTGATTTTGAGTTAGCTTTGATTTTCTTTTCATAAGTAGAAATAGTATCCTCTAAAATACAAAATTGAAAGTTGAGAGATGAATACAATATTTACATGATTTGTTTTTGTAGTTTCTCTGATTGTTTTCATTGTCACACATTGTGTAAATACAACCTGCTGAGACCATTCAGTGTTTCTCTTATGCATGTGTTAAGGACTGTGACCACTTGTGACTGGAAAATATATTAGTGGGGGAGGCTCAGACCTAGAGAAGGCTAATTCTCATTTTCTCAGAAGATAATGATTAGCTGTAGCCTTTCAATTAGAGACAGAGCACCATGAGATTACTCCTTTCCACATGTTAATGTCAATCAATACTGCCTTTTCTTGGGTCTTTCTTAGATAGCAGTGCTATTTACATTTCATTGTGTAGCTTTTCTTTAATGTCTAGACTATACTATCTTTATGGCAGAACTTCTAATTCTCAGATTCTTATAATCTTTTTGTCTCCTCTTTCCAAGTGTTCCCTGATTGAGTCTTAGATGTAGGGGTTCTGTTACAGATGTATTAATTAGAGCTTGGTAGCTCCCAATCAATTGTTATCTTCATTTTCAACAGTTATGACTTGCTGTAATGTCTACATCTACTACAAAACAAGCATCTATGAGAAAGGTGAAAGCTACACTTATTTGCAGCATTAAGCATGAAGTATATATTTAAACATACTGGTTTCTAAAAGTAGTAGTAATAGGTTCTTCTCTATGATCCATGATTCAGTACTCAAATGCAGTGGGGCTAGGTTTACAGTCCCAGGCAAAATTCTCTTTTAATGATCTATTGATGAATTAAGTCCAATTAGAGAGATGTTAGCTATTGTGCAAGTATAAATACCACTATTGCACCTTTACAGGCTATTGTCAGGCTATTACTTGTCACGATTCATAGATTCCAAAGGTGGAAAGATAGTTAATTGTATATCAGGTATTTCATATCATCATGGCGTTTGTACAAAGTGTATTTTAATAGATTCCTTGGCCCCCACCATCTCCCCAACACCTTTCTACCCATTTTTGCAACCTACCCCTAGTCTGTTTTCCTCTTTCAATTCTCATGTGTCCTTTGCCCACCCTGTTCTTCCTCATCACTTATTTTTACTCTTTCTTAGTCACATTTCTCATAAGACCACCGCCATGTATAATACTGTCCTTTACCAATAATGGTGGTTTACCATTTTAGTCTCTTCTCTTTGGATCCTCCCTTGTTCTATTTAATAGGGCAGAACTACTTCTTTTTTCCTCCCCCTCTTTGACAGCTTCCAGCATGTTTAATACATTTTAATATTTTCCACTTCCCCTTATCCCCTTGCATTCCCCATCTCTCACTAAAACCTTTCCTCCTATCGAGTCTCTGTACTACTTCCATGTCTTCACTGTATGTGTGGTTCATTGGGCTTAATTAGAATTGCTTGCCCATATATGAGTGGGAGGTTATTTACTGGAACATTTACAACTTAAAAATGTCTATACTACTGAAGAAAATTGCAAACCTTAATCCAGTAAATATTAATTTTCAGTAGTCTTTCAGAAATAGGAAGAACTCCTCCACAGCCCATGATGAAATGGTGACTACCCCAATCTTGTTCAAGTTGTTTTTGCAAATAACCACAGCTGGAGTGAGTTGTGGTTGCCATGTTGTGTTCAGAAAATATCTTTGTGCTTCATATCTTGTCATCCTCTGACTCTTACATTTGTCCTTCCCTTCATCTACTGTGTTCTTTGTTCCTTGCTTCCTTAGAATCTAGCACTTCATCTTTGCTTATTCTCTTGGCACTTTAGCTAGTGTTGCATTTCTGCCTTAAACCAAGCCCTCTGCAATAACAAACTTCTCACTAGCCTATAAACATGACCATTTACAAGGCAAATGAACAAGATGACTATTTAGGAAAACAATAATAGTATCATCCCGTCTACTCCCTTCTGGGCATGCACAATTGAACAAATTTATAGAACCATTTGTAGTTCCCTTCTGCAACCTGGTCCCACACCTAAGAAAGTAGTTGTTTACCCCATACTGTTTATTTCTATACAATATATTAAATTTAATTAAGATTCAAAATCTCATCTACTTTTGATAATATTGGCCGTCTCTTATGAATGCACTGAGACATCATCTCCATAGACTTAATATCAATTTTCTCTATTCCTTCATATTGACTTGCTATTTTTGTTTTGTTTTGGCTTTCAATTGGTATAATTTGAAGTAAATTTTTAAATCACTCCCAGTGTCCAAGACAAAATCAACAACTCTACTCAGGTCTAATTCAATATGTGTCAAAGAGTTGATAAAGTATGAAGGGTGGATACATTTTAATTCTTTTTTCCCTTATTCTCTAGCCTCATAGATGTGCTTTTCAAGTCCAAGGTTAGGAAACAAACTGGGAAATGATGGAATATGGTATTTATTTACCCTCTTAAAACCCATTTTAGGATTTATAATTCTTCTTAGCATCTCTGATTATTATTGTTTGATAAAAAAATAGTTTAACAATAGCAGAATTGAGAGGGACTATCAAGACCACTTAGTGGGCACCTGCGACCATTTATAGTGATCTGAGTTTCATCCCCTGGATCCACATAGTAGAAAAAGATAATCAAATCATGAAAGTTTTCTTTTGGCCATACACCTGTTATAGCATGTGTATGATAAAAAAATCAATTGAGAAACAGCAAGATCATTGAGCAAACCTTTAATATATTTATTTGTTTTAAACATTATTGTAGCAATTATTTAAAAAACAATCGGCACCAGCTGGCGGTCTTGGCCTGTCCCCAGCCTTATACCTAGTCCGAGATCAAGACAGCATGTTTTCCCTTGCCAACGCCTCTCCTATCAACTCTGGCTCTGCCTCTCCAGAGCTCCAAAACCACTCTCTTGGTCCCCTCTGCTAGCTGCAGCTAAACTTCTCTGCAATTCCAAATTTCCATGGCTAGCTTGGGGCAAAATGGAAAACACCAATCTTAGCTTGGAATCAACAGATACAATCACTGAGTGCGGAATCTATCATCCTAAACTCATTAACTATTCTATGTTAGAAATCTTCAGGTGGTGGATTCTGGTGGATTCTGCCACCAGATCTACCATTCCCTGGTCTACATTTTGCCTACTTTTGCTCCCACCTCACCATACAAAAAAAGAAATCCCCTCCTCCTGCATTCACCCTCCTCGCCTAGCAATTAGCTTCTTGTAATCATTATTGTCCAATCAATTAATTAGGGAAAAATTCCGCTACACATTATAATGCAAGATAATTGACAGTTTTAAACAAAGTAGATAGGGTTCTTTGAAAGTATACTTTGGTCCACCTTCTCCCAAAATATAAATACATCCATCTGTTCTGTAAGTTCAATCTGTAAATCCTTTGAAACTTCTAATAATTTATATAAAAATATTTTTATCAATAACGATATTAGTTAATAACATGGGAAACAAAACTTTATAGTTAATTTATGACATATTAATAGCTATAGAATTTAATGAAATCTGGGGAAAAACAAATGACTTTTTAAATTTATAAAACACTGGGGCGAAGAGCTGGCCCAGCTCTTAAGAATAAAACCTTCAGTTCTTGCAAAAGACTAGAGTTCAGTTGCTAGCACCTATGTCAGATACCTCACAATCTCTTATAATTCAAACGCCAAGGGATCCAGTTTCCCTCAAGTACACACATACACACACACACACACACACACACACACACACACACACACACACACACCATGGCATTTATATGCACATATACACATAAATAAACATAATAAAATAACTTTTTAAAATTATGGAGTACATGGTCATATTTACAACTTTTATCTATATGGTCAAATGAAGGCAACCCCAGATTTAAAAAACAAAAGTTAAAAATTTATTTTCTGTAGTTTCACTTCATTTTCTGAGCTATGAGAAAAACATTTATTATCTGTCACTCAAGAAGAATAAGTCATTCAATTCTGCCAAATCTTCTGTCTGAGTTACTGATCTAGCCCTGTTGTTGTTTAGTGAGTAGATTGTTTTTGGTATTCCTTGTCACACATTTTCAATCTATCTGGTGTGAAGTTCAACTTGAGGCCTCCTATAAGAAGACCAGATTTCCTATGAACTTGAACAAACAGTGTTCATATGCTTTTATATGCAATAGTACCAATGAGAAGAACCATGGTTGTTATAAGATAAGGAGAGTTTGCTAGACAAAAATACATAGTAAATACAAATCATGAAACTTGAAGAAATTCTAGACAAGCGATTGTATTCTGCAAGAAAGAACAATGTTTGTTTTTGACTACATGACTGGCTGCTGAATCCATTTCATAACAGCTTGGCTGTGGGTAGCAGTTGAAGCAATTTCACTTAATTATATATTAGAAGACAGCTTGCCAATTTTTATTCATTTCATTTCCTCCCAGAGGAAGGGAAAGAGTGAGAAAAATAGATCTCTACCTGTGCAAGTGCCACATCAGCATTGCCTTCCCAGCCATCTGTCCATTCATCCAGGCATTCTGGAGGTCTCAGAGCAATGGAACTTCCCAGCCATCTGTCCATTCATCCAGGCATTCTAGAGGTCTCAGAGCAATGGAAGCTGCTATGCAAATCAATTGAAGTAACATGGCCTCAAAAGTCCACTCCCTGCCATGCTTTGGCCTGGAGCCCTTAAGTAGGGTGAGAAGAATTAACAACCTTTTAATGCCACAGGAATACAGGAGCTCTCCCAGGATGAGTGGCCATTGATAGGTGGAGAAATCTATCACAGGAGATTTTCTGAAGCATCTTTGACTTCTACCTTCTGCATGAACTCTAAGAAGAGATTAGGTATAAATTTTTAAATCTCTCTTCCCTATATTTAGATGATGTCTCGCTTCCTAAAACCTCCCAGAATTCCACTCAATGCCTAAAGACAGAAGGAAATATCTGCATAAATTATAACAACATTTAAAATGATTATAAGACGGCCCTTTCAGAACATTGTTAAAAACAGTCTCATACTACAGTGCAATTACAAGCACATCTTCCAGAAATCCTTTTCACAAAAAAACGCAATGTCTGAAATTGTGATGGTCCATATTTAAATTCTTATTAGTGTTTGATTTCTTTTATTTAGACTGATTCTGAAGCTTGTTGCTATGTTATACAATATCAATTTTAGTGCTACAACTTTTTAGCAAGTGATGTATAATGAAACACAATGAAACTAGATGTGGGGAAGTGGTGAGATTTCTGGATATGCAGGTTGCATTTTACCAGCAGAGATTCCTCTCTGTCCTCAATCATAAAACTAAGCATGTTGAAGTTCTTCAGGTACTCAGTGGACAGAGAGAAAAATAACTGCAGTGGAAGTGAAGAATTCAGAAATGAGGCAAGAGTCAAAAGCACAGCATAATATTCGGGTTTTCTTTAGCAATCTGTGGCTGTGAAAGAAAGCTATGAACACTCCTACTACAATCTGTGTGCAAGGAGAAATTTAAGCCAACTCAAAAGCATCTGTTTTTTTTTACCCCAGCTCCTTTGCTCTTTTGGTTGCCAATTCCCAAATGCCATGTCCCTGTGGGCAGCTTTTGGTGGCAGCAGTTCCAAAAACTGGTCTGATGGTGAATAAAAGGCTCTGTGAAAGTGTATATCTAAAGAGGGTATTCTTTTTAAATTTATTTGCTTTTTACTTATTCACTTTATATCCTGCTCACTTCCTCTTCCCCAATCACCCCTTCTCACAATACTTCCCCCATTTCCCCTCCATTTCTCCTCTGAGCAGGTGGGGACCTCCATTATATTCCCCAACCCTGGCACTTCTAATCTCTGTGAGGCTAGGTCCTTCCTTTTCCACTGAGGCCAAACAAGGCAGCCCAGCTAAAAGAACATATCCTACACACAGGCAGCAGATTTTGGGATAGTCCCAGATCCAGTTGTTCAGGACCCACATGAAGGTCAAGCTTCACTTCCACTACATATGTGCTTGGAGGCATAGGTCCCCAGCTCATTTATATGTTGGTGGTTCAGCCTCTCAGAGACCCAGAGGTCCAGGTTACTTGATTCTATTGATCTTCCTGTGGAGTTTCTATCCTCTTAGGAGCTACGATTCTTTCTCCTGTTCTTCCATAAAAGTTCCCAAGCTCCACCCACTGTTTGGCTGTACATGTATAACTCTGTCTGAGTAATTTGGTGAGTAGAGCTTTAAAGAGGGTATTCTTAACAGCCAGAGGGTATTCTAAACTCAGAGACTGTAACTTTTACTGTGTCCTTCCTTACTCTTAAAAAATTTTAAATAGTAATAAGTAAAACCAAGCAACCTGAAAATAATGCAAGAGTCTGTTAAATTTTAATTAACAACAAATTGGTTTGAATATATATTGCAAATGCTAAATGGAGCATATTAAAAATTTTCTGTTTGTATGGTATTCAAACTTACCTGAAAACCTTCCATTTTTACTGTCTCTAGTAATTTTTCACACAGACCACATGACAGAGATAAATCCTGATAAAGCATACAAATGATGTTGAGGTTTGTCTTCACTTTCTCCAGTAAGTGCTTTATTTGGATGATGTTGCACTGAGGCAATTGCATCTATAGTTGGTTTAGTGGCATTGCAGTCTTCTTAACCTCTCCTTTCCCCCTCCTCCTTCTACGTTTCTGGAAGGGAGCTTGTATGTAGGTGTTAGAGCACCATGTTCACCTATGCACTTGTGAATACCTGACAGGCTGATGAGCAGAAAAAGGAGCAGCCAAACAAAACTTTCAGCATCTCATTCCTTTGCTGGGGACAGGTCTGTTAGGCTACAATGTATTCATTTATTCACAAACACTTTTCACCTCCCACAAGGAATCAGCATGGGTTCTTTGCAGCATTGCTCCCTGCTGGTGAAATCCTCTCTCAGCATCAGCTGGTTTCTTTGCCCTTCCCTAGGTCACATACATGGATCTTTCTATTTTACCTGATAAGCACTATGAACTAGGCTTTGTCAATGTATGATTGGAAGTGAATATTTAATGTAAGTTGTCTCGAGACATTTTTCTGTGCCATCATTCACCACATTGATATACTGAGGCCTAGACACATTATTGTTGTTCCTCTTGGCATCAGCACAGACCATCTTCTGGTCTGCTTGGCACTCATATGTTTCCTTTTAAGAGATTTATAAAACCTTCACAAACTTCTTTTCTTTGAAATATAGATAAGATTGACCTAATTGGACTTTGAGAAAAAGGGATATTGTTCTAGTTCTTTTTATGTTGCTGTAATAAAACACTGACCAAATTAAGCTTGGAGAGAAATGAGTTTATTTTAACATGCAAGTTATTATCCATCAGTCAGGATAATCCCACCCAAGGCCAGAACACAAAACAAAAACAAAACAAAACAAAAAAGCCCTGGAGATAGGGCTTTTTTCCTGTGATGCCCACAGGAAGAATGCTGTTTACTGGCTGACTTCCCACAGCGTTCCCAGCTGCCTTCCATAGCAGTACAAGATCACCTGTCTACAGATTGCACTTCCTTCTCTAGGCCCTTCTGCACCAACTGATATTTAAGAAAATACTCTTAGTCATGCCAATCAATGAATCTAGTAGAGGGTATTGTTCCTCAATTGAGTTTCTTCTACCAGTTTGTATCAAATGTACACCACCCAATAAAACAGCACAAATACTAAGTGACAAGGAGTAGAGAGTCAATATTTCTTTTGTTTCTTGTGGATATTGAGGATTAAACAAAACTAGATCATTTATAACCTCAAATAAAACACTGGAATGTTGACTTATCATATTCCAAATTATCGTACTCATAAAGGAATAGTATGTTATATGATCCTGAAATAGGAGACAGGGTATCACAAATCAATTGTGAGTAAGTAGCATCTCTCCATCCAAGGTACAGAATCAATACCATGTAGCCTTGAGCAGCTTAACTTCTCTGAACTTGATCTCTTGATTTTCAAAATGATAAGGTTGCTATAAAATTAAAGGAGAAAAGATATATTAAATGCCTAGCAAAGTGGCAGGTAGTAGCCAAATGACAAATATGGCTCATTGTTTCTATCCTCAGTGTGTATAAAATGAAACAAAACAAAACAAAAAGTTTAGATACATTTTCCATTCTCTATCAATTAGCAACTAGAGATTCCTGACCACAGAAATAGATTATTTTTTTCTTTTATTAGTGAACAAATAATAACTGTTATTAGGCACTGTGGTTGAACAAAAATGAATACATGGCCCAAAGTTGGTCATTCTGAGTACATCCAACATATCTTAAGCACAGAAATAGGAAAAGACTCTAGTTTTACTGGACTAGATAGGCAAGTAAAGTGAATTTGTGGCTACCTTGGGTCCATTTTGCTTATTGGCAGAGATTCTTGGAGATGATTAAACTGTTTAAGATCTTAGACCAAACTGAACTAAAACCTAATATTTCCACTGAACATCTCAATTTATAGAAATAAGTGCTCACTCTTTGCAATATACACTAATATGAAGAATCAGATTCCTAGTACCCAAATCCTGTGTGGGAGAGAGCTAGATTCTCAGAAGTATGGACAATCCTGAGATCTCAGGGGAGACCACCACTTCTGCTCACATTACTGGCCCAAGAGCAACCTGCCTATTGCCCTCTGGATACAGAAATATAGGAGCAGTCAGCAGCAGGAACCTTCTGATTTCTGTCTGAGCCTGGAACTAGTCCCACAGGTTCCTGGGCAAGAAACCTAGAAGCAGTCAGAGGCAGGAGACTTCTAATTTCTGACTGAGCCGACAGCTAAAAGCCAGTCACCTGGAGACATACCTGACAGCAGAGGTAAGACCAACTCTCCTGCTCCCGGTGACCTGCCTGGAGCCTTCAGGACACACAAACCCAGAAACAGTTCTCTGTTCCCAAATCCAGGTGAAAGAAAACAGGTCTACCTGAGTGATGAAACACAGGCTTACAGAAGGGTCAAACCACTGTCAGAGACATCAAGAAAAGCTAACACCAGAGACAGCCTGATGGCAAGAGGCAAGCGCAGGAACATAAGGAACATAAAACAAGACTGCTTGGCATCACAAGAGCCAAGTTCTCCCAGAAAAACAAATACTGCATATCCCAACACACTGGAAAAACAAGATTTGGATTTAAAAAATCACATCTCATGATGATGATAAAGGATTTTTGGAAAGATATAAATAACTCCTTTAAAAAATTTCAGGACTACACAGGTAAACATTTAGAAGCCCATAAACAGTAAACACAAAAATCCCTTAAAATTACAGCAAAACACAATCAAACAGGTGAAGAAATTGAGCAAAACTATTCAGGATTTAAAAATGGAACTAGAAACAATAAAGAAAGCACAAAAGGAGACAATTCTACCTATAGAAACCTTAAGAGAAATCAGGAGTCATAAATGCAAGCATCACCAAACGAATACAAGAGATTGAAGAGAGAATCTTAGGGGTAGAAGATACTCTAAAAAACATTGACACAAACATCAAAGATAATGTAAAATACAAAATGCTCCTAAAACAAAACGATCAGTAAATCCAGAACACAATGAGAAGAATTTGTAAAGCTAAGGATATTACATATAGAAGAGAGTGAAGACTCCCAACTTAAAAGGCCAGTAAATAACTTTAATAAAATTATAGAAGAAAACTTCCCTAACCTAAAGAAAAAGATGATCATAAACATATGAGAGGCATACAGAACTCCAAATAGATTGGACCAGAAAAGAAATTCCTATCATCATGCAATAGTCAAAATAGCTAATTCATAAAACAAAGAAAGAATATTAAAAGTAGTAAGGGAAAAAGGTCAAGTATCATATGAAGGCAAACCAATCAGAATTATGCCAGACTTCTCACCAGAGACTATGAAAGCCAGAAGATTTCATATAGAGCTTAAGAGAATGCAAATGCCGGCCCAGGCTACTACATCCAGCAAAAATCTCAATTGCCATTGATGGAGAAACCAAGATATTCCATGACAAAACCAAATGTACACAATACCTTTCTACAAATCCAGTCATACAAAGGATAATAGATGGAAAACTCCAACACAAAGAGGGAAACTACACCTTAGAAAAAGCAAGAAAGTAATATTCTTGCAACAAAACCAAAAAAAAAGAGAGAGAGACACACAAACATAATTCCACTTCTAACAACAAAAATAAAAGGAAACAACAACCACTATTCCTTGATATTTCTTAACATCAATGAAATAAGTTCCCACCAAAAAAAAGACATAGACTAACAGACTGGATATGTAAAGAGAACCCAGCATTTTGTAATATGCAGGAAACATACCTCAGAGACAAAGACAAACCTCAGAGTAAATGGTTGGAACACAATTTTGCAAGCAAATGGTCCCAAGAAACAAGCTGGAGTAGCCATTCTAATATACAATAAAATCGACTTTTAAACAAAACTTATTAAAAAAGATAAGGAAGGACACTTCATATTCATCAAAGGAAAAATCCACCAAAATGAACTCTCAATCCTAAATATCTATGCTTCAAACGTAAGGGCACCTACATTCATAAAACAAACCTCACTAAAGCTCAAAGCACACATTGCACCTCACACAATAATAGTGGGAGATTTCAATGTCCCACTCTCATAAATGGACAGATCATGGAAACAAACTAAACAGAGACATAGAGAAACTAGCAGAAGTTATGAACCAAATGGATTTAACAGATATTTATAGAACATTTCATCCTAAACAGAAAGAATATACCTTCTTCTCAGCACCTCATGGTACCTTCTCCAAAATTGACCATATAGTCAGTCACAAAACAGGCCTCAACAGATACAAGAAGATTGAAATAATCCCATTCATCCTATCATATCACCACTGCCTAAGACTGGTCTTCAATAACAATATTGAGAGAAAGCCCACATATACAAGGAATTTGAATAATGCTCTACTCAATGATAACTTGGTCAAAGAAGAAATAAAGAAAGAAATTAAAGACTTTTGAGAATTTAATGAAAATGAAGGCAGAGCATACCCAAACTGATGAAATACAATGAAAGGAGTGCTAAGAAGAAAACTCTTAGCTCTGAGTGTCTCCAAAAAGAAATTGGAGACAGCATATGTTAGCTGCTTAACAGCACACCTAAAAGCTCTAGAACAAAAAGAAACAAATACACCCAAGAGGAGTGGAAGGCAGGATAATCAAACTCAGGACTGAAATCAACCAAGTAGAAACAAAAAGGACTACACACATAATCAACAAAACCAGGAACTAGTTCTGTGAGAAAATCAACAAGACAGATAAGCCCTTAGCCAGACTAACCAAAGGGCAAAGAGAGTATGTCCAAATAAACAAAATAAGAAATAAAAAGGGAGACA
Organism: Rattus norvegicus; assembly: GCF_021556685.1. Lineage (NCBI taxonomy): Eukaryota > Metazoa > Chordata > Mammalia > Rodentia > Muridae > Rattus > Rattus norvegicus. Next base: position 7,997,929 of record NC_141541.1, on the reverse strand, counting down.
AAACAACATAATTTGAGGAAACTCAAAAAAATCTTCAGATCCTTGTACAAAAACCTATATTGAACAAAACTGAAAATCTTTAGGAAATGGACAATTTTCTAGATAGGTACCAAGTACCAAAGTTAAATCAGGATCAGATAAACCATCTAAACAGTCTCATAACTCCTAAAGAAATAGAAGCAATTATTAAAAGTCTCCCAACCAAAAGAAGGCCAGGACCAGAGAGGTTTAGTGCAGAATACTATCAGGCCTTCATAGGAGACCTCATACCCATAATGTCCAAACTGTTCCACAAAATAGAAATGGAAGGAACACTACCCAATTCCTTCTGTGAAGCTACAATTACTCTTATACCTAAACCACACAAAGACCCAACAAAGAAAGAGAACTTCAGATTAATTTCCCTTATGAACATCGATGCAAAAATACTCAATAAAATTCTTGCAAACTAAATCCAAGAACATATCAAAACAATCATCCACCAGGATCAAGTAGGCTCCATCCAATGGATGCCTGGATGGCTCAATATACATAAATCCATCAATGTAATTCACTTTGTAAATGAACTCAAAGAAAAAAAACACATGGTCACTTCATTAGATGCTGAGAAAGCATTTGACAAAATTCAACATGTCTTCATGGTAAAAGTCTTGGAAAGATCAGGAATTCAAGGCCCATACCTAAACATAGTAAAAGCAATATACAGCAAACCAGAGGCCAACAACAAAGTAAATGGAGAGAAACTTAAAGCAATCCCACTAAAATCAGGACTATATAAGGCTGCCCACTCTCTCCATTCTTATTAAATATAGTACTCAAAATCCTAGCCAGAGCAATCAGACAACAAAAGGAGGCCAAAGGGAAAGAAATTGGAAAGGAATAAGTCAAGATATCGCTATTTGCAGGTGACATGATAGTATACTTAAGTGACACCAAAAGTTCCACCAGAGAACTACTAAACCCAATAAACAACTTCAGCAATTTGGCTGGATATAACTCAAACAAATCAGTAGCCTTCCCCTACTCAAAGATAATCAGGATGAGAAAGAAATTAATTATATGACACCTTTCACAATTGTCCCAAATAATATAAAATACCTTCGTGTGACTCTAACCAAGAAAGTGAAAGATCAGTATGACAAGAACTTCAGGTCTCTGAAGAAAGAAATTGAGGAAGATCTTAGAAGATGGGAAGATCCCCCATACTCATGGATTGGCAGAATTATTATACTAAAAATGGCCATCTTGCCAAAAGCAATCTACAGATTCAATGGATCCTCATTAAAATTCCAACTCAAGTCTGCATAGACTTTGAAAGAGCAATTTGCAAATTCATTTGGCATAACAAAAAACCCAGGATAGCAAAAATTATTCTCAATAATAAAAGAACTTCTGAGGGAATCAGTTTCACTGACCTCAAGCTCTATTACAGAGCAACAGAGGTTAAAAAAAAAGTATATGCTATTGGTCTAAAGACAGGCAGGTAAATCAATGGAATAGAATTGAAGACCCAGAAATGAACCCACACACCTATGGTCACCTGATCTTTGACAAAGGAGATAAAAGCATCCAGTGGAAAAAAGACAGCAATTTAAAAAAATAGACTGGAGGTCAACATGTAGAAGAATGCAAATTGATTCATTCTTATTGATCTGTACAAAACTTAAATCCAAGTAGATCAGGGAGCTCCACATAATAGCAGATAGACTCAAACTAGTGGAAGATAAAGTGGGGAAGAGTCTGTAACACATGGGACCATGGAAATTTTCCTAAAAAAAACCACCAATGTCTTACTCTCTAAGATCAAAAATTGACAAATGGGACCTAGTAAAACTGCAAAGCTTCTGTAAGGCAAAGGACACTGTCATTAGGACAAAATGGCAACCAACGGATTGGGAAAAGATCTTTATCAATCTTACATTTGATAGAGGACTAATATCGAAAATATACAAAGAACTCAAGAAGGTAGACTCCAGAGACCCAAACAACTCTATTAAAAATGGGGTGCAGAGCAAAACAAAGAATTCTCAGATGAGGAATATGGAATGGCTTAGAATTGCCTAAAGAAATTTTCAGCATTCTTAGTCATCAGGAAAATGCAAATCAAAACTACCCTGAAATTCTACTTCTCAACAGTCAGAATAGCTAAGATTAAAAACTCAGTTTACAACAGATGCTGGCAAGGTTATGGAGAAAGAGAAGCACTCCTCCATTGTTGATGGGATTGCAAACTGTTACAACCACTCCAGTAATCTTAGTCTGGAGGTTCCTCAGAAAATTAGACATTGCACTACATGAAGACAGAGCTATATCTCTCCTCGGCATATACCCAAATCATGCTCCAACAAACAACAAAGACACGTGCTCCACTATGTTCATAGCCACCTTATTTATAGTAGCCAGAAACTGGAAAGAAGTCAGATGTTCCTCAAAAGAGGAATGTATACAGAAAAGGTGTTACATCTACACAATGGAGTACTACTCAGCTATCAAAAACAACTTCATAAAATTCATAGGCAAATAGATTGAACTAGAAAATATCATCCTAAGTATGCTTGGTATGCACTTACTGATAGTGGATATTAGCCCAAAAGCTTGAAATACCCTAGATAAAATCCACAGACCACATGAAGATCAAAATAAGGACTATCAACGTACAGATGCTCCAGTAATTCTGAAAAGGGGAATTAAAATTTTTAATAGGAGGGCATATGAGGCAAAGTTTGGAGCAGAGACTGAAGGAATGGACATTCATAGCCTGTCCCACATGAATATATAGCCACCAAAACTAATAAGACTGATGAAGTTAAGAAGTGCATGCTGATAAGAGCCTAATATAGCTGTCTCCTGAGAGGCACAGCTAGAGCATGTCAAATACAGACGCAAATGCTAGCAGCAAACCATTGAACTCAGAACAGCAAAGAGCTGTAGGGGCTTGCAACCTTGTAAGAACAACAATGCCAACCAACCAGAGCTCCCAGGGACTAATCCACTACTCATAGACTGACCCATGACTCCAGCTGCATGGGTCAGTACCAGAGGATGGCCTTGGTCCTCCACCGATGGGAGGAGAAGCCGTTGGTCCAGTGGAAGCTGGACCCCTCAGTGTAGGGGAATGTCAGGGGGTTGGGAGAGGCAGGAGGGGGTGTGCTTGGGGGAGGGGGAACACCATTATAGAAGGGGAGGGAGATGGGATACGGAGCTTATGGACAGGAAACTGGGAAAGGGAATAACATTTGAAATGTAAATTAAAAATATCCAACAATAATAATAAAGGGAAAATAGAATCAGATTCCTGTCTAATAGAGCAATGTAACCATGGTCACAGGAAGATATCCCAAGATATCTAAGCATTGGTGTACAAATGCACCATTTGCCAGAACTAGTCTTTTACAGGTTACTCCAAAGGAAAATCTTGAGATGATACCAATTCCCCCAAACAATGTAGCTCTTGAGTCTTTCACACTACACAAAGCTAAGTTAAGAGTGAATTTCCTACCCCAGAGCATTGTTTATCTACATACTCCTTATCTGTCCTGTTACCTAGTTCTTCACCTACCTCATGTAAGGCCATATAATTCCAAGAGCTCTCTCCATCTGTCCTTCTGCCTCCTTAGTCAGCAGTAGATGTTGCTCCAGCTGTTATTTCTGAAATCTCAGCACAAACTCTTCTATATGCATTATTATGTGAAGTGTTTCTATGAATAAAGAATGATCAAACAAATACCAGTGGAGATAAGTCTTATGAGGACTATAGCTTTATTTCCTGGTCCCTTCTAAAGATTTGATGGAATCTAGAAATAATTCTTGCTTATCCAAATGATCAGCAAATGTTTAAAGAAGTCCTATGGCTTCAAAGAGTACAATTTAAAAACTTTTAGTTCTTGATAAATCCTTCAGTTCCTTTCAAGTAGGTTTAATTTAATAGCAAGCTGAGGTATTTATCCACTTATCAAGGCAATAAGGCAGCAGCCTTCTTTTTTAATTTTTTTGGATATTTTATGTATTTACATTTCAAATGTTATCCCTTTTTCCCCTCTCCCATAGCCCTTTCCCCCTTCCCCTGCTTCTGTGGGGATACTCCCACTCCCAATGACCCACCTCAACCTCAATGCCCTGGCATCATTCTACACTGGGGAAATGAATCTTCACAGGACAAGGGCTTTTCATCCCATTGGTGCTGGACAATGCCATCTTCTGCTACATATGTGGCTTGAGTCATGGGTCCCTCCATGTATACCCATTGGTTGGTGGTTTACTCCCTGGGAGCTCTGGTGGGGTCCGGTTGGTTGATATTGTTGTTCTTCCTATGGGGTTGCAAACCCCTTCAGCTCCTTCAGGCTTTTCTCTAACTCCTCCACAGGGGTCCACATGTTCAATCAAGTGATTAGCTGCAACCACCCTTACCTATCCCTTACCTATATCAGTAGGGCTCTGGCAGAGCCTCTCAGAAGACACCCATATCTGGCTCCTGTCAGAGCACTTCTTGGCATCAGCAATAGTGACTGAGTTTGGTGCCTGCATATGGCATGTATCCTCAGGAGGGGCAGTCCCTGCTCCACTCTTTGTCCCTGTATTTCCCCCTATGAGTATTTTGTTTTTCCATCTAAGAAGCAATGAATCATCCACATTTTGGTCTTCCTTCTTCTTGAGCTTCATATGATCTGCAACTTTTGTTAGGTATTCAAAGTTTTGGGACTAATATCCACTTGTCGGTGAGTGCATACCATGTGTGTTCTTTTGTGACTGAATTACCTCACTCAAGATGAAATTGTTCAGTTCCATCCATTTGCCAAAGAATTTTATGCAGTCATTGTTTGTAATAGCTGAGTAGTACTCCATTGTGTAAATGTAATCCATGTTCTGTATCCATTCCTCTGTTGAAGAACATCTGGGTTCTTTTCCAGGTTCTGGCTATTATAAATAAGGCTGCTATGAACATAGAGGAACATGTGACATTGTTGTACATTGGAGCATGTTTTGGGTATATGCCCAGGAGTGGTATAGCTGGGTCTTTACTGTGTCGAATTTTCTAAGGAAACACCAGACTGATTTCCAGAGTGGTTGTAATAGCTTGCAATCCCACGAACAATGGAGAAGTGTTACTATTTCTCCACATCCTCCCCAGAATCTACTGTCACCTACATTTTTGATCTTAGCCATTCTGACTGGTATGAGGTGGTAGCTCAGGGCTGTTTTGATTTGCATTTTCCTGATGACTAAGAATGTTCAATATTTCTTTAGGTGATTCTCAGTCATTAGGTATTCCTCAGTTGATAATTCTTTGCTTAACTCTGTACCCCATTTTTAAAATAGGATTACTTTATTCTCTGGAGAATTATTTGGCTCTCTAGAGTCTAACTTATTGAGTTCTTTTTATATTTTGGATAGTAGCCCTCTATCAGATGTAGGATTGCTAATGACCTGTTCCCAATCTCTTGGTTGCCATTTTGACCTATTGACAGTGTGGTTTGTCTTACAGAAGCTTTGCAGTTTTATGAAGTCACATTTGTCCACTCTTGATCTTAGAGCATAAGCCATTTGTGTTCTGTTCAGGAAAATTTCCCCTGTGCCTATGTATTTGAGGTACTTCCCAACTTTCTCTTTGACTAGTTTCAGTGTATCTTGTTTTATGTGGAAGTTTTTGATCCACTTGGACATCAGCTTTGTGAAAGGAGATAAGAATGGGTCAATTTGCGTTTTTCTACATGCTGACTTCCAGTTGATCCAGAACCATTTGTTGAAAATCTTGTCTTCCTTCCATTGGATGGTTTTCGCTCCTTTGTCAAAGATCAAGTGACCATAGGTGTGTGGGTTCATTTCTGGGTCTTAAATTCTATCCCATTGATCTACGTGCCCTTCTCTGTACCAATACCATACAGTTTTTATTACTATTGCTCTGTAATACAGCTTGAGATCAGTGATGCTGATTCCTCTAGAAGTTCTTTTGTTTTTTAGAATAGTTTTTGCTATCCTGAGTTTTTTGATATTTCAAGTCAATTTGTAAATTGCTCTTTCTAATTGTATGAAGAATTTAATTGGAATTTTAATGGGGATTGCATTGAATCTGTAGATTGCTTTTGGCAAGATGGCCTTTTTTACTATATTAATCCTGCCAATCCATGAGCATGGGAAATTTTTCCATCCTTTGGGATCTTCTTTAATTTCATTCTTCAGGGACTTGAAGTTCTTGTCATACTGACCTTTCCCTTGCTTTGTTAGAGTCACAACCACATATTTTTTGTTATTTGTGATTATTGTGAAGGATTTCATTTCCCTAATTTCTTTCTCAGCTTGTCTATATTTTGAGTAGAGAAAAGCTATTAATTTGTTTGAATTAATTTTATATACAGACCTATTGCTGAAGTTGTTTATCAGATTTAGAAGTTCTCTGGTGAAATTTTCAGGGTCACCTAAGTATACTATCATATCGTCTGCAAATATTTTGGCTTATTCCTTTCCAATTTGGATCTCTTTGACCTGCATTCATTGTCTGATTGTTCTGACTAGGTTTTTGAGTACTATATTGAATAAGTAGGTAGAGAGTGGGCAGCCTTGTCTAGACCCTGATTTTAGTGGGATTGCTTCAAATTTCTCTCCATTTAGTTTAATGTTTACTACTCGTTTGCTGTATATTGCTTTTACTATGTTTAGATATCAGCCTTGAATTCCTGATCTTTCCAGGTCTTTTATCATGTAGAATTTTGTCAAATGCTTTCTCAGCCTCTAATGAAATGATCATATGTTTTTCCCCCCTTGAGTTTGTTTATATAGGATATTATGTTGATAGATTTCCATATATTGCACCATCCTTGGATCCCTGAGATAAAGCTTACTTTATCATGGTGAATGATCATTTTGATATGTTCTTTGATCTTGTTTGCAAGAAGTTTATTGAGTATTTTTGTGTAGATATTCATGAGAGAAATTGGTCTGACATTAGATTTCTTCGTAGGGTCTTTTTGTAGTTTAGGTATAAGCTTAAATGTGGCATCAAAGAACGAATTGGGTATTGTTCCTTCTGTTCCTATTTTGTGAAATAGTTTGAAGAGTATTGGTATTAGGTCTTCATTGAAGGTCTGATAGAATTGTGCAATAAACCTATCTGGTCCTGAGGTTTTTTTTTTTTTTTTTTGCTGCCTCTATTTCTTTAAACATTTCGGGTCTGTTTAGATGGATTATCTGATCCTGATTTAACTTTGGCACCTCATATCTCTCCAGAAAATTCTCCATTTCCTCCAGATTTTCCAGTTTTCTTGAGTATAAGCTTTTGTAGTAGGATCTGCTAATATTTTGAATTTCCTCATTTTTTGTTATGTCTCCTTTGTCAATTCTCATTTTGTTAATTTGGGTACCATTGCAGTAAAAATAAAAAAAAAATGGTAACCTTTTATCCTGTGCTATTGCTGGCACCATCAAGCCACCTGGCATCTGTGAGATAGTTTCATCTCAGTCAGCAAAGCATCTCACCCACTAAGCTCCATCTCACCTCACACTGCTGGTGGCTACTCTCAGAGCTAAGCAGCAATGTATCTACCCATCTGGTTCACAAGGCGAGTCACTGAGAAGCCAGTTTCATACAGAGACAACCTATCTTACAGTTCTCTTACTGTGTACTCAGTGAAGTCGCCACATGAAAGAACATACCACACAATAATCTTTGATCCAATTTGTAAGGTATAATTTGCCCATCTAGATGGCACAAAATCTTGTACACACCCATCTCTTAAAAGTAGTCATAACAACCTGTATCTATGTATAGAGAACAATCTTAACATCTGCCACCATGTTCTCCCAGAGCCTCCTCTTTGCTCCAGCCCCTCTCTCCTCCCTGTCTTCTAAAACCTCTGTTCCTGACTTCCTTCCTTTCTTGTCTAATGACAGGCCTCATTTTATCTTGTCCGCATTCACCTCCATAATAACATTAACCTACAGGATACTGTCTCTCTGCCCTCTGGTTAGTTAGCATTTATCTATCTTGTTGATTTTCTCAAAGAAGAACCAGTTTCTGTTTTTTATTAAACTCTTTATATAGTTCTTATTTCTACTTGGTTGATTTCAGCTCTGAGTTTGATTATTTTCTGCCTTCTACTCCTCTTGGGTGAATTTGCTTCTGTTTATAATAGAGCTTTCACATGTGATGTCAAGCTGCTAAAGTATACTCTTTCTAAGTCTTTTTGGAGGCACTCAAAGCTATGAGTTTTCCTCCTAACACTGATTTCATTGTATCCCATAGGTTTGTGTATGTCGTGCATTTATTTTCATAAAATTCTAAAAAGTCTTTATTTCCTTCTTTATTTCTTCCTTGACCAAGTTGTCACTGAGTAGAGCATTATTCAGCTTCCATGTGTACGTGGGCTTTCTGTCATTTTTGTTGTTATTGAAGATCAGGCTACTGCCTTCTTAGACTGGACTGATTGAGTCATAACTCCTTACATTCCAGTATGTCCTATTCTACCCTTATGTCATGGACAACATTTCACACTCCGCCTATGTAAGAAATTTCATGACATAAGAAGAAGCTTGAGCAATAGAGAAAATATGGTTCATGAATTTCCAGTACTCAGGATTCCTGCTCACACATCCTAGGTCTCTGACATTAGAACAATCACTTTTCTTCTTTAGCACTGTGTTTTAGTTTCTGTTATTAGAAAAAATAAAGAAAAGCTCTCCTAAGATTATTAAAATTTGTAAACAGTATAAGTATCTTATATATTAATGTATAGTTGAAAAGTTCCATCTCTGTTCTAACATTTAAATCCTGGCTTCTCCATCTACTGGTTTTGTTGTATTGGAAAAGCTATTTGTCATCTCAAAACTACAGTGTTCTCAAGTCTAGCAGGAATATGTTAATTATATTAATCTGAGCAGTTTGCAATGGAGATTAAACAAAATGCAAATGTCTCACAATTTTCCTTCAACTGTACAATGAAATACTAGTAAATTATCAAAACATGAATACTTCTATTAAAAGATAACATGATGAGAAACTAAGAGCTTTGTTTAGCACTGTTTCCAAGAGTTACTCTAGAAATCAGATGATCTGACAAAACTTTAATTCTCACAATATTTACATATGTTCATTTGTATATAACTAATCAAACCATTATGAAGTTTGAACATTAGTCTGGTGTTATTTCTAGACTAAATAAATTAATTTTTTGGTGTTTAGATCAATTCATCTTTTATAACTAAAATCAAGAGATATTGCATTCAGCATAGCAAAACACCAAGGAGGTAAGGAGAATTGGTATCTTAACAAAGTTTGGTTTTCTCCAAACTGTACAGGGCTCAGGACTAGGACAAAAATATATGTTACTTTGGTGCATATGATTCTTGGGTTCATAACATAAGCTAATACAGAGATGCACCTCCCAAAACCAAACCAAACAACACCCCAAAGAGCAGGCTCAAACTCCAGCCTAGAATCTTCCCAAATGCTGTTCTACACTGCCTTTAAGATTCAGCTTATATTGTGCTAAATGCCCTGCTATGCAATAAAGCAGGCAAAGTCTTATTGCTCAGAGAGCAGAAACCAAACCTGTATGCCTCCTACAGTCAAAAATGTCAGAGAAAAAAATAAGTTAAGATGTCAACATTACTTTAAACAACTGGTTCCTTCAACTGGGCTCCACAAGAATACAGGGACTGCTTGGCTTAACACAGGACACATACATGATGGCTTGAGAATATGCTTATAGAGTTTAAAAAAGAACATAAATAAAGTTAAACATAAAAAGATATTATATTAATTTATGTAAAGAGAGGGTGTATATAAGCATATTTATCCACAGAGATATTAAAGAAGGAAGAAAAATAAAAATTGAAATTTTTCAAGCAAACAGATAAGTAAATAAATTTAGGCCTTTCATTTCAATACCTGAGAAATGAAGGCAGGCAGGGACAGATAGATATGATTCTAAGGTGAGCCTAATATTCAAAACAAATACCAGTCAGCCCAGGCCCTCATTCTCAATAAATATTAATTATTTTAAATTTTTAACTTGTTTTAAATTATTTAGTTATCAAACTGAAGGTGGTTATAAGTTTGGTAATTATAATGATATTGCAATCCTTTATGAGAGAGGTAAAAATAAAGGTGAACTAAATAAAAAATAGGCTGCTAAACGAAGTCAATCTTTTTTTTTTTGACTTCAGGTTGCTAGACCAAGGGCATGCTATTTTGTGAGATAGGCTCTGTATTTATGTTAACAGGAAAGAAAAAGAGGCTTTGTACCACTCCATCCAAAGTAATAAGGATCACATTTGATAGAGGAAAACCTCTTAAAGATCTTGTCTGACAACAGGAAAAAAAAGAACAGATAACATGATTTGTTGATTCCTCTCCATAGGAACAACACTAAAACTGGCTGAGACATTAAAATGTCTCTAGTCAGAACTTCACCTATACATAGTCAATGAATCTTTGTGGCTACAGAATCCTCAGAATTCATCCTGCCATCCTTTCATATGGCATGAATGAAGATTTTTTTACAATTTGGTTGTTGATCAAACTAACTCTTAAACAAAGCCAATTGTCTTTTGACTGCCCTGGGGTTGGAGGAGAACCATAAGGTGGGGGAAGAAGGAGAATAAAGGAGAAAACATCATGGGGTAAGAATCTTAAAATAATGTCAATGTCGGTTGGCTAATTGGAGTTAAGAACAGCCCAAATGAAACAGCAATTTATATTTGTCTTATAAATTTTAAGACTGTATCTGTCTCTTATCTGGGAACTAAATATTCAAAGGCAGGGTACAAACCAGTACTGAAATTAAGTAATTTGCTAAAACAATATTGGATACAATTGGTATTTGGTGTATCAACTATTTTTATGCATTAATATATAAAGATGACACCTCAATCTAATATAAACTTTCACAATAGTGTTTGTAAGTAATAGAATGAATTACATTTGGTAAATTTGTGCTTACTGTACTTAAAGCTAATTCATAGGAAATGCATTCAGAATAAATAGGTTTCCAAAATGTCACTAGTAAGTTATAAATATAGCACATTTAAATTTTGTGTTTCTTAACTAACCTTACAGATTAACAAATAAAAATAGTATTTCTAATAGTTCCATTATATCTTAAGAACATATTATTAGAGAAATCTACAAGCATAAACTAAATACCTACTTAACATATATTTCTTCACTAAATGGTGAACTCACATAACAGACATGTCACAAACTGCCATATTTATATTACAGAAAGCATTTTGTTTGTTAGTTTTATATAATATAAAATATACTACATTAACAATATAGAAACCAAGACAACCGAGCAGGAAAGCTTCAGCTTCTAAAAAAGTTCTCTTTCTCTAAAAATCAGATGTTTTAAAATCAATAATATTTATAATATTTATTATTTAATATTTAATATGCTTCAAATATTCACTTAGTATTTATTCCACACTAAAACAGTGTCAGAGAAAACTTCCCTGTTTCTCAGCTTTCCTAACTTAAAACTTTAAGTTTCAGAACATAAAGGGCAACCCTCAAGCAATTAGGTAAGAAACACTTTACATATCCTTTTGTTTGTTTTACAAAGGACAAAGAAGCTACTGAATGGTCAAAGAACAAGCAGCAGGACCCAGAAGGCGGGCATAGAAGGCTCTTGTTAATAACCAGGCACAAATAACCTTCAACCCATGATGATGACTTGCATTTCCCATAATCTATGAAAATTACTACCATTGTGATATAGGATTTTGGATGTCTTGTGTTTTCAACCTAAATTCTTAGGGTTAAAGAAAAGTTAAAAATTGCCAGGTTTTAACTTTTTTTCTGATTGTGTAATAAACTATGTGAATTAGGTTAAATTTCACGACAGGAATTTTAGATAAGAAAGTGGACATGCTAGAAAATTTTGTTCCCCTCATCTTTCCAAAATACATGGATTACAGATGCAAAAGATATCCATCTGACTTGAGACACTGTGAGTTTATTTAAGCATGTAATTTGTCACTTGAGGCATGGTGAAAATTTTTTAAAATTTCAGAAAGAATTAGGGCAACTAAGAGTAGCAGAGTGTAAACAACATATTAGTACACATTAGTGTCCTTGCTGCTTATGAAAAAAAAAAAACGAAGCTTGTGACAGCAGGGTCTGACACCATTTTAAATCTGCCTGGAATCGTGCCTTTTTCTGCTCATCTGAACCTGTTCAGGGCAGTGGTATCTCTGTACCTCAGCTTCCTCATTTGTAAAAACTGGTAAGGTCACATACATATTTGACAGTTAATTTTTATATCCTTCATAGCCATGCTCAGCATGTAGCATGCATCTAATCAGTATTTACTCTCATTAATTGCATCCTTATAAGCAAGCAGAAAACCACAATTCATTACTGAAATTCATTTACTATCACCAATAATCTCTCATAGATTTCTCATCATACACAACAATGATCTCAGATCTCTCATGAAAGTAATAATATTTCATATTTTTGCTTTAAATGTAATGTTTGCGGGAAGCGTTTCATCTGAGGGAAGATTATAGGTAAAACCCCCTAGAGTAGAATTGAAGGGAGATAAATTTTCATAGCAGTCTCTACTGTAGAGCACACATAGATTATCAGGCATGGTCTTATTTAAACATTTGCAACATAATAAAATTAGTAGAAAGTACTAATTCTGCACTAGGCTAAATCTCAAAAGAGATAATGTTGACAGTTCTTAAGGCCACTGCATATATCTGCTATGCTGGTAGAGTGTACAACCTTATCCAATATGACTGATGCCTTTCTAAGAATCTGACCATGGGAAGACTTAAATACATGGCAGTACAAGCAAAAAGAGAGGAACTGAACAGCTCCAATCCATGGAAAATGAGAGATGGCCAGCCAACCCTGGAAGCTATGAAAGAGGCAGAGGGGATCCTCTGGCAACCTTCAGAGAATCAAGACCCATTCAACACATTGGTATTCTGATCTGAATCTGCAGAACTGTGATACAATTTGCTTATGATTGCTACCATATTTCCAAGAAACTAAAATAATATGTATTTTGCAAATAATGAAATTTAGGGCCAAAAAGTAAGAGGTTTATCTAATGACCCACAACTAGAAATTAAAGAAACCATCACTCAATTTAAAATTCCATTGTAACACTTTTTTACCCTCTGTGACCTTCACCTTCCCTATGATACATGCCAGTCACTAGCATGGGCTGGCTTTGCTCATAGAACAAAAAATAAATCTATGAACTGAACTCTTTCTTCAGTGTCAAACATCACATGAAAAATTCCCATATGCTATCTTGAGGTTTCTATTGCTGTAAAGAGACACTATGGCAGCAGCACTCTTATAAAGAAAATAACATTTGATTGAGGCTGGCTTACAGTTTCAGAATTTTGTTTTGTTTTACTTATTATCATCAAGGTGGGAAGCATGGCAGCAAGCAGACAGACATGTTACTGGAAAAGGAGTTGAGAGTTTTACAGTTCTACAGTTCATAGAATGCCACACTGTGCTTAACTTGAACAGCTGAGACATCAAAGCCTACCCAAAAGTGACAGCTTGCTCCATCAAGGCCACACCTACTCCTACAAGGCAACATATCCTAATAATGCCACCCCAGTGGGTTAGGCATGCAAAAATACATGAGTCTATGGGAGCCATTCTTATTCAAACCACACGCTGGCCCTACCCAAAACACATGAGTCTATAAAGGACATTCTTATTCAAAGCATACACTGTCTACACCAGAAAGGCATCCTGGCACTCTCTCACAGGAAAATAGTCTTTGAATTGCTTTTCAAAATATTCTTACCTGACAGAGAGTTTCGCACCTTGTCAGAATGATAACTTTTCTGTATCTTTATTTCATATCTTATCAGTTTTGTTCTGTGTGTCTCAGTTAAGGATAATCTACAGAACTCTTTGAATCTCAAGAATTTTGAGTTTTCTGAAAAATAAGGAACACAAATGCCCTTTTAGGAATAATAGGACCTGGACATTTGTAATACCAATAATTGCAAACTATAGTTTTGCTGATTATATATTCAACATATTTGGCACTCACACACCCAGAAGTAACTAGCTGTTGGATGGGAGAGGGAAGATGAGGTTTCCAAAGGACCATCAGGCCTTGTCTTTCAGTGTATTGTTGGGCTTGTGGTCCTTTCTGTTATTTTTATTATTATTATTGGATTTTTTAATTTACATTTCAAATGTTATTCCCTTTCCCAGTTTCCCGGACATAAGGCTCCTATCCCAACCCCCTCCCCTTCATCTATAAGGGTGTTCCCCTCCCCATTAACCCCCTGTTGCCCTGCCCCCCAACATTCACCTACACTGGGGGTCCAACCTTGGCAGGACCAAGGGCTTCTCCTTCAATTGGTGCCCAAGAAGGCCATCCTCTGCTAAATATGCAGTCAGAGCCCCGGGTCAGTCCATGTATAGTCTTTGGGTAGTGGTTTAGTCCCTGGTTGTTTGGCATTGTTGTTCTTATGGGGTTGCAAGTCCCAACAGTTTTTTTGATTCTTTCTCTAATTCCTCCATCAGGGGTCCCATTCTCAGTTCAATGGTTTGCTGCTGGCATTCAACTCTGTATTTTGATGTGCTCTGGTTGTATCTCTCAGGAGACATCTATAGCCAGATCCTGTCAGCATGCACTTCTTAGCTTCATCAATCCTATCTAGTTTTGGTGGCTCTATATATGGGCCACATGTGGGGCAGGCTCTGAATAGCCATTCCTTCAGTCTCTGCTCCAAACTTTGCCTCCATATTCCGTCCTATGAATATATTTGTTCCCCATTTTAAGAAGGAGTGAAGTATCTGCATTTTAGTCATCCTATTTGTTGAGCTTAATGTGGTCTGTAGATTGCATTGTGGGTAATTCGAGCATTTGGGCTAATATTGACTTATCAGTGAGTGCATACTCACTGTTTTTCTGTGATTGGGTTACCTCACTCAGGATGATATTATCTAGTTCAGTCCATTTGCCTATGAATTTCATGAAGTCATTGTTTTTGATACCTGAATAGTACTCCATTGTGTAGATGTACCACATATTCTATATCCATTTCTCTGCTGAAGGTCATTTAGGTTCTTTGCAGCTTCTGGCTATTATAAATAAGGCTGCTATGAACATAGTGGAACATGTGTCTTTGTTGTATGTTGAAGCATCTTTCAGGAATATGCCCAGGAGAGGTATAGATGGGTACTCGGGTAGAACAATGACCAATTTTCTGAGGAACGTCCAGACTGATTTCCAGTGAGTTTGTACCAGTTTACAATCCCTCTTTCTACACATCCTCGCCAGCATCTGTGGTCACCCGAGTTTTTGATCTTAGCCATTCTGACTGATGTGAGGAGGACTCTCAGGGTTGTTTTGATTTGCATTTCCTTGATGACTAAGGATGTGTAGCATATCTTTAGCTGCTTCTCGGCCATTCCATATTCCTCAGCTGATAAATTCTTTATTTAGCGCTGTACCCCATTTTTAATAGGGTTATTTGTCTCTCTGGAGTCTAACTTCGTGAGTTCTCTGTACATTTTGGATATTAGCCCTCTATCAAATGTAATATTGGTAAAGATCTTTTCCCAATTTGTTGGTTGCCTTTTCGTCCTAATGACAGTGTCCTTTGCCTTACAGAAGCTTTGGAGTTTTAGGGCCCCATTTGTTGATTCTTGATCTTAGAATATAATCCATTGGTATTTTGTTCAGGAAAATTTCCCCAGTGCCCAAGTGATGGAGACTCTTCCCCACTTTTTCTTCTATTACTTTGAGTATATCTGGTTTGATGTGGTCGTCCTTAATCCACTTAAACTTAAGCTTTGTACAGGGCAATAAGAATGGATTGATTTGCATTCTTCTGCATGCTGACCTCCAGTTGAACCAGAACCACTTGTTGAAAATGCTACCTTTTTTCCATTGGATGGTATTAGCTCCTTTGTCAAAGATCAAGTGACCAGAGATGTGTGGGTTCATTTCTGGGTCTTCAATTCTATTCCACTGATCTACCTGCCTGTCTCTGTATCAATATCAAAAATTTTTTTATCACTGTTGCTCTGCTTAAGGTCAGGGATGGCGATGCCCTCAGAAGATCTTTTATTGTTGAGAATAGTTTTTGCTATCCTTTTTGTTTTTGTTATTCCAAATGAATTTGCAAATTGTTCTTTCTAATTCTATGAAGAAGTGAATTGGAATTTTGCTGGGGATTGCACTGAATTTGTAGACTGCTTTTGGCAAAATGGCCATTTTTAATTATATCAACCCAGCCAATCCATGAGCATGGGAGATCTTTCCATCTCCTGAGATTTTCTTTAAATTATTTCTTCAGAGACTCGAAGTTCTTATCATATTGATCTTTCCCTTGTTTGGTTAGAGTCACACCCATGTCTTTCGTGTTATTTGTGACTATTGTGAAGGATTTCATTTCCCTAATTTCTTTCCCAGCTTGTCTATCTTTTGAGTAGAGAAAAACTACTTCTTTGTTTGCATTAATTTTATATACAGACACAATGCTGAAGTTGTTTATCAGGTTTAGAAGTTCTCCGGTGAAATTTTGAGGGTCACTTAAGTATACTATCATATCGTCTGCAAATATTTTGACTTCTTCCTTTCCAATTTGGATCTCTTCTACCTGCAATCATTGTCTGATTTTTCTGACTAGGTTTTTGAGCACTATATTGAATAAGTTGGTAGAGAGTGGGCAGACTTGTCTAGTCCCTGATTTTAGTGGGGTTACTTCAAGTTTCTCTCCATTTAGTTTAATGTTAGCTACTGGTTTGCTCTATATTGCTTTTACTATGTTTAGGTATCAGCCTTGAATTCCTGATCTTTCCAGGTCTTTTATCATGAAGGGGTATAGAATTTTTTCAAATGCTTTCTCAGCATCTAATGAAATGATCATATTTTTTTCCTTTGAGTTTGTTTATATTGTGAACTACATGGATGCAGTTCCACATATTGAACCTTTCCTGCCTTCCTGGGATAAAGCCTACTTGATCTTGATGGATGATTGTTTTGATGTGTTCTTTGATTCAGTTTGCAAGAATTGTATTGACCATTTTATGTGTCTATATTCATAAGGGAGATTGTTCTGAAGTTCTCTTTCTTTGTTGGGTCTTTGTGTGATTTAGATATAAGAGTAATTGTGGCTTCATAGAAGGAATTGGGCAGTGCTCTGTCTGTTTCTATTTTGCAGAATAGTTTGGACAGTATTGGTGTGAAGTCTTCTATGAAGGTCTGATAGGATTCTGCACTGAACTCATCTGGTCCTGGGCTGTTTTTTGTTGGTAGACTTTAGTGACTGCTTCTTTAGGATATTTGGGGTTGCTTGGATGGTTTATCTGTTCCCGATTTAACTTAGTACCTGGTATCTATCTAGGAAATTGTCCATTTCCTCCAGATTTTTCCAGTTTTATTGAATGTAGGCTTTTGTAGTATGATCTGATGATTTTTTGAATTTCCTCAGATTCTGTTGTTATGTCTTCCTTTTCATTTCTGATTTTGTTAAGTTGGATACACATTCTGTGCCCTCTGGTTACTCTGGCTAAGTGTTTATCTGTCTTGTTTATTTTCCCAAAGAACCAGTTGATTCTTTGTATAGTTCCTTTTGTTTCTCCTTGGCTGATTTCAGCCCTGAGTTTGACTCTTTCTTGCCTTTATTCCTCTTGTGTGTATTTTCTTCTTTCTTTTCTAGAAATTCTAGGTTTGCTGTCATGCTGCTGTTGTATGCTCTCTCCTGTTTCTTTTTACAGGCATGTATAGCTACATGTTTTCCTCTAGCACTGCTTTCATTATGTCCCACAAGTTTGGGTATGTTGTGCCTTCATTTTCATTAAATTCTAAGAAGTCTTTAATTTCTTTCTTTATTTCTTCCTTGAGCAAGTTATCATTGAATAAAGCGTGTGTAACTTCCAAGTATATGTGGGCTTTCTGTCATTTTTATTGTTATTGAAGACCAGTCTTAGTCTGTGGTAATCTGATAAAATGCATGAGATTAATTCTATCTTCCTGTATTTGTTGAGGCCTGTTTTATGACAGACTATATGGTCAATATTGGAGAAGGTACCATGAAGTGCTGAGAAGCAAGTATTTTCTTTTGTTTTAGGATGAAATGTTCTATAAATATATTTTAAATCCATTTGGTTCATAACTTCTGTTAGTTTATCTATGTCTCTGTTTAATATCTGTTTCCATGATCTGTCCATTGATGTGAAGGGGGTGTTGAAATCTCCTACTATTGTGTGAGGTGGAATGTGTGATTTGAACTTTAGTAAGTTTTCTCTTAGGAATGCAGGTGCCCTTGCATTTGTAGCATAGATATTTAGGATTGAGAGTTCATTTTGGTGGATTTTTTCTTTGATGAATACAAAGTGTCCTTCCTTTTCTTTTTTGGTGACTTGAGGTTGAAAGTCAATTTTATTTGATATTAGAATGGCTACGCCAGCTCTTTTCTTCAGACCATTTGCTTGGAAAGTTGTTTTCTAGCCTATTACTCTGAGGTAGTGTCTGTCTCTCTCTCTCTCTCTGAGGTGTGTTTCCTGTATGCAGCAAAATTCTGGGTCCTCTTTACATATTCAGTCTGTTGGTCTATGTCTTTTTATTGGGGAATTGAGTTCATTGATGTTGAGAGATATCAAGGTTATGTTTCCAGTTGTTTTTGCTGTCAGAAGTGTACTTATGTTTGTGTGTCTCTCTTATTCTAGTTTCGTTGCAAGATTACTTTCTTGCTTTTTCTATGGTATAATTTCCATCCTTGTGTTGGAGTTTTCCATCTATTATCCTTTGTAGGGCTGGATTTGTAGAAAGATATTGTATAAAATTGGCTTTGTCATGGAATATCTTGGTTTCTTCACCTACAGTAATTGAGAGTTTTGCTGGATATAGTAGCCTAGTCTTGCATTTGTGTTCACTTAGGGTCTGTATGACATCTTCCCAGGACCTTCTGGCTTTCATAGACTATGGTGAGAAGTCTGGTGTAATTCTGATTGGTCTGCCTTTAAATGATACTTGATTTTTTCCCCCTTACTGCTTTTAATATTATTTCTTTGTTTTGTGAATGCAGTGTTTTGACTATTATTTGATGGGAGGAATTTCTTTTCTGACCCAATCTATTTGGTCTTCTGCATGCTTCTTATATATTTATATTAGGGAAGTTTTCTTCTATAATTTTGTTGAAGATTTTTATTGGCCCTTTAAATTGGGACTTTTCACTCTCTTCTATACCTATTTTCCTTAGATTTGATCTTCTCATTGTGTCCTGGATTTCCTGGATGTTTTAGGCTAGGAGCTTTTTGAATTTTACATTATCTTTGATGGTTGTGTTGATGTTTTCTAAGGTATCTTCTGCCCCTGAGATTATCTCTTCTATCTTTTATATTCTGTTGGTGATGCTTGCATCTATGACTCTGATCTCTTTCCTAGGTTTTCTATCTTCAGGGCTGTCTCCGTTTGTGTCTCCTTTATTGTTTCTATTTCAATTTTTAAATGCTGGATGTTTTGTTCCATTTCTTCACTTGTTTGGTTGTATTTTCCTGTAATTCTTTCAGAGATGTTTCTGTTTCCTCTTTAAGGCCTTCTACTTGTTTACCTGGGTTATCCAGTATTTCTTTAAGGAAGTTATTCATGTCCTTCTTTTTTTTTTTTTTTCGGAGCTGGGGACCGAACCCAGGGCCTTGCGCTTCCTAGGCAAGCGCTCTACCAACTGAGCTAAATCCCCAACCCCATATTCATGTCCTTCTTAAAGTCCTCCATCATCATAAAATGTGAATTCTTATCTAAATTTTTATTTTCCGGTATATTTGGATATCCATATTTTCTTTGGTGGAGAACTGGGCTCTGATGATGCCAAGTATTCTTGGTTTCTCTTGTTTATGTTTCTGAGTTTGCCTCTCACCATCAGGTTGTCTCTGGTGTTATCAGAGAATAGTCTCCTCTGAATTCTCAGGAACATCCAGCTCTATCTCCCTCGTGGGATTTGTGTGTAGGGAGCTGTGTGACCAGTTCAGTTCCTTTCTGGGCACAGGAAGGACCTGGCAGGTTACTGCTGCTGACTGCTCCTATAGTCTTGTGTCCAGAGGCACTATGCAGTTTCCTCTTGGGCCATGGATGAGAGCAAAGGTGGGCGGAAGTGGCAGTTTGTCCTGTGTTCTCAGGATTGTTCATACTTCTGGGTGTTCAGCTCTCTCCCCCATGGGATTTTGGTACAGGGAGCTGTTGGAACAGTTCCGCTCAGTTCTGGGCACAGCCAGAAACCAGAAGTGTCCTGTCCCAGAGGACTTCTGATTTTGTGTGTTCTGAGACCACCCAATAGGTCACTTGAAGCAGAAAAGTTGGTCTTACCGCTGCTTTCAGGTGTGTAGGCTCTTCTGAACTGACTTTCAGCTCTCGAGAGCAGGCAGAAACCCCAAGGGTCCTGCCCCTGCCTGCTTCTAGGTTTCTGTTATTTTAACAACTTGACCTTTTTCTTCCATCCCATTGTTTTGCCAAGTTTATCATTAAACTAAATATTTATCTGAGAACCCATTGTTCTAAATTCCCAATAAAAGAAAATAAAAATTTAGACTCATAAGTTACATGAGTCTAAAAAACTAAACCAAGAAAATCTAAATAAATTTATGAAAAGTGTACAGAGGCGATTCATTGTTTTTCAGTCTTTCCCTTTCTGAAGAAATGATAAGTATTCTTGATTTCAGATTTGTAAATTTTAGTAGGCATGTCTCCATAAGTTATGTGCCGAAAATAAATTAAACATATATGCTATGGAACAAGAAAAAGAAAGAGAGAAACAGAGACACATAAACAAGGTCAGCATACACTGTTTTATGCCAATGGTTGGTTGGCTCATGCAAAAAGCATGACTTAGATACTTGGCAGAGACATGTTGATTTCACTACTGCTTTGAGGTACCCAGATAATGTGCAGAACCATTTGAGATAATTCCACATGACCTATTTCAACTTCCCTCACCATAAAAGTTCCCAGAACCAGAAAAATACCTCTGCACAAAGATGCAATAATTCCAGAAGCTTAAGTGGAACTGAAAAGCTTAGCTCTAAGCCAGGCCATCCCTTTGTAGACAGAACATTATTTTAACTCCTGTAGCATCTTTCATACTTCAAAAGTAATAAGGCTTGACGAATAACATAAACATACGTTCTTGACTAGGTTGCACTAGCAGCCAAGAAACATTCAAATAACAAAAGGCACTGCCAGGAGTGTTGTCTGAGGCCTGTTCTGAAGGAGAGCAGACTAAAGGTTTCTGGAATTCACTGGCCTTTTTCTTCTCCATTGTTGAATTTTATAGAACTAATTGTATGTGAAAATTTAATAGCACAAGTGTTTCTTTCTGTTAGTTGATATCTAGGAAGCGAAAACATTTCAACACTTTTGTGTCTGTAACATTTAACAAACTGATAGGCAAGTGCTGCTTGTAGAAGGCATTGATTTTTGTGACTGAATTTTTTTCTTTTAACAAGTTTGCTTCTATGCTTCTTCTTCTTCTTCTTCTTCTTCTTCTTCTTCTTCTTCTTCTTCTTCTTCTTCTCCTCCTCCTCCTCCTCCTCCTCCTCCTCCCCCTCCTCTTCTTCTCCTCCTCCTCCTCCTCCTCTCCTCCTCCTCCTCCTCCTCCTCCTCCTCCTCCTCCTCCTCCTCCTCCTCCTCCTCCTCTTCTTCTTCTTCTTCTTCTTCTTCTTCTTCTTCTTCTTCTTCTTCTTCTTCTTCTTCTTCTTCTTCTTCTTCTTCTTCTCCTTCTCCTTCTCCTTCTCCTTCTCCTTCTCCTTCTTCTCCTTCTCCTTCTCCTCCTCCTTCTCCTAATTCTTCTTCTTTTTGACTTTTATTTAAATTTTTATCCTTTTAGCATTTTATTGACAGTTTGTGAATTTCAAATCATGCACCCCAATCCCACTCATCTCCACATCTCACCATATAGCACTTGCAACCTCCCCTTCACCAAATAAATAAAAATAAAGCAACAAGAAAGAGAAAAACATTTTAAAATAGAAATAAAAATAAAATAATAATCTCTTCGTGGAATCTACAATATGCATGATGTTTCAAACAGTATACCTTTTTGGCCACAAATAGATTTACTGGCAAATATTCATTGGAATGTGCCCTTGGTGTGGTTCTGCTTACACTACCAGTATTTGATCCTAATGAAAGATCCTCTCAGATATTCTGTTGCTACCATGGAGATTCTGAAATTGGTGCAGGACAGGCTTCTTCATGCACTCTAGTAGTTCATAGATCGAGAAGGTAGGTATTGAGGTAGGCCAAAACAATACCCTAGATCTGAGCCTGGGTGGGATTGTGTTATTCAGCCTGCCAGTTCACCTATACCCCATGCCACCAGAGTCAGCCCTTCCATTTTGCCCAGACAAGGAGCAGTGCTAGTTTCTTGCTTGTGGCAGCCTGCAAGAGGTAGTACTGACTCTATCCATGCTCAGGCCACCAGGGGTGAGGGATCTCTCAGACATACATACCACTGCATAGCTCTACTGTGCTGTACAGGTAAGGTCATCTGCTTCTTAGAGTTTTCGTGTTTGATTGGGTTTTGATAATAGACCATTTAATTAAAATAAAGTATGATGAACTCAGATTTATTTAGCTATAGACTGTGTTTTAATTAAATACATTCTGGCCAAATAATGTTACCAAATCAAAGTAAAATAATGTGGAAAAGAAAATATGGCTGCGGCCAGTGTGATGGTACATGCCTATAAGCCCAATTAAGAATGCTAAGTCAGGAGAATATTGAGTCCAAGGTCATTCTAGGCTACATTTACTGTGCTGTACAATCTGTACTCCAAACTGAGTACAACTTAGAGGTTATTTGCAAGACAAAAATGCATTATAAGTTTAATAAATATACATGGAGGCAGGAATGTAGTTTGTTGGTTAAGTGCCTGACTAGTTAGTATGCATAAGACCATGGATCCCCAAGGCTGCAACAATGAACAAAATAAAGAACAGAACATGGTGATCCACGTTTGTAAACCTAACACTCAAAAGGTAGGCAGGAGAGGTAAATGTTCAAAATTTTCCTTAGCTACACATGAAATTATAGAATAACCTGAAACACATGAGACTCTTGCAAAAGATTGATGATAAATAGATGATAGTCATATATGTGTTTGTGTGTGTGTGTGTGTGTGTGTGTGTGTGACAAATGGTAGACAGATAATAGATAAGTAGATAATAGAAAATCAATACATATAGTTAATAGGTAGATGATAACTATTTGATGGTCATTTATGTTCTGCTGTCTTTTGTACTAATGATTGGACATTTTCACTTCCCCAGTGTTCTAAGCACCATGTCTTTTTTTAGTGTTTACCAGCACTTTCCGAATGCTTTTTCTTATTTTAGAATAATAAAAGTGCTAGGCAAAATATTACTTCTCTCTTGGTTCAACACTATTTTATATTTCTCACGAATCTTCTTCAGAGTTCCTGCCAGAATCTTCTCAAATTTACTGTGATAAAGCAGAATTCTTATCATTCCTTGCAGAAATTCATTTTGAATTACAATGTTTGTTGGCAGATATATGTATGCCTCCCAAAGGATTTAAACATAGCTAGTTTTGACTTATAGAACACAACCTGAATAAGAGAAATAACTAGTTACAAACCAGAGGTGAGCTACTTTATTACTTCTCTTGTTACAAACATCCAATTTACTTAATAGGAACAGGCAAAATTTTGAGGTTAGATTCTTGGGAGGTGGGGGGGGATTAAGTCTGAGAGAAGGCCTAAAGAGGAACCAAAATGTAAAAAAGGATATACACACAAGAAGATTGAGGACTGATAGGATGGCTAGTCTGGTGATGGTGATTATTACCAAATCCTGATAGCCAGGGTTCATTCCTCAGGATCTCTATGGAAGAAGAAACAAGCATCCTCCTGCAAGTTTTTCTCTAACTATCTCTCAGGAGATATTGCACATATGTCTCATACACACACACACACACACACACACACACACACACACACACTACAGGAACACTGGACAGAACTGAGGAGAAGTAGGATGTGAAAACAGTGACTGTGTCTTTTTATCTAGATACAATTTGTACTGATATTTTCCCTGAAATATAGACATCTCTGGAGTCCAAGGAGTACTATGATGGCTAATTGTCTATTTGGTGGAATCTGGAATTACCTAGAGAAGAGACTCTGACTTTCCTTTTAATTGTTTTTAATTGAGGTATGAATATCCACTGTCGTTGGCTTCATTGCCTGACTGGGATACTAGCAACAATGATCCATCCTTCTCTGTCTCCTGATTATGGATACAGTTGACAACTGCTTCATGTCCTGCTGCTTTGTCTTCTCTGTCATTCTTGACTACACTCTTGAGCCCTATTTCCCTTAAGTTGCTGTTATCTTAGTATTTTTTCATAGCAAAAAGCAAATTAAATTAATTTCCTTGTATTCATACATTTTACAAAGCATAATCTCATTAGAGATAATGAAGAGAACATGAGGATATCAAAGACGGAAGAGTTTAAAATTTCTCTGATGCATATGTTTTGAAGTGAAGTAATTAATGCATGTGTTTTAAACTGAGGACAGGTCAAATTTTTGTGTTGATACTTTAACCTCCACCATCGAAGAGCATAACTGCGATGATTAGCTTTGTCAACTGGACCCAATGTAGAATCACCTGAGAGAAAATCCTCTAGAGAATATCCATGAAAGTTTGACTTAATTACATTAATTAATGTGAGAAAACCTGCCAGCTGTGGCAGTGTCATTCCCTAAGCCTGGGGTCCTAGACTAGATAAAAAGTGGAAATAGGAATTAACTCTAGTATGCATACATTTATCACTCTTGAATTGGTATTGTCAGAATATTTTATCCCATTAAAACAAAAGGAGACTAGGAACATACCTATTGATAAACCTTTAAAGACACTACGACAAAAACACTATGTCAGACTCAAATCCATTCTACCTCTTACCCTTGTAGAAGGAATTTGATCACACACCAATGACATTTGAACACAGACAGCATGTGATATAAAGTCAAGAGGCCATCTACCAGAAAAGGAGAAAGCGCTAATAAGAGATTAAATTTACTAACACCCTGATATGGAATGCAGATCTTCATGGTAGCAAGAAGTGAGTCAGTCATAGCAGTTTGTTGCATTCTGCCATTTGTGGCGTGTTGTTGGGCAGCTGAAACATACTAACACAGCAAGAATGTGGGTGTTAAAGTCACATAGGCATCAATATATCTGACAATTATTTGTTCTATCCTTCCTATACCAATTCTCACTCTTAAAGACAATCTCTATTAGCTCTTTTGGTTGTTTCCTTCCAGTGTGTATGTTCTTAAAATTCATATTACACATCTAATGACTTTGCACTTTTAAAGGTAGATCAGTAGCTCTTTAACATCTAACATCTCAATCACAAAGCACATCTACCTCTACATTTTAGCTCCCTAGTCTTCCTGCCATCACAATATTCTGTGCTTGCTTAAACATTATTTATATTAAAAGTGCATAAAGCACTGAGATTATATTTTCACAGTGTTTTATCTCCTTGTAGTTAATAATTGACTTTCAAGTATGGACAAGTAAGAGCTCAGGTACGCTCAGAAGGTGGTCACCAAATAAAACAAAGTAGTTAGTTTCATTGTCAAGACATCTCTGATCTCATCTAAAGTTTAGATGACATATGAATAGACTCATGTAACAAGTAAGGCTCTTGGTGTGCCTGGTTGATTGTGGAGGATGTATAGCATTTGTACACAGACACAGAGAGAGTAATGGCAACATAGATTACACGGATGCTTCAGTGTTGCTTCTAATCTGTTTTCTCAAAGAATGGTTGTTTCTGATTAACACACTGATGCAAGGGAACTCAAGGTTCAGCCACGTTCAGGTAGCACACACCTATAATCCCAGTGTACACAAGGCTGAGTAGGAAGAGTGATCATAAATATGAGGCTATACTGAGACTAAACAATGACTCCCAGACCAAGCTGAGCTGTAATGTGAGAACTTATTTTAGAAACAAACAAAATATTTGAGTCACAATTCTGCTAATCTATTAACTTTTCAAATGTCATGCAAAAGTTAGTTCACTGCAAGTACTCTGGAGTCAATAAATATAACAAGTACCAATAAAAGAAATATGGACAAAGCTATGAGACCATCATTGAGTTTTTCCCACTGAGAAGTGACTATGTCCTACTCAGTTCATTATAGCTGGCACAGTGTATAGAGCTGCAGCACTTGGAACAACATCTCTGGCTCTTAGCTTAGCTGAGTCATCATGTGAAGAGCCCAGCCTTTGGAGGCGTTCAAGTGAGAATGTTCCCACTGACTTAGAAATTCAGTTCATTCCATAGAGTACCATATTTTCACCTGAAGCTGAAATGCTGCCATTTGTAAGCCCGAAATTTCCTGTAATATACGGTTTCAAGTAAGCAAGGCCTGATAATTCTGCACAGCTTAGGTATCAAGTAGACACTGAACACAATGGAAATGACAAGCCAGATAGTTGCAAGTTTTCTAAGCACCAGTCGTTCAACTTAAACAAAAATCAATGGCAAACTAAGAGCCATTGATGAAACTTGTGTGAAACTTCGGCTGCTATAATCCTCAGTGGGTTAATGGGGAAAGAACTGGGTTTCTTCACCTTTCCCTGTTATTGACTGCAGTATGTAGAACTTCATCTGGGATCATCCGTTCCAGATGAGCAACGTCATGTCTCATTCCCATACTCAAGATAGATCTAGGTGCTTAACCAAATTTCTCCAATATTCCAAGCTTCAGAAGTATTTAATGCATCAGTTAAACCATTTTTATATTTTATAGGTATCTATCTTGAGTTTAGCTTCCCCAGTAGTCAATACATTGCTTTCAGCAATTTCTGCTTGCCCTCATATGTCGTTACTTTCCCATCCGGTTTCTGGCTTCCAATATCTAATCTGGTTCCTATCTCTAATTTGCTCTTGTAAATCCTCTGATTTTCTATGCCTTTATGAGTTTTATCCCTCTGCAATATCATTTCAGTTGGATTTCTGGAGGAAGTAAATATTCATCCTGTCTGTTGTGTGTAATTAGAAAAATGAATCCATTTTATGGAAGAGGGGGGCATTATGAACAATAAAGAAACAACATAGGGGTTGCTTTTTAAGTTCCACAGAGACTAAAATGAAGGTTTTATATAGTTATTCTATAATGACCTGACAAAATGTCTAGCTTTTGCATTGAAAGATGGCTCCAGCTGCATATGTAGCAGAGGATGGCCTTGTTTGGGCCCCAAAAGGAGAAGCCCTTGGTCCTATCAAGGCTCCATGCCCCAGTGTAAGGGAATGTCAGGGTTGGGAGACGGGAAGGAGTGTGTGAAAAACCCTCATAGAAGAAGGGGGAGAGGGGGGTGGGTTAGGGAGTTTATGGATGGAAAACCGAGAAAGGGGATAAACTTGGAAATGTAAATTTTAAAAAATACAATAAAAAAGAAGTTTAAAAAAATTAATGTTTAACCAAATAAGCTGCCCACAGTGTTAACAGTTTGCTAAAATACAATAATCATGAATTCCGGAAATATAGGTATAGGAAAATAATTTTTGCTATTTAGAACAAGTCTATGACATTTATTTATTGGTGATTACATAATTATATTATTAATGGATTTCTTAATAAAGAATTTTGAAACAAAAATATATAAGTTTATTTTGTTATATAGACTTTGGGTCTGGTTTATTTTGATATATAATGTTTTTATTTACTTGCAAGTTTTTTGTAAAAAGCCTATTTTATTTTTTATTTTAAAAAGGAAATAAAAACTGTGTAACCTGATATTAAATTTTAATGCCAGAAAATTTTCCTGTGTTGAACTTCTTTCTTTTTTTTTTTTTTGTTGTTTTTAAGATTTATTCATTAGCCTAGTAAGAGCACCAGTGGAAGGGGAAGCCCTGGGTCCTGCTAAGACTGAACCCCCAGTGAACATGATTGTTGGGTGGAGGGCGGTAATGGGGGGAGGATGGGGAGGGGAACACTCATATAGAAGGGAAGGAGCAGGGGTTAGGGGGATGTTGGCTCAGAAACCAGGAAAGGGAATAACATTCCAAATGTTAATAAGAAATACTCAAGTTAATAAAGATAAAAAAAATTAAAAAAAAAAACAGAAACAAAAAAATCTTGAACTTTTCGTGCATTCTGCTGAGCTGCTGAGCCAGAGGAGGAATCCAATTGTGAACTATTACTGTTTGTTCCTCAGAACTTGAATCATTGTAAGAACCAAACAGAAATTAAATGAATAACTAAAATAAAATAACACTTAAATTATTTTATATTTTATTAAATCCTGGAAGTATTTTAAAATCAAGAGGTTTTAAGTTAAACCAAGAGAATCACAAATTTTTCTTTATCTGTCCAGGGGTTAAATAATAACTATACTTTGACAAATATCAAGCTGTAACAAACAATATGGTTCATTTATACTATTAAAAACAATTTTAGAAGCAATATTAGAAGACCACGAGACAATTGTTTTTATAGGTAATACTTTGTTTAGACATCATAAGTGGAATCGGATAGTACTTTTCAGTAGAATTTAATGGCTTTTATTTGTACATATTAAGACAGCTCCACAAGCTTGTATGGCACCCATAACAAGTGACATTTTATATTTGCATTTAATCAGTTTAACCATTTTTAAATATGCGCAAACTCTGGATATTTTAAATACGCAATTGTTTGTTTCTCCTCCTCAAAATTTAATTTGATTCTCAGCAGTTTAATTGGAACTAGCGCCTGTAGGTTTCTGTTAAAAGAAAGCAATATCTCTCATGCTCTTTTGCTCCATACACATGGGCTATTGCATTCACATTACATTCAAAAATGCTTTTAAAAGTGGACAATTAACATGGTCAAGGAGACATCACTTATGCATGAAAAACTGGAATTTACACAGAGGCCACCACAAAACCCTTATTAGGCATGTATCACGGCATTCCATATGCTAGTAGTGCTATCAGCACACTGTTGGCATTTTCAGCCTGGGAGTGTGAACGTACATTACTCAGTCTACCAAATGAAATTTAAACTATATTTAGGAAACATTAACTTCTCATTCAACTTTTTTCTATTTTTTAATTGGGTATTTCTTTATTGGCATTTCATATGTTATTCCCTTTCCCAGTTTCCTGTTCATAAGCCCCCTCTCCCTTCCCCTCTCCTTCATCTATAAGGGTGTTCCCCTCCCCCCGACATTCCCTTAAACAGGGGGTCAATCTTGACAAGACAAAGGGCTTCTCCTTCCACTGGTGCCCAATAAGGGCATCTCTGCTACATATGCAGCTGGAGCCATGGGTCTGTACATTTCTAGTCTTTGGGTAAATGTTTAGTCCTTGGGAGCTCTGGTTGGTGGGCATTGTTGTTCTTATTGGGTTGCAAGCCCCTTAAGCTCTTTCAATCCATTCTCTAATTCCTCCAACGAGGGTCCTGTTGTCAGTTCAACAGTTTGCTGCTAGCATTCGCCTCTGTATTTGACATGCTCTGGCTGTCTCTCAGGAGACACCTATATCCGGTTCCTGTCAGCATGCAATTCATAGCTTCATCAATCTTATCTACTTTTGGGCCACATGTGGGACAGACTATGAATGGACATTCCTTCACTCACTGCTATAAACATTGCTTCCATGAATATTTCGCCCTTTTAAGAGGAGTGGGAGCATCTGCATTTTGGTCATCCTTCTTCTTGAGCTTCCTGAGGTCTGTAGATTGCATCTTGGGTAATTTGAGCTCCTTGGCTAATATCCACTTATCAATGAGTGCATACCAAGTGTGGTTTCTGTGGTTGAATAACCTCACTCAGGATGATATTTTCCACTTCATTCCATTTGCCTATGAATTTCATGAAGTCATTGTTTTTTATAGATGAGTAATATTCCATTGTGAAGATGTACCACATTTTCTGTATCCATTCCTCTGTTGAAGGGCATCTGGGTTCTTTCCAGCTTCTGGCTATTATAAATAAGGCTGCTATGAACATAGTGGATCATATGTCTTCATTGAATGTTGGAGCATCTTTTGGGTATATGCCCAAGAGAGGTATAGCTGTGTCCTCAGGTAGTGTAATGTCCAATTTTCTGAGGAAACTCCAGGCTGATTTCCAGGGTGGTTGTACCAGTTTGCAATCCCACTAACAATGGAGGAGTGTTCCTCTTTCTCCACATCCTCGCCAGCATCTGCTGTCACTTAAGTTTTTTTTTATCTTAGCCATTCTGACTGGTGTGAGGTGGAATTTCAGGGTTGTTGTAATTTGCATTTCCCTTATGACTAAAGATGTTGAACATTTCTTTAGATGTTTCTCAGCCATTTGATATTCCTCAGCTGAGAATTCTTTGTTTAGCTCTGTACCCCATTTTTAATAGGGTTATTTGGCTCCCTGGAGTCTAACTTCTTGAATTCTTTATATATTTTGGATATAAGCCCTCAATCAGATGTATGATTGGTAAAGATATTTTCCCAATCGGTTGTTGTTTTGTCCTAATAACAGTGTATTTTGCTTTACAAAAGCTTTGCACTTTTATGAGGTTCCATTTGTTGATTCTTGATCTTAGAGCATAACCCATTGGTGTTTTGTTCTGGAAATTTTCTCCAGTGCCCATGTGTTCGAAACTCTTCCCCACATTTTCTTCTATTAGTTTGTGTGAATCTGGTTTCATGTGGAAGTCTTCGATCCACTTGGACTTAAGCTTTGTACATGGTGATAAGAATGGATTGATTTTCATTCTTCTACATGCTGACCTCAAGTTAAACCAGCACCATTTGTTGAAAATGCTATCTTTTTCCATTGTATGGTTTTGGCTCCTTTGTCAAAAATCAAATGACCATAGGTGTGTGGGTTCATTTCTGGGTCTTCAATACTATTCCACTGATCTACTTGCCTGTCTCTGTACCAATGCCATACAGTTTTTATGGCTATTCCTCTGTAATACTGCTTGAAGTCAGGGATGGTGATTCCCCCAGAAGTTCTTTTATCGTTGAATATATTTTTCATGATCCTGGGTTTTTTTGCTATTCCAAATGAATTTGCAAATTGCTCTTTCTATCTTTATAAAGAATTGAATAGGAATTTTGATGGGGATTGCATTGAATCTGTAGATTACTTCTGGCAAAATGGCCACCTTTACTAAATTAATCCTGCCAAACCATTAGCATGGTAGGTCTTTCCATCTTCTGAGCTCTTCCTCAATTTCTTTCTTCAGAGATTTGAAGATCTTGGGATACAGATCTTTCACTTGCTTGGTTAAAGTCACACCAATATATTTTATGTTATTTGGGACTTTTGTGAAGGGTGTCATTTCCTTAATTTCTTTCTCAGCCTGTTTAGCCTTTGAGTAGAGGAAGGCTACTGATTTGTTTGAGTTAATTTTACACCGAGTCACTTTGCTGAAGTTGTTTATCAGGTTAAGTAGTTCTCTGATGGAAATTTTGGGGTCACTTATGTATACTATCATATCATGTGCAAATAGTGATGTTTTGTTTTCTTCCCTTCAATTTGTATACCTTTGACCTCCTTTCGCTGTCTGATTGCTTTGGCTAGGATTTTGAGTACTATACTGAATAAGTAGGGAAAGAGTTGGCAGCCTTGTCTAGTCCCTGATTTTAGTGGGTTTGCTTCAAGTTTCTCTCCATTTAATTTGAAGTAGCTACTGGTTTCCTGTATACTGCTTTTACTATGTTTAGATATGGGTCTTGAATTCCTGATCTTTCCAGGACTTTTATTATGAAGGGGTGTTGAATTTTGTCAAATGTTTTTCAGCATCTAATAAAATGATCCTGTGATTCTTATCTTTGGGTTTGTTTATATAGTAGATTACATTGATGGATTTCCATACATTAAACCATTCCTGCATCCTTTGGATGAAGCTTACTTGACAATGATGGATGATCATTTTGATGTGTTCTTGGATTCAGTTTGCAAGAATTTTATTGAGTATTTTTGCGTCAATATTCATAAGGGAAATTGGTCTGAAGTGGTATAAGAGTAATTGTGGTTTTGTAGAAGGAATTTGATAGCGCTCCATCTGTTTCAATTTTGTGGAGAAGTTTGGACAGTATTGGTATGAGGTCTTCTATGAAGGTCTGATAGAATTCTGTACTGAACTCATCTGAACCTGAGCTCTTTTTGGTTTGGAAACTTTTAATAACTGCTTCTATTTCTTTAGGAGTTATGGGATTGTTTAGATGATTTATTTGTTCCTGATTTAACTTTGGTATCTGGAATCAGTCTAGAAAATTGTCCATTTCCTCCAGATATTCCAGTTTTGTTGAATATAAGCTTTTGTAGTAGGATCTGATGAATTTTTCTTAATTTCTTCGGATTCTGTTGTTATGTCTTCCTTTTCATTTCTGATTTTCTTAATTTGGATACACTTTCTGTGACCTCTGGTTAGTCTGGCTAAGGGTTGATCTATCTTGTTGATTTTCTCAAAGAACCAGCTCCTGCTTTTGTTGATTATTTTGACAATCCTTTTCGTTTCTACTTGTTTGATTTCAGCTTTGAGTTTGATTATTTCCTGCCTTCTATACCTCTTTGTTTTATTTATTTCTTTTAATTCTAGAGACTTTTTTGATGGATTTCAATTTTTTTACATATGCCTATATAAGTTATTATTTCTCCATCTTTAATAAATTGGGCATTTGTTATTTACATTTCTTTTTTGGTTCTTTTTTCTCCATCTTTATTAAATTGTGTGTTTCTTATTTATATTTCAAATGTTATTCCCTATCCCGATTTCCAGACAACATCCCCCTAACCCATCCACCTCCACTTCTATGTGGGTGTTCCCCTTCTCACCCTCCCCCCATTACTGCCCTCCTCCCAGTAATCCTGTTCACTAAGGGTCCAGCCTTGGCAGGGCCAAGGGCTTCTCCATCCACTGGTGTCCCTACTAGGCTATTCATTGCTACATATGCAGTTGGAGTCCAGGGTCAGGCCATGTATAGTCTTTGGGAAGTGGCTTAGTCCCTGGAAGCACTGGTTGCTTGGCATTGTTGTTCATATGTGGTCTCAAGCCCCTTCCAGCTCTTTCAGTCATTTCTCTGATTCCTTTAATGGGGGTCCCGTTCTCAGTTAAATGGTTTGCTGCTGGCATTCGCCTATGTATTTGCCTGTTAGCCTTCACTTCTTTGCTTCATCCATCTTATCTGGTTTGGTGGCTGTATATGTATGTGCCACATGTGGGGCAGGCTCTGAATGGGCGTTCCTTCACCCTCTGTTCTAAACTTTCTCTCCCTATTCCCTCCCAAGGGTATTTTTGTACCCCTTTTAAAGAAGGAGTGAAGAATGTGCATATTGGTCATCCTTCTAGAGTTTCATGTGTAATGTGAAGTTAGGGTACTTTGAACATTTGGGCAAATATCCACTTATCAATGAGTGTATACCATGTGTTTTTTTCTGTGATTGTGTTACCTCACTGAGGATGATATTTTCCAGTTCCATCCATTTGCCTATGAATTTCATAAAGTCATTGTTTTTGATAGCTGAATAGTATTCCATTGTGTAGATGTGCCACATTTTCTGTATCCATTCCTCTGTTTAAGGGCATCTGGGTTCTTTCCAGCTTCTGCCTATTGTAAATAAGGCTGCTATGAACATAGTGGAGTATGTGTCTTTATTATATGTTGGGGCATCTTTTGGGTATATGTCCAAGAGAGGTATAGTTGGGTCCTCAGGTAGGTCAATGTCCAATTTTCTGAAGAAGCTCCAGACTGATTTCCAGAATGGTTGTACCAGTCTGCTATCCCACCAACAGTGGAGAAGTGTTCCTCTTTCTCCACATCCTCACCAGCATCTGCTGTCGCTGGAGTGTTTGATCTTAGCCATTTTTACTGGTGTGAGGTGAAATCTCAGGGTTGCTTCGATTTGCATTTCCCTTATGACTAAAGATGTTGAACATTTCTTTAGGTGCTTCTCAGCCATTCAGCATTCCTCAGCTGTCAATGATTTGTTTAGCTCTGAACCCCATTTTTAATAGAGTTATTTGTCTCCCTGCAGTCTAACTTCATGAGTTCTTTGTTGTTGTTGTTTTTTTTTCTTTTCTTTTTTTCGGAGCTGGGGACCGAACTCAGGGCCTTGCCAGGGATGAGTTCTTTGTATATTTTGGATATGAGCCCTCTATCAGTTGTAGGATTGGTAAAGATCCTTTGCCAAACTGTTGGTTGCCATTTTGTCCTAACAACAGTGTCCTTTGCCTTACAGAAGCTTTGCAGTTTTATGAGATAGCATTTGTCGATTCTTGATTTAGAGCATAAGCCATTGATGTTTTGTTCAGGAATTTTTCTCCAGTGCCCATGTGTTCGAGATCCTTCGCCACTTTTTCTTCTGTTAGTTTGAGTGTAATTGGTTTGATGTGGAGGTCCTTCATCCACTTGGACTTAAGCTTTATACAAGGTGATAAGAATGGAGATAGATCTGCACGTTTCTACGTGCTGACCTCTAGTTGAACCAGCATCATTTGCTGAAAATGCTATCTTTAGTCCATTGAATGGCTTTGTCTCCTTTGTCAAAAATCAATTGACCATAGGTATGTGGGTTCATTTCTGGGTCATCAATGATATTCTACTGGTCTATCTTCCTGTCTCTGTACCAATACCATACAGTTTTTACGACTATTCCTCTTTAATACTGCTTGAGTTCAGAGATAGTGATTCCCCCGGAAGTCCTTTTATTGTTTAGGATAGTTTTAGCTATCCTGGGTTTTTTGTTATTCTAGATGAATTTGAAAATTGTTCTGTCTAACTCTATGAAGAATTGGGTTGGAATGTTGATGGGGGTTGCATTGAATATGTACATTGCTTTTGGTAAAATGGCCATTTTTACTATATTTATCCTGTCAATCCATGAGCACTGGAGATCTTTCCATCTTCTGAGATCTTCTTCAATATCTTTCTTCAAAGGCTTGAAATTCTTATCATACAGATCTTTCACTTGAGTGGTTAAAATCACAGTGAGGTACTTAAATTATTTGCGACTATTATAAAGGGTGTCATTTCCCTAATTTCTTTCTCATCTTGTTTCTCTTTTGTGTAGAGGAAAGCTACTGATTTATTTGAGTTAATTTTATACCCAGCCACTTTGCTGAAGCTTTTTATTAGGTTTAGTAGTTCTCTGGTGGAACTCTTGGGATCACTTAAATATACTATCATATCATCTGCAAATTTTGATACGTTGACTTCTTCCATTCCAATCTGTATGCGTTCATCTCCTTTAGTTTTCTGATTGCTCTGGCTAGGACATAAAGTACTGTAATGAGTAAGTAGGGGAGAGTGTCTAGTCCCTGATTTTAGTGGGATTGTTTCAAGTTTCTTTCCATTTAGTTTAATATTAGGTACTGGATTGCTGTATATGGCTTTTACTATGTTTAGGTATGTGTCTTGAATTCCTGTTCTTCCAGGACTTTTAACATCGAGGGGTATTGAATTTTGTCAAATGCTTTCTCAGCATCTAGTGAAATGATCATGTGGTTTTATTTTTCAGTTTGTTTATATAGTGGACTACGTTGATTTTCCATATATTAAACCATACCTGCATCTCTGGAAAGAAGCCTCCTTGATCATGGTGGATGATTGTATTGATGTGCTCTTGGATTCGGTTTGCAAGAATTTTATTGAGAATGTTTGCATCGATGTTCATAAGGGAAAATGGTCTGAAGTTCTCTTTCTTTCTTGGGCTTTTGTGTGGTTTAGGTATAAGAGTAATTGTGGCTTCATAGAAGGAATTTGGTAGTGCTCCATCTGTTTCAATTTTGTGGAATAGTTTGGATAGTAGTGGTATGAGGTCTTCTATGAAGGTCTGAAAGAATTTTGCACAGAACCCATCTGGACTTGGGCTCTTTTTGGTTGGGGGACCTTTAACGACTGTTTCTATTTTGTTAGGAGTTATGGGGTTGTGTAAATGGTTTATCTGTTCCTGATTTAACTTAGATACCTGGCATCTGTCTTGGAAATTGTCCATTTCCTGCAGATTTTCATGTTTTGTTGAATATAGGCTTTTGTAGTAGGATCTGATCATTTTTTGAATTTCCTCTGATTCTATAGTTATGTCTCCCTTTTCCTTTCTGATTTTGTTAATTTGTATACACTCTCTGTGTTTTCTCCTTAGGCTGGCTAAGTGTTTATCTATCTTGTTGGTTTTCTCAAAGAACCAGCTTTTGGTTCTGTTGATTCTTTAGTCCTTTTTGTTTCTACTTGGTTAATTTCAGCTCTGAGTTTGATTATTTCCTGTCTTCTACTCCTCCTGGGTGTGCTTGCTTCTTTTTGTTCTAGAGCTTTAAGTGTGCTGTCAAGCTGTTGATATATGCTCTCTCCTGTTTCTGCAGGCACTCAGAGCTATTGCCCTTAGCGCAATTTCATTGTGTCCCATAAGTTTGGGTATATTGTACCTTCAGTTTCATTAAATTCAAAGAAGTCTTTAATTTCTTTATTTATTCATTGACCAGGTGTTCATTGAGTAGAGCATTGCTCAACGTCCATGTATATGTGGGCATTATTTCCTTACTGTTATTGAAGACCAGCTTTAGTCCGTGGTGGTCTGATAGGACGCATGGGATTATTTCTATCTTTCTGTATCTGTTGAGGCCTGTTTTATGACCTGTTATGTGGTCAATTTTGGAGAAAGTATCATGAGGTGTTGAGTAGAACATTTTGTTTTAGGATAAAATGTTCTATACATATCTGTTAAATCCATTTGTTTCATCACTTCTCTCAGTCTGTCTATGTCTCTGTTTAATTTCTGTTTCCATGATCTGTCCATTAATGAGCATGGGATGTTGGAATCTCCTACTATTATTGTGTGAGGTGCAAAGTGTGCTTTGAGCTTTAGTAAGGTTTCTTTTATGTATGTAGGTGCCCTTGTATTTGGAGCATAGATATTTAGGTTTGGGAGTTCATCTTGGTTGATTTTTCCTTTGATCCATATGAAGTTTCCTTCCTCATCTTTTTTGATTACTTTTGGTTGAAAATCGATTTTATTCAATATTAGAATGGCTACTCCAGCTTGCTTCCTTACACCATTTACTTGGAAAGTTGTTTTCCAGCCTTTTACTATGAGGTAGTGTCTGGTCTGTCTTTGCCTCTGAGGTGTGTTTCCTGTAGACAGCAAAATGTTGGGTCCTCATTGCTTATCCAGTTTGTTTATCTGGGTCTTTTTATTGGGGAACTGTGTCCATTGATATTGGGAAATATTAAGGAATAGTGATATATGCTTATTTGTGCTTGGATGCGAGATTATGTTTGTGTGCTTGTCTTCTCTTTGTTGTGTTGCAAAATGATTAGTTTCTTGCTTTTTCTAGGGTGTAGCTCTCCTTCTTATGTTGTGCTTTACCATTTATTATCCTTTTGTAGGCCTGAATTTGTAGAGAGATATTGTGTAAATTTGGTTTTGTCATGGAATATCTTGGTTTCTCCTTCTATGTTAATTGAGAGTTTTGCTGGATACAATAATCTGAGCTGGCATTTGTGTTCTCTTAGGGTCTATATGACATCTGTCCGGGATCTTCTGGCTTTCATAGTTTCTAGTAAGAAGTCTGGTGTAATTCTCATAGGTCTGCCTTTATATGCTACTTTACCTTTTTCCCTTACTGCTTTTAATATTCTTTCTTTCTTTGTGCATTTGGTATTTTCACTATTATGTTATAGGAGGAGTTTCTTTTCTTGTCCAATCTATTTGGAGTTCTATAGGCTTCTTGTATGTTCATGGGCATCTCTTTCTTTAGGTTAGGGAAGTTTTCTTCTATGATTTTGTTGAAGATATTTACTGGTCCTTTGAGTTGGGAGTCTTCACTCTCTTCTATACCTATGATCCTTAGATTTGATCTTCTCATTGAGTCATGGATTTCTTGTATGTTTTGGGCCAGGGACTTTTTCCATTTTATATTATCTTTGACAGTTGCGTCGATGATTGCTTTGGAATCTTCTGCTCCTGAGATTCTCTCTTCTATCTCTTTATTCTGATGGTGATGCTTGTATCTATGGCTCCTTTTCTCTTCCTTTGGCTTTCTATACCTAGTGTTGTCTCCCTTTGTGCTTTCTTTATTGCTTCTATTTCCATTTTTACTTCCTTCACCTGTTTGATTGTGTTTTCCTGTAATTGTTTCAGGGAATTTTGTTTTTCCTCTCTATAGGATTCTGCTTCTTTATTTGTGTTTACCTGCATTTCTCTAAGGGAGTTCTTTTGTCCTTCTTGAAGTCCTCAATCATCATGATCAACTGTGATGTTAAATCTAGATCTTGCTTTTCTGGTGTGTTTGGATATTCCATGTTTGCTTTGGTGGGAGAATTGGGCTCCAAAGATGCTATGGAGTCTTGATTTCTGTTGCTTGGGTTCCTCCACTTGCCTTTTGCCATCACGTTATCTCTGGTGTTACCTTGTTCTGCTATTTCTGACAGTGGTTAGACTGTCCTATAGGCTGTGTGTCAGGAGTGTTGTAGACCTGTTTTCCTGTTTTCTTTCAACCAGTTATAGAACAGAGTATTCTGCTTTCAGGCATGTAGTCGTTCCTGTCTACTGGTCTTCAGCTGTTCTTGTGGGCATGTGTCCTGAGTCCAACAGGCAGGTCACTTGGAGCAGAAAAGATAGTCTTACCTCTGGTCTCGGGCCTGAAGTTGCTCCTTGCAGCTGGGTTTCAGCTCTCCCTAAGGGCAACAACCAGAAGGGCCTGCCCTTCTTTCTCTCAGGACCCTGTGCACAGGGACCAGATGGTGCTAGGTGTTTTCCTCTAGAGTCAGAAATGTGGGCAGAGAGTAATCTCTCTGTCTTCTAGGGTGTGTCTTCCCCTCTAAAGGTCTAGCTCTCCCTCCCATGGGATTTGGGTGCAGGGAGTTGTTTGACCGTTTCCCTTCAGATCTGGGCGCAGTATGGACAGCATCATTTCTGCAGTTTGAGTTCCCCTATCTTCCTGTTCCCAGAGGCCCTATACAGTTTCCTCTTGAGCCAGGGATTTGGACAAATGTGGGCAGAAGTGGTGGTCTCTCCTGCCCTGCAGTCTCAGGAGTGCCCACCTGTCTGGGCAATGAGCTTTCTCTCCCATGGTGTTTGGGAGCAGGGAGCTGTGGGCGTGGATCAGCGAGGGTCAGGCCCCAACTAGAAACTGGAAGTGTCCGGTCCCAGGACAATTTTCTCTTTGTGTTTCCTGAGTCCACTGGGCAGGTCACCTGGAGCAGAAAAGTTGGTCTGACCTCTGGTCTCGGGACTGAAGTCACTTCTCAGAGCTGGGATTCTATTCTAGAGCTTTAAGGTATGCTGTCAAGCTGCTGATATATGCTCTCTCCTGTTTCTTTCTGCTGGTACTCAGAGCTATGAGTTTTCCTCTTAGTACTGCTTTCATTGTGTCCCATAAGTTTGGGAATGTTGTTTCTTCATTTTCATTAAATTCTAAGAAGTCTTCAATTTCTTTCTTTATTTCTTCCTTGACCATGTTGCCATTGAGTAGAGCATTGTTCAGCTTCCATGTATATGTGGGCTTTCTGTTATTATTGTTGTTATTGAAGACCAGTCTTAGTGCGTGGTGATCTGATAGAATGCATGGGACTATTTCTCTCTTGCTGTTTCTGGTGAGGCCTGTTTTGTGACCAATTAAATGGTTAATTTTAGAGAAGGTTCTATGAGAAGAACGAATATTCTTTTGTTTTAGGGTGGAATGTTCTGTAAATATTTGCTAAATCCAATTGGTTCATAACTTCTGATAGTTTCTCTACATCTCTGTTTAATTTCTATTTCCATGGTCTGTCCAGTGATGAGAGTGGGGTGTTTAAATCTCCCACCATTATCGTGTGAGCTGCAATGTGTGCTTTGAGCTTTAGTAAGGTTTCTTTTATGAGTGTAGGTACCCTTGCATATGGATTATAAATATTTAGGATTGAGAGTTCATCTTGGTGGATTTTTCCTTTGATGAATATGAGTTGTCCTTCCTTATCTTTTATAATAACTCTTGTTTGAAAGTCAATTTTATTTGATATTAGTAGGGCAACTCCAGCTTGTTTTTTTGGGGCATTTGCTTGGAAATTTTTTTCTAGCTATTTACTCTCAGGTAGTGTCTGTCTTTGTCTCTGAGGTGTGTTTCCTGCATGTAGCAAAATGCTGGTTCCTCTTCACGTATCCTGTCTCTCAGTCTATGACTTTTTATTGGGGAATTGAGACCATTAATGATGAGATTTATTAAAGAATCATGATTGTCACTTCCTGTTGTTTTCATTGTTAGAAGTGGAATTATATTTGTTTGTCTCTCTTTTGGTTTCATTGCAAGGAAATTATATTCTTGCTTTCTATAAATTTGATACTGTCTCCTGAAGCAGACATCGACGTCTTATACCTGGCATATCTGCACTACCAAAAGGAATGGGTATGAAGTACACACCTAAAAATGCAACTAACTTTTAGGGTCTGGTAAAGAAGGTAAGATTGTCCTCCTACTCCAATGACAGTAGAATGGGAGAAAGATGTGGGCCCCCAAACTCTGTCAGGACTGAGTAAGGGACCAAGTGTCCAAAAGGAAGGAGATGAGCCACCCACATACCATAATGGCTACCTAGGTTTCCGAGTTGGTAATGGTGGTGGTCCAGCCAAGGGAGCTCGGGCCTCTTCAGTCATCCATAGCCAAGCCTAGAAGATTGGCTGGAGGGTTATTTGGGAGTGATATCCATCTGTCTTGTGCAACATGAGGGCAATCGAGAGCCCAGTGTTTTTCCTGATGGCACCTAGGACATAGCCCCTTTGACTTGTGGAAGTTAGGGCAAGCCCTAACTCAATGACCTTGTTGACCACATTTATAGCAGGAGCCTGGTGGTCTCTGAGTCTTAGGAGACCAGGAGTCCAGGGTGATAGCTGGGGCTTGTCAGACAGCCATTGCCAGCACACAGTACTTTTGTCTGTGGGCCTTCTCATCCCTTCCATGGTACATGTTGAAGGCCAGCACCAAAACTTCTGCCTGTGGAATTAGGGGCCCCCTCTCAAGCTTTCTAAGTTTGACTTTTATGTTGGGGTAGCTCTGGAAAAAGAAATAGGTCATCAGAAGTTTCTTACCTTCTGGGTTTCAGGGCCCAGATAAGTGTATTGCAATAAAACCTTTGTGAGGTGTTCTAAAATTTGAGATGGCCTTCTTGTTTTTCCTGGATGATCTCTTGGAGTTTTTCAAAATTTGCTGGTTGTAAAGCTTCCCTGCAAAGACCAGTCAAGAGGCAGATTTTGAATCTATCTCTGACTAAAATACCACCTCTGGAATTATAATTCCATCAAGGATCTTGGTTAGGTAATGCCTCAGAGCCAAATGAGCAAGCAGAACACTGGCAAGTTGACCTATCTGAGTTAAAAGAAGACAGATAATAAAAGTTAGTTCATTCTAATTTCTAAATGAACATAAAAGTCCTGTTT
The DNA here is from genome assembly GCF_021556685.1 of Rattus norvegicus. Classification (NCBI taxonomy): domain Eukaryota; kingdom Metazoa; phylum Chordata; class Mammalia; order Rodentia; family Muridae; genus Rattus; species Rattus norvegicus. The sequence continues at coordinate 7,956,574 of NC_141541.1, read as the reverse complement.
ACAGCAATTAGCTCTCTATTGCTGCTTATATATCCTTTACCAAGAGGCTCCAGGAAACAACGTGTTAATTGATGGGAAGGATGCTTTTTCTCCCCCACATTGCTCTTTGCTATAGCACATCAAGGATGATCTTAAATAATGACCTTTGCTCTGTATAGTCCTTATAGTTGCTTACTTAATATAATTTGTTCTGTTCATAGTCCCCTGAAGTGCTCCAAGAAGGCATGAGCACAACTACACCTATTGTTTATCTCAACCTATGTATATCTTTGTAACATATAAATTTTCTAAATAATTATTAATCTGTTAAATTCATCAGTGAAACTATAATAAAAACTATTTCTGTCTGCAGAAACATTTAGTACACTAAGAACAAAAAAGTTTTTCACATAAAAGGCTATTTTTATTATCAAAATAACTTTCTTCTGGAATTTATGAAAAAATGAACACTTGAAAATTTTTGAAGCAATTGATAGACATCAAATAAATGTTGACAAAAGAGACACTTGTCATATGATTCTTTTTATTTTTAGTTGCATGTCTGTTTGTTTCTGAGTGTCCTCCTCAAGTTATAAGTGAAGGTCCTCATGCAGGACAAAAGAGGGGAGTGAATCCTCTAGAGTTAGAATAGCAGTCAGCTATGAGCTACCTGATGTAGATGCTGGAAATCAAACATAACTCAGGTCTTCAAAAAGAGCAAACTGCATTTTTTACCACTAAAGCCATCTCTTTAAAATAAGAAGTGATGATGTATTATCCTAGAAGGCTGTAGTCAAGGTAGTTCTGTATTTTTTTCTTAGTTGCTCATTTCTGAATTTCAAAAAAATAATCTATAATGTTCCTTTGTGAACTATTAGTGTGGAATAAAGCACCATGTGATTTTTCTCCTGCCTGAACCCAAATATCTTCCAAATTTTTACACTTCTAATTTTATATGGTTAAGATTGAGTTTCAAGTATCACTTTTTACAGGCATCATCTTGGCTACCCCATTGCTTATTCAAGAGAATCAGTTCACATCAGTCATCATTTTGCTGTGTACTTCTATTCTATTTAAAGTTTTTATGTTGATCATTTGGATTTGTGTCATAGAAGTTTATGTAAAGAACTAGTTTTAAGGTTCATTAACTACCCCTATAGCTTTGAAAGTACACACTACAGTGAAGCATCTAAGAAGAAGGTATGTATGAAGTGAGAGAAAGAATAAAGGGGCTCTGACTCATAAAAACTGTTCCAAAAGCTGTTGCCTTTAATACCCCACACTAAAAATTTATAATGTAAGCAACTATAAGTACACATACCCACTCCAAGGCTTGGGCCTTGATCTTTGCTTGTTTGATCTAAATTAGTAAAGATACTAGTATGGAATGTAATCCTTGCAAATAGAACAAAATATAAGTAGAAAAGTATTCAAGGGTAAAAAGGAAGAATATTGCTATATCCCCTGGGTTACATATCGCAATCTTGGAAAATTCATTTTTTCAATGTGCAATGGAAGGAGTTAAATGACCTGTCAGTTGAAAGTATTACTGCCCTGCCAAATAAAGATGTTTGTTTTTGTTTTTGTTTGTTGTTTGTTTGTTTGTGGTTTTGGTTTTGTACAGTGTGGTTGTGTGGCATGAGCTGATTCATTCAGGTCACTATGGATTGGACCAGACATCTAGGCCTTAAGCATGCCTGCTGCTCATTGATGATTAACAAGGAGAAAAATTAGCTCAAACCTGCTATATATGTGATATCAGATGATGACAGGGACTTTCATTCACTTACATCTTATTATAATGCACTAAAGGGCCTTACATTCCCTAACTCTTAATACTAAATGTATTGAAATATATTATTCCTTATTTCAAGTCTTTATAAAGATATATATATATATATCTTTATTGTTAAAATTTACATTTAATCCTTTAATTTTTTTAGTAAATCAAAGCAAAAATTATTGTCAGCTTTTAAGTATAAAATATCTGTATCCAGCTATTCAAAATTAAATTTGTGAATGATACACATGTATATGACATAATCCTTTACTATTTTTGTAAAATGCTATGTGGTATAAAAGTACAATCCATGAGAATACAGTGATATATAATATGACATATTTAAATTATGTTGTGCTAGGTCTTTCCTTAACCATCTTCTGCTTAATACAATAAACTAATCCTCAATAGGAATAGTAAGCAGAATCAAATGGTAACTAAATGTAACTATATATTTCAGTAAGGATTTTCACATCTGTGGACATTTATTAAATGATTATCACAATAAGAATTGTGATTGATTAGCAGTTTGGAAATTGGAATCCCAGATAATATATATTTAACTCATTATGTCTTTTAATTAATATAAAAATGAGTAAAGTCATAAAGTTTGCAAAAGCAGGCACCAATGGTGGTATTTAAGAAAGTGGTATCATTAAAGTGAAGTGAATAGGTTTAATTGAAATGAGTTTAATCGAAAAGATGTGTGTGTGTGTGTGTGTGTGTGTGTGTGTGTGTGTGTGTGTGGTGTGTGCATGTGTGTATGTGTGTGTGTGTGTGTTACACTAGCTAACTGGAAAAAAGTAATAGTTAATACAGAAAATATGACAATAAATAGTATGATAAAAAGGCACATGGATGAGTTAATGTTTGCCCAGATGAAGTAATTTGAGCATATTTGAATTTAGACAGTAACCATCATAAAGGACATTTTGAATATCATAGAAGTGTAATAACCATGATATATTGGGCATTAATAGAATGCCAGGTTGCTCTATTCTTCCTTAACTTCTCTCAGTAGTAGAGCATTTTGTACTTTCAATTTCAGTTAATAGAAATGAACTCCTAAGAAGGAAGGAACATAAGACTTTGTGTGACAATTTAATTAGAATCTCACCACCCCCACCTCACTTTTCATACTCTAAGTATAATGCAGAGCGGGTAGAGAGGAGACTGTATTGAATGCAGAGTTGCTGTGTTGACACCTTACTTTGCTGGGATACAATAAACTGAGAGGCAAAAAAACAGGGATCTAACATGTGGCCAACCATTTTTAGTGTTAATGTGCATAGAAGAGTTTTATTTGAGGTTAGTTACTGGAGTACATTATTCATTAAAGTAGTGAGTTTCATGAGATGACACATTATTAAAGGAGCAGAGAGGCAGAATCTGCATCTCATTGCCATCTGCTTGTGATTACTCCTGGCTTGGCACATATTGCACATCACAGGTATGTTTCCTTCACATCAGACACCATCCTCAAAACAATAATAAAACATATCATCTCTTCATTGGGAGATGATTTGCATTCATAAAGAGTAGAGTTCAGATCCCCATAACCCATGTAAAAAAACAATCAGGCAATGGGCCCACTTGTATTCGTGCTCTCTTGATACAGAAATGAAAGATTTGTAGATCAAAAAGAGTAGTCTGGGTAGATGTAGTGAGCTCCACAGTCATCTAGAGAGACTGGCTCAATAAATGAATTAGAGAGCAGTGGAGGGAAGTGCGTTACAACCTCCTTTGAACTACTATGTGCATGTGTGTTCATATGTATGCTCACTAGCAAACCCATACATATATGTACAGAAAGGAAATGCAAATATGATCATTGCCATCGACATTCTTTCAACAAACCTTAAATTTTATCTTCCATAGTTACCCATGATGAGTTTGTAGGAAGCTCTCAGAGATTGAATCTGGGGAACCCAGACAATCTACAGCTGATCTTTTATAAAGTACACTTTGGTACAGATCTCATGAAATACACAATAAGAAGCATTGGTAAATGCTTTGCAAGGGTGAATGATAATATATGTGTAGTGCTTATAACTCAGCAGTCTTGATTTTATATACTTTATATATATATGTATATATATGATAATTTTTACTGCAAAAATATTCAGATATTTCCCAAGAACCAGTGCGGGAGTAATTCAAGTAATGTAAATAAAATTGGTGCTTCTTAGAGCTGGAGAGATGGCACTGATTATCTGTACTGCTCTTGCAGAGGATCCTATTCTGCTTCCCAGAACCCAAGACAAACAACTCACACCTGCCTTAATTCAGCTTCAGAAGATCCAGTGTTCTCTTATAGTCTCTAAGGGCACCTGTGCTCAGGTGTGTGAGTGTGTGTGTGTGTGTGTGTGTGTGTGTGTGTGTGTGTGTGTGTATGTGAGAGAGAGAGAGAGAGAGAGGGAGAGGTCACACAAGTGAGTGAGAAGCATATATGTACAAATGTGCAAGTACACACACATGCATGAAAACACAGACAAACACATAAATATCTTTTCAAAACAATAATAAAAATAATAATAATAACAATAATAATAAAATTAATGCATCCAATGAACAAAGCTTGTCCCTATAGAACCTCAAAACAAACCTGGGTGTTTATGTGCTGCTTTTGGATAGTAGCTGCAAGTGATGAAGTTAGGAAAAAAAGGAAGTGCACTTGGTCGCATCAAGCCTGAAGAGAAGTTCACAGGACAGATCCTAGTCTTCTAAAAGCATAAAGATAACAGCGGTAGGCCTTTCTGGTGTCTATTTCTCAGTGTAACAAGGTAGCAAGCCCAAACAGGTACAATTAAGATGGGGCAAGTGGACAAGGACCTTGGGAATTAAGGGTAACAGGAAGGGTACAGTGAAAAAAAATCTGTTACCAGTGAAGTATGTTCTCCTTGAATCAGAAAATTCTGAGTTTTGCTTGATTCCCTAAGTTCTAATACAATATTTATTATTATTATATGTTAATTGGATAAAAATATTGAATGAATTGTTTTTCTTTTGAGAATTTATACTAAGATTTTCTCCCACTACTAACGCTTCAGCACACACCTTTCTTCACCAATGCTATTCAGATCATTCAATAATTTACTACTCAACAACTAAGTGACAATATTGTTTTCTACAACATATTTATATTAGATGAACCACTAATTTTCTCTGAGCAAGTTATTTTGCTTACAGTTCCAATATTGTCTCTTAATTTCATCAGTAAAAGTCATGGAAATTTACTAAATATATGATAGAGGATACAAATAAATGCACATTGTACCTGGTGTTCAAAAGATGACCATGCTCTGCTCTCATCTATGCTAGAACTCAGTGATTTGAACATCCAAGGGGCCTGAACAATGGCTCCTCTTTACTACATTATAAAATTTGCTACAATTGCTTAAAGAAGTCATCAAATGTTTTTGGAATTTCTTAATTTCCTAAAATAGTACATGTATCACTTGAACTCAAGCCAAGGGAAAATGTGCCTTCATATGAAAGTTCTCATGTCATAAAGAAGCAGGGCTCTTCGCCAACCCTTCATTCTGCCATCTCTGTGGCTTTATAATTTGTCCCGTTTTATGTATTATACTATGAGATTCTGATCTTTCCTTACTTTTATAGACCTTTTTGTAACCAACCACATAAATCCTCAGAAAATATTGTCTTTCCCTTCGTTACTTATGGAAATCCTTCAACTCAAGCACACAAGTTGGGCAGCTCATTTCTAAAGAGCTCTGGAGTATAAATTCCATCTGAGTCATCTTTGGGAATGCAGTTCCCTCCACAGCACAAATCTATTTGCTTACCTCTCCTCTGTGACTTGATATAATGTCTGTTTAGCCCTCTCTTTCCAATAAAATCCCCCCTGATTCAGATACCTCAACTAAAAAAGAAGTGGGAAGTGAGTGGGAATCTTTCGTATCTCATATCTTAACACTAGCACCTTTTTTAAGAGCCTTGTGTTTTACTCTGGATGGAAAAATCAACATGCAAGCTCTCTTTTATTTGTTGCTTGTGAGCAAAAGAAGGCAAGCCAGCTTCTGGATGCTTAATTCCAGCAGCCTGGGGCTACGATTCCATCCTCAAGTTCGTTGGAGCAAGCTTTCCAGAGTTTGTCAGAGGAGGAAGGGATATGACTTATACATGAAATTAAGATTTTTTTTAAACTTAAAGAAAACAAATGGTCTTTTTTAAATCTGCATTGTTCTCTGTCCTTCAGAAATTAAAATGTATTCCTTAGTAAATTATTTATGTTAATTCAAAATTTTGCTTATCTTTTCATCATCATGACTTTTGCTGTTGCTTTTCTTCCAAATAGTCCAGAAAAGCTGAGCAGAAACTGAAAGGGACAACTTTTCTTCATTACTAGGTCTGTGACCCTCATATCTAAGCTGGTTTTAGAGATAATGATGAGAATTGTGAATTTTTCAAGTAATAAAGGCAAGAGTAATTTTTCCTTTATTTAGTTAATATTTACCAATTTCAATTATTTTCTACACATGAGAGGGTTGATTTTGTTTGTTTACTTTGTGTCATTTTTAAATTACATTATCAGAGACAATTTCATTGAGAAAGTGCAGTCGGAGTGAAACTTAATAGAGGCAATAGGGTCAGGAGGCTTTCTGGAGAAAGGCATTCAAAGAAGAGGGAACAGCACCTTAAATGTCCTGATGAGTGTGTGTATGTGCATAAGTGCAAGTGTGTGTGTGTGTGTGTGTGTGTGTGTATGTGTTTTTGTTTGTGTGTGTGTGTGTCTGTGTCTGTGTCTGTGTCTATATGTGTGTGTCTGTGTGTTTAGCAACAAATATAGTTTGGGTAGGACAGAATGAGCAAGCATCCAAGGAGAAAAGAAAGTATCTGGGGAATAAGTAGAACAAAACAGCCATAAAGACTTTTGCTTTTTTTTTTCCCCGAGTAATGAAGGCAGCCATTGGAAGATTTCAAGACAGGAAAAGCATAATGTGACTTTTGTCTTAAAGATGAGTCTTGTCAAATGAGGACAGACTAAAGGGGGTCCATGGTCAAAGAAGAAAAACTCTTTCAAAGCTTTACAACAGTGAAATCAAGAAGTGAAGAATGGTGAAATTATTGAGAAATTAAAAAAAAAAGTTGATGCTTGAACCAAAGAATTTACTCACAAGCTCAGATGGTGTTTTTCTGGCAATAGAGCACAACGTTGGAGGAGGGGGTACATTGTGTGGACACATTATGGGTATTCTGTTTCTGTGTGCACATGCTATGTGTATGTGGGGTGGGTTTCTGGATGCCTAGGGAGAAGGGACATGTGCACACGTCATTCCATATCCAGATTATATGCACTTAACTGCCAGTGTGCTTGATAGGGGCAGAAGAACACACACTAATTCTCTTCCAACATTCTTTGTCTCTTCCAAAGGTATGGCAGGTACTGATTTTGAGCAAGAAATAAAAGAATTGGAAAAATATGGCAGTGCTGACTACAGAAAACATAGGGCAAAACTGTTTCTGGTCAGCTGAGATTAGACCCAACTAGTCACCTAATCACTAAATGATTGAAGACAACTTCTTCCTCCTCCTCTTTTTTTCTTCTTCTTCTTCTTCTTCTTCTTCTTCTTCTTCTTCTTCTTCTTCTTCTTCTTCTTCTTCTTCTTCTTCTTCTTCTTCTTCTTCTTCTTCTTCTTCTTCCTCTTCTCCTCCTCCTCCTCCTCCTCTTCCTCCTCCTCCTCCTCCACCTCATTCTTCTTTCTCTTCCTTTCCCTCCCTCCCTTCTTCTCTCCCTTCCTACTTCCCTCTCTCTATCTTTCGGTCTCTCTTTATCTGTCTCCGTCTCTCTGTCTCTGTCTCTGTCTCTCTCTGTCCCTCTGTCTCTCTGTCTCTCTGTCTCTCTCTCTCTCTCTCTCTCTCTCTCTCTGTGTGTGTGTGTGTGTGTGTGTGTGTGTGTGTGTGTGTGTGTGTGTGCAATTTCTGGAAGTTGTGATGCTAAGAGAAGGAAGAATAAACTTTGTAGGTCGATTTTAAGTGCTTTAAAAGGACTAATTTTAAAGAGAACTCAGTAGATACTCTCTTGCTTTGCTCCATTTCGTTCCCTTTTTCTTTTATTTTTCAAAACACTTCTTACAGCTAATGGAAGTTGGCTGCAGTAAATAACCAAAGTTCTGTAAGACTGCCAGTTTCGTCCCATTTTTTCCTGTCCACTTTTCCCCCAGAACAAGGATGTTATCCTCAGAATCATGAGAATGTGTTATTTTCAGATCCTTATTTGCCACCACTAGCTTTCCCATCACCAGCTTTTTGCCTTGGGGAAGTCATGTCCCTATGCTGGAGCATCCTTTGTGTCTACATCAGGAGTTTGATTACACTGTCACTATGATTTCTCCAATTTGGAGCACATTCTGATACCTCATGCGTAAGAACTGAAAACACAATTTGCTTGTGTAATGGGAATCATTCAATCATTAAATGTACTAGTATATTTTTTCTTCAAATATACAATTATGTTTTGTTTTAAACAACTTTAGATTAGTTTGTAAACAAAGTATAGTGTGCATTAAATAGCAAAGTTCAATGCCTCAATTATTGGAGCGTCTTTTGAATATTCTTCTATATTTAAAACTTAAACAGCTGCTCAATAATGAGATCCAGTTGGATACTGGCAACCAAATACACAAACCACTTTATTTCTTAAATAAAATAACATATTATGTTACAATTATATTTGAATGGAGTTCCAACTGCATTGATTTCAACATTTTATTTGGAAGATGGTAGAAATCTAGAATTCTCTGATCCCAAACATTAGGTACTATTTGCTGACTTTTACCTCTAAGAATATTTTCTAGTTGTGTTTTAAGTTTCTGAGCCAAAAATAAATGTAACAATAGAATCACCCATGTCTCTAGACATCTAGACAGGCAAGACTGAAAAAAGATAAAGGAAATTAAGTGATATATTGTACTGGGACCTCTTTACACATAATATCTCTGCCCTCTTTTATTAGTTATATCTTTTTTTCTGATTTTTTTTACTAATATTTATTACAACCACATAGGAATTTGAAGTTCATAAACTGCTTTAAGGCACTGTTTCTCCTTTCTTCTTCCCTGGCTCTTATATCCATTTTACCTACAGAGTCCATGTTTATGCCTGAACTACTGGCTTATTCAACAGTGCCCTCTTTCCTTCTTCTAAAAGTCTCTGTATAATAAACTGCATAATCACGTCATTCAAATAAAAATGTTAGATATCACAGCCCTAAACATTTAAGTAAAGGTATATAACATCCTTTTCAGATTGACCTATCCTTTATATATTAACCTAAGCAGGACAAATGAATCTGAGAAACACATCACCTGCAGTCATACTTGATTATATATAGATTATTCTGTGGACAATGGTCTACTATTAAACATACCAAATGGTTGGCCTTCCTATTATATTCTGATCTCATTATGTTCTGAGCACCCCTTCAAACGGAATATTTAGGCTTAGTAAATTATGGTTTCTAATGAAAGCTGTATTTTACAAATATATAATTCAAATACTAAATGTCCCTACAAGGAATAAAAAAAATTGAAGAACAATTGTGGAACCAGAGATTCTGCATTATGAGCAAGCTATGCAGTAGCCACTTTTATCATAACGTACCATTTAAAGTAAACTGTGCGTCTTTGTCTCCTCTCTAGAGGTGGAGGGACTTGGGAGAATAAAGCCAATCTGTAAGTCAGACTAAAGTAATAAAGTTGGTAATAGCCAACTTTATTCAGAGCCTCAGACAATTTATACTCTAAGGGTTAAGAAAGGTCACATGAGTAAAGTTCTCATGAGTTCAAGTTCAATACAATCACAAGAACAAGCCACAGGCAGCAAAAAACATGTTTTTACATAGAGACATGTAAAGGATGATTTAAACATTTAATTGAATAATAACTCAAGCACTAATGACTAATCTGGAGTAAATTCCCTCCTATCCACTAGACCTGGGAGACACATGAAAACATATTCCAAAACATTTCATGTTTTGAAGAAACTGATGTCACAAAGTACATGTCTTGTCTTCTTGGAGTGTTATCACAAGCACTTAGAATTTTATTCACACAACTCTATTACTAGACCATGTTCCAACAAGTCTTTGTACACTTCTAAGATATATCACTAAGAAAATATTTGAAGATAATAAGTATCTACAAATTTCATAAAAGGAAAATATTTCTATGAAATTATTTTCTTCATCTATCACTTAAAAAGAAATGTAGCTGGGCTAACTAAACAAGGTGATTTTTGCTCAAAGTTCCCTCAAGATATTTCAGTCAAATCATTGAAACTGATGACCTTAGTGACTGTCTCACTCACTCACCTAGAAACAGACTGTAGCTGTCAACCAAAGCTTGGGGTGGCCAGTGCTTAATTCTTGCACTACCATTTGCTTTGGCTGACTGATTTTCCACACGCCATAATACTGAGTATCAAACAAAATGGAGCCAAGGCATTAGGAACAAAGTATCTTTGCTGACGTGACTGAACCTGGGAAACCATTTATCATTACTGTCTCAACGATTATTACTTCCTTGGATACAAGGAGAGATTCATGTAGATAAGGTCACTTTTATCGTGGAGTCAGTTCAAGGGAGAACAAAAAACATTGAAAATCCTTAGCTCAGTCTTCACTAACATTTTAGTAAATATCATAAATGACTTATACATTTACATTTGGGAAAAGTGAAATGTCAAATCAATGTTATTTTTCAAAGCATAAATTCTTCACCTGTTTACCTATAAAATCAATAGAAGCAATAAGCTTTAGACTTGCAGAGAAATCCACACATATTAATTCTTTGAATAGTATTTTTGTAAGTAATTCATACTGTTTAAAACAAAAAAATAAATTTTGGTTCTGGAAAACAAGCTCAATTTTCAAGTTATTTAGATGTCTAATTTCTATTGCAAATTACTGTGATAATTATAATAGCTGATTTGCAAAAACCAAAGAAAATGCATTCACTAAAAATGTTAGAAAGAATTTCAATATATATTCATGTCTGAACTCTCCCAGGGATTACATTACAATGCAGTAACTACAAATATATAGTGTATATTGCATAATACATATGCATGGTTATATGTGTATAGCAAACGTGTATGCATTTATTGTAGATATATTACTGTCACATATATACACATATGCATATTATTATAAAAGAAATAGCAGCCAATTAAATGAAAAACTAACTTGCAAATGAAAAGGTTAGGACAATTATAATGATGAAAGTTAATATATACTCTGACTAATTGGTAATCAATATGTGGTGGAAATTGAAAAATATTGATTGTGTAACTCTTGTCACTACAAATGACAACTGCCCCAGTTCTTTGAGAAAGATCACCATAATGGTGCCCTCCTAAGGATAGTTAAATGTAAGACCTTATTGAGAGGTTGTTTAAAGTAAGAAAATTTCCCTCAAGGAAATTTAAAGCAAACAGAGATTCTGTCTAATCAATGTTACTTGAAACAAAGATCTTGAATTAAAGTTGGAGGTAACAAATTACAGTGAAATGTCTTAACTTAGTTCTGCAGGTGAAATATGGGTGGTACCATCCAGGAAACCATCTGCATATAGGCTTTATTATAAAACAAGCAAACAACTGAAAGGCATCTGTTTCTGTAGCAACAATTAATGCAGCTTGTAGGTAATTCTAGAGCATACTTAACAAAACTCTAGAGCGATGATTTTTTTATCATAAATCCTTATCAATATACTTTTAAGAACCAAGTGATGAGCTGACAAAGTAGAAAATTTTTTATCAAATGTTGTGAAACATGTAGATAGGCAATTGCTATCACCTTGTTTTCTGTAAGCAAAACGAGAAATTTTACCATTTAATCAGGCCAAACATTCATATATTGTTTGATTATAGCTCTAAACTTTCAAATCACAATGGAGAAATATTTAGATTTGAAAAACTTTAATAAATGGGCAATACATCTGAGCCTAAGAACTATCGGGGAAAAACTTACTGTAGATGCTGCAATACAGTATCTGAAAAGAGGTTTATATCTACCTAATACACCAGTCTAATGAACCCAATGACAAGGGTTAAAAAACATCTAGCCTTTAAACATCACCATTTGATCAAATTTAATTGTCATAGATCATTTTCAATGACACGCTTAATCTATACCAAATATTACATTAAGGGCATTGTGGGCATAGTGTGAACTTTATTAACTTCCCTTTATGTAAAAGATCCTAATGAGAGAGAAGTTCTTGGTCAAGACCATTTATCTCATAATCCATAGAGATTCATTCTTTCTCACACTAGAGCCTGCACTTTTATATTCCTTAGTGATAGGAATTATAAGACAATGAAAAACATGATTCTATTCTGTTTCAGTTAATTTTATTCCCTGTATTAAGGATTCATTCCTGACCCAGAAAGTTTTATTACCACAAAGAACTCCTAGGTACTGTAGCTATTTCTTAAGGGGTTGCTGTGGCTTTTCGTCTTCCCACTGGGGAGATGTTCACTGATCTCATTCCAAGTATACAGGGAAGTTATGTCTCTAACCTTGAACTTCTCTGTAACAGCCTCAGGCAGATGTGGGTCCAGTGTCACAACAGGGCAAAGATTGCAGTAAAGAAGAAGTTCATACTTCAGAATATCCCTCAGATGCTGCACTGTGATACCATTTGGTTAACAATGCACCCTGAAACTACTAAGGCCTTTTTTCTGCAGGGCATAAAACATTAAATTAGGTCAATGTTAGTCAAAAGCCTTTGATTTAGTGCTTAGATCTATCTATATTCCTGCCTAAATTCTTCCTTTCTAGAAGGAAATATGAAACTTCACAGTGCTATTTTAAACCTCATAGATTAACTTTTAATCACAGTGTAGAAGGATTTGTCCAAGCCAGTTAGGGTATGTATGTTTACTTTTACTGAAAATAATATATAGTGTTTGATATATAAGCATATACTATATTCTGGTTATTGTTTCCCCTTCTTCTACACTTTCCAGTTTCTCTCTACTTTACCTCTCATCTGGATCAACTCCATTTTTGTTTCTCATTAGAAACAAAAAGGCTTCTAAGAAATAGAAATATTTAAATAAGTAATAAAATGAAATAAATATATGTGCAAAGTTCATTTACTTGGTTTGTATTACCTCAAGATATTGGATATTTTGAGGCTATTGTAAGATTCTGTCTCTCTGATTTCTTTCTCATTTCATTGTCATTTTTATATAGGAAGGCTACTGATAGTTCAAAGTTCGTTTTGTTTTGTTTTGTTGTTTTCTCATTAAAGTTGTTTTAATGAACCTCAAAATTCTGTGACAGATTTTTGGTCAAATTGTTTCCATTAGAAAGTACTGGTTTTGAAAAGTAATAACTTAAAACTGCCACACATACACACAAAATGGTCCATAAAAAATTCGTTCCTTCTGAAGGTTTTATTATGCCTTGTTATCATTAACCAGTCTTTTACTGTTAAACTTAAATGGCCAAACAGTTCTGAGATTGGTTCTTCCACCACTGATTAAGACTTGGGTGGCAGGTGTTAGGGATAGCATTCATTAAGTTTTCTGAGCTTTCTGGGCAGACTTGGCGACTTTACCTGCAGCCTTCTTGTCGACAGCTTTGATGACACCCACAGCAACTGTCTGACTCATGTCACAAACAGCAAAACGATCAAGTCAAGGATAGTCAGAGAAGCTCTTAACAGACAAAGACTTGCTAGGGACCATATTAACAATGGCAGCAACACCAGACTTCAAGAATTTGGGGTCAGCTTCCAGCCTCTTACTAGAATGATGATTAATCTTTTCTTTAAGTTTGGCAAACTTGCATGCTATGTGAGCCGTGTGACAATCCGGAACAGGAGCAGACACAGCACTAATTTGGCCTGGATGGCTCAGGATAATCTCCTGAGTGGTAAAGACTGCTGCTTCCATCGGTCAGTCATTTTTGCTGTCACCAGCAATATTGCCACATCTAATATCTTTGACAGACACTTTCTTTAAAATGAAGTCCACACTGTCCCTAGGAAGAGCTTCACCCAAAGCTTCCTGGTGCAATTCAACACACTTGATTTCATTTGTTACATTGGCTGGAGCAAAAGTAACCATCATGACTGGTTTGAGAACACCAGTTTCATCTCAGCCCATGGTGACAGTGTCAATGCTCATAATTTTAGAGACATCCTGGAGGGGCAATGGCAGAGGCTTCTCAGTTGGACAAGTGGGAGGAAGATACAGTCCAAGATTCCAGTAGCATGTTGCCACAGGCACTGCCATTTTTTTTTCCGTTTTTTCTTTATTAACTTGAGTATTTATTTACATTTCAAATGTTATTCCCTATCCCGGTTTCCGGGTCAACATTCCCCTAACACCTCCCCCTCCCCTTCTATATGGTTGTTCCCCTCCCCATCCTCCCCCCATTACTGCCCTCGCCCCAACAATCACGTTCACTGGGGGTTCAGTCTTAGCAGGACCAAGGGCTTCCCTTTCCACTGGTGATCTTACTAGGCTATTCATTGCTACCTATGAGGTTTTCAAACGTTATCCCCTTTCCAGGTTTCCTGTCCCCAAACCATCTATCTCATCACCCCTCTCCCTTCTTCTATGAGGGCATTCCAACACCCAACCATCTACCCTTCCTTCCCGCCTTTTCCCGCCTTCCCGCCTTCCCGCCTCCCTGCTCTGACATTCCTCTACATTGTGGGGTCCAGCCGTGATAGGACCAAGGACTTCCATTGGTGCTCAACAAGGCCATCCTCTGTTACATATGCAGCTAGAGCCATGGATCAGTCCACATATAGTCTTTGTATGGTGGTTTAGTCCCTGGGAGCTCTGGTTGGTTGGTACTGTTGTTCTTGCGGCATTGCAAACCCCTTCAGCTCCTTCAATCCTTTCTCTGACTCCTCCAATGGGGACTCTGTTCTCAGTTTCATAGTTGGCTGCTAGCATTCGTCTCTGTATTGTCATGCTCTGGCTGAACCTCTCAGGGGACCGTTATGTCAGGCTCCTGATACCATGCACTTCTTAGCATCAGCAATACTGTCTGGGTTTGGTGGTTGTATGTATGTGGGCTAGATCCCCAGGTTGGGAAGGCTCTGGATGTGCATTCCTTCGGTCTCTTCTCCAAACACAGTCTCCATATCTTCTAATATGAATATTTTTGTTCCCCCTTCTAAGATGGATTGAACCATCCCCATTTTGGCAGTCTTCTTCTTGAGTTTCATGTGGTCTGTAGATTATATCTTGGGTTGTAGCATTAGTTAAGTTGAAAAGTATCACTGTAGCTAAGACTACAAATACTATATTAAAGAAGGATGGAGAAAGTGAACAGCCCTATCTTGTTCTTGAGTTTAGTGGAATTATTTTGAGTTTCTTTCCTCCATTCAAGTTGATCTCAGTTAAGAACTTATTATAAACTGACTTTATAATGTTTATTATATCCTTTCTGTCCCTAATTTTATTAAGGAGTATTTGATTTTTCTCCAATGCATTTTTTACATTTAACGAGATGATTCTGAGTTTTCTCTTTGAGTTTGTTTATATGTTGAATTATATTTATCATTTTATGCATGTTGACCCACCCCTCCACTTCTGCAATGAAGCCTACTTGATTATGGCAGATCATGTTCTTGATGTTTTCTTTGATTCAGTTTGCAAGTATGCTATTGAGGATTCTTGCCTCTATGTCCATAAGAAAAATTGTTCTGTGATTTTCTTACTTGTTGGATATTCACGTAGTTTAGGAATCAGGTTAACTTCAGCATTGTAAATTGAATTGGGAAATATTCCTCATTTTTCTATTTTGTGAAATAATATAAGGAATATTTTTATTAACTTCAAGAAGTTTGAGCAGAATTTGTATTAACAATTTTTTCATTCTTCTTGCACACACACACACACACACACTCATGCATACACACATACACACTCATCCATGAGTTCTATATATTCTCTCAAACATGTAGTGATAGGTTTCCTCTTCTTATTATGACCACATAAAGTACTTCTTTCAAATAGGCAGAGTAGTCCAAGTTCATGCTCTCATAAGGAAGGAAGCCAACATTTATTAGCATCCTTAGAAAAATATAGGTGCCATTACTTTTAAAATTCTACTGTGATCATGTTCATGACATAAAAAGTCAACAGTGGACCATTAAAGAATTCAAATACCTAGTGTGAGAGCTATGGTTTAAAAAGAAAGCACAGCTTTCATGATTCCATTATTCATCGCTGGCATGCTGGTCACAAAGCCATGCTGTATTTACATGATCATCTTTGCACCACCAGGGAAAATGTTAGTAGCTAGTAATCAAAAACATTCACTTTCAATCCCTGACATGCATTTATACTGACTTCTTGGGATGGAGTGAACCTCAGTGGGATACAAAAGCCAGGCTAATCATACAGTGAATATTTACTTCAGCCTGTGTGTGTCTCATCTAGGAACAGAAATTGTCCCTCTAATTGTATGCAAATCTTTTTGCCAGAATCACCACAAGAAAATTAAGCACTGCTAAACCTGCTTCACAGAGGAGACAAAGTAACATCGTAAAACATCACTTTCAACTCCACCCAAATGACTGGTTTAGTCATTATGTGTAAAAGCCAAATACAAATTAATATTATTTACAGCACACAGTTTAGCATGTACACATAACATCTGACACTAACATGTTATATAACACCTCTGTTTTTTGCTGCTGATAATTGCTTTCATGATTAATTAATGAAACTGTTGAACTTATATTTCAACATGGGAGAAAATAAAATAATCACGCCTTGAAGAATAAGACATCTTTAGAAATTCTTTGCTGACCCTACTCGACCAATCAGCAAACTTTCCAGGGGCAACTTATTTCAACTCATTGTTTTTGTGAAAAATATTTGTTTTTAATTATGTAAAATCAGGTTTCTTTGGGAAAAAATTGCAGCTGCTTTAATTCTGACTGTTTGGTAGGTTGTTTTTTCTTTTATCAGTGACACAATATGGTTGTGGTAAATATTGATGATGGCAACTGAAGAGCAGTATTCAAGGATTACTTAAGGCTGAGACATGCAGAGTTGGGACTTCTATGGCTCATGATCTTCTTCTGACTATGTTGGGGTATTTTTCCAGTTGCTCTTCATATTCTTTTAGGATCCTATATGCAAAACTGTAAGTTAAATAGAGATAAGTTACTTTTATGACATTTAATACTTGTTTGAATTCAAAAGCTTCTCTAGGTTGAAAAGTAAGGTATTTTTATTGGGGTATTCTTGATCTACAAAAATTGAAAATTTAAATATATGTGAAAAACCTCCTCGGTAGATAGATATACAATCTATAACCAATCTGTAACCAATGTGCAGGTTACAGAAACTGAAACAACTAAAACAAATTCATTATCTTCACTTTTTTCAAAATTAGTCTAGATGAAATGAAGTATTGCTACACATGTTTTAACTTTAGTCATCCCTTTACACTGCCTTCATTCTTCCCTTCCTACTAGCTCCTTGGTTCCACTTACATCTGGCTAGCATTATGCAACCACATTTATAAATTCATTTCTCCCTTGGTTCTTATCCTTTGAGGTTTTACTGTTACCAAGAGATTACTATGTTTATCTTCAGTATTTATTTATGCAAAAGTATTTATTGAGGGCCTTATAGATGTCAGGTACTCTTCTAGACATAGTGACTAAAGGTTCTGACTTCATAAACGTACATGTTGTAGAAGAAATAGCCGATAAGCGAGTAAGAGAGGAAGATACAGAGCAGGTTCGATGGTGGAAAATGTTATAGAGAAAGATAAGCAGAAAAAGAAATATGGCCAATCTCAGAGTAAGAAGGATAAAGTTCATAACCTGAGATACTATCCACTGATTGGCTAGTTAGTGCCATAAAGCCAAAACCTGATTTATAGGGAGAGCTGTCATGAGTTCTAGTTATTTGAGCCATGCTACTGAATCATAGCATAGACAAGTTCCTCCTGCAAACTTGTCTATCACTTACCCACTCTGAATGACCTGTGATAGACTCCTTACATTTCCCCTCCATCACATAAGGTCTATATTATATTCCAGGACATGCTCCCTGCTGTTAATCTCCACCTGAACCTATACATACTTCAAAGGTCTAATACTTCAAAGTATTGTCATCTTGAAAGGATTAACATCCAAATGTATGCTGTAAGTAGTTTCATGGATCCATATGAATACACAGGTTTCAAGCATGCATTTTACTTCCTTTCCTAGCTATATTTTATGTAGATTAGATTTCTAGGTGAGGGTGGTGTGGTATAAAAATAGAAAGAATGAAATAAGAATTATGAATCTTATATAGTATGATACAAAATAGATAAAAATCTTAATTTATGATCAAATAATAGTCATAGATACATATATATGCATATGTATAAAACATTGGCCATTCATTATTATTAGGAAAGCCACCTTTCAAGAATGCCTCACTTAATAAAAGAAGATAACTTTTGTTTGTAAAATGATGTTGATTAAAGTATCATAATGCCAGAATAAAAACCGTCAGAGACAAAAGTAAAAAAGGAATCAGTATGCTGATAGAAAATATTCAAAATATACCGAGATTGTCTCTAGGATAACTAATACATCTAACAAGAAAGAAGAATAGATTTCTCTAATCTATATATGATTTCATAGTATGCTTTGGTGATGACAAGTATGAATTTTTACATATGTCAAAGAAATCCTGAAGTGCAAACAAAATAAAGGACTCACAACAGAGCACATTCATGAGCAAAGGCCCCTTCACATTCTTTAATATTTCACTGACTTCCAGGTGATTTATCCTATCCTTAAACTAATATCCATGCTCCTTCCTCTGCATGACTACAAATCTGGATTCCACAGCCTGTTATCTGTGGTATTAAGGCAAATTGTCTGAAGTGGCTTTCTGTTTCTGTCTCACTGACAGACATCATATTTCCAAACATGAAATATAATATTCCTAAGAGAAGCATCACTTTTTTGACTCCTTAAGGAGAAAAGACCAAATTCCTTAAAACAATAGGATTGTATTTCAAATTTGACTCGTACAATTTATCTCCTAGACTTAAAAGCTCATATCCGCAGACTACATAATCTCTATTTTCATATATATATATATATATATATGTATATATATATATGTGTGTGTGTGTGTGTGTGTATGTGTGTGTGTATGTGTGTATGTGGATATGTGGATATGTGGATATGTGGATATGTGGATACATATATACATGTAGATATACATATACACAATCTTTTCTTCCAACAATACAAGACACATTTGAAACTACTGGGAGTGGTTTGGTATGCCCCATTTTATTTTCCGAGCTTCTTGATATTCTCATCCCTCTCCACGAACTGCTCACTAATTTATTCATGCATTCCATCACTGTGATCTACTTGGTTAGATTCTGAGCACAGGAATAGCTCCAAATTTCATCAACCTACAGTTTGATGGGGTAGAAAGATTTTCATCTGATCATCATTCAAATATATAATTAGAAACAGTGACTGAAAAACTTCTTTGAAAGAATATGAAAGGAATCACTCTCCCTGAACTCAAGCAGTATTACAGAGCAATAGTGATAAAAACTGCATGGTATTGGTACAGAGACAGACAGATAGACCAATGGACCAGAATTGAAGACCCAGAAATGAACCCACACACCTATGGGCACTTGATTTTTGACAAAGCAGCCAAAACCATCCAATGGAAAAAAGATAGCATTTTCAGCAAATGGTGCTCATTCAACTGGAGGTCAACATGTAGAAGAATGCAGATCGATCCATGCTTATCACCAAGTGGATCAAGGACCTCCACATCAAACCAGATACACTCAAACTAATAGAAGAAAAACTAAGGAAGCATCTGGAACACATGGGCACTGGAAAAAAGTTCCTGAACAAAACACCAATGGCTTATGCTCTAAGATCAAGAATCAACAAATGGGATCTCATAAAACTGCAAAGCTCCTGTAAGGCAAAGGACACTGTGGTTAGGACAAAACGGCAACCAACAGATTGGGAAAAGATCTTTACCAATCCTACAACAGATAGAGGACTTATATCCAAAATACACAAAGAACTCAAGAAGTTAGACTGCAGGGAGACAAATAACCCTATTAAAATATGGGGTTCAGAGCTAAACAAAGAATTCACAGCTGAGTAATGCCGAATGGCTGAGAAACACCTAAAGAAATGTTCAACATCTTTAGTCATAAGGGAAATGCAAATCAAAACAACCCTGAGATTTCACCTCACACCAGTGAGAATGGCTAAGATCAAAAACTCAGGTGACAGCAGATGCTGGCGAGGATGTGGAGAAAGAGGAACACTCCTCCATTGTTGGTGGGATTGCAGACTGGTACAACCATTCTGGAAATCAGTCTGGAGGTTCCTCAGAAAATTGGACATTGAACTGCCTGAGGATCCAGCTATACCTCTCTTGCGCATATACCCAAAAGATGCCCCAACATATAAAAAAGTCACGTGCTCCACTATGTTCATAGCAGCCTTATTTATAATAGCCAGAAGCTGGAAAGAACTCAGATGCCCTTCAACAGAGGAATGGATACAGAAAATGTGGTACATCTACACAATGGAATATTACTCAGCTATCAAAAACAATGGCTTTATGAAATTCATAGGCAAATGGTTGGAACTGGAAAATATCATCCTGAGTGAGGTAACCCAATCACAGAGAAACACACATGGTATGCACTCATTGATAAGTGGCTATTAGCCCAAATGCTTGAATTACCCTAGATCCCTAGAACAAATGAAACTCAAGACGGATGATCAAAATGTGAATGCTTCACTCCTTCTTTAAAAGGGGAACAAGAATACCCTTGGCAGGGAATAGAGAGGCAAAGATTAAAACAGAGACAGAAGGAGCACCCATTGAGAGCCTGCCCCACATGTGGCCCATACATATACAGCCACCCAATTAGACAAGATGGATGAAGCAAAGAAGTGCAGGCAGACAGGAACGGCATGTAGATCTCTACTGAGAGACACAGCTAGAATACAACAAATACATAGGCAAATGCCAGCCGCAAACCACTGAACTGAGAACAGGACCCCCGTTGAAGGAATCAGAGAAAGAACTGGAAGAGCTTGAAGGGGCTCGAGACCCCATATGAACAACAATGCCAAGCAACCAGAGCTTCCAGGAACTAAGCCACTACCAAAAGACTATACATGGACTGACCCTGGACTCTGACCTCATAGGTAGCATTGAATATCCTAGTAAGATCATCAGTGTAAGGGGAATCCCTGGGTCCTGCTAAGACTGAACGCGATTGTTGGGGGGAGGGCGGCAATGGGGGGAGGATGGGGAGGGGAACACCCATAAAGAAGGGGGGGTGAGGGGTTAGGGGGATGTTGGCCCGTAAACCGGGAAAGGGAATAACACTCGAAATGTAAATAAGAAATACTCAAGTTAAAAAAAAGTAAAATTAAAAAAAATTACAAACTAATAATAAAGCCCTCTTAATGGCCCTTAAAAAAAAAAAAGAATGTGACATATGGAGAGACCATGAGAGGTTATGTCTGCAGAAAGTCATCTGATTATGGGGTGTGGGGTGGGTTAGAAGAGTTGGGTTTTTGGTTTGTTGGTTTGTTTTGTTTTCATTTGTTTGCTTTTTATTATCTCACATATGTATATAGGCACTTATTGAAAGCCAGTTTTATTTAATTGTTTTTGCTAGCCATCTAAAATGGTCTCTTTCCCTTTTTTCTTTCTTAATTAAAATTTTATTTTCTTTTCATACAATACATTGTACTCACAGTTTTCTTTTTCTTCCCCCCTCTGTGATCCTCTCCACCTCCTCATCAATCCAGCTTTCTTTCTCTCTCCCTCTCTAGAAAGAAACTAGGTCAAAGAATGGAAGAAACAATCAAAAAGAGCAGTGCTATTCTGTGATGACATTTATGTGGGACTGTAAGATTTGTACCTTTTAATACATCTTTGAAAGGCAGTTCCTTCTGCTGGAAGGTGATCAGTATGAAAATAGTGACTAAAAATAGTTTGAGACAGCTAAGAGAAAATTATGATAATTTACTTGAGTGTATCATAACATAATAGTTGAATAGTAAAGAACTTATACACAGAAGTGCTGAAGAATTTCATTCATAGTTCTATTAAGTAGGTGTTTGTTTTGAGACCAAAACTTAAAATAAAAGAGGAAAGGCTTAGTTGGGATTTCTGTGCAAGTAATCTAGTCTATGGTGCGGAAGGCATACTGGAAGATGTGAGATGTCTCCTGTATCCACAGCCAGCAAGATGAAAGCTAGAGTTCAGCTACCTTCTCTTTACTCAATCTGTGACTTTTACCCATAGAAAAAACACTACCCATATTCAAGGTGGATCTTCCCCTTTCAGTTAACTTAATATAAGAATTTACTCACAGACATGCCCATGGTGATTTGAAATCCTGTCAATTTGACAATAAATAATGACAATTAAACACCCTATCAGTAATGAATATATGGATTAATAGTCTATTCAAGTACAGACATAAAATTCTTCCTGTGGCCAGTTTCAGAGACATCATAGAGTAAGAAGAAAATAGTGGTCAAAAATCTTTGGAGGAGTTTTTGGCTTTCTACATTCTTTTGAAAACTTTTGAAGATATGCGAATGCATGATAATATGTATGAACAGCAGATTTAGTTGCAACTAACAGAAGTTTCTACTTCTGTCATATTAATGGCAAAGCAAGACAAGAGGTTTATTCCTTTTACAGAAAAGTCAATGACAGATGGTCAGTAAGCATAGTCCACATCACTAAGTCAATGAGCTTAGTTCCCCATAAAATGTAATTCTGGGAAGGGGAGAAGAAAGTAATCTAATAATATTTTAATTAAAATCTATAAAAATTTAAAAAATAGAGTAAAAATGACATATATAAGAACCATTATACTATATAAAATATAAATAAGAGTTTAATTGTGAGAGGTTTATGCTTTTTTTTCTTTTTTTTTGGAGCTGGGGACTGAACTCAGGGCCTTGCTAGGCAAGAGTCTATCACTGAGCTAAATTCCCAACCCGACATTTGTGCTTTTTAATGCATATAACAGCAATCAGTGTAAAAATGAGGCTATGAATTTGAAAGAAAAGAAGGAGAATTATATAGGAGGTTTTGGAAGGAGATATTGGAGAGTATATTATGTAATTATATTAAAATCTCAAAAGCAAATAAAACCCAATAATTTTTAAAATATTACAAGAGACAGAATACAAAAGCCAAATTTTTATTAAATGCTTGATGAATAACAAAGTCATATAGACAAAATAGTTTCATCTCATCACTTAAAGCTGGAGCTATGTGGCCAGGGGTGGGATTCACACTCAGCTGAAAGATGAATGAACAGTAAAGCAGGAATGTACTCCAAAACTTACTTATATTCCACTCGTGACACTTGGTCAGAGTCATATCTCTAGATGTATGACATGGGATAAAAAATACTTATTGAGGATATTTATCCCAGGTTAGATATCCACTGTTTGAATGAAGGAGAAATTGTTAGGAGAAAACAACTTAGAATCCTTGCTACTGTGCTTTACAGATCTAATGTCTCTAGTTCCTTTGTCAGTTATCATCTGTACTGAGAATGAACACTGCAGTGTAGGAAAGATGGAGAAATATTAGTGTCAGACAATGCAAGATATTTGGGGGGCCTCAAGCCAGATGTAAAAGTAACATTCCATTCACCTTTGTAAGTAGATTTGGCATTTGTCCTCTAAAAAAAGTTAGTCCTTTTCTCTTATCCTAGATTTACATGGACCCTTTCAATCTACATAGGAAAGAAAACTTTCATTTATTTTACCACGTGCTTCTTAATCTGTAGAACAAACAAATGAACACTGCAGTAGTGGCTGTCAGAAAATTTACCCAGGCTGTCATTTCTTTAATGTGCTGAGATCTTCAGGTCAGGACCCTGACCATGAAACATTATTTCAGCTCTGAGGTGCTTTGACAAGTGTCCAAACAAAGTGGTTGCTAAATATACATTGTACTTCCAGCATGTCACATTAAAAACAGCAAGGATCTCAAAATCAACCTCATAACTCAGACCGATCTACAATTTTCTTAGAACCCACTAGTTAGCGCCAGACCAGAGTAACAGATTTCTGCAAAACAATGAAGATGATTTTATGTAGGGACAGGTGGCTACCAGTTCACTTCATCTCTTCCTTCCAGGCTAAACAGCACCTTATTGGAATCAAATATCTCGTCTATCTTTTTCTATGCCTTTGTCTCTGTCTTTCACTATCTCTGCTTCTTTCTCTCTCTGTCTCTCTGGGTCTCTGTCTCTCTCTGTTTCTCTTCTCTGCCTCTCTGTCTGTCACTGTATCTCTCTGTCTCTCTGTATCTCCCTGTATATCTCTGTCTCTATCTCTATGTGTCTTTGTCTTTCTCTGTGTGCCTGTCTCTGTCTCTGTCTTTTTCTCTCTCTCTCTTCTCTGTCTCTCGTTGTCTCTGTCTCTGTCTCTGTCTATGTCTCTCTGTCTCTCTCTCTCTCTCTCTCTCTCACACACACACACACACACACACACACACACATACACACCTCACAGTTTTTATAACCTAGACATTTCTTTATCCCACATCCAACATGCATCATTTGCTTCTTCCTCCCCTGACTTTGTTACTCTGATCAACTTCCTTGATAAATCCTGTGTTCTTACCCTTTCCCCTTTTCTCCTTAATGTCCTAATCCTTTGAAACATGGTTTGTAGATCAAGAATTGTGCCATCTGACCATAACTATGGCACTGAAAACACAGTAGGTACTTATTGATCTTCAGGCAGATGAAACAGTCCACAGTATTCAGATCGCTCCAATATTTTTTGAAGTGATCTCCTCCCAGGCATGAATTTCTCCTGTCTAGCCTACTGCTGGTTTGTGTATTGACAAATATACTAAGTAAATCTTACACAACAAATATTAAATAAGCCCAATTTGTGTTGAAGAAGAAATACCACTGAGGTGCTACTCATCACTCTAAAGGTCACTTTCTTTTGTGATACAGGTTTTGCTGTGAAGTGCTGCAGAAGTGTTAGCCTGGCTGCCATTTTATTTAATATAATCATTGTACAATAAGATAATATAATGTAGATACTTCAGTTTGCTTGACAGTGTTCTTGAAGAACTTTGGAAAGGCTGATTATTTACTGTGATCCAGTAATATAAATGTACCAGAATGTACTCTACAGTAATTGCAGAATATTTTTATTTTTTTGCATTTATTTGAAAAATGCTATATTTTGACCTATCCATCCCTTACCTAATTATGCTTAATAGATATCACACTCATTGTAAGAAGACTATTTGTGTCTTTGTTGATATTGATGCACTTTATAAGATCTTGAACACAGAAAATTTTCAACCAAAGAATATGAAATTACAATATTAGACAACTTTTCAAGATGACATAACATGTAAAATATTATTTATAGTAATGAATTATTGTTATCTATGTGACATTTATGCAAAATATAGCATTCACTTTTGGTTAACAATATTATATTGCATATTTTTAAGAAAATGAAGATATAACTCACAGTCAGATGTACAAACTGTACAGTTTGACTTGTTCTTTCTAGTTTATATAACAAGTAAGTTATCCCATCATACCCTCAAATGCAGCATTTTCTCCCTGCAGCAATACATCCCCAACAATTAAAAAGGCAAATTAAAAAGGCACATGTACTGAATGGGAAGTAAATGGTGAGCAAGTGTATTAAAGTGAACAGATTAATAAAAGACTTAAAACTTGAGCGAGGCTCTGAGACTGTAACTGTGTGTCCTTCCTGCTGCTTTTAAAGATGCCATTGATTTCTGACTTTGATTAATGGGCCTTTTCAATGACTAGCATCCTTTGATATTTACCCAGAATTGTCTTCTAGGTTTTTGTCTTACTTCACTTGCAGCATAATTTCTAAATCTGAACAATCTGACAGTGAAACGTTGCCTTTAAAGTCCAATTTTGGTTTTGTTAGTGTGAATCTTGCAGTATTTTCTAAGTGGAAAAATATATAAATTTCATTAATGTGTATGTTTCTCTATGTCCTGTAAAAGTCATATCATCATCAGCAATGTGTACACTTTGTCTTGACATGAGAATTGACAGCCACATAGTACTTAGACAAATAAAGCCGCAGCATGCATAGAGCTGAAGTCAATGCAAGGGAGCAGGGAGATGAAGCCAGTGTGTGGTCCATGTTTACCATTTTTCAGCATTCAATCAAGCAAACAAGAATCTTGAAATTATCTTTATATGGTCACAAATAAAAAGAGAAAAATGGATGTCAATTATAATTCCTTGAAGTCTTCATTGCAAGTCAAATAACATATTCGTAGATATTGATAAATAAATAAAAGAAATTTTGCTTCAGTTACCAGAAGAACACAAGCCCAAGGAGAGAAGTGAAATATGAACTTTTGCAATAAGAGAGCTCTCAATAACTAGAGAGATAACTGAATAGGTAAAGTATTTGGAAACATGCGAACCTGAGTTCAAATCTTTGGTACCACATAAAAGCCAGTCATGGCAACATTGTGACATGGCACCTGTGATCCAAGTGCTGAGAGTGGTAGATTCACTTGTAGAGCTCCCTACTCAGCCAGTCTAGCAGAAATGGCAAAGTACTGATTCAGTGAGAGATCTTTGCTCAAAATATTAGATTAAGATGAAGGGTGATATACTCTCTAGTCTCCACAGTCTCATGCAAAGATGAAATAGGAGTATGCATACAGAGAGAGAGAGAGAGAGAGAGAGAGAGAGAGAGAGAGAGAGAGAGAGAGACAGAGACACAGAGACACAGAGAGAGACAGAGACAGAGACACAGAGACAGAGACAGAGACAGAGAGAGAAGAAAGAAAAAGGAAGGAAGAAAAAAAAAGGAAGGAAGAAAGAAAAAGGAAGGAAGAAAGAAAGAAAAAAGAAAGAAAGGAAGGAAGGAAGGAAGGAAGAAAGAAAGAAAGAAAGAAAGAAAGAAAGAAAGAAAGAAAGAAAGAAAGAAAGAAAGAAGCAAGGAACTGGGGGCAGAAAGAACATCACCCACTTCTGACTACTAAGAACTAAGTGATGAAACAGAGATCTGATACTTGGGGGCCTACCACATGCATATGCACATATGTCACCCAAACACACATATAATCAATAAAAAAGAAAGAAGGAAAGACACTAAAAAGCTTCCATGTTCATTGAACAGGAAATGAGGCCCCTAGGTTTCAGGTTGCTGGGAGAAGGGCAATGGCAGGTGAGATATGAAAAGATAATTACAGGTAGGAACTACAATGAAAAGACTAAAAGGAGCAATACATATCCAGAATAAGCATATTGTAATTAGCATGCCCTCTTTCTTCTTTGGGGACTTTTTCATTTAAATAGAAATGAAGTCTGACGGCCATGGTATTCATTTGGCAGGAAATCAGGCAATTTATATTTCAGATATGATCTCATCATCAGGTCCATCTGTTGACATTGTCTGTACATCATACTGTTTGGAGCTCTAAGAAAGAGAAAACATAACCTCAAAGTGAAATTCCCAAATTTGAAATTCCAAATAAGTGCTCTCTTTTAATAGTCTGATGTGTTCACTTTAAAATTTCCCTTTGAATCCTGCCAGCTAGTCTAACTGCAATACCTACAGAGGGAGAATTCAGGGACAGCAACTACAGGATGAGATCACACTGCTGTTAAACACTCTTAAGGAGACTAGATAGAATATTTTATTTATGCCAAGCTATAAAGTTCAAAAAAATGAATGACTCTGGTCCTAACTTATTTTTATCTAAAGGATGTTTTATACATTCAGAGAATCTTTTCCTTTTTAATCTTTCAAGCTATAACTAAAAATTGAGGTCTTGGGAAACAGATGTGAAAACAGTATGAAAGCTGAAGTCTCCTTCCACTTGCAGGGAGATTTGGCGAAGAACAAGCAAAGACCACAGCCTTTCCCCAAGAAGTTGTCTTCACCAAACCAGCACTCCATCTGCCAAAACCTTGTGATTTGTCAGGGCTACTGTAGTTGTGCTTTACATTTAACTACTTCCTTGTTTACTAGCTTCATGTGTGTACATGTCCCAGCATGCCTGTGAATGTAACAGAACAATTTGGATTAATCCATTCTATTCTTCCACCACATACATTGAAAATGCAACTCAGCACACCAAGCTCTGGTGTCAACTGCCTGTACTGGAGTCACTTCATCAACCTGCCCAAAAATCATTTTATTTTGTTTGTGTGGAGTTTTTTTGACAAGAACTTGTGTGGCCCAGACTGGCTATAAACTCCTTCCTTATGCAGCTGAAGCTGACGAGCCCCTATGTCTGCCTCTCAACTGGTACCAATATAGTCACATGACACATGTATTCCCTACTGCACTCTGAAAAGTTTGGCCACATGCATTTCAATATCTATCTCTCCTAAGAGCTTATTAATCTGAGTTGATAATTCACCTCATACCAAGCATACACACTTCTGCCAAGACAAGTCAAACATAATAATGCTATCACTATATAGATCTGCCTATATCATCAAATGAGACTCTGACAATAATACATCCTCAATTAATACCATAGTCTTCCTGGGTGTTTTACTTTGTTTTGTTTGTTTTTTTGTTGGGTTTTTTGTGTATCTTTCTTCCATAGTTAAACCAAAAGTGTTGTTTGTACCCTGTTCAGTCAAAAAAATTGAAACCTTTGTTAAAATATTTTTTCTAGAATATTAAATAAGAAAAGGCTTCATTAAATTGATATTGACTACAGGCAGTGATGCAATGGAGTATTGTTTAATCTCATCTCATTTGGTATATATATATATACCAAATGAATATTCTCCCATAGAGGGATTTTTGAGATTTTTCAGAAGGTATACTGTGACAACTTCATCCAATCAATAGCTTAAGAGAATCTGTTGCTTGAATAAAGAAAAAAAGGGAAAAGGGGATTCTTAAATAATGTCTCACATATTCAAGATTCAAAATGATCTCTGTGTGTTTTAAATATGAGAAATATTGATTGTTTAAGTTTCTGCATAAGTCTAAAGTAATGTCTTTACATAAGTTAAAAGCACAATTTTATTAACTTTTTTTCCTCTCTAATAGGGTATTCAATACTTCAAGCTATAATGGAAAAAGCAGGACAAAATGGATGGCATGTCAGTGCAATATGTGTGGAAAATTTTAATGATGTCAGCTACAGGCAACTGCTAGAAGAGCTTGACAGAAGACAAGAGAAGAAATTTGTGATAGATTGTGAGATAGAGAGGCTTCAAAACATTTTAGAACAAGTAAGTTCTGGGCTTCATCTTATTACTAAAGTGTGTGTTGGATAAAAATGTTGATCCATTCCAGATCTGTCTCCGTATTTTCTTCCAGTTTAGAATATGAGAATTAAGAACTTCCCATGATTTATCTCAAGAAAAAAAGTTCTTTACTGTCAAAGGTCATTTAGTCCTTAGGTGCAGTTGAAGATAGGAAAATAGTTTTTCCATCCTGTAAAGATAAAAACAGTAGAAGAGCATTTGCTTAGTCAGCAGTTCTGAGCCTTCATTATTGTGAATCTTGAAGATTATAGCCATGAAAATATTAGATAATTTAAAAGGAGCTTTTTATGTCTTCAAGAATTAGTTGCATGAAAATTATCAACATAAATTAGGAAAGCAATGAAATAAACAATGATTAGATAAAAGTCTGTAATGTGATACTACTTGTCACCCATAAAGATGATCTTTCAACATTCCTTTAGAAGGGAGACTGTTTAAATAAAGATTTCAATAAATAACTTGATTAGATTTGAAGAGGGTAGGAAAAAAATAAAACTGAACTTTTCCCTTATGTTAAGTGGTGAGAAAATGTGCAGTTATAGATTGTATTTGCTTCCCCTGTGAGTCTTTAGACAGTCTTCCACCAAAATCACAGTGCCTGGGTGCCATCTGGTGGTTCTGAGAAGATTTGTTCATATTTATCCACAATATAAATGAAATAGCAGAACTCAGAGTTAATTAATTAGTTAGGTATAGTATAAATGTAGAATTATGTGATTGGATTTGGAATAGAAAACCTATCAGTTTAGAGTTCATTTACAACACACATTTTAGTATCCAAAATATATCTGAGATTCTAACATAACACCTACAATCTCTGGATAGAGTATCTCTGTATATATTAGATTTTTGTAAAAGTTTATCATAAAATCAATTTTGCATTTTTAAAATATGAAACAGTAGTGCACACTAAAGAGCAATTGGCAAAGTATCTATCTTTTATTAACCTGTTATAAAGGAAAATAATAATACTTCACTAAAAACAGAATCTAAGCTACTTTGGTAAAGTATGAATAATAAGTCTACACAGATCATTTCATGTAGCAATCCAGGTAAAAGAAACTCATAAGGAGCATTAGTGGAATCCCAGGGAAACCTCTTCTTTCATATGCAGAACAGTGACTCCAACTCCAATTCTACTCTATTCCTCTACTCTATCCCATCTACTGCCCCTCTAGTGAGACTTTGCTGTTGTTTTACCTGAAGAGTATATAGCCAGGATGAATCCCCTGGGAAGCAACCAAACAACTGCCGTGATTGTCAAATTCCTGTCAGAGACTGAAAGTCACAGAGAGCCTCCACTTAGCTCCTGTACTCTAAAGACCCAGGACTTGGGGGATAAGTTGGTCCTCAAAGCACACTGACCTATTTAAGATGCATATTTGATTTCTGAGAAGAAAACTGGTGTACCAGGTACTATGGGTAAACTTTAAGCCTTAAATGACTGTGAAGGAATGATCTTTCCTGTTCCTCTTCCTCATCCTCCTCTTCCTCTTCTTGACTTCCTCTCCTCCTTGTCTTCCTTCTTCCCTTCATCCTCTTCCTCTTCTTCTCTCTTTGCTTTCTCCTTTTTTTCTCTTCCTCCTCTGATGTGTTTATAAAAAGAAAAAGAGAGGGGGGATTATGTTCTACGGAGGTGCGGTGATGTATGGGGAAGAAGATACCTCAGCAGGCCCATGCTGAGGTATCCCTTCTCCCTGAGGGACCAGCCACACTATAGTATAATATAGAATAGAGTTTATTCAGGGCATGGGGAGTGGAGTTAAAAAGGTAGTATGGGCAGAGAGAGTTAGGGAGAGAATAAGAAAGAGGGGAAAAGAAGAGGAAGAGAAGAGTAGAGGGTAGCTGTGAGCATATGGAGAGAAGAGGGAAGAGGAAAGGGGAGAGAAGGGACAAAGGAGGGAGAAGATAAGAGCAAGAGAGCAAGAGAGTAAGGAGGGAGCAAGCACCTTTTATAGTGTAAGGCATACCTGGCTATTGCCGGGTAACTGTCTGGGATGGAGCTTAGACAGAATCCTGTTTTTTGTTAACATTTCAAAGTAGTTAAAAACTTGAGTGTCTACCATACTTCCTCCCTCCCCCGCAAATTCTACCTAATTTCTTTACTATTAGGGCTACCTACATAGGATTGTAAATAGAAATCCTTTGACTCAAGTAACAAACCCCACTGTCCTGTGAGGAGGTAGTCTTCTTGGTTGTATAATAATGGTTCCTTTCTTCTGCAAGCTACATCTGATTGAGAACATGATTTTCTTATTATCTTTATTCCATAGCTCCAAAGAAAGTCACTTGTAATCTTTGTTGGTTTGATTCTGTGTTTTGTGGTGCTTCAGGCTGAACACAGACCCTCCATAGATGTGTTTTGCAGACTCTGTCACTGAGATACATCTCCAGCTATGGATTTCACTCTTGAGTCTATTCTTTCAGAAGAACTAATCCAAATGCTTCCAAGAATGTGTGCAATGTCTCATATTTCAACAAAAATCCATATTCATTAATTAAGCAAAGAACAGAAAACATTTCAAAGATTAAACTAAAGCATTATTTAAAGAAGAGTCAGGAGAGATTGAGTAGGAAAAGTAAAAGGAGATTAAAGCAGATTCGATAATGGGTAAAAAAAATCACTCCCAGACAGGAGGAAGAGGGTTAGTTTTCCATCACACAGAAGGATGATTAGAATAGATTATATTGTATTGTATGTTTTGAAATAACTAGGAGAGAACAATAGCCTATATTGTTTAGAAGTCTCTTGAACTCACTACTGGTACTAGGGTTTTTATTAGATGATCTCTGGTTCATGACAAAAATATTTTCTTCCCAAATGTCATAGCTTCATGAATAGGATGGATGATAGATAAATTTTATATATATATATATATATAATATATATATATATGTGTGTGTGTGTGTGTGTGTGTGTGTGCATTTCCATGTTTGTGTGTGCATGTATGTGTATACATAAACAAAAGTTAAATATAAAATAATATAATTCCTTAAGACTTTTTCAAATCTTAGTATAATTTATTCCTATTCCCTTCCTCCTCTACTTGACTGACCTCCCTCACATTGTTCCTCCACATTCTTTCCATTTTTATCATTTCTCTCTTTATATCATTTGAATTCTTCTATTCTCCTCTCTCATTCCCCATGCCCCACTCCCTGTAGATGATTTTGATTGTCCTTGTCACAAATACAAATGATGGTGATTGGAGATACCTCACATGTCCTGAGCTAATCAGTATACTAAGCAAATGTGTCTTAATATCATTATGTAACACTGAATATATCAAAGATGTATGCTTAAGAAATCAATAAAGGTTGTCTAGATAAAAAATCTTAAAGTAGAAAAAGGTAGCCCTTTCTCGGGAGATTCACATAATGAAAATTCAGAGTGTGCTCTTAAATTTATAGAAGAACCAGCATACCTTGCTTACTGTCTATAATTGCTTCTTTGGCATTTTATTTTGTATCTGTTTACAAAAGCCTAATGTAAGTAGGTCACACAGTCATTTTAAAATATATTTATAGGCGAATGCTTCACTCCTTCTTTAAAAGGGGAACAAGAATACCCTTGGCAGGGAATAGGGAGACAAAGATTAAAACAGAGGCAGAAGGAACACCCATTTAGAGCCTGCCCCACATGTGGCCCATACATATACAGCCACCCAATTAGACAAGATGGATGAAGCAAAGGAGTGCAGGCCGGCAGGAACCAGATGTAGATCTCTCCTGAGAGACACAGCCAGAATACAGCAAAAGCATAGGCGAGTGCCAGCAGCAAACCACTGAACTGAGAACGGGACCCCCGTTGAAGGAATCAGAGAAAGGACTGGAAGAGCTTAAAGGAGCTCGAGACCCCATATGAACAACAATGCCAACCAACTAGAGCTTCCAGGGACTAAGCCACTACCCAAAGACTGTACATGGACTGACCTTGGGTTCCAACCTCACAGGTAGCAATGAATAGCCTAGTAAGAGCACCAGTGGAAGGGGAAGCCTTTGGTCCTGCTAAGACTGAACCCCCAGTGAATGTGATTGTTGGGGGGAGGGTGGTAATGGGGGGAGGATGGGGAGGGGAACACCCATATAGAAGGGGAGGGTGAGGGGTTAGGGGGATGTTGGCCCGGAAACCGGGAAAGGGGATAACATTTGAAATGTAAATAAGAAATACTCAAGTTAATAAAGGAAAAAAAGAAAAAATATATATATTTATAGGTGATGGTGGTGCATGGAACATTTTCTCATTTGTACTTGTTTCCCAAATTATATAATGCCATGAATTCATTCATTCTTATAAATGTATTTGCTATTTAAAACAGCAATTAGTTATAGACTCCTTGAAACATTTCAAAACATAAACAGGAAAATGGTAAAGGAAGCCTCAGACTGAGGATGCCTCTGTGCTTGAGTCCTTGTAATCTAGTTTGACAGACATCTCTGAGACATTGTCTACCCAGCAGCCGAACTTAGCCAGCCATAGTCAGTTACTTCAACAGGGGTAAAGCATGATCTGTGCTCAGGCAGACTGCTTTGTCCATCACTTCTGGCTTCAGTAATAAATGCTATCTGACCATGAAAAACTTGCAGAGCACTCTGAATCTGTACTACTTCCTCATAATGCCCTCATTCTAGAATTTTAAATGAAAGTCAAATAAAGAGTTTTAAGTTTGCTGTAGTTTTGTCTTATAGACAAGAACAAATATGTGAAAAAAATTAGTTTTAAGCTATCATCAGTCTCCGTTATAAATGAAACAACAGGAAAATAATGGTGTTTATGTAACACTATGACACTCATGGCACTAGGAATATAAAATAAAAAAACACTGCATTGAGTTTATTACTACTTGCTTAAGTCAGTTCCAATCAAGAAAAATGCAGTACCTGCTGTTCTAAATTTAAAAAAATACAAGTTGATCCACACCTGAAACAAAAACAAAGAAGCAGACAAAATCAAAGAAACAAAACCTCTAACAACAACAACAGAAAAAAAACCAGAAAGCAACAAAAACTTTCTTAATATCTCTTAATATCAATGGACTTAATTCTCCAATAAAAAGACATAAACTAACTGATTGGATATGTAAACAGGACCCAGTGTTTTGCTGCATATGAGAAATGCACCTCAGTGACAAAGACAGACACTACCTCAGAATAAAAGGCTGGAAGAAATTTCCAAGCAAATGATCCGAAGAAACAAGCTGGGGTAGCCATTCTAATATTGAATAAAATCAACTTTCAACCAAAAGTTATCAAAAAAAGAAAAGGAAGAACACTTCATATTTATCAAAGGAAAAAAATCTACAAAGATGAACTCTTAATTCTGAACATCTATGCTTCAAATGCAAGGGCACACACATTCATTAAAAAAATACTATACTAAAGCTCAAAGTACATGTAGCACTTCAAACAATAATATTGGAAGACTTCAGCACCCCACTATCATCAATGGACAAGTCATGGAAACAGAAACAAAACAGAGATACAGTGAAACTAGCAAAGTTATGAACCAAATGGATTTAACAGATAATTATAAAACATTTCATCCCAAAACCAAAGAATATACCTTCTCCTTAGCACCTAATAGCACCTTCTCCAAAATTGACCATATAATCAGTCATAAAACAGGCCTCAACAGACACAAGAATAATGAAATAATCCCATGCATCCCATCAGATCACCATGGACGAAGGCTAATCTCCAATAACAACAAAAACAATAGAAAGCTGACATACACATGGGAGCTGACCAAAGCTCTACTCAATGATAACTTGGTCAAGGAAGAAATGAAGAAGGAAACTAAAGACTTTTTAGAATTTAATGAAAATGATGGCACAATATATCCAAACTTAGGGGACACAATGAAAACAGTGATAAGAGGAACACTCATAACTCTGAGTGCCTCCATAAGGAGAATTCTGATAGCACACACTAGCAGCTTTACACTGCATCTGAAAGCTATAGAACCATGGGAAACAAATACACATAAGAGGAGTAGACTCCAGGAAATAATCAAACTTGGGAAATCAACCAAGTAGAAATGAAAAGAATTGCATAAAGAAGCAACGAAGTAGCTGGATCTTTGAAAAAAATCAACATTATAGATTACCCTTAGCCAGAGTAACCAGAGGGCACAGAGAGAGTATCCTAATTAACAAAATAAGAAATAACAACAGAACAACAGGAAATTCAAAACATTATCAGATGCTATCACAAAAAAAAACCTGTAATAAACAAAACTTGAAAATCTGGATGAAATGGAACAGTTACCAGGTACAAAAATCAGGATCAGATAAACTCTAAATCAGGATCGGATAAACTATCTAAAAAGTCCCATAACCCCTAAAGAAATAAAAGCTATCATTAAAAGTCTCCAAGCCAAATAAATTGCAGAACCAGATGAATTTAGTACAGGATTCTATCAGGCCTTCAAAGAAGACCTAATACCAATATTGTTCAATCTATTCCACAAAATAAAACAAAGGGAACACTACCCAATTCATTCTCTGAAGCCACAAATATGCTTATACCTAAACCACAGAAAGACCCAACCAAGAAAGAGAACTTCATACCAATTAACATTATGAATATCAGTGCAAAGATACACAATAAAATTCTTACAAACTGAACCCAAGAACACATCAAAATGATCATCTATCACGATCAAGTAGGCTTCATCCCAGGGATACAGAGATGGTTCAAAATATGGAAATCTATCAACATAATTCACAATTTAAACAAATTAAAGGAAAAAAAACCACATGATCATCTCAGTAGATGCTGAGAAAGCAGTTGACAAAATTGAACACCCATTCATGATAAAAGTATTAGAAATATCAGAAATTCAGGACCCATATCTAAACATAGTAAAAAGCAATATACGGCAAACCAGTAGCCAACATTAAATTAAATGGAGAGAAACTTGACACAGTCCCACTAAAATCAGGGACTAGACAAGGCATTCTCACTCTATTTATTCAATATAGTACTTGAAGTCACACCCAGAGCATCAGAGAGCAAAATGAGGTCAAAAAGATACAAATTGGAAAGGAAGAAGTCAAAATATCACTATTTGCAGATGATATGGTAGTATACATAAGTGACCTCAAAAATTTAATCAGAGAACTAATAAGCTTGATTAACAACTTAGGGAAAGTGATGGGGTATAAAATTAACTCAAACAAATCAGTAGTCTTCCTCTCCGCAAGCAATAAACAGGATGAGAAATAAAGGAGGGAAATGACATCCTTCACAATAGTCACAAATTATATAAAATATCTTGGTGTGACTCTAAGCAAGCAAGTGAAATATCTATAACAAGAATTTCAAGTCTCTAAACAAAGAAATTGAAGAAGACCTTAGAAGATGGAAAAATCTCCCATACTCATGGATGGGCAAGATTAATATAGTAAAAATGGCTATCTTGCTAAAAGCAGTCTACAGATTCAATGCAATCCCCATCAAATTTCCAACCCAATTCTTCATAGAGTTAGAAAGAACAATTTACAAATTTATTTGGAGTAACAAAAAACCCAGGATATCAAAAACTATCCTCAACAATAGAAGAACTTCTAGGGGAACCACCATGCCTGACCTCAAGCAGTATTACAGAGCAATAGTGATTTTAAAAAAAACTGTACAATATTGGTACAGAGACAGGCAGTTAGATCAATGGAATAGAATTGAAGAACCAGAAATGGATCCACATGTCTATGGTCACTTGATCTTTGACAAAGTAGTTAAAACCATTCAGTGGAAAAAAGACAGCATTTTCAACAAATGGTGCTGGTTCAACTGGAGGTCAACATGTAGAAGAATGCCAATTAACTCATTCTTATCACCCTGAACAAAGCTTAAGTTCAAGTAGATCAAAGACCTCCACATAAAATCAGATACACTCATACTAACAGAAAAAAAGTGGGAAAGAGCCTCAAACACACGGGCACTGGCTTCCTGAAAAGAACACCAATGGTTTATGCACAAAGATCAAGTATCCACAAGTAGGACCTCAAAAAACTGCAAAGCTTCTGTAAGACAAAGGACACTGTCATTAGAACAAAATGGCAATCAACAGATTAGGAAAAGATCTTTACCAATCCTACATCTGAAAGGGGGCTAATATCCAATATATACAAAGCATTCAAGAAGATAGACTCCAGGGAGCCCAATAACCCTATTAAAATAGGGCACAGAACTACACAAAGAATTTTCATCTGAGTAATATAGAATGCCTGAAAAGTACCTAAAGAAATGCTCAACATCCTTAGTTATCAAGGAAATGAAAACAAAAACAACCCTGAGAGTCCAACTCACACCAGTCAGAATGGCAAAGATTAAAAAAAAAAAAAAAAACAACTCAGGTGAAAACAGATGCTGGCAAGAATGTGGAGAAAGAGGAACACCCCTCCATTGTTGGTGGGATTGCAAACTGGTACAACCATTCTGGAAATCAGTCTGGAAGTTCCTCACATAATTGGACATTCCACTACCTGAGGACCCAGCTATACCTCTCCTGGACATATACCCAAATGGTACTGCAGCAAACAACAAAGACACATGCTCCACTATGTTCATAGCAGCCTTATTTATAATATTCAGAAGCTGAAAATAACCTAGATGCCTTTCAACAGAGGAATGGATACAGAAAATGTGTTACATCTACACAATGGAGTACTACTCAGCTATCAAAAACAATGACGTCATGAAATTCATAGGCAACTATGATGGAACTAGAAAACATCATCCTGAGTGAGGTAACACAAGCACAAAAAAAAAACCGCACATATGGTATGCACTCACTGACAAGTGGATCTTAGTCCAAAAGCTCGAATTACCTAAGATACAATCCACAGACCACATGAAGCTCAAGAAGAAGGATGATCAAGGTGTGGGTGCTTCAGTCCTTCTTAAGAAGAGGAAGAAAAATATTTATAGGAGGCTATATGGAGACAAATTTTGGAGCAGAGACTGAAATAATGGCCGTTCAGAGCCTGCCCCACTTGGGAATCCAGTCCATGTACACACAGCCACCAAAACTAGACAATATTGATAAAGCCAAGAAGTGCAGCCTGATATAGCTGTTTCCCGAGAGGCTCAGCCAGAGCATGACAAATACAGAGGCAAATGCTCACAGCCCACCATTGAACTGAGCAGTTGGAGAAAGGATTGAAGAAACTGACGGATTTGTAACCTCAAAACAACAACTATACAAACCAACCAGATCTCCTAGGGACTAAACCACTACCCAAAGACAACATATGGACAGACTCATGGCTCCAGCAGAGGATGTAGCAGAGGATGGCAATATTGTTCAGCAATAATGGGAGGAGAAGCCCTTGCCCTTCCATGACTGGATCCCCCAGTGTAGGGGAATGTCAGGGCAGGAGCCAGGATGGGTGGTGGTTGGGTAGGGGGAACATCCTTATAGAAGAAGGGGAGGGAAATGGGATAGTGGGTTTATGAATGGGAAACCAGGAAAGGGATAACATTTGAAATGTAAATATAAAAATCCCACTTAAAAAATCAAATAAACCTATAATATCAAGCTTCAAAAAAAAAGTTACACTCCAGAGAATCAAATACCCCTATTAAAAAGAGCTACAGTGTTGAACAAAGAATTCTCAACTGAAGAATATCAAATGGCACTGAAGTACCTAAAGAAATGTTTAACATCCTTAGTCATCAGGGACATGATAATGATACAACCCTGAGA
This sequence comes from Rattus norvegicus, assembly GCF_021556685.1. Taxonomy (NCBI): domain Eukaryota; kingdom Metazoa; phylum Chordata; class Mammalia; order Rodentia; family Muridae; genus Rattus; species Rattus norvegicus. Next base: position 7,917,775 of record NC_141541.1, on the reverse strand, counting down.
TTTCACCTCACACCAGTCAGAATGACTAAGTACACAATCTTAGGAGACAGCAGATGCTGGCCAGGATGTGGAGAAAGCCAAACATTCCTCCATTGTTGGTGGGATTACAATCTGGTACAACCACTCTGGAAATCACTCTGGAGATTCCTCAGAAAATTGGACATTCTACTGCCTGAGGACCCAGCTATATCACTCCTAGGCTTACATCCAAAAGATGCTCCAACTTATAACAAGGACACATGCTCCACTATGTTCATAGAATCCTTACTTATAATATCTAGAATCTGGAAAGAACCTAGATGTCCCTCAACAGAGGAATGGATACAGAAAATATGGAACATTTATACAATGTAACTTACTGCTACTCAGTTATTAAAAACAATGACTTCATGTAATTCTTAGGCAAATAGATGGAACTAGAAAATATAATCCTGAGTGAGGTAACCCAACCACAAAAGAACGCACATGTTATGCACTCACTGATAAGTAAATATTAGCCCCAAAACTTGGAATACCCAAGATACAATTTACATACCACATGAAGCTCAAGAAGAAGGAAGACTAAAGTTTGGATGCTTCAGTCCTTCTTTGAAGGGTGAACAAAATACTCACAGGATAAAACAAGGAGCAGAGACTGAAGAAAAGACCATCTAGTGACTGCCACACATGGGGATCCACCCCATGTAAAGACACTAAACCCATACACTATTGTAGATGTCAAGAAGTTCATGCTGATAGGAACCTGATATAGCTGAGTGGCTCTGCCAGAGCCTGACAAATACAGAGGAGGATGCTCTCAGCTAACCATTGGACTGAAAATGAGGTCCCCAAAGGAGGAATTAGAGAAAGAACTGAGGTGACTGAGAGGGTTTGCAATCCCATAGGAAGAAAAACAATATCAATCAACCAGGCACTGCAGAGCTCCCAACTACCAACCAAAAAGTACACATTGAGTGACCCATGGCTCCAACTGAATATGTAGCAGATGAGCCTCGTCTGGCATCAGTGAGAGGAGAGGTCCTTGATCCTGTGAAGGCTAGATGTCCCAATGCAGGGGAATGCCAGGGGAGGAAGGTGGGGGGAATGGGAAGGTGGATTGGGGAGTACCATCATGGAGGCAGGGTTTGGGGGAATGGAGGGGTTTTTTGGAGGGGAAATCTTGAAAGGGGTTACATTTGAAATGTAAATAAAGAAAATATCCAATAAATGAAGAGAAGAAACCCTGCTCCTCTAAGTAAATTTCAGCTCTTGTGTTGGGTGGTGAAGCACTATATAAATTTATGCATAGGACATAACTTTAAACAAAGCATACAGTAAAACCTTAGGCACATAGCCATTCCTGGATAATTATTAATTCTTCAAATACTTGTTCAGTAATCTCTCTTTCTCTTTCTCTCTATCCCCATTCTCTCTCTCTCTCTCCCTCTTCCTCTCTCTCTCTCTCTCTCTCTCTCTCTCTCTCCACTCTCCCTCTCCCCATATCCCCATTACCCCTCACTTTTTCTTTGTGTGTGTGTGTGTGTGTATGTATATATCTGTCCATCTGTCTTTTTGCTTGTGTGTCTGTGTACCAGCCCTGAAGTGCCAAGTATTATAGATACATTTTATATTCTGTTTGGTTACTTTTATATAGTTAAAGATTTTTGCATTTGTGTGTGTCCTCATATCTATATGTGTAGATACACATGCAAATATGTATTAATACATGTGGCATCATGCACACAAAGTCAGAAGACAACTTTTGAATACGTTGTCTTTCCACTATGTGGATCCTGGGCAATGAACGTAGAATGTCACACTTGTCAGCAAGTGCCTTCACCTTCTAAGCCATCTAGCTGGTCTACATTAGGTTTTCTTCGTGTTTTTTATTTGTTTGTTTTATATGTGTGTGGGGGAATGGTGTGTGTGTGTGTGTGTTTGTGTGTGTGTGTGTGTGTGTGTGTGTGTGTGTGTGTGTGTGAAGGTACACTGATTCCTACATGTACATGTGGAAGCCAGAGATCAGCATTAAGTGTCTACCTGGGTCACAATCAACCTGTCAGGCCAACAAGCTCTGTAAGGTACACTGTTTCTGTGGCCTTGATACCCAGCACTGGAGCTTCAGATGCACACCATTGCACCTGGCTCTAATGCTGGTGCTAAGGGGCTAAGTTCCTCCCTTCCTCAGGCTTGCTCAGAAAGCACATCACCAAAGAACTACCTCATCAGCCTTCTAGTTAACTTAAGGATTACACCAAAATCATTTCCTAAAATCCACAAAACTGAAGTTTTTAAGAATTTTGTAGAAACATGATTAATAGAAGTTAACAAATATACATCCTGGATTTCACTTAAGATGTCAGTTCTTATGAATAGTTGGTGATATCAAAGGCATCAGAGAATTGAAACTATATTAACTCTTCTTCATAAAATGTATGCCTTTCAGAATTCAAGTATTTATCTGAAGATTATAACTACTGGCTTTAGACTGTTAAATAAAAATACATACTTAACAAAAGAATAAAGAAAAATGATTCAAAACTGGTCCACAAACATCCTCTTAGCCCCTTCCTTTGGTTGTAATTAGCTCGTCCTACAGTGTTGCTGGTTTCACAAAACGAGATTAAAAATGTGTGTGCTACTAAACAGCATGTGTATCTCAGAAGCTGAACATGGGTGATCTTCTCATTCTGTTTACTAATTTGGAAAAATAACAAAAAATCCATTATTGATATCCTGAAAGGTTATTATGTTCCTAAAGGATAATCATTCTACCCTGAGGCAAGTTCAACCAGACAGAGGAAAGTAATCTCAACAAAAATGTGGATATTTGTGCAGAGGAGAATATGACACTGGACCTGCTAATTTATTCTAATCACCATATTGCTATTCATACCTAGGAAGGATTCAACTCCTTGAGAGAATCATAGACGAAAAGTCAAATTTATAACATCATCGATTAAAGTATAAAACCTGGAGATCTAGAGGATATATACACACATTCTTATAACTTTTAAATATTAGAAATTATACCATATAAAACTATACCATTTCCATCCCATCCCCCTTTGAGTTACTACCATTTAATAAAAAATTAAAGAAGAAATCCAATATTTTAGAGCCTGACTCTGTGTATCATAATGGATCATTTCGGTGACTAGCTAGTGATCTTTTTTTTCTACAAGGAACCAAAAAGGGGGAAGAAAAAAGAAAAGAAAAAATCAGAACAGACTAAAATAAAACACAATAGAAAAAGAAAACAAGTCACACCAACGAGGAAGAGACATCTCTATGGCAGATGTTTGATAAAGATGTTAACTTTGGATATTTGAGTCAATGTCACCACACATTGTGGTAGTGTGAATGAGCTAATTCAGTAGACAGGACAGCTATGCAGTCAGCATCTCCTGTTCTTATTTAAACTCTGAATACTAGACAAATGAAGACAAATGGTCCCTACTCTTGACTTACACTCAGGCCAGACACCCAAAAATGTAAAAATAATTATTGGAGCATTTAATAACTTCAGAAAAGAAATATGAAATAGGGCAAGAATTCAGAAGAGAAGATGACTAAGTATGCTATAATTCAGCAATGCTTTATAGAAGAAAAATAAAATTTTCTACATTGTAAAATGCATTAAGATTTTCATGGAAAGTGTGTGAGAAACAGAAGGAAAGGAATTAAATTTTCATACTCAAGGAAAAGAAAGGATAGTCCAAGACAGATGAAAGACTGCAAAAAAGTGATAGCTAAGAAATCCTATCAGCAATTTCCCTCATGGAAGAACTGACAGAACCAGGTACCTTTCTGGGAGAGCTCAGGAAATGGAGATGAATTCTACAGGACACAATAAGATAGTGAAATAGATCATTGGCCAAGGAGGAAGTTGTGAAAACTGGCAAACAAAAAAGCAGAGTTCTAATGGAATTACTTGGGTGTTTGCCTATTAACATTCTATCCATCAAAGCAGAGCACATCACTAACCAATACATCCCCAGGCAGTAGGTAGGACACCAAAAATAACTGTTCAATGGAAGTCTGAATGGGACTCACTTGAAGACTGGAAAAGAGACATCTTCAATATGTGTTTAAGGTAACAGCACCCAATAATACCTGAGGCCCTAGCTGGCAATTACCTTGAAGGCTTCTGTGTCCAGAATCTCACTTAGCAAACTGATGAGAAACCTATACATTTTAGTTTGTGGTTCTGACTGAAAGGAAGAAAGAATTTGTTTTCCACATACTAAAGTAACAATAAGTGAAACACAAGAATGAATCAAGTTTCTGGAAAAAAAGAGTACCATTAGGGAATCCTATCAGCAATGTTCCACACTGCACTGGCAGAACATGATGCTTTTGCTTTCTGGTAGAACACCTTTGCCTATCAGGATTTGATCACTTAAAACATACACAAAGTAAGAAGGACACAAAAGGCTTGAAGTTATGCTAAAATTGGTTCTTCATTAAGCTTAATTTTTGGCTAAATTAACTTGACTGTTAAGGTACCATTATACTGCAGTAAGTCTGTTGGTTTCACACAAAATAAATAAAAAGAACAAAAATCAAACCTTTAATATATCAGTCAGATTAGTGCTAACTGGTTCTATTTAGTGAGATTAGAACAAAAAGTAATTGTCTAACAAGAGCTGCAGGTGTAGCTTATGATAACAGGAGTCTAGGAAGAAGATGATATATTTTTCAGAATGTAATTCATTTTGTCTTGAAAATGTTGTGAAATCCAGGATAAGGTTAGGCTCAAATAATTTTGTTTTGCATGTAGAGCAGTTATTAGAATCCAAAGAACAATTCTTTTAAAATAATAAAGTAAAACCTGCTTGACAATTTAAATGAATAAATACTTTAAAATTTTTAATTTTAAATCAGAAGCAGCTTCCCCAGAATATTCACTACGGTTTAATTTAAAGTATCAATTATTAAATAGGAAACAGGAAAATTGCTCATCATATGTTGAAAACACAAGCTAACAAAAAGCAAATTATATCAGCTGCTTTTTTTCCATTGCTGTGACAACATGCCTGACAAAAGCATCTTTTTTAATTAATCAATTAATTAATTAATTAATTTGTATTATTCACTTTGCATCCCACTCAATGCCCATATCCTGGTCACTGACTCCCACAATCATTCCCTAATATCCCCTTATCTTTTCCTCTAAGCTGGTGGGCAGCCCCTTGGGTATCCCTCTACCCTGTCACTTTGTCTCTGCATGGTTAGGTGCATCCACTCCCACTGAAGTCAGACAAAGCAAGTAGAAAAATATATCCCATGGACA